>NW_001517097.1:2066740-2722546 GCF_000002715.2 Aspergillus clavatus NRRL 1 | reverse complement strand
GTTTGTCGCTATCCAAATATTCCTGAGCAGGACCGCCACAATTCCCCCGCGTATCTTCAAGCAGCGGAGCATCATATTTGGTTTCTGGGCAACCCTATGTATCGGATCTTCCCAATATATCATCGGTAAGCCAGAACTGTACCTGTGCTAGTATCATGTCAGACTAATTCTAGACCAAAATCAAAAAAAAAAAAACAGTATATTTCTTACCCATCTGGTTCCAATCAATTAAAGGCGCGCCCCCAGTTGACTCCGGCATCCGACTGCTGCCTACAATGCTTTCGTTAGTTGTCGGCTCGCTCGCCAGCGGGTTCACCACCCCTAAAATTGGCTTTTACACCCCATTTGCTATTGTCGGATCCTGTATCATGACAATTGGATCAGGCCTTCTGACAATGCTTCAAGTGGATACAAGTGAGGCGAAATGGATTGGCTACCAGATTATTTACGGATTTGGCATGGGGCTATGCTTCCAGCAGTCCAATTTAGCTGCCCAGACTGTTCTCCCCACGAATGACGTACCCATTGGCCTAGCTGTGATTTTCTTCAGCCAGCTTCTGGGTGCCGCAGTCCTGGTCCCTGTTGGCGAGAACGTGCTGTCCAATCAGCTGCTGAACAAGCTATCTGGTATCCCAGGCATTTCCCCCGATCTTATTACCTTATCCGGTGCGACATCATTGCTGGATTCAGTCCCTGCGAATCTGAGGAATACGGTTCTGGTTGCATATAATGAATCTTTGCGAACGGTTTTTCAGATTGGATTAATTCTTTCTGCATTATCAGTCCTGGGAAATGCTACACTGGAGTGGGCCAGTGTACTTAAGGATAAACAACCAATACCGGATACGCAAGACAAGTCTGTTGTCAATGATGAGGTGAAGAACGCTGGTGGTGAGGCCGTATGAACATGAATCTGTTTCTTTTATTAATTTTTCTCCCCCTGCTTTTCTCTTTCTCGTCTTGAACCTGGAGTGAAGGAGATGATTTTGCCAGTAGATAGTCAGAAATATGTACACTAGACTTGGTTTTTTTTTTTTTTTGTGCTTCTTCTCATTACAGCCAAGAAAATAAAGGATGGAAAAAGGTGAAAAACATATCCATCGCAGTGGTCGATATGGATCTATTGGAAACGTTTCTGCTTTCTATTCTCTAAGACCACATGGCATTCCTCACCTTCTCTACTCGGGATTACTTCTTTAAATCCGAGGATGATCCCGATCTCATCGTGGAGATGTTGGAAGAACGGCGTCGCAAAGGAATCAATGATTCCCCAAAGGTAGCATGTTCGTAACCAGTTTTTGGTGTATCCGCACAATATTTTAGCAGAGTTTGGACTCCTCCATGGAAAGCGGCATGTTGGACCTGGTTGGAGGCCATGAGCTGTGGACTGTCGGTGTATTCAATGAACCCCAGAAAGAGGTATTCCTCCTCGTCGTCATGGTGGGCGTTTATGCACTCGATCAGACTTTTCGTATAGAAGAGGAGATCGGCGACGTCGGTTTCCTTTGTTACGTCGGGGGATTGCTGGTACATGCTGTTCATGGAGCGGATGGGCAGGTTATGGACGTGACCCATGTCCGTCGCCATGAAGATGGAAAAGTGGGAGTTTTCTAATAGCCATAAGGTCACGAACGGGGCAATCGGGATTAGTATAATGGGCCATGAACGTTTGAAACTTGTCGGGGTGGCTGATAGAATGTATCAGGTCCATCGATGTCAGGCCAACAGACTGGGAGAAAGTCGCTTCAGAGATAACTGTCTTGACCGATGGGTCTCGCTAGAAGAGGTCGATTTGAGGAACTGTTGGACCCTGTGACTCTTTTTCTTAAGGTAGAATGCGCGACTGATCGAAGACATTTTTAGTAAATGGCCAGTAATTTTTCTTTTCATGAACCTCTAATGGTATCAAATTAAGGGTTTAAGGAAACGACCCATAAACTTAAAATTCACGTAAGACCAAATCAGATGATTGTATATTCAGCACAGCATCTCTCAATTAAGATTTCACAAGTTCCGACCGTCTCTCGGATACCAACTCATCGTCCAATCGGCCTGATTGATCCTCGCGTCTACTGTTGGCTGAAAAAAGTCGCCCTCTGGCAGACCCTGCCCTTCCAGTCCGTAGCCAAGTTCCGGACCGACGGAGTCCATGGGCATGGACATGAAAAAGTCATCAATGGCCAGATTCAAGGGATAGTCACGCTGGAGGGCATCGGATGGCGCAAATTGCGGCATCGTCTGCTTGATATCTGCGACTATCCGCGGGATCGTCATTGGTGGTCCATGAAGGGGTCGGGACCCTGGCACAGGCATTGCTACTGCCTCGCATGCTTCCCAGGCCTGCAGGGCGAGGGTGCAAAGGAAGTCGAAGAACGGATCGGGGTTGCTCAGTTTATTAGCAAACCGAGCCTCATAGTTATCACTCATGATTGTCCACACCTTTTCTGCGAGACTGGTTATCGGGCGCTTTTTCAGGTCCGTGAGGATATGGAGGTAGGCGGGGAAGGGGAGGTGGAATTGAGCTAGCCAGAGGTACCTCTGGGTAAGCGGGGAGGTCATGATCTTGGTGTCACATTCCAAGATCTGCAACGCGAAGCCAAGGGCGCTGTTCCGCTGGGCGTCTGTCTGCTGGACCGAAGCATATCGTGAATAGTGCTCCATCAGGCGGTTCTTGGTCAGCTGGCCTCTTGCTGTCCAAAGTGTCATGAAATGCAAGGGGTTGTCAGGATTGCAGAACGCGAGGTATTTATCCTCAAGGTCATTTTCGAATCGTTCCAGTTGGTGAATATCCGCGCCGGTGCTGGACTGCGTAAGCCTTTTGAGAGACGGGCTTGTAAAATCCAGATGGAAGGCACTATAGCGAATGAACTGCGCCATCTCACTGCGTACAGCGGCAAAGACTGCCTCTGTGGGTTTATCATGACTTGGAGGTAGATCCTTCATCCCTGGCTGTATGTCAAAGTCATTGACATTCAAAGGAAGAAGACAATCCCACGTCGGAATTAACATAGTAGTTTTGTGATGGGACATTTCACAGATGCGATTATCGAAAATGACTATTGACCACCAGAGCCTTCGACGCATCTCCCCTTCCAGAGCAGAGCATTGAGCATACATCGCCTTGTTATCAAGCCCCATACGTTGTGCAATGCGGATAGCAGAGCCAAGCATGGAATAAAGAGACCGAGGGTCCATAACTGGTCGGACAGAAACCTGCACTCGCTCGTGTTAGGATGGGGAAAAAAAAAGTAAAAGATTGATGAGAATAGCTTCAGATATCCCTACCAGATAGAGGAATAAGGCTGTGAGACACTCCCGACTCCCGGTCTGCAACACTCTACAGTTCAATAGAGCCTGTTCGCATCCAAATTGATATCCTCTTAAAAGATCTTCCTTCCGTGCCTTGAACGTCGTGAAGCACTCCTTGTCACTTAGACTGAGGATAGAGACTGAATAGATACTGAACATCAGGGCCTCCAACGTGGGACTGATGTTTGTGACATCCCCGGCCGCATCAATCAAGGATGGCTGTAGTGTAGGGGTGTGTGTCACCTTTAAGAGTGGATTGACATTGTCCAAGTAGATTTGCCAGACCTTCACAATGTGAAGTTGGCTCGGGTGCAGAGCTGAAATATTGAGATTGGCCTTGGCAGACCCAAAGAGGATATTGTGGTTGCTGCCCGGATAGACTGCGTCCCATGCTTTCTTGACAGCTGTTTCACGGACATCATCATGCGAGAAACTGCTTTTATATCCTTCCCCGTTGTTATCCTCGCCCTCGTTTTCAAGTGTCTGGATGAACATTTAGCTTTACTGGGGAAAAAGAACGAATGACCTTGGGGAATAAAAGTGTACCATATGATTCATCAAGTGCCAGAAGTTCCTTCATGCAGTTAGTTATATCGACCTCACAGCTTTATAGAGAAGTGGTGTTCCAGGGCACTTACTTCGCCTCATACGATGTCGTCTCCCCCTTGACACTGGATCTCTCACTGGGAGATCGATGGGGTGCCGTCCCAGGGGAACCTGAGGTTGTCTCGGCCACCACATCGGAATCTTTCTCATTGGTGCCCGGGGATGGAACCTCCACGCTTGATGGATGTAGTGGATCGAACGGGATGTGATGCTCCCGAAGGAGAGCTTCATACCGCCGTACACGCTCTAGCAGCTCACGTTCAGGGAACCGACGTCGTCGCGGGCGGGGACCAGCAGCGGGAACACAAGGAACCCAAGCCCTCATACAGTTGACACAGGGAAATTCCCGGTCACACCGGATCTTACGCTGCTGGCAAAATATGCACGCCATGACTTTTGTCTGCTTCGTCGAGGGTCGTGCGGGGATGGGCTCGACGGGGGATATAGCGGGAGACTTCTGCGCCGACATGGCTCTTTCTCTTTCTCGACGGTTCCCAAATGGATGAAAGGGGTGATACGGATTACTGGGCCCTCTAGGTGAAGGAGGTCATTACATGCATCACTGTGTGTTTGGCCGTCGAAGCTACGGGGTCGCATCGTTTCGCCCAGGCCTCCAGTCGGACCCGGGCTTTTCTATCTTCCGAGCATCCTGGTCGGGCTTTACTAATCTCCATTCCTTACAGTGACAAGTCGTGGTATATTCCGTCGGGGCGACCGCTAGTGGCGTTCTCAGATCAGGAGCACTTTCCAGCCTCACTCCCATCCCAGACTCCTTTTGGAAAGGCGTGTGGATAGTTAGCAATGCTGCTCTCGGGGCACGCCCCGCCATCAGAAGTAGGAACGGGCCCACCCCCAACACTTCCAATAGCCAAGTCATGCAGGCCTTCAGATCCAGAGGCTATCCCGAGCCCCTTTTGGCGACAAGTGCCAAACTTAACAGCCCCAAGGGTCGGCTCATGGGCCTTGTGGCTCTGACGAGAATCTAGTGGATCAGGTCACTAGCTGCAAAGGCAGTGTATTGAGCAGGTGGGCGAGTGTATTTGTCCATTTGACTTAGGAAGTTGGAAGTGGTATTTACTGGTGGAGTAGAGGAGGAGAGAGTTTGACGAGAGCTGTTCTAATACCAGTCTCCTTACCTGGCGCTGAACGCGCGCGACGCGTCGAAAAAAGTGGGTGAGATGTGCGTGAAGTTTCGGAATAGCAGCCTGGGTATACTCCTGGGAGCAAGACTCATTTTATGCTATGTGTGAGAAGGGTTAGGAGTATAGTTGAAGAATGCTGAATAGGTAATTATTAATTTGGAAAGAGAGGAAAGTTAAGCTTTTCAAAATCAACATGGGGAAAAATGATCGGCCTAGTGATGAAACATGGTTGGGTGTTATGACCCTTCGGTGAGCCTCGGAGTCTAAACCCTAAGGTGAGCTCTGCGCCTAATTTAATAACCAGATTGGTAAAGGCTCTGACTTATGTAGTAACAAGGGCCTGGAAGTGAGCCTCCCAAGGCCATTCCAGAGGGAGTGAGCGCTCCTGCTAAATCTCAGCAAGCTTATGACGCAGGAACAAGGCGATGCAATGCTCTATAACAGGCTTTGGGACCTCATGGAGAACAACGTCCTGATGACTGTTTTTAGCCGCTCGGAAGCCTAACTGGATTGGGAGTTCTGGCTAGATATTTTGCGGGACCAACATAAGAGGATTGTCTATTCCAAGCGGAATATGATGATGTTGCATCCAATACATGTATAAATTTCTATTAATCTAAACTGTTTCCATGACCCCCACAAAAGTAACAAGAACCAGTCATCCATTACAGACTCATTAGATCTGCCAATCAAGTAGTGAAAGATGGCAGGCGGCGAGATTAGGTAGCTCAGGACTTGGGGGTATACTGTGTGGAGATGGAAGTAGCAGGACTCATAAATGACTTTCCATGTCTAGCCATTCAGGGAATTTGTGATTATGCTGACTCACATAAGAATAAGGAATGGCAGGGATATGTGGCAGCTGTGGCAGCAGCCTATATGAAGGAGCTTCTCTTGGCCGTTTCCATTAATTAAGTTAATAGTACTCCAACAGCAGAAGATACTCTAGATGGCTATAGCAAGAGACTCTAAATCTAAACCCATCATCCACCATATCTAGTTCAAGTTGATCACTAAATAGTCTCTGTATATATAGTTCACCACTTTGATGTACCATTAGACCTGACTTCTGTACTTATAATTAAAACTTTCTTAGAACAGCAAGATGAACTAGACAAGCTATAGAAGTATTCAAAGCTGACAAGTTCCCAGTCATAAAAGGTTGTGATTCTTCATAGGCTTAGGGGGATAGGAAAGACAGCTAGTGATTCACTTTATACAGGATGACAAAGATGATTTTACTGCTATATTTTACCTGAGTAGCAAGGATCGAAACACGCACTTATGATCTTTGAGTTCTATCTTTCTCTAGTTACCGGAGTAGCCACAGAATACTGAGGTGATTAATAACAAGGGGGTTGAGTAACAGGCTATGAGTGTACTATAACAGCTAGCATTAGAGGGAAACTCATGCTAGCTAATCATCCTTAAGACCTTAACAACATTAATTAGTACTCTCCCATCGATAGCGCTGTTAGTGATATATATAATATCAGGTTAGTCTTCCCTGCCACTGATCGTAGCTCTATTCTTATTACATCTCAGCTCTAAAAATTGATTAATCTAGGGAAGTCTTTTCAGATCCAGACTTAACTCTAAGGATACAATTCAACTGCTCTTGCAAAGTAGCTATCTGTCAGTGAAAAGGGCTATCAAGGAGTTTAAGAGCAATCTATATACTAAACTTTCAACACCTAGATCTTATAATGATACTATCATAAATAGATACCCTTACTCTTGCTAGTTGTCTAGATAGACTTCTATTAGCAATCATCATCGCTGGGGTCTTTATGCGTGAAACTAGAACTAGCATTACTGAGTACTTATAGTATTACTGGGAATTATAGTCTGACTTATAGCTACAATCATATCCTGAATGCCACTACCAACAAGGTAACATACTACAAATATAGATAATCCCATCCAGAAGCGGGACTTGAACGCAGTGTCGTTGCTCTTGCTACTTGCTCACCTTAATAATCGGGATATCTAGTATAGAATAGTATAAAGTGGCTATAATAGCTCAAATATCCTAGTATAGCTTGAAAAGGTTGCAATGAGCCAGCTTATAATTAGAACTAGAGTAAGGAGTCTTATCGAGTTCTCCCATCTTAAGATTACGGGACGAGAGGAAAGCTATATAATATATTTGGTGGTATAAGTCTAGTATGTTTATGTTGCTATCACTAATAATAATAATATGAATCCACTCCAGCCAAATAAACTGTCAAAACTAGATACTGGGCTATCTTATTACCACTGAGGCAAAAGACCTAATATGATTTGTCCCCATGGTCAAACCTGGCTCAGTTTCCATATATATAATAACCTTCAAAACTCCAATATAACTCTAATTGCCTACTGCTTAGTATAAGTCCCTACTAGATTATGATATATGCTTTTGGATACTCGACTGGCTAATAAACTAATTAATTATGTGACTTGAATAACTCTAGGCCTCATTCGTGAATACTAATATGGCTTAGCTGTTACTATGGCATTCACATAGCCATACTTATCTAGGCCTACTGTCCTTTCCACTTGTGTGTTTAGCTGTAATTCAAAAATATATTAAGGCACTGTACCCCTCCTCTGAGTCAGACTTTCCATTTTCCCCAACAGTCCAGAAGTAACACCCCATCATTCAAACATCAATACCTTATCACTACCATGGATGATATATCTGAGAGCACGGACAATCTCGAATCCAAGCACGTCCCCATCCCGTTAGACAACCGCGGCAATGGCCTGCTCCGTGTGCCTGGCTTCAGTGGAATCCCAATTGAATATGAGATCCCATCTGACGCCCGCTTCGCGCATGGCATTAATGAGTGGCGACAGGCTCCCGCAGTCACAGCTCGCGAACTAGCCATGGTAGCAGCAATAAACCGTCTCACTGATCACGCAAACTGGCATCTCGACGTCTTTAACGACACGGTCATCTCGCACTGGCGAGAGGAAGCCTTTGCCACAAGCTCCCTGATGAGTGAAAAGGCCTGGGGCTGGTGCGTGCAGGAGTTGCGTGACAAAGCTAAGTATTTCCGCCAGAATGACCACATCAGGGTGCTTGACACGGGATCTTGTGTCTGCAAGTCCGACACCCCGAGTCTCCGCGCCCTGGGGACTACATTCCGACAGGCGGTTCGCCCGGTTCTCCGGATACAGATGGAGCAGGGCTTGCTATATTGGCGGTCTAAGCGCGTCTTGAGTATCGTAGACCCATATTTGTTCCCACTGATTTATGGGCGGAGCCTGGTGCTGGTGGAGGGAGGCCGAGTAAAGCTGGAGAACGTGCTGGCGGCGTATCGAGGGGCGACGGTCGCACCCGCGCATGTCGATCGATGGAAAGATACAGCTTATGTGCAGGAGACTTCTGAGAGGCAGCGCAGGCTGCAGCTCGGGGTGTCTCCTAACGGGGAGAAAGAGGCGTACCGATGGAGCCCGAATTACCAGTGTCTGCCATGTGAGGTTGAGTTTGTAGGTGATATAGGGACGCAGGTGCGGATTACCTCGTATATTAATAATCTGCATCCGGTGCATCAAGACCTCTACCATGCGATTGAGACGCTCATAGGCCGGGTGATCCCTTTATGGAATGATTGTCTTGTACAAGGGCAGCGCGGCTGGGATGATGTGCTCAATCAGGGCCAGCTGGGGCCTGTACCTCTGCGCATCATCACCTACGGTGTGGAATGGGAGAATGAACTGCAGGAATGGCTCTTCGCCTTTGAAGTCCCAGACGAAGTGCGGAAGAGGTTGTACCGCAAAGCCCGAGAAGACTTCCAGAGCAGCATAGGAGACAACACGGATAAGGGCCGCGCAAAGCACCTCCGGGCGCAAAGACGGATGGAGGGGCTTAGTGACGTGGTGGGGAGAGAAGACATGGAGTTGCCGCCCCAAGACTCAGACCTATGGGAACGCGCAAAGAAGTATCTTGAGCTCCCAGAGGATGGATCTGCTACTCCAGTTTCTGTCCCGGACGACTGGCACGAACAGCGGTCACCGTGGTGGTGGATTACGGATAAGTATAAGCGGTTACTGTTCTTCAAACATCCGGAGCCGGGAATCGCGTTTTCGTACGACGACTGGAAGAGCGGCCAACACCAGGAGAAAGCCATAGTCGATATGGTCCACGAAAGAAAGGACTGGGGCTCCCACCCCTTTGAGCCCGTCACTCCCCCCCACAAACCCTATACGATCACTCTCCAAGAGACTTTCCGCACGCAAGGGCTGCAGGTGATCGTGAAGATGGAGAACATCGAGCTCACCCCCAACAGTCAGATCTACTCTGGAACGGACTGGCAGATGGAAGGCCAACTCAACGAGCACATTGTAGCCGTGGCCATGTTTGCATATGATGTCGACAACATCACTGAGCCCCGGGTCGCCTTTCGCCAGAACACCAAGCTAGACGAAAGCTTCTATCGCTATAATGAAGATCGCGAGCAAGGGCGAAGGAGGCAAATTCAGTGGGGTCCGGACCATCGATTTGCTAAACGCCCGTCGGTGTGCATTTCAGCACTGGAGGAGGTTCTGGGCTATCCACCAGGTCACCTTCATATTGATATCTGGGGAACAAAGAACTGGCAGGATAAAGGTGTGGTCACTGTCTCGCAGGGGCGATTGATCACATTTCCTAACGTCCTGGAGCACCGCGCCGAATCCTTCACTCTGGCCGATCTGAGCCGCCCTGGGCATTATCGTTCCATCACGCTGTACCTCGTCGACCCTCACTATCGCGTGTGCTCCACACGCAACGTGCCGCCCCAACAACATCATTGGTGGGCAGAAGCAGTGGGCGCTGACCTTACCGCCGCAGGATTGCCCCAAGAGATGGTCGATGAGATCATGCAAGGCTCTGACAGCTGGCCCATGGGGTTGCCAGAAGCCAGACGGCACCGCAGGGATTTCCTCAAAGAGCACCGTTGGAATGAGATGGTACGGATCGGTACGATACGTTATCCCGAGTTTCATTGAACTGAATCAACTGAGGCACCTAGAGATAATCGGGCCGGGGGGATGAGGAACTAATCGAAGCAGGAGCACCCAAGGAAGTAATACAGAGATCGGTGTACGGAATAATTGAATAAATCACTCTAGAGTATTACGCCACCAAGGGCTAGGGCTATCCTGGTCAAATTGCCTATATATAGTTCGGGCGGGGGCCCATTCTTTGAAATCTAAATACTTTTCCCTGCGTTAACGAATCTTTTAGTCGGATTCCGAGGACGAGGGCGAGCTAGAGAAAAAGAACTCGTCGGCACACTCGGGAGATGGCGCGCGGGGCGAGGAGGCGTCACTCGAGGGGAATCTCTCTTCAATTGCCCGGGTCATGCTGGTAATCGAAGTTGCGAGCGACCTCACGATATTGGATGGGTCGCCGTGGAGGATGTCATGTTGATAAGTCAAAGAGAACTGTCGGATCGTCTCTTTGGCTCTGTTTCCTTCCACAGAAGTGAGTTTACGATCTCGAACCGCCTGGTCGATCGCGCGGAGGGTGTCATACCAAAGAAACCCCGACGCGGTTACATGGACAAACTTGTTGGTGGCTGCCCCGATCCGGTTCAGGAGGGAGTCCTGTTGGATCCGAAAGACGTCTTGGGATCGGGCAGCTATGGCTTTCTGGGCCATTGCCAGCGCCTGTTGTAGATCGTCCTTGTCTACGTCCCCTTTGTCCAGAGCATGATTCGCGGCACGAAGGACCTCTTCGAAAACCCGGGGGTATGACTTGTCTTCGACGGTGATATAGGGAAGCAGCATTCCTAGCTTGTACCGGGCAGACTTGGGGATGCCACTCAACAACCTAGTCACAGCAGACGTGTCCGGGGTTAGAGTATGATCAGCGGCACTTGGCCGGTACGCGTTTCGCCATTTGTCCGCAATGAGAAACTTAGCGAATTCGTCAAAATAACACATGTGGCCGTATTCAGCTGCGCATCCCACGGCGATCGTTTTGTCGACTCCAGAGTCCCATTCAATCTTGTATACATAGTAAAAGTGCAGGAGTTCATATGGGACAGCCTCGTTATTTGCCAGAACGTGGGTGAATAGCATCGAGGACCATAAGAGAAGGAAATTGAATAATCTCATGATGGCTGTGGTGTACGTCTAAGCAACGGCTAGAAAGCTAGAAAATGGCAAATGGAGAGTACTCGAGACTGATGAGAAGATAAGGAGCGTAGAATGGAGAGCGACAATTGAGAATAACAGCTAGAGAACATAGATACAGAGCAAAAATTCAAGGAATGGAGCAGACAGAGCGGGCAAAAGAGAGATCTCCATAGGGCACAGATAAACAAAACGGAAGAAGGAAAGAAAGACAAAGCAGAGGCAGGCTACGTCGAGAGCTGGCGCGAATCAGGTTGTTCTCGCAGCCCTCAACCATAACAAATGCCTTAGAGGAAGGAAAAGGAGAAATGAATCTGCATCCCGATTGTCCGGCATGTGTCATTTGCACTAGAATATCAGATTCTCTTCCGGTGAGATAGGACGAATCCGGGTATACTCCCAATCTTTGTTTCAGCGAGAATCCCATGGCGCTATTCGGAGATTCGAGAAATTCTCCCTCGCAATCAAAGACAGCCAGTGGCTACGCGGGTGGAAGACATGGTACACGAGATTGCATGCAGGAGTAGTCGATTTAGGAGCATGTACTAAGGAGTGACAGTAACGTTGGCTAGTTAGTGCTTGGCTAGTGCTTGGCTCGGACCCTGAATTGATTTGACTACTTGATCGTCGGTCTCTTACCAGAATTGGAGTTCCGCAGGGTCAGCATTTAGTACTTGACACCTCTGCCACACCTACACAAATTAGCCTGCGATCCCTTTAGTGTACAGGAACGTCTTCGAAAAAAAGATCCCGCTCTGAGCGAGAAGGGGAGGGCCGATTGGCGCCGGGCTTCGATAGAAAATACCTCGACATCAACACTAGATTCGGAACCAGGATTAGTTGGGTATGAAGTGCATGGGTCTCCTGAAGGTACATGGACAAGCCATGAACGGTTCCCCAACAGGTGGAAATAGTGCCGTGCGCTAAGGTTGGAGATACGACAGACACTGATCATGCTTACGTTCATTCTCAGACTGTACTATGTCCAATTTACAATTACACGCAGCTCGTAAGTACTAGCGTAAAGAACAGATAGCTTTATAATAACGACGGAGCTTCGCAGCGCATGACCAGGGGGCTCAGGCTCGCTGAAAAGAGGAAGCCAGTGCAAAACACGCTTTCTACCCCCCCCCCAACAACCCCAAACTTTGAACACGAGATACAAACGATCAATTTGAGATTCCAGGGACTGTGTCACCCACCGTATTTGTGGGTGGCAGTAGCCGTGGCAGAAGCACAGTAGGAGCTTTCAAAGGCAAGGACGGTGGTCGCAACATCAGTGCCACAGGCCGCATTAGAGCAGTCCCGGATGCCATAGTAAAAGTTTATGTTCTCACACAGACACGAGGCATCCTCATTGCTACAGCCGAGGAATGAGTATTGAGCCAGCATGTTGTTGAAACAGGTTTGGCCGCAAGTGGGAAGATCGGAGATTGTGGTCGGACTAGCAGAAGCACTAGCAGGGACTGATGCAGTTGTAGTAATCGGATATGTTGTTTTGGCGGCAATGGCTGACGTGCAGTAGCCGCTCTCAAAGGAAATGATTGTGCTAGCAACATCAGTTCCGTAGGCAGCATTGGCACAGTCGCGGATGCCATAGTAGAAATTGATGTCCGGCAGAGGCAAGACGGATCGGAAGTTTCACAGCCTAGGTCGTCGTACTTGGCTAACATATTGCTGAAGCATGTTTGCTGAAGACGGGGGGTTTAGCAAGCAGAATGCAGGGGGAGGAGGGATGGGACTCACCCCGCAGGTAGGGAGTTGGGAGATAGCGGTCAGGGTAGCGGTGCCAGTGGTCGAAGGAATCGGGGTGGTCGTAACAACAGGGGTAACGGGGATGGTGGAAGTAGTCGCAGGAATCGTACTAGTAGTGTGAGAGGACAGGGAAATGGGACTGGAACTAGAAGTGGAAGAGCCCACAGACGTAGCCTTCGTTCCATCAAACGCCGTCGCGAACACCAGGACTCCATCATCCCCAGCGACCGTGGGAATGACGGTTGCCGAACCTGTTGAATCGTAGCTGGTAGTGTCCATCAACACATTTGGCCAGATGCTGGACGTGCAGACAGCACCCAGCCCAGGACGCGCCGTGTCCTGGTAGTTGGGCGCATAGACACCATAGCCTCTTTGAAATGGGTGACCGTTCGGTTAGCACTATCTGGCGGACAGCTGGGGGTCGAGGAACACATAGCATACCCTGGGCAACAAATGATGTACGTGTCGGTGACATTATACGTCTCCCAATCCTGGGGACAGACCAGCTGAACGTACGGAGGCAATGTAGTAGTGCCCACCGCACTATAGTAGAATTGGCTGGGATAGCAGGATGACAAAGTCATAGTGGGTACTGGATTGACAATATTTTGCCAAAGTTCGGTAGACCATGATGCCACTTGGGTCATTCCACCACTGCATCCTGATGGCTGGGTAAAGACAGTGGTGAGCACCAATGGATTCCCATCGGCTTGGGTACCAGGTAAGGGTGTGGTAAGTGGGAATGATGCCGACGACGTCGAGCTTGACAATGAAGACGGGGTCAAGACCGTCGACGAGGTTGAGCCAATTGGGGTAACACCGGAGGTTACTACGCCAATTGTCTCCAACTGACCGAGGACAAAATGTAAGACTCCTAACGCAAGGAGAACATTTCGGGGGATAGGATGCATCTTGAGTGATTAGTTTGAGTAGCCAAGAGATATTGAAACAAGAATAGCGAGGAAGGGGACGATGAATGGGAGAGAGAATGAGTCCTATAATATTTGGATCAATGGCATCAGTATCCGGCAGAATCTCAACTGTTTCTGCTGCTCCTGTGCATTGAGCCCCGTGATGCGCTGCTTTGCAAAAATCAAAAGCATCTGGCTTTTGCCCTTGGGACAAAAGGTCGCGCATATGGTCGAGATTCTTGACTGCGCGAACGGTCTCTCAGTCCTTTGCGTTGAGGTCCATGGGAATTCTTAAGTGGATTCCAGAGGCAAGAAGATATGCTTTAGGCGCCGCCGAGCGCTCTGTTTATGTTATCTATCTTTTCACTCTAACCCCCTCGTATTAATATTAACACAGTTTAAGATATCTTGTTGTGCTAAGCTCTTGTTAATATCTCCTTGGAATTTCTCTTAATTTAAACCTATAGTACAGCTCATGGTTCTCTTCTTTAATATGCATGCCATCTACCAAATCGTGAAGGAATATTCTTCTTCCCTGTATGAGAGACTAAGTAGATGGATAGATATATGAATCAATGACCTAATTACCCAAAACAGGATACACAAGCTTTCTGCCACTAACAGAGCCATTCTTCAAATCTTTCAGGCCGTCCAGAACATTCCTCAGCCCCCCATCACGCTTTTCAACAACTGGTGTTTTGAGCTTTCCCTGAGACCACAGTATACTCACAATCCCTGTCCATCTCTTGGCAAATTCAAACTCAGAGGGCATGCTAGGGATCTTCATGCATTCTGGCCCGTACTCAAATTCTTCACCAATTGCGGTACAACAATTCATAAAAGTCATCTTCACATCGGTACGCCTCATTTGGGCTGGGAGTAAGGAATGATACAGGCCTCCTTCATCACTGATTACCTCTTCGCAAATACATGTGGAGTCCTGAGTTGCCACAGTATCACAGACAATCCTCAGGGTACTGTTGGTGTGCTCACGGATCATTTGGGCACACCTAGGGCTATGATAATCAAAGACTGCATCTGCTCCATAGTGGCGGACTAGGTCAAAGTTTTTTGCGGAACATGTTGTGAGAACAGTGTACCCAGCCCTATTGAACACTTAGCAACATACCATCCGAAACGCAAAGGAAAAGGACTCACAATTTCGCAAACTGAATCATCCAACTTCCTGAGGCTGTGCTTCCTCCGTATATTAGGATTGTCTCTCGACTCTGGCTATGACTCTGATTTCCTGGCCATTGCAGTTTGAGACAAGATGGTCCAAACAGACACTGCCCAGCTGTAGTTGCTCCGACTCCCACTGTGGCTGCATCCTCAAAAGCCACATCGTCTGGGATCCTCATTTGAATCGCCGCTTTTGCCACGATGTATTCCGCGTAGGTACCGCTTTCTGGCCGGGTGTTGTCTGCACCTTTAACAAGTCCACACACGCGATCTCCATTTTTGTACATCTCCCGGACCGATTTTCCCGCTGCTATGACGGTCCCAGCATAATCATGTCCCATGACCGCATTGACGGACGGGGTACTCTCACAAAGCATCCAATCGATCGGGTTCAAGGCCACAGCGGCGGTGCGAATGAGAATGTCATCATCGCGGAGGGATGGAATCGGGTGGTTGGCAATGAATTCAGCATGACCCAATGATCGGGTGATGACGGCTGCCTGGGACGACTGCATGGTTAGAAGTATTCTAATGAACAGATAGGTCTCTAAATCTGATGGCTATGCAACTCAGGGCGTCTATCACGCGCCTTTATATGCATTCCATGTGTGCCATCTTTTGCAGAGTCACTGTCGATTACGGTCTATTGTCTTCTCTTTGCTTTAGTAAACATAACCCTGACACAGTGTTCCACAATAGCAGACGCCTAGACCCACCCTTTCCCGCAGTGGCTTAAAACATCTGATAAACAGAGTTAAACTTTGACCCATAATCCATAATCCTCCACAGACTCCACTATTTGCCGCATTGCTTATGCCAAGCTTGCTAGGGCATCCCTTTAGCCAGATATTACACTTAGGCCCAATTACTATTTTAGTTTGAAAGATAAGGTGTGCCATGAAATTTATGTCTAGCATCACAAGGCTTTCAAGTGTCATACTTATAATTCTTAGGTTAGAATCGGCTCCTGTAATGTTCGTTGCTGCACAGAGCCTAACCCTTTGCATGCAACCAGTAAAAGGTGCCTAAAGTCATCCATAAGAACAGCTCCTCCTTGTTCCCAGTCACTCACAAATTCATCATATGAAATGACCCCAGAAACTGACCGTGCTGAGCTTTGTTCCCTTTCATAGATGGTATCTTCCCAGCAAAGCGCCATGTATGATTTAGTGGATACTGGCAGCCCAGCCAAGTATTTGATAAAGTCGCATCTCTGAGAGTGGACCACCGAGTAAACAGCGCGCACTAGATAAGAAACCACGATGAGCTGACGAGCACTTTCACAGAGCAGCCAGTCGTTCATATGGCTTTCAGAAAAGAGAGGGTCACGGTGTGCCTTGTCTCGGGCTGTCTGGCGACGTGCTAGTTCTGCTAGTTCTAAATCGGCAGTATCCTGCGCCAATGTACGGTCTAGTTGTTCAAGGAGCGGCTTATCGCTGATGCCACTAGCCAAAAATATGATATAGTAGAGAACCAAGGCTTGAATACGGTCCAGTTGATCTTGCAAATTTGAGGACGTTAAGTCACTTAGACTGGCGTTATTGACACCTGCGGTCAGGAGTTGGCGGTAAAAAGGCTTTTCTGCGTGTTTGCATGCTCGATATGCAGCGCAAACCCCGTAGGCTTCACGCAAATGAGGCGGAATATCAATATCCCGAGTGCGATCAACCAAGGGCTTGACGAGTGGCAATGAGCCCGTGTTCAGGAAATAATCAACGTAATTGACGAATGTCCTGATGCAGAACCCCCAGGTTTCCATGTCTTGAACGCGGGGCCAAAACTCCAAGATCCTGTATTCAAGTCGGGGCAATGATACATCAAAACCATCTGCTGCTCTGCGTTGGGGAAGTCGGCCAGAACCCGGCTGGGAAAAATCCCAGGCTTGACCCGAAGTCAGAGGACCCTCTGACAGCCACATTGGATTGGGGACATCTTCTCCTTGATCGGCGATCATGGGCTGTTCTATCCAATTCTCCAACGGGGCGAGTCCGCAGCTGCCCGAGCTAGTAGCAATACCCATCACACTGGATCCTAAAAGGGGATCAGTGGCTAGAGTCTGATCGTCTTCAGCCTGCGCAGGCGGATATGGATAGTGACAGGGAATGGATTTGTTGCAACAGCGAGAGCAACTTGGTCTCCCAAGGTCACATCGTCTCTTAGCAGTCACACATGATTGACAAGCTGTTTTGCGAAGTGACATGGTGATGGTCACACCTAGAATGATTCTGAATCGAATTTGGACTATGGGAATCATAATCAGGGTGTGTTTTGAGCTTTAAGCTTACGCATTGTGGTTATGATTGCGGACAAATGTGGGCCCGCGGAGTACTGTGGGGGGCTTCATCATCTGCAGCCAATCAATATAAGCTGATGAAAGGTAAATGATACACTGTCTTGGGGAGGTCTGTGCACATATATTCTACCTCCTATTTTGTATAGCCTGCTGCTAAGCATACTGAGATAATCTATAAGCTGAGGAACCATATCCAATCTATTTTACTCTCCCTAACAGCCTCCCTTGGACCCCTGTGGACTCTACTCTACTGAGAGAATTTCATGAAACCTAATGCACACAGTTGTGGTCGTAATGGCGTTGGATGTAGTGCTTACTTTATTGGTATTGCGTGTGGATTATATTTATATAGGATTATCACGTGAAGACTAGAAGTGGTTGTTAATTATTAATTTACTAGTATAGGTGCTTGCTACTCTGTACTTTTCACTACAGCACTACTGTGTACTATGCCTCTTATCAATTTTGGTATAGTGTGGGATCTCTTGTGGCAACTACCCTTGTCCTAATTTAGTATTAACTCATAAATCCTGAAAGCACGACACACCTAAGTCATTGGAGAATAATCATGGAAGCTAACACCGCCATCACATTAGGACTCATCAAAATTGCTCCTGCACCAGCTAGAGCATCGTCTGCCGATGTGACGAATGCCTACAAAACAGACTTGCCCACAATGCACTTTAATTGCCGAGCCTGTGTTCGCAAAAAGGTTAAATGCAACAGGGCTGTGCCAGCATGCTTGAGCTGCCGCAAAGCCAAGCTCCAGTGCGTCTACGAGGCTCACCTGCCGCCGAAGAGGACGCGAAGCGAGCTCAAAGACGTGTATGAGCGTCTCGCGCGGTACGAGCGCATCTTGCAGGACAACAATCTGCTCCCAGCGGCCTCTGCATCAACCCAAAGCAACAAGGAGACGGAGTCATCAACCCTCAGCACATGAGATCCAACCCCAGTACAAGACACGCAACCCGCTAGGGCTGGTAAACTGCTTTCCGCCCATGGCAAGTCTCGCTATATTGACAGTGTGCTTCTGAATGCTGGGGAAGGCGACCTGTACGAATTATCTGATTCTGACTCATATGAATATCACAACAACGACCCCGGAGCCGAGCAGACCACCCCAACTGGTCTTCTTGACGCCCTTGTGGCACGCACAGCCTCTGGGGCAATATATGGAGGCATCCAGAGCGTCACCGAGCAGCATCCCAGCTATGAGGCGGCTGTCATGCTCTGGAATGTGTACGTGCAAAATGTTGATCCTCTCTGCAAGGTTCTTCACGTTCCAACTGTGGCAAAAATGGTTGACATGGTCGCAAGACAACCTGCTGCCGCCTCGAAGAGTGACGAATGCCTGGTCTTTGTTATCTACTATTTTGCTGTGTTTTCCATGTCAAACGGCGACTGTCTGCAAACGTTCAACGAATCGAGGGCCCTTTTAATGTCGAGATATCAGACTGCTGTTTACCAGGCACTCGTCAATGCGCCGTGGCTGAAGACTACATCAATGCCGGTACTACAGGCTTGCACACTCTTCCTCATTGCCATGCGCACTCAGATTGACTCTCACACACTTTGGGTTCTGACGGGAATCGCTATTCGCCTTGCCCAACGTATGGGGCTACACCATGACGGTGAAAACCTTGGGTTGCCGCCGTTTGAGATTCAGATGCGACGGCGTCTCTTTTGGCAACTGCTTCCCCTCGACAGTTACGCGGGCCAAGTTTCCGGGACCGGTATTTCCTTGTTGCCTAATACCTGGGATACCAAGCAACCGCTCAACATTAACGATGATCAGATCTTCCCCGGTATGACGCAGCAACCTCAAGAGCAGAAGTGCGCTACGGAAATGATCTTCTGTTTGTCTCGGATTGAACTGTCCAATTTTTATACCCGAACGGGCGTTAAAACAAAGGAGATTGGTGGCACAATTCAATTCAGGGATGCAGAGGACATTGAGCGGCTCATTGATGGGGTTGAAGATCTCATCGAGATAAAATTTCTTCGGTACTGCGATATCTTGAACCCCTTGCACTTTTTGACGATTGGAATCGTGCGATCTGCAACTAACGCCGTCCGACTGCGTGCTCGAATGCCACCACTGATCAAGCGAACAATTACTGATACGCAAGGAAGAGACCTCTGCGGTCTTGCAGAAAGAATCCTCGATACAAATAGCACTATATACGGCAACCCAAGCATGAAGAAGTTCCAATGGCAAATGCAAGCTTTTTTTATATGGGACGCCCTTCTCTGTATTCTGCTTAGCCTTGCAGAAGCTGGATTCTACTCCACGTCGGAGCTAAGCACTATCTGGAACAAGGTTGCAGAAGTCTATTCGAATCACACGGAACTTGTAAAACAAAAAAGAACTCTGCACATTACCATCGGCAAAGCAACCCTGAAGGCGTGGCTTGCAAATCCCCCGAAGGATTCATCCCCAGAGCCGGGTTTCGTGACGGCTCTGCGCGCTCAACATGAACTGAAAGTCAACGGGAAGCAGGAGAGCATTAATGAGATGGAGGCAACCAATAGGGATGCAGATGGCGTCTTTGTTTTTGATGACGTTGTCGATAATGTCGATGGGACAAACATTGATCTTGATGGCGGCCTTACCCTCGACTCTTCGGATTGGGGGTTTTGGGATCAGCTGTGGACAGGGAACAACAGTCTGAGCTGAAGTAGGCGTCTTTGACGGCCCCGGTCATAGTGTAAGCCCATCGGGATCTGGTTTGGCTTGGTTGGTGGCCTCATATTTTGAGAGACTTTGAGCGGGGCCTGCGGTCTACCCAGTGCCTGCGTGAAATTGAATAACGAGGTGCAGTGATACAGAAATATTTAACATTACCATTTCATAAGGGCAGAGTTGACAGCACAGTCTGTCTACCGCCCGGCATCCGACAATCGCACTCGTTGGCCTCGACAGGTGATATGATGGCCAGTAGTACCAACCCCGTGCTTATTATAGGCGCGGGGCTATCAGGACTGGGCGACTTTAAACGAATGGTGGCATGATAACATCGTCTTCGAAGCCTCTCAGCCGGAACGAAGCCAAGGATTTGCCATTTCCTTACACGACTGGGGCTATTCCCCATTGCTAGAGGCCCTCGGCGGACTATCTCTGCGGAGCATGACTAAAGCCATTCCGCCGGACTGCTTCATCAGCGGCACTGGCTGGGATGATCTCGCGATACGGGATAACACGGACGGAAGAGTGCTGATTGCCCCGGAAGCTGATGCCCGTCCAGCTGTCATACGAGCTAATCGCAATGCCCTGCGAGCCTGGATGGCTGACTGTGGGGACGAAAAACTTGATGTGAGATAGGTCTCATAAGCTGAGGAGCATTTCGGGGTCGATCGGCAACGTCAGGGCGGTGTTTGATAATGGGGCCGAATATAAGGGCTCGTTGGTGGTCGCTGCTGGCGGAGTAACCTCGGCGGCTATGTAGGCCTAGATAGCCCATTGGCAAGCCATGTGAAGTTCAAAATACTAAAACCTGCACGTAGTGCATTCCAGGTCGCTCCATGCATCGTTCCGGAAGCGGTTCCTGTCGTAGTATACCGCGGCGAGTTCCACACCTCACGAGAAGATCTCGACTGCTTTGTCAGAAGTCCCCATGATCCATTCCTCTTTTTCATTTGCTTTATCCTAGGTAAGGGCTAACAGCGTGAACACTCAAATGTCACGATTTGTGCGTCCCGAGGAACCCTGGCAATTGCGACAGCTTTTTATCTTCAGGCAGTCGGGCATGGACATGACGCTGAAATGGGGAGAGGGCAAGATTTTCAGGGAGCCTTGGCTCAGGAGCACATAGGTGTTCTATACTCGTGTCGGCATCGTATGAGCGTCTCTTCATACATCAATCCCTATTCCGCATGGCCCACGTACAAGGCGAGCTTTCTTCTCCTGTTATCCCTAGATATGACCTAGAGTCCATCTTTAAGTACTGTTTATTCGTCCTCCCCACCACTTGAAGTCCTATAGATTCATAGTAATCCCATGATTATCACACACGCAAGTATTCAACTATCAGAAAGAACATGCTATTATACTCACTATACAAGGAAAGAAACGTGTCATCGCAAGACCATTTAGTATAGTGGTACAGTAGCTCTACCAATATATATCCCAGCCACGTCGATTGAGAGTAGAGTCAGCAACCTGCCATAGTGCTGTACACTTATTGGCGTCTACACCCCGGTTAATACGTTTTTAAATCGCCTAAGACTGTTCTAGCAGCTTTATATTCTTTTCCTGATAGCCGGGTGTCCGAAAAATGGCGCCTCCCCACTGGACATCGAGTCGGGCTCTCATGGGCTGTTCGGGGCCGAAGAAATACAGCCGGTGATTGGCTGCTGGATATCTCAAGAGCCTAAGGTAGTATATAAAGAACCAGACAAGCCTTGGCAGTTCAGCTCTTGCTTCGGAAATCAGAATCTTCGTCTCCGTTAATCTGATCCGATCTGATTTCCTAAGATGAGCGATAACAATCCGACCACATCTGAAAAGGTGGGAGCACCCTTCCCTGAAAAGGAAGACATCGAAGCAACCAGAGCGACGAGCGAAGCTGACCCCCCGTTCGACACTAAAGCCAACAAAGACCCGGATCTCGTCACTTGGAACGGACCACATGACCCGGAGAATCCCAAAAACTGGCCCAAAGGCGAGAAGTGGAAGAATACCTGGGCCGTTTCCCTTTTTGTCTTCATCTCGCCGGTATCATCTGCTATGATTGCCCCGGCCATGCAAGACCTCGCTGAGACCTTGGGAATGCACACCCAGATTGAGGTGTACCTCTCCATGGCCATCTTCATCCTCGCCTACGCGATCGGTCCTACCTTCTTCGGTCCTGCTTCAGAGCTCTATGGTCGTGTGCGCATCCTTCAGGTGAGCAACGTGTGGTATCTAGCCTGGAATCTTGGATGTGGGTTCGCCCAGACCAAGGCTCAGCTGTTTGCTTTTCGCTTCCTGGCTGGCATTGGGGGCAGTGCACCACTGGCAATTGGAGGAGTCGCTGTGAGGTAAGAAAATAATGGAACGGTTAGCGCATCGAGATACGATTTCCTTTTGCTAATACTTGTCTTACAGCGACATGTGGAGCGCCGAAGAACGCGGGAAGGCCATGGGCGTTTACACTCTTGGACCGCTCCTTGGGCCCGTCGTTGGACCTATTGCGGGTGGCTTCATTGCTCAGTACTCGACATGGCGCTGGGTCTCCTGGTCAACCTCTGCCGCCGCCGTCGCTGTTCAAATCGTTGGATTCATCTGGCTGCGTGAGTGTCATCCGGCGACGCTCCTGCATAAGCGCTGTGGACGTCTTATTGAGGCGACAGGCAACCAAAACCTGCACACTGAAGAAATGATATAAACGCTCGTCTATAAGCTGCTCCATGCCTTTGAGCAACCAGTACTCCTGTTCCTGACTCAGCCTATCGTCTTCTGTATGGCCACCTACATGGCATACCTCTTCGGCATCACGTATCTCATGTTCGCGACGTTCCCCGAAATCTGGACTGTGGTCTACCGTGAGAGCTCCGGCATCGGCGGACTCAACTACCTCTCCATCGCCATCGGGTCGTTTATTGGCCTCGTTTTCAACCTCAAGCTTGTGGACCGCATTTACAAGACTCTCAAAGCGCAGAATAACAACGTCGGCAAGCCTGAGTTCCGTATGCCGTCGCTAGCTGTCGGCTCTGTGATCAGCACTATTGGCCTCTTCTGGTATGGCTGGAGCATTGGGAACACGCACTGGGTTATGCCTAACATTGGTGCGCTGATCTTTACCATGGGTACCATCTCCTGCCTACAGGGCATGCAGACATACATCGTTGATAGCTACCAAACCTACGGTGCGAGTGCCATGGCGGCCTGCGCGATTCTGCATAGCTTGACTGGCTTTGGGTTTCCGCTCTTTGCTCCGTACATGTACGAAGCTCTGGGCTATGGATGGGGGACCAGCATGCTCGCATTCATCACCATGGGTATTGGCTGGGTTGCACCTTTTGCGTTTTGATACTTTGGGCCTAACCTCCGTTCCATTTCCAAGTATGCTGCTGGGTAGTGATGGATGCAACCGTTGTTAGAAAGTATAATGATAAGCTTGCGAAACAAGTCCCCTGATACTAGGGAATGGGATGAAGTACGATATTATGACTTATTTCAAATACCATAACCAGTTCTCACTTGCAAAATTTTCGAGAATGCGCTAATGATCTAGCATATAAAGTACTAGATATCTCCTTGAATGGCAGCAAGACAACTATGCCTAGCGGTGCTACCTGTGACTGTAGTCCCAATTAGGTCGTAGCTCTCAAAGTGGCAACAATAGGAGTACTCCCACTACTACCACTGTTCGGCATGGATGCACTGTAAAGTTCATGAGCGAGCTACAGTACCTGCTCTATTACATATGCACCCGTATCCGAAATCTAATCAACCATTCTACATGATCAGCTTGCTACTTACTGCACACCAGGAAAATCTCGCCCCATCCGGTAATCGAATCCGACGAACAGTCCCCACCAACACACTCTTCAACTCCATACACCAAACTCCCTTCATACGAAATTCACACTCAAGAACAAGGGAAAAGAAACAGAGGAAAGATGCACATCCATATCGCCATCCTCGACCTTGACATCCCCGTCTCAACCGTCTACGCTGCCCGTGGTCTCTACAGCTCCCAATTCACCAATCTCCTTGGCGCCGCCGCAGCACGCCTGTCTCAGACCCTCGGCAAAGGTAGAGAAATAACAATCAGCACCTCCTCCTACGATGTCGTCGGTGGTATCTTTCCCCCATTACATCTCCTTCGTCCATCACCACCCCTAGCTCGCAATAGAGAAAGCCCAGGAGAGCGCAGAAGTATAGACGCCATCCTCCTAACCGGCTCCTCCGCCTCAGTCTACCGTCCAGATCAATACCCATGGATCTCGCCCCTGCTGTCTTTCGTGACCGATGTGTATACAAACTGCTCGCACATTAAGCTCTTCGGCTCGTGTTTCGGGCATCAGGTCCTCGCGCAGGCATTGGTTCCCAGGTGTGTTGTGGAGGCTTGTCCTGCGGGGTATGAGGTGGGGGTTGGTGCTGTTGCGCTCTCGCGCGAGTTTATGGCGAGGTTTCGGGCTCCTTTGCTAGCTTCCCTGATGTCGGAGGCAGAGGTAGAGGAGAAAAGGGTGATGAGGCTACAGCTTATTCATGGGGATTGGGTTGTTGCTGAGCGCGAGCTGCCGGATGACTGGATCAATGTCGGTTCGACGACGCGGTGTCCCGTGCAGGGATTATACCGCCCTGGACGGGTACTAACCTTCCAGGGACACTTTGAGTTTGATCCGACTGTGAACCGGGAAACGTGTCTAAAGTTTGGGAGGAGGTGGGGCTGGGATGGGGAGTTAGTAGAAGGATATTTGAGGGAGATTGAGGTGAAGCATGGGGAGGATGATTCAGAAGTTGCGGCGGAGATGGTAGTTTTGTTTTTTGCCGGGGAAGATATGAGAGTGGGACATGCTGGTGGTGAAATTGTTGATAAGGCCATGAAGATGAAGGTGAAAGGCTGCTAATGCCTTCCTTGGAGTAGCCCGATTATGGAGTAACTGTCAGTGATAAGTAGAAAGACCACAGTTATGCGTACAAAGACATAGTAGTGAATTCTGGCGGAGGAGCAACATGGTGGTATCAATATCACCTCTCAGCAAGGAGTTACGCTTTTCCAGACTCTGAGCCAGTGAAGATGTTATCTGGTCCAGGCGAAGAGGCTCTCTCAATAGTTCATTGATTGATTACTGCAACAACTCACCAAAAGTGCTTGCGTTGATTGCTTCCCCATTGACACTCGATAAGACGCCGGAGCGACATCTATAAGAGCAGAAACCGGCTTGTAGCTCTAGCCTTAGAATGCTGTCCACGTCTGGTTCTCGATAAAGGTGTGGGGTATGATATGGTGCATGAATAGTGAGCTTGCACGGCCTGCTTTCTACGTACTCAATGGGAAGATCGGGTGCTAATGCCCATTGCCGAGTTGGAAGAGTCTGAGGTGGCGCAGGCAGAAGATCGGCCTTTCGCCGAACGACTGTGTTGAACACCCATATATACAGGGCCACCAATGCAGATATCATTAGCAAGGATAGTTGGGTTTTATATAATGATTATGAAGACGCACTGCACACGTAGGAGACTAATGGAAGTTATTTAGACCTGCTTTAAGATCCTCTAGCAGCCATCACTACTACCTGTACTAGTCACCTTCCTTATCAGATATCTATAGGACAATAATACTTAGAAATGTCTTATTTCTGTTTTGACGCAATGTATTTCACCTAGTAGAGATGCGAGACTTGCAGGTAGACGATTGGCTCAATTCAGCCAGTGACGGTTTTTGTATTACTAGCATCAGCGTTATGCATGGTACATTTAGCCAAATCATACTTAACAAGACCACAAGCCTGACTGTTGCAGCTTGTCTTTCAAATAGGAGCGGAGCAAAGCTGAAACAACGGTTTGTTGGTGGCATAAAGTCATACCAGGGGTGAATAACTTTCTGTCCTACCTCTAAGCTCAGCCTTGCCTCTTGTTCTACACGGCATAGATGCATCCACCTCTTGATACGTCTTTGTGGCTGTTATTCTTGGACAATAACGGTTCATTTCCGGAGATTTCCTGCAACTAAACTGGCTGGGGTATGAATCCACAATCTGCTTTCTGTCGAAGATCACCCAATAGTCACCGTAGCCTGAGTACTTTAACGGTCTACCTAATCATAAAACCATGGATGCTCCAATGCCTGACACGCTGTGGCTCGTTTGGTCGGGTCCAGGTTTGTGAGTCGCTGAATAAGATCTTTGAATGTTGGATCGACGACTTCGGGCCACTCGGAAAATAGTTTGTATGGGATGTGTTCCTCAGACCTTTCATCCCATAGCATCCTTAGGACCTGGCAACTAATCTCATCATCGGCAATGTGTTTCAGAAGACCTTTAATCCCGTCTGAGTCTCCAAAATACGACACTTGGCGTTGCAGGCGGATGAAAGCAGGCAGTGCACCCTGCGTCTGATGTTTTCTGAAATCCTCGTCAGGACCGAAGATGACACGCCCGAGCATAGCGTAGATGCACTAACAAGGCCATTTTAGTAAAACTCCTTTCAATTGGATCTAAGAAACTCACGACGACCCCAAATGAAAGAACATCAGTTGGTTTATTAAGCTCACCCTTGAAGTGCGCCTCAGGGCTTCGCCAATTGTCATTACCCGCAAGCATACCTTTGATACATCTGCCCTTAGGAAGGTACGCAGCATTTTCAAGGTCGATGATCTGAACCTGTTCAACCATAGTATTTTGACCATTGTGCTGGCATTCAACCATAATATTGTCTGGCTTGATATCTAGACTTAGTAACCTAAGGGACCGAACTGTAGTGCAATGGGGAGTACCTAAATGGACGACATCTCGATCATGTAATTCAGCAATACCTCGCAGACTAGCCTTAAGAATCTGCTTCTGCGCTCGTGGAGGTAAGCCCTTCTTGACTAGGTTGAGGAAGTCATCGGTCAAATATTTGTACACAAATATTTGTTGGCCCGGTATGGTGTCGCATGGCAATCGGATGAATGAACACTGCTGTAACTGGGGCCATATTTTCTCATGAAAGTTTTTGAAAATATCCTTTGGTATGTCTTTTAAAATAAATTGATCTTGTCCGGATCTACAATAATTAGCTGGCCTGCCAAATAATACGCGTGAAGAACGTCGGACTTTGCCAACCAGACGCGACCCATATGTGGTTTTTCTTGGAGTAGTTCTTTGAAACGGTAACATGATCCAGATGCCCCAATGCATTCGTTAGTCGCGGACGCCATTTTGACAATGTTCCTTTTAAACATGGTATTCTGGAAGATGCGGGTGTAGGCATGGGACCAAATTTGTTCTGCTGCGACACTGATGAAAGAAGGGAGGAAGCATCAGGTCGATGCTAAGGAGGGTGATGATGTAGCCAATCAATCAGCCTTCGTGATCGGCCATTTCGGCTCCACAAGAATCTCATCTTGGCTGGGAGCTCCCTCCAGTCTCCAACACAGGCGTGCTCGACCGGATTCAGATTGAAGATCCGGTGCTAATGCCAATTGCCGAGTTGGAAGAGTCCGAGGTGGCGCAGGCAGAGGATCGGCCTTTCGCTGAACGACCGCGTTGACCACCCATAGATACAGGGCCACCAATGTATAAGTTGAGGGCTCAAATCTCGTTCAAAAGTCAAGTCTCTTTACACAATGAGGGACACTGGATCAAAGACTTCTTTGACTTGACTGATCATAATCCATATAACTATTCAGTGGCCACCTATTGTGCTTCCTGGAAAATGTCAACCGATCATGCTCGCGTACCCGAGGAAGTCGATCCTCATTCAGAGTCCGATTACCCAAACGACGTGGACGCTGAGAAGGATATCTCACCGCAAGCACCCCCGGGATGGAACAAAACCAACCCCCCTGACGGTGGAATCACTGCATGGCTGGTTATTCTAGGAGCGTGGAGTGTGCTGTTCTGCAGTTTTGGGTGGATCAATAGTACGGCGTGAGAAGCTTCCTTTGAAGGGAAGACTATTTACTAAACTACTGCAGGCGTTGGAATTTTTCAAAATTATTATGAGAAGACTTTGCTACGCCAGTACTCAGCCAGCACGATTGCGTGGATCCCCTCGTTGCAAATCTTCTTCATGTACGCGATGGTAGGATTTCCCAGTTTCCGTCTCAGTTGCTTGCTTCCCCTTCATTCTCCATCTCATTGCTCGTCTCTCTGACCTTTAATCCTTCTGGGTACTGAATAGGGACCCGTCGTCGGTCGCTTGTATGATACATATGGTGCCCGTTACTTAATACTGGTCGGCTCACTGCTTCACGTCTTTGGTCTGATGATGTGTTCCATATCAAAGGAATACTATCAGGTGCTCCTTTCGCAAGGCGTATGTAGCGCCATCGGGGTGTCGATTATTTTCCAACCAGGTAAGTCGCATCTCTCTGTGGGCGTTGTGAACCTAGAAGAAACTAAGACAGCCCTATGTTCTAGCAATCAGTGTCGTTCCAGACTGGTTTGACAAGAGACGCGGTGCAGCCTACGGCATCGTGTCGAGCGGATCCAGTGTGGGGGGAGTGATTTTTCCCATCATGATAGAGCGATTCATCCCAGAAGTGGGATTCGGGTGGGCAATGCGGATAGGGGGGTTCCTGATTCTGCTTTTGCTCATCATCGCAAACCTGACTATCCGGTCTCGCCTGCCACCCTCGCCTCAGTCTCTAACGCGGGCCGCGCTCAGCCAGCCATTCCGCGATTCCAAAATGGTCCTGGTGATTGTAGGATTCATGTTGTTGACATTCGGGGTGTTTATTATCATCAACTACTTGGTCGTTGAAGCTCTCTCTCAGGGTATGGGGTATGATCTGGCTCAGTATTTGCTTGCTATTCTCAACGCTGGAAGGTAAGAGTGAATGACAGGACTTCGCAGTGTGCTACAGCTAACATTCTGATAGCCTATTTGGCTGTGTCGGTGCGGGTGTGCTGGCCGACCACTTGGGCGCCTATAACATCTTCGTTTCGGTCTGTTACCTGGCTGGGATCTTGATCCTTGCGCTCTGGATTCCAGCTGCTGGAAATGCAGCCATCATCGCATTTGCAGTCCTGTTTGGCTTCGCTTCCGGCGCATACGTAGCGCTTGCTGCTGCCCTCGTTGTCAAAATTTCTCCGTTCCAGCAAATAGGATACCGTATCGGTCTTATCTTCCTCTTTGCTTCCGTCAGCGGTTTGACCACCAACCCTATTGCTGGGGCCATCCTGGCCGACAATAATGGTTCATATATTGGCATGAAAATCTTTGCTGGTGTACTCCTGCTGGTGGGGACAACGTTGGTCTTTGCAGCTCGACTGAAGCTTACCGGGTTCAGATTGATTGCAAGATTCTAGTCTTGACGCAGCGGTCATTGGCTGGCAGATGACAAGAGGCATGACGTTAGGAAGGTAGTGAATGTTGCTACCTAGGCACCGCTGTTGTTTGTAACATCTAAATGGAAGCTGTGCCCTGTCTTGTTGTATAAGGCAAAATTAGAACAACGTTGTGATGATGGGAAGATACGAAACTTCGGCCGTCAATCAACTTTAATTCAAACTGCCCAACTCGTTTGTTTGAAGGCAGAGAGATTACAAAGAGTGGTACTATGCACAATATAAACACATATAAACACCTGATATTGTGATTCTGCACTTATCCTGTATACCAAAAGTCTGATGGGCCTAAATTCGGAAAACAGGTCGAATCCAGATCCCAAGCCATTCCATCTCCGAGTGTTAGAATACTGCTGTCATCGAGCAACACTCCCGTAGTATCGGGGGCAGTTGAATCAGAGCGAACATTTGGGGGTTGCGCAAAAGCATACCAAATATCCAATGCTTTTTCTCGAAGCTTTCTTAAAACATTCCATTTAAGTCCCGGACTTGGCCAGCTGGGGTTTTCAACTAAACTGAACGACGTATCAACCACTTCCCAGGCACGATCAGCGCCATGATCGCCGGGTCGGACACATAGATGCCAAAGAGCATATTTCAAGAGGTGATACTGCGTGTAGGTCGAGAAGAGCCAGTGAAAGTTGCTCAGAAGCTCATTGGTTTTCAGCTCGTTCCCGATCTCAATGGTGTCACACGCCAACGACAACGTGTTTTCTGTGGCGCGGGCAGCGGACTCTTCTGCGCTGAGCCCTCTGAGGTATTGCTGGCGAACTAAGACTTCAAGTTTGCCCATCAGCACGCGTCCCAAGAGCAGGGCTGATTTCTGGATGGGGATATTCGGATCGCAATGCCTCAGGTACTTGTCGTTTATGCGCGATTTGATACTCTCCAGGAGCTGCTCCAAGCTTAACATTTTTTCGTTCCCATTTCTAACGGTAACAGAAAGTCGAGATACTTGTTGCAGGGCTTGATTCATCTCGGCAGTTACCAAAAATATGGTCATTTCAGTCCATCGCAGTTTTGAAGCTGGAGCTGTCTCCATTTCAGGAGAAAGGTCGCGGTCATCTACATTGAGGGGCAGCTTGGTGTCACAAAAACCTCCAAACCCACTGGTAGAAAGGCCATGGTCCTCAGCTACTCGGGCATCCGAACCGATAACCTGGTACCATAATCGGCGACGGACCTCGCAATCCAACGGAGAGAGACCGAAAGTCTCACCATCGCGATGCAGACCCATCCACTGGGCCGTTCGGATGAGCATGCCGTTCAAGGTCCAGCCGGATCGACTACCATTGTGATTTCGATAGCACAGCTGTTTCATGCATTGGGAGTCAGCTGCGGCACGCAATACGCTGAAGGCAGGGGTGTCTTCTTACCAGGTATATTGACATGGCTTGTAAATAAGTGATAGTTGGCGAATCTAAGAATGATGCCATGTGCAGCGAGACCTCTAAACCGCGTTGGAATCCCTGGAGTGCACGTTGCCGTTCTTCATCTGACATGATGTGAGTGTCACCTAGGCGAAGGCTGGTCAAGGCCGCGAAGTAGATAGAGAAGAGCAGGGCGCTCAGGTCGGGAGGGACCTGGCTTGGATTGTTGATGGCAGCAAATACAGCGGGTTGCGTGGTCGGGATGTGAAGCAACTTCAGAAGCACATCTACATTATTCAGGTAGACCTGCCATAGTTGGCCTGCCTGCCCTCGAGGCGGGTACAGAGAGGTAATGTCGACTGACAAAAGGGGGTTTGAAATAAGACCATTAAATCCACTTAAAGATGAGCATCTACTCCGTTGGCTCCGGTTCGTAGTCGTGGGATTGCTCATGGCGAGTTGAAGGTCGCGTTCCTGAACCAGACTAGAGTGAGTTCATCTGCTTAAACAGCACCAAGGCATTGGAATATCATAGAGCCATACAGACCTCCACCAAGACGCGCGAGAGCAGCACTTCATTGATATACCGAGTGGAAGCTCCTTCTTTCACCAGAACACCTTCAGTTGGTGCAGCCGGCCTGGTTGGATTTTTCTTTGTCAGGGACTTCTTCAAGTGGCAATGCTGAAGTGGACAGTGACTGGGTAGATGGTCCAGCAAGTTCTCCCTGGCTGATTGCCGCTACAACACGCTCCAATTCCTCCAGACGAGGAATGACCTTTGGTCTGTGTGACCGGCGCTTTGTCCGCTCGGGGCCAGGGTATCGACACAGGGTCTTGGCTTGGAGACATGTCGAACAGGGCATGGCCCGATTGCAACGTACCTTGCGCTTATGACACCGAAGACAAGAGCGCTCCACGGTATAACGCCTTGAAACGGCTGGTGGCTCAGCTTGCTCCGTTGAGTTATCCATTCTGGACAGACCAATTGACTATACTCGCAGGACCTTTGGACTTTGATCGTGGCGGTGGAAACCCGGGTCAAGGAGAGAGGAAGAAATGTGATGTTGGGCATTCGGCTGTTCGGCGGTTCAGTGAAACCCCGCGACAGGCATCATCAGCCAATCCGAAGTGCTCTTGCCAGGATTGACTTCCAGTGCCTGGGTATTACTACGTGCTTCTCACGGGGTAGGTATGGTCTATAACTAAGGTACCTCAATACAGACCTCGGTAGGCGGCTCGCTCAATCGTCAAAATCGGCACGGATGGGTCGAACTTCGGCAGGGAAACTATGACCAATCAACGATGCCAGAGTCATTGTTACAGCGTCTTCTGGAAGAGGCTATGGGGGCCAATGTGCCCAGACAGACAACGAGCTGCTGAATCTCCCCGAGATGGTAGAGGATGAGGTACAAGAATTAGCCAAACAGCTGTGGGAGGAATAGTTCGCGTTTTGGGCAAACTTGCTAGAACCATTCAAGGCCATAGTAATCGTGGCTGATCTCAATTCTTTTGCTTGATTCCTTGCAAGGCTTTCCTTGATGGCTCCTGTATTGGAGAAAGTGATGATGATGAAGTGTCCGACTCCCTATACCACTGGTAGTGTGAAAGGAGGGATTGTCGCCCAGCTCATCGGGGGGCGAGCTTCAACCATGAAAGACGATTGAGCTTGAGGGCTATGTGGTTTAGTCGGCCATTCTATTCGGAGACGCTATACGTCGCCATGAGGAGAGCGCTACTACATCCTCAAACTTAGCCTGGAATTTGCAGCCATCGCAAATTTGCTGGTTGAGTTGGCAGGGCTGCGGGACTTTATACGCACCATTCGGTGTCAGAGTGATGTGTGAGCGGCATATCTCATGTATCGCCGCCGCCTACGTTGCATTGTAACATGCCGCCTCATTGGACACTGCTTGCTGCTTGATGACAAGCTGCCGGTGACTGACAAGCTCTTCCCAGGTGGCTGTCGCTTCCTGTGGAACCAAATTCGAGCCAGCATACAGGCTAGAAGATGCATCCGAAGTACAGGTCTACCGCTCGTGGCGCTTGCCCCGATGGTCGTGTAATCGATCCCGAGGTGGGAGCCGAAAAATGTCTCAGCGAGGCCTTTGGGCTGCTCAATTGTGGCCATTGTTTCCTGCAGAATCTCAGTCACACGGAGGCCGTATACTTCCAGCAGCTTTGGCACGTCTGGAAGGACGTCGTAAAACAGTGCACCAAGCCTTTGAGCAAGGATATGGAACGAGCCTTCCTCGGCAGACTGTTTTCGGGATCTAGATAGCTGTTGGCTGATTAGTTGCAATTTTACAGGAACTTCCACTTTGACCAAAGAGAAGTCAAAATTCAAATGTGCTAATGCTACATTTGCTTCACCTACGGCGTGGACAGCAGCTGCCGCAACGCGCTGGATGGACGCAGACATGTTGAGACAATGGCTTATGAACCAAGTTTGAGGGAGGTAAGATCATCTTATAATTAATGTTGCTCAGCTCACTGTGGCTGTATTGACTAGATACTAGCAGCAAGCAAACAGTAACGGATGGTCTTAACAGTGATATCCAGATAATGTGGAGCCCTGCAGCACACATGTATGATAATAACTGGATTTTCATGGACTTGATCTGTGAGCATTCTAGCATTAGTGGTCTGCTGCTTGTTGCCTGTGTTTTAGGGTGATTAAGAAAGCATAGAATCGATTGAACTCATAATGCAGGCTGCCTACTCAGGCTCTATAGTAAAGCTTCAATGCCATGATAGACTGGAATATCAGATGCGAAACCCAACCAAGGTAATACCATAATAGAATAACAAAATGGCCATGTCCTCGTGGCAATGGGGCACGAGTCTGGTATGGCTATGGCTGTCACTACTGCTAAAGGATGCAAATCATCGAGTCTCTGCCCAATTCATCATTGTATCATTATACTATCAATTCCATGTTACAGCATGATCTGCGGCTGCATAATAAATCTGTAGCTGGTGTTATTGGAAGCCCAAGACCTTCTCCCAGCCAATCCAAAAAACTGCATCGATACGGAGAAGAGCAAATTGAATCATGTCTAAACTCTTAGCATGTAACCGGAAAATTATCCTTGCACGATCCAGCGCTTCTCTAGCTTTCATATATTCATTGGACGAGCCATCCTGCGATTTACGCTCCTGGTGCACCATGATGGCGAGGGAGAAAAGGAGATTCGTTATCAATGCAAATCCGGTTTTCGACCCTGATATTGTTAGTGAAGTTTTTCTCAAGTCGGCCAATAATACTGACAAGGTGCCCAGAAAGCTTGGTAGTGTACAGGACTAAAGGAAGAAACTACGCTCAGCGCAGCTTCTGTTTCGGCGGATGCGGCCTTGAGAACATGTGCCTTTGCGGCTTGCCATTCGGGAGTTTGCTCTCCATGGCCAGGTATTCTGAAAGGGCGCAGTAGTGCGCGAAGTACAAGGATTTTAACGGATTGATAGGCAATGTGTAGCGAAGCCGAGGCGTCGGACGTCGGTGGCTCGGTGGTGGCTCGGTGTTCAATCACAAGGGAGGGTGGTAGATTTGCCTGCCATGTAGTCAGGTCCTGCATGATGGGACGCGCAACAGACATGGTTCGCTGATAGTCTTTCGATAAGGTGGACACTGAACGCAAGGAGCTGCCTATCATTAGTGCACAGATTTGGTATGCAGTTGGGGGAGGGTTACTAGAGATTCCCCAAGACCTTGTCCAAGATGACCGTGAGATTGGAGAATTGACAAGCATAAGAGTCATTCTTGATATCGAAGCTTATATCAGCAGGATCCAATTCCGTAATCAACCACTCATCCCGAGAGATATGGCTTGGCCGGCCCAAGCTCGCAGCCAGCCATTTATCCACAGCATAGACCATCCACGATAAGACCCGACGCATGCGGATTTCGTGGTCTGGCAAATTCCAGAGACTGGGATCGAGATGAATTCCCAGCGTTTGAGCCATAGATACAATCATACCGAGAAGTGTCCACTTGAAAGCGCTGTCGAGAAGCAGCGGATTTGCCGGCGGCTGCAGCAGCAGGATAAGACCAGCCTGAAGAGACGCGAAGTTTGGTTCGGAGAGGGCGTTGTTCAATGCTCTCCAGGCGATGCCAAATAAACTATGTGGCGATGGACGATTGTATACCAGCTCGATACAGAGGTAGTCGTCAAAAGTAGTAAACGGTTGGGTGATTAAATAGATCGCTGCGAGAAGATGTGTCGATGCGGTCGATGGATTGGGGACATCACTCCGACGTAAGATCGGGAACAGTGGATTAATGAATCGGAAGAAGCTAAGGCTCAGTTAATACTTGATCGCAAATTGCAGACGAAACTCCCACGTACAGCTGAATTAACCGCTGTCCGATCTCGGGAGGCACAAGATCGGAGAGATCGATGGAGTCATCTCCCGGGCTGGTCAGTCGAGTTTGTGCTTTTACATCTGCATTTATATCCGTCTTCGATAGCAAAAGCTGCACTGGGACCTCTGTGTCTTGCATGCTGCAGATAGTCAACTTGGAAAACGCAAACCGTGACTTCTCATCAAATTGATAATGTCGCAGGAGGTACGGGTCCATATCGCCGGTCAGACCGCATAACTCCCCCACCAGAGGCTGATGACTTTCGAGCGAAGCGTGATTAGCAACACTGCTGTCATGTAAGCTCAGCATGAGCTCATCCATTACTGCCTGACCATCATCTACAGAACTGCGCAAAGCCTCCTCCAGCCCACGATCCAAGTCAAAATCCAGCATGTGAGCATCAAATCCTGGTGATCCTAATGAAAACGAGCTCCCCGTCAATGGCACAAACGACAGGCACTGCTGCACCTCCCTCGAAGGCGACTCTTGCGGTCGTCTCTGCTCATCACGGCCATCATGAGTGTGGGTTGGCGACGTGGACGGCTTGGCTTGTGGAATTGGCCGTTTCTTCCGAACTATGCGGTCCGTAAACTCGCAGAGCTGTGCATGCGCCTTGCATTGGCGGCATGGAGGCGCTGTATCGATCTGACAGGCCGATTTGCGGGATCGACAGAAATCGCATGCTCGCTGGGCTTTACTCATGTACCGCCGGCCAGCCGAGACAACAGAACGAGGTTTTGGAGCAATCCGAGGCGGTTCCTTCGGTTGAAGGGTCATCCCAGCGTGGGAGGTTCAGTTGAGGAACTGATTTCCCGAGAGTTCGCAGCATTGACGCTTGATATGACTCTCCTATGCGCTCGATACGCTGAGTCATGTAGACACACGTGACGTTCTATCAGAGTTCGGCTTAGTCATCCAGAGGGAAGTTGGAGCTGGATTATGAAATATATATTTCGTTTATCTCTATCCATTACCCAACGCATTTCTCAATCCTCAACCTATATCGGAACAGGGGTTTATCCTCTTGGTTGAGTTCTTCAACATCAGCTGAGCAAAGTGTATGAGAGTGGTGCATAAAATAACATCTGATATTAACTACTATCTACAATTCCTTGCTGTTGGCTGTCACGACCATGCTCTTGCTATTGACAGCTTCTTCGTCACTGGCCGGTACGCCTGCTTCCACCGACTCCAGGACTGTCACCGGCTCGTCCAGTGCCCTCCCAAACAATACATAAAACACAATCCCCGCTACAAATCCGACAATGGCCAGCGATCCGTACATCCAGACCAAGTACGGATCCTGCGACACTGGCGCCAGTCCGATACAGATAGCCGCCGCCACGCCAATCGTCAGCCAGAACAGAGCCGAGACCAGTGATCGAAGACTACTCCTGTTAGTAATCAGCAGAGTTGAGTAGATAACAGGACATACCTTTCTGGTGCCTTGGTAAAGGCAATCTCGAGCCCCGTCACGATCACAAATGCCTCCGAAAACGCAACGAGCACATATGCCGGGGCCTGAATCCAGACGTGGATACTCTCGGCTGGAGAGATATAGATATAATGCTGCAGGACGCTTGCATACACCATAGATAGGGAGGCCATCAAAAACCCTGCGGTGATCTTCAACTCTGGGCGGAAGTTGATCTTGTACCGGCGTAGAAGGGGATAAACCACCACTAAAACCTGCCTGTTAGTTTCCGGACAAAGAGCGGTGATATGAATCACTTACAGTCAAGCAGAGGAATAAAAATGATCAAAGCGATGGGGTCCAGGTTTTGCAGAAGATCGTTGGGAGTCCCATGCAGGGCCATCTGACCGGCCTGGGAGATGAGATTGTTCCAGATCTGGATCCAGCAGACGAAGTAAAAAGGAAAGAGGAGGAACAACTTGAAATCGTTTAGTTGTGGAACATCCTTCAACCCGCAATAGGATAATGGACATACCTTGCAGGCCGTAATCCCCGTCTTAACTTCCTGGACGCTGCGATCTGTGTATTTGGCATCAGATGCGACGGAATACTTGTCAATCCGGCCATGTTCTCGCAGGACGCTAGGCTTCGCATTGTTGAAACCCCTCTCAGCAATGGCGACATATACCGTTCGGGCTGCATCAACAATTGGGGAGCCCTGCGGCTGGGTCTTGACGAACAGCCTGTTGGCGCTGATGAAGACGAAGGCGGCGAGAACAATCACTCTGTTCATGTTAGACCACATCCAGACTGAGCTGAGGGATAAGATGTATTACATTAACGGGATGAGAAAAGCAAGCCAGAACGAAGCATGCGCTTCAACGTTGACCGTGATCAACGGCGAAAGGGCGCCGACATTGACCGCCCAGTAGAACCTCCCACACGTCAGTCCAGTCTAGTGAAGTATCAAAAGGGAAAGGAACACACCATAAAAACATTCGCTCCACAGTGAGCTGCGGGCAAACCACAACGCGCTCTCCCGACTTCAAGGTCTTCACATACGCTCGTGCGCTCTGGTACTGCTCTGCGCAGAACGGGGTCACGTTCGCCTTGATCCCTCCGGTGCCGAGCCCGATGATCACCATTGCTGCAATCAGGCCACCATATGCGGATCCGCCATTGATGGCTGCAGGTGTAGCCGTCGCCACAAGGACCGTCAACCCCACAATATAGATACCAGATGCGATGACAATGGCCTTGAATTTGCCGACATACTGGTCTGCGACCACCGCGCCGAGAACGGTCGATGCATAAGCCCAGAACTTGAAGAAGTTTCCGAGCGCTGTAGCGATAGCTTGGCCCTTGCCTAGAGCACCGGGAAGTGCTGCCCCTGGTATATGTGGATTTCTTCCCTCTCAGTGTTAAAGACGGCGAGCAAGGAGGGTAACAACATGACCTACTTGATATAGTTTTGCAGAGGCCCACTCAGCCCAAAGTAGGTGAATCGTTCTCCTAGTTCGACGACGATGATGAGCAGAGCAACCCACGGCATACGGTCTGGAACTCGACGCAGGCCGAGGGCCTGCACGTCTTCGGCTGGTAAAGGTTTGTCTTGGGGATCCGCCTCCCGGTCCTGCTGGTCATGATAGCTGTCAATGTATCCAGGCATTGTGGGTATGGTATTTTCGAAGTGTCCAACGTCAGACGGTCTGCCATCGATGCAGGGGTATGCTCTAGTTTATAGACGGCCATTTCGATCTCCACACTATCACCCAGGCCAAGATAAGAATGTGCGGGGGAGATACGAACGGGTGCCGTTCTCGCGTGCCTATCGCAACCCCGTGGATGCCGCCAATCATACACGATGCCGATGGCCCACGTAGTAGGATAAGATAGGTGATGGTTGAAAGATACTAATTCATACTTCAGAAGTCTGCTGTTCTTTTCGATTGCAATTGCCTCGTCCAAGAATTCACTGATGACATTGGCAACAATGTTGGAGCAGACGAAGGTTTCTCCTATCGAGACCTGCGCAAACTCTATCCCGGCAAGATATTTGCCTAGATTGGATCCTGAATGGCGGCAAATGTGGTCGACGCACGGCAAAGACGTGATTGGAGCTCATTTGGTTTCCGTGGACGAAGTCAGAAGATCTCCCGCCAAGTACAGCTTCACATATCCGACCTGGACAGGTAGGATCCCTCCCATCCTGCGCCATTGAGTGTATGGAGACTGACTCTGCAGGCCCCGATGTGCATCACGTTCAAGACTACACAGTCCCCGTTACAAAACCTACTGGCACCATTGTCTGTCGAGTCTATACGCCACCCGGAACCGGACCCTTTCCGGTTCACCTCAACTTCCATGGCGGCGGCTGGGTGCTTGGTGGGCTACAAAGCGAAGCCGCCTGGTGTCGCAGCATCTGCAACGAAGCCTGCATCATTGTCATTGATGTCGACTACCGCCTTGCTCCGCAATTTCCGTTTCCTACAGCTATCTATGACTGCTGGGCAGCCGTGGAGTGGACACTTGCTCATGCAGACACCCTAAACGCAGACTCTACCTCCATCTCCATCAGCGGATTGTCCTCGGGCGGCCTCATCACCGCTGTTTTGGCACATTTCGCCCGCGATCGCTCCCCGGCTATCGACCTTCGACTACAACTCATGATCGTCCCAGCGACAGATATGCGATACGTCCCGGTTGATCTCAATGCGGAGCCGATCACTGCGAGCACCTGCGTGTATCCAAGCGCAATCGTCTTCTCGGATCTCCCTTGGTCTCCCCTCGCGCGCGAATCCTGGTTTCTGAACTATTACATCGGGACAGATGAGAGTTCACGCGCGCAAACGCTAAGTGACTGGCGTATGACGCCTGTCTTGTCGCCCAACCTCACTGGTTTGGCACCCGCACACATAGTAACGGCGGAATTTGACGTCGAGCGCGACGAGGGGGAGTTCTACGGGGAGTTGTTACGACAGGCCGGCAACACCGTCTCTACCAAGCGGTACGCGGGCGTGCCGCATGCATTTGCGCACTATAACCATCCGGAGCGGGGGCTGGCCAAGAGTCGCGAGTTCATCAAAGATACGGCAGACCTGCTTGTTAGGGCTCACGGACATAGACTCAACCACAAATGATTTCATGCAGATTGAATTACTGTTCTCAAGTGTGGAGTAAACCCGTATACCTATTAATCAGTGACGATCTCTTCCAAATCTAAGTATTGCTCATAAACTCTGCGTCAATATTATGGTTAAGCTTTCATTCTACACATAACCCCCCAGGACACACCTCGTAGCTTACCGTGCCTCATCACGGTGCCTTCTGACATGAACAATCTACTTGCAAACACATCGAATACCCTATCTTGTTCATCAATTAATCATTCCCTCGAAATGCCGCGCAGTATGTTGATTCCACGTCATACTGGTATCCTCTACTGTTCACCATGTCACTTTCAAGCACGCCACGCCAGGCATTACATCTGGAATCATATTTTCTCAACGGACGTTCTGGTGGTTTTAACTTGTCAGGTACTGGTGCAGCTGCTTGTTGTCAAAACTGCTACATGATTCGGACATCATCCACGCCCTCTCCTGAGCACCGACCACGTTCAGCCGCTATAACAGGCGACCAGACAGCTTCAATGAGTTGCCAGCTGTTTGTATTGGTAAGGGTTGATAGAAATTTCAGATTTTCTCGTCGAGATTCTCAGCTATGCGCAGAGGTACTCTCAACCTCGGACACCTGGCCTTTATCACAAAACTCAAGCATCAACCTGACTCGGTCTCAATACAATCCCTGGTGTCGTATTGCTAGGGAATGGACCATGATAGAATTGGCAAAATGAGCCACTGGACTCCGATGATGTCGCTATTCAAGATCTCAATATTCTTTACGGGATTTACTGCTCGAGGAAAGGCTTTGCCCTGGTCCCCCTGTTGCTTTGAACCGGCAGATGAGCATAATGAATGTTACTTAGCAATGCCCTAACAGGAACGCATGCGATAATGTCAGCTTGCACACAGGGTGCACAGGTATACCTCATCCCAGGTAATTTGTGCAGCACCGATCATGTCCGTCGAACACCCAAGACCTCGACTGTGCTCAATGCGATTAGGTTCGTTCCACTCGTTGGTGACCCCGAGCATAGTGCAACATCATGCTTGCTTGAAGGTTCCCCAGGGGCTAGTCTTTCCACCCTAAAATTTTGTGTAAGTGAGGAAACCTCTAGGATCCGCTGTAGGATCGTGCTGCTCTGGCCATAGGCATTCAACGTGCAGATCAGAATCCTCCCCCCAAGGTCGACACGGCAGGAGGCAATCAGAACCGGATCAGGCGATTCCTTCATTCCCATCGCTGGAAATTAAGGGCACAATGTCATTACCAAGAATTGTTGTTTCGGTTTGGCCTGTAATTGCTATCCGATCTTCATTGGTGCCACAAGATCAGCTCTTACTCTATACGAAGTGGCGTCGAAACAAACTCCAGTCATACGGAACTTCTGTCTCGAATTTGCTTCCTGCGATGAGTTTATTGCGTTGTACCGCAATCTATCCAGGAGCTCTCATGCTCTGTATTGGAAGAACAAGACTCAGAGGGTTGGCATTAGAAATATCCATGTACAGTTGATCTGCTGACATGCTCCCCACAAATCGTGTCTGATTTTTTACATCCTTCACGGATTTTTCGTGGGCCACATATATAGACAAGCTCGGGAGGCCTCTTAGATCAAGGTAAAGAGGTTATTCGATGCGCCCTGTTCTTCGTTATCCACTACAGTATTCAGCCAGAATGATCAAAATGCATCCAGTGGCATTTCTCTCTGCCGTTTACCTTACTCTTGGGATCACCATTGCACAGCAGAATCACAACGATCGATGTCCAGGAATGAGCACAACTCCGACCCCAACTCCAACTCCGATATACACCGTCCCTTGCACACTGGGTGGTTCACCGTGTCCAACCGGTTCAATCTGCACGCAGACGATGGTTTGCCATGGACTGTGTATATCGGTGACCACGCCTCCTCCGCAAGTATCCTGTGTAGTCGGCGGCGCATCGACTGGCTGCCCAACCGGTTCAAGCTGCACTCCGACCATGATCTGCCCTTCAACCGGCGGAGGGTCTTGTGGCGGCGCCTGTATTGCAATTCCAACTCCACCGCCACAAATCCCATGCATGATGGGCGGTGCCTGTCCCGTCGGGTCGACCTGTACCCCAACAATGGCCTGTCAAGCTCCCTCTGCAGCCTGTGGTGGCGTCTGTATCGCAACCCCGACGGCTTTGCCGAGCATTCCTTGTGTTGTGGGTGCATCCCAGGATTGTCCTGCTGGCCAAATTTGTACGCAGACGGAAGTATGCGGGGGTCTCTGCTTCCCAACCGCAGCGCCGGGACAGCCATCTACATCAACAACGGTGAGGCACTGGCCATGGACGAAAGAATCAGAGTGGTAAGATTTGGAGTCGGGGCCCCAGACGGGCACTGGTTTCCGAAGCTATGGGTTCAAATCTTGCTTCAAGGCTCCATCCGCCGGGGGCTGTGCTATGTCTCATATCCCACGGACGGATTCCGTCTTTCTCTAATGCCAGACGTGCACTTACAGCTGGGATGAATTGAAAAGTTCTCTCTCCATGTCTATCATGTGTGGTCCTTGTTTCATCCCTTGTGCCTCCTGGACATCGGAAACCTTGCAAAACTACAGAGCTAATCTAGATCGTCAGAAAACCGCAGATCTCCGCAGCATTTGATACTATCATACTCCAGTCCGCGTATTATTATGTGATCTAGTGATATATATATTTAGAATGACACAACCTTCAGAAGGGCCCACTTGATGTCTTAAACGGCACAATGTTTTTTTTACCTCATCCTGGCTCTGTATCTCATCTCTATAGAATTCGAATCTTATCAGAATGAGCCACAGAAAACTAGATAGTTGTGGCAGTGATCTCTTATGTCTACTCGCTGCCCAGTTCCTCACCATCAGCAATGCAATGCACGTCTGTGTGTGCATTCAAGAGATGTAGCACATGTGGGACCCAATCAGAAAGAGATGAGCTCTCTATAAATGCACTGTTGACAGTGACAAGAGTTGAAAACTCGACTGATTTGAATGACTTTGTTCTTGTTTAGGACAACCGATGTATCCCTGCTGCATCCCAGCCTTCTATAAGACTATAACAGGCTCTTCCACCTGTAGACCAGCGTTGCACAAGAGGACTGTTAAGAGATTCGGCTCCACGTTGGGTATGGCGATATCCGCTCTATGAATAGTACGGGCGCGTATCGAGAAGAATTCGTAGGAGCGAGCAGGGGAAGAGTAGCCGACATCCATCTTGTGCAAGATGAAGCTTGACGCCTCGGCGCGTACAGAAGAACCAATAGATGTCACACAATAAACGGTCAGGGTTCCTTGCACCACCAAACTACTCTGTATGTACGACAGTCGACAGATGCTGATTGCTAACCATTATGATTACTCCGTAGTGATACTAGATTGATCCTGGGGGGGGGGGCATTGTTGTCACCACTCCCCAACCACCACAACACCGACTCGGATCCTGGCAGAGTTTTTGATCCAAAAAATCCCAAAAAGAAAAAGGCCAAGAGGGCGAGGGTGCTGAATCAGCAGCACTAACTCGGAATAGGCTCCCAGTGGCCATTTATCACCGCAGAAACCGATCCAGAAGAATCGGTACACAATTCTGATGCACACACACGCCATCGGGGAAGAAATCGAGATCTGGATGCTCGGTCTTCCGTCGATAGATATGGAATCCACCGAGGATGATCTCTCTCAGCCGACTAAATACGATTAATACTCCGTGAGTAGTCCGGACAGGAAGATCCTCGACATACTTGCTCGCCTCGTCAATGTATCCTCAAAGTAGTCAGTAGTAAGTACTGAGTAATCAGATGTCGGTCAAGTAATGGTCTCACTAATGAGTTTTCACTCGGCTCCATCAGGGATAGTGTGGTGCACCCAAATGGTCACACAATCACAGTCGGCTGTTGGTGAGTTGAGTCCCGGACAGTGGTAGGCCCTGATTTTGATGGATCATGAAATTTCTGAGTGCCCACTGCCCAGTGTCCATTATTCAGTCAAATTGTCAATCCACTGTTAAAAACATGAATTCTACTGAGGTTGTCCCTGGCCGAGGGTGCCCTGGAACATGGTACGAGTGTGTCCCTGATTTCCTTTCCCTTCATCGGCTCCTCTGGTTTCGAAAGACAATGAATATCCTGGGTCCAGGCGGGTGTCGGTAAAATGGGCATTGTACGGAGTAATCATTCCCCAGGCTCTCCAGTCTCAATGGCCGAAACTAAAGATGAACCACAGCCCACAGCTGTCCCGTCAGTCGTAACCAGGGTTTTGCAGGTCACTGATAGCGCTGACGACGGCTCGTTGGTCAGGTATCGGCTGGAAACGCCACCAGTGGGACTCCTAATGGATCCTCCACTCTATGCTGCTCTCTCCAGCAGGGATGAAGGGACTAGATATGGATCAATTTAGCACAGCACAGCCAGTACAAGCAAAGAGTGGCAAGTGTTGCGGACTTGGGTCGTTTCTTATTTCGAAGACCCAGCTATTCCAAGCATATTATTCATTCGATTATCGATTACTAGGCTCTGCTAGAATTTTCCTTTTTTTCTTTTTTTTTTTTTCCTTTCCCCCTTCCCCGCCCACCCCTCGCAGAATCTTGAGCGCCGGTTCAGTAAGGCGGGTGGGGACACTTGGATCTGCTGGCTCCCGTTTTGTGTAGTGTGGAATCAATGCCCCTGGTGATTCCAAACCCTCAGTATCTATTGATCGGATTGAAATGATCTGATCGGGGAGGCGAGGAAGACACCAAAGGGTCCGATGCACTTTGCCCGCAAAATCAGGCGACGGCGGGGAGGAAGTATCTATATATGGCGGTTCAAACAGATGCGCCAGCTCTCGGCAGGCAAGCCCTGATAAGCCCACACACCAGGTAGAAAGAGAGGATTCTCGGATAAATCCTCCAATGATATCCTAATGATAATGTAATACGAAGATCTGCCCAAAATAGCCACAAGACGTGGCTTATGGCTGGCGGCCCACGGCTGACTCTCCCCACTGGTGACAGACAGTCCAGATGTCTCATATTATTAGTAGACTCGAGACACAGAGCTGTCGTCATTATGGAGACGGCAAAATCAGTCTACTCCGTACTCCGTATGATGAGGCTTCATCCAACCATGGATTCAATTCTCCAGAAGCATTTCCGGTCAACCATCTCTCTCAGCGTGGCCGACGGGTGTTTCAACCTCCAGTAACTTCGTGATCTGCTGTCAACTCAGCATTTGGATGCTACTTTCGCCTTGAGTCAACCTCTGCTGTGACTGTCGCTCGTTAAAACCCCTCCCGAGATTATAGCATGATTGCATCTCTCCGTCCACGATTTTCCAGAGGTTGAGGCACTGCAGGTATGTTGACGAAGATGCAGCGCTTGGCAACTCTCCTCCTGTCGCTATTATTGAGTGTTCATCAAGTACTGTGTTGGCCGTACACAGAGTCTCTCGTTGATTACAATCTGAATGAAAACAAATCGGCCGAGTCGCCGATTGACTACTGGGGAGAATGGCCGGATCATAAGTACCACCCGTCGCCAAAGAACTGGCGCTTCCCCGTATACACCATCTTCCTCGATCGCATCGCCAACGGCGACCCGACCAACGATGATATCAACGGAACCGCCTTCGAGCATGTGGTCAACTCGAATCAGATGCGCCATGGAGGGGATCTGGTTGGGTTGATTGATTCGCTGGACTATATCCGGGGCATGGGTTTCAAGGTGCGTGACAGCCCTGTCGAGGTGGCCAACGGCGGTTTGCTTACGAATGCTAGGGCATATACTTTGCGGGAACGGGTTTGATGAATCTGCCTTGGGCCTACGATGGCTACTCGCCGGTGGACACAACTCTGCTGGATATGCACCATGGCACGCTGCAGGATTGGAGACGGACCATCAGCGAGATCCACGACCGCGACATGTATGTGATTTTGGACAATACACTGGCAACGTAAGTGCACATGACATAGCTAGCATGTTCTCGCCGCAAGCTGACTGTGATCTACAGTCTGAGCAACCTGATCGGTTTCCAAGGCCATCTGAATGACTCGGCGGACTTTCGACCGGACGAGTATCACGTCGAGTGGATATCGGACCGCCGGTATGCGGACTTTCACTTCAGCAATGAATACAATGAGAGCTGTGCGTATCCGAAATTCTGGTACGAGACCGGGTTTCCCCTGGGCTCCGGCGGCGTGGAGAAATTGCACGGCTGCTACAACAGTGATTTCGATCAATATGGCGAACTGGAAGCCTTTGGTAACTTTCCCGACTGGCAGCGCCAGCTGACCAAATTCGCCTCGGTGCAAGACCGACTCCGTGAATGGCATAAGCCTGTGCGCGATATCATCACGAAGCATTACTGCATTCAAATTGCGAGCTTGGATATTGATGGGTTTCGTTATGACAAAGCCGCCCAAGCAACACTTGAGCCGCTGGGGGAGATCTCAGCTGCTTTCCGCGAATGCGCAACGAAACTCGGCAAGGATAATTTCTTCATATCTGGCGAGATTACCTCTGGTGACACCTTCGGCAGTCTCTACCTCGGCCGCGGTCGCCAGCCGAATCAGCGCCTGAACTCTACAATTGACGCTCTGAAGCTGAACAATAATTCGGCGCCTCAATACTTTCTCCGAGAAGACGGTCACCAGGCGTTGGATTCAGCCGCCTTTCACTATACCATCTACCGGTCGATGACCCGCTTCCTTGGGATGGACGGTAATTTGGTTGCTGGGTTTGATCTGAACACAGATTTCATCCAGGCGTGGAACGAGATGTTGGTCAATAATGATTTCCTCAACCACTTCACCAATGAAGTCGACCCGAGGCACATGTATGGGGTGTCAAACCAGGATAACTTCCGATGGCCGGCGATCAAGAACGGCACCGCAAAGTACCTCCTGGGCCTGTTCATTGTGACCTTGGAGCTCCCCGGCATTCCTCTTATCCTGTGGGGTGAAGAGCAGGATATGTATGTTTTTGACGCCACGGCGACTAACTATCTTTTCGGACGTCAGCCGATGACATACCAGACAGCATGGTGGACGCATGGCTGCTTCAATCTGAACACGACCAAATTCTACGATTTCCCAAACGAAAGGGGCTTGTACGGGTGCCATGATATCACGGTTACTTATGACCAGCGGAATCCCGCTCACCCCCTTCGCAACATCATGAAGCGCATGTTCGAGATTCGGGAGCAATACCCAGTCGCCAACGACGGCATCTATCTTCAAACGCTCTCGCAGCTGACGAAAGATATCTACCTCCCTGGATCATCCACGACTCCCACCGTGACCGGTTTGTGGTCAGTATTGCGGAGCTACTTCCCAGGCATCCAGAAAGAAGCCGATTCCAAGGACAATAGTACTTTTTGGCTGGTCTACCATAATGACAACAGGACCGTGAGCTACGGCGGTGACTGTAAGAAAAAGGATACCGCATTGTTAGCTCCTTACAAGGCGGGAACGAAGCTCACGAATCTCTTCTATCCTTATGATGAGCTCACACTGCAAGAGGGTCCGGGACCAATCGGAGGACCGGGAAGCGAGTCCTACGGCTGTACATCTAACTTGACCCTTCAGGCATGGGAGTACCGTGCGTACGTCAGGACGGAGGAATTCGTGGAGCCCGGCCCTACCGTTACCGAGTTTGCCCCCGGTCACGACGCACGCTTGTTGTCCTCCGAGGATACGGGCGAGACCGTGGACATCCGACTTGGATACTCCAAGGAGATGAGCTGCGACGGTGTCACCCGCGCGATCTCCCTGAACTCGACGTCGCAGAAAGGCATCACGCCCACTTTGGATACATCCAGTGTTAATTGTACAAAGATCACTCCACGAACGAGCGGGAATGGCTACGCCGGAGAAATACCCACGGTCTGGACCTGGTCAGCAAAGCTGAAGAACGTCCATCATGGCGTCCATGAGATCATCGTTAAAAACGTGACGACAACGTCCGGGTTGAGCACCAATGCTGTTGATCGATTTCTGTTGCGCATGGGATCTCTTACGAACCCGCTGATGACCCCACTCGCCAATTATTCGTCCAGTCTTGTGCACAAATCCCAGGATGGCAGTATCTACATCCAGCACGATGCCGCCGGCGCTGACCAGTTCCGCTATTCGACGACGTTTGGCCGAACCTGGTCAGATTGGACCGCTTATGAGGGTGGCAATACGACAATCGACGTTGCGCCTTGGTCTGGCACGGACGCTCAGCACTGGAAGGGGACACATGTGCGGGTCCAATATTTCTCGAGACTTACTGGAAGTAGCGACTACATTCAGGAAGGCGACGAGGGGTGGGAGGATGACGTGCCGCGAAGATTCCCTCAGTTGTGGTGGAACGGCCCCTACAATCAGTATGGCTATGATGCCGGTTTGGAAAGCAGCATGAGATATGACTCCAAGGAGCGTGTCTGGAAGTATGATTTCGTATACGAGTGGCCCTCCGTGGGACAGATCAGTGTCTGGGGAGTTGGCCCGGATGGCATACCAGATCCCACCGAAGTCTATGGCGATGTTGCGAACTCATCAGTGGTTCAGAAGCTGCCTCCGTCCTATCTCTCGTCGAATGTGATCAATATCACGACGCTACCCCCATTTCCGCACCTTGGATGGACCATCTCCCTCAACGACGCCAATCTTCGGTACGTGATGACGCCAGTGGGATCTGGATGGGCCCAACTCGTCCTCTTCGTACTCCTTTGGGTTGTCCCCATCTTGATGGGCCTCTTTGGCGCTTTCATTTTCATGCGGAAGTTCTACCGTGTCAAGCTGAACAGGGATGGTGCCGCGGCCAAGGAGGTCAAGCTGCCAATGATCTGGCGCAAGATCAGAGGACACTTTGCGAACAAGGACGAGGCAGAGATCGATTTACCAGACAAAGGCATCATAGCAAACGCTACGATCGCGGGCGCTCCTGAGCAGCGGCGTACGGTCCTGATTGCCACAATGGAGTATAACATTGAGGATTGGAACGTCAAAGTCAAAATCGGTGGCTTGGGAGTCATGGCACAGCTGATGGCACAGAACCTGAAGCACCAGAACCTCATCTGGGCTGTCCCCTGTGTTGGGGACATTGAGTATCCCGAGGATACACCCGCTGAGCCAATGGTAGTCACCATCCTTGACAAGCCCTATCTGGTAAACGTTCAATATCACGTTGTCGACAACATCACCTATGTCATCCTTGACGCTCCCGTCTTCCGGCAGCAGACAAAAGCCGAGCCCTACCCTCCTCGGATGGATGATCTTGACAGTGCCATCTATTATTCAGCATGGAACCAATGTATAGCAGAAACGATCAAGCGATTTCCCTCGATTGACCTGTATCACATCAACGATTTCCACGGGTGCCTTGCTCCGCTGTATCTGTTGCCCACCCGAACCATTCCAGTCTGCTTGTCACTTCACAACGCCGAGTTCCAAGGTCTCTGGCCGTTGAGGACGCAGCAAGAGAAGAAAGAGGTCTGCTCGGTTTTCAACCTCCCCGTCGAAACAGCGACAAAATACTGTCAATTTGGAAACGTTTTCAATCTTCTACACACTGGCGCGAGCTACCTTCGGTTTCACCAGCATAGCTTCGGCGCTGTGGGTGTGTCCAAAAAGTACGGCAAGCGTTCTTGGGCACGATACCCGATCTTTTGGAGCCTGGACAAAATCGGTAGTCTTCCCAACCCAGACCCGTCGGATACCGGCGCTGTCGGCCATGGCACCGATGCCACTGTGCCCATTCCGTCGCCTCAGGAAAGGATCAACGATAAGCTGAAGGCTCAAAAATGGGCCGGTCTGAAAGAGGATGCCGATGCCAATCTTCTGGTATTTGTCGGCCGGTGGTCAAAACAGAAGGGTGTTGATCTAATCGCCGACGTCATACCAGCGATATTGTCCAGCAGGCCAGAAGTTCAGCTGATCTGTGTTGGACCCATCATTGACCTGTATGGCAAGCTGGCTGCGGTCAAGCTCGAGAAGATCATGGCCATGTTCCCTGGTCGTGTTTTCTCGAAGCCAGAGTTTACTATTCTACCGCCATATGTCTTCTCGGGTGCCGACTTTGCTTTGATTCCATCTCGTGACGAGCCCTTTGGCTTGATTGCCGTGGAGTTTGGACGAAAAGGTGCGCTGGGTATAGGCTCTCGCATTGGAGGTCTAGGGCAAATGCCCGGTTGGTGGTACACTGTAGAATCGGACGCCACCCGTCATCTTCTACACCAGTTGAGAACTGCTATCAAATCCGCCCTGGATTCCGACCTAGAAACACGGGAAGAGATGCGCACGAATTCTGCACAACAGCGTTTCCCGGTCCTGGAATGGATCCAAAAGCTTGAAACCCTGCAACGAACCGCGATCAAGATTCACCACGAGAAGAACAAGGACACCGCCAGTGGCCCCATGCCGGACTCCCAGATATACTGGGAGACACAGAACATGCGTGATTCTACTGTCAGCCTCCCCGGATTGCCTCCATCTTTACGGGATGGTACAGACTCACCGCCGGCAAGACTGTCGTTGAATGCCCAATCTCGGCTTCGGGAGTTGCAAGCGGACGATCAAAACAGTGGCCGTCTGGGTAGGAAGCTTTCTCTCGGTCGACGAGCTGGACCTGGCCAGGGCAGAAGTCGCCTCATGAAGAAGTCCCTTCGCAGCAGTCAGGTTGCCGAAGGTCAAACAGACGACGAGACCACTGACGCCGACCTAGACGAGGATGATCTGGATGCGCGCCTGGTAAATTACATATCCTCTGAAGAGGCTATGCGGGCGGTGGGCCATGATCTCGGCTCGCCAGACATTCGTGACTCATACAGAAGCGAGAATCTGGGTACACCGTCTCAGTCAATGTCAACATCGCCGTACTACGTTTCTCGTGCTCCATCGCCAGCGCCGAGGGCGCCGTCCGAGCTTTTCCAGCATCCGTTCCAATTAGCCTTGCATTCCGGGGCAAGTACGCCTTCTATTCATTCGCGCAATGTCTCCGTGCTCTCTCTGCCGTCCGTCAAGGGCGATCACAACCAGCAAGTCTTTGAGTTGAACAAGGTCGATCCAACCTTCACCGATAGTATGGGACACTTCACGCGCCGGTTCGAGGAAATCCTGGAAGGCCTAGACAAGAAGAATTCCATGACAGACTGCTGCATCGAGACATTTTTGATGAAGAGTGAGCGAAAGTTCTTTAACATGTACAACGACGCGCAACTCAAGAAGCACCGTGCAAAAAACGCAGTATACCCCTCCGGCGCTGCGGACTACGTGGAAGATGAGACGTCGTACAACCGTCTCTCGGATCCGGGAGCAGGCACAGACATCAGTGATTCCGATGAGATCGATCGATGGCTTTCACGGCTGGGGTACATGCGGCCGATGGCCATCCAACGTTTTATGCGACGGCGGGTCGGCAACTGGCCGGTGTACGCTCTTTTCCTGGGTCTCGGACAAATCATCGCGACCAACTCCGCTCAAATTACCCTGCTTGTCGGCCAGGTCGGTGAATCAGCCACCAAGTTATATGTGATTGCAGCAATCTACTGCGTCGCATCGATCGTTTGGTGGCTCATGTACTCGCGCCTTCCTGCGGTGATTGTTCTGAGTGTTCCCTGGTTCATATATGGCTTTGCTTTCATCATCATCGGCGTTTCCCCTTATGGAGCCTCAGTCGCTTCCCGAGGATGGGCGCAGAATGTGGCCGCGGCCGTCTACGCTGTGGCCTCGTCTAGCGGTTCCCTGTTCTTTGCCCTCAACTTCGGTGACCAGGGCTCCGTCCCTGTGAAGGATTGGATGTTCCGCGCCGGCCTCATCCAGGGAATCTCCCAGCTGTACACTGTTGCGCTCTGGTACTGGAGCTCCAGGGTGACCACCGTCGAGATCGGCGGCGTTTCCAGTCTCACGCTGGGCACATGGAGGCTCACGGCTGTGGTGATGCCGATTGCCGCGGTATGCTTCGTTATCGGTGTATTGCTCGCCTTGGGTCTACCCAATTACTATCGCCAAGCGCCTAGCCGGATTCTCTTCTTCTACACGTCGCTTTTCCGCCGGCGCATTGTTCTCTGGTTCTTCTTCATGGTGATTGTGCAGAACTGGTTCCTCGCCGCTGCCTTTGGGCGCAACTGGTCATTCCTCTGGTCCTCGAATCACGCCAAAACCTGGCAGATTGTCGTCCTTATCATATGCTTCTTCCTCGTCCTCTGGGTCATTATCCTCTCCGCCTTTCGCATCCTGTCCAAAGAGCATAGTTGGATTCTGCCTGTGTTCGGTCTTAGTCTGGGCGCTCCGCGCTGGGCGCAGACATGGTGGGGGACATCCAACATTGGCTACTATCTCCCCTGGGCTGGTAGCTTAACGTCGGGAGCCGTTGTATCCCGGTCTCTGTGGCTCTGGCTCGGCGTTCTGGATGAGGTCCAGCAGGTTGGTCTGGGCATGATTCTTCTCCAGACCCTGACCAGAGTCCATGTCTGCTTTGTCCTCCTGGCGGCACAGGCCGTGGGATCAATTGCGACCATCTGCGCCCGTGGATTCGCGCCCAACAGACTGGGTCCAGACGGCGTCTCGCCGAATGTTGGCACGTCGGTGGACAAGGTCGGCAATGCATGGTTCTGGATTTCGTTGTTTTTCCAGCTCCTGGCTAGGTATGGTCATTCGATCCCCAGTTCTGATCCTATCAACTAATCGCTTATATAGTTTCGGCTTTCTCCTCTTTTACCGCAAAGAACAGTTGAATAGGCCGTGATCGGGGCCACTCATTAGGGCCCCAAACCCGCGATCGAAGCTGGCGTATGGTGGAACGGCGTATCGGGCGTTCATCCCAGATATTCGGGCCTTTGTTTGTGGCTACCTCGGTGCTTTTGGAAATTACCGAGAACCGTCGGAATTTCATGATCGATCTAATTTTCTAGCGTCTGATTGCACCTCATCGCAGAGTGTCTCTCCGCTGCCAGAGTCTAATTCGATCAATGACGGGGCATTGCTCATACTCCCCCCAGGAGGAGCAAGAGGTCACAATGTGACTCACAGTGAGAGTCATAAGTTTTTTAGAAGGACGAAGACATGTTCTTATAATCCACGTCTTTCGGGGATTGCTTTAAGATGACATCAAGTTGTCGTCTGCCTTTATGAGGCCCATGCTGCGGGTCATGGTCATTTTCCGCACTGCATCAACCACGACGAGTTGTGCAACACCAGGAATGTCTTACTGACATGACTCGATATTGAAAAAAACAGTCCTTTCTCCATGGTCTGTGGTGGAATGAATAATGTATTGTGTTGTCCGCAGAGAGTTCATCTGTTATATATAGATTTTGCATTAGCCATGTATCTTCAGTTAGCATAAGAGAGGCTTCGTTGTCTTCCACGCATCGGCATTCTACTCGTAATCCTAAGTCTTCTGGTATCACTCCTCAGTATTCTTATTGTAAGAAAGCTACTGAGTTATTGGACATATCTTCTTGTGGCCTCCAGACGAACGACCAATGTCAATGCCTGGGGGAGCACACTGCATACGCGGGTTATCTATATAACTCAATCGATGTGGTCCGCATCTATGCTATAGCTAATACTGCGCCTATTTCGTTAAGAAAGTCAAGGCAGCAAGACAAAGCGCGTCGACTCCCACCTTCATTGTCGGCTGTATGCAAGGCGCAAACAGGGCAGAGTGGTTTCCGGCGATCTGCTCTGTGTGATTGTCTTGGTGGACTTTATCCCACAGTTCGGCATCGATCCCCCCTATGAACCAAAAGCAACAGGGAATGCCTTGGGAAGTGCCGAGCGTGGAGAAATCTTCGCTGACATTGGTTCTCGGTGTATCGCCGTCAAAGTCCTCAAAATGCTCGCCGAATGATGCGGCTAGTTCAGCCGCCACATCGCCGTCATTTAGGGTGGGTGGAAACCGCCGTGTTGGAGTGAAGACTGGCGGTTGAGGCGAGCCACTTGCCATACATTCAGCCTCAACAATACGCTGGATAGCGGATATGATCTTCTGGCGAGTCTCCAGCCTGACGGTTCTGAAATCAAGCCCGATCTCCGCCCGATCCGCGATGATATTCTCGGTCTGCCCTGCTTGCAGACTTCCGACCGTTACGACACCCAGGTCGCTTGGGTCGATTTCACGGCTTACAATACTCTGCAGTCTGACGACGATATGCGCGGCAAGCAATGCGGGATCTACGGTCTGATGCGGCAGTGATCCGTGGCCACCGCGCCCGTAGACGGTAATTTTGAGACTGTCGGCAGCCGCCATGATAGTCCCAGGACGGGAGCCGACGCTTCCGGCGCGCATTCGCATGACGTGCTGGCCAAAGATATAATCGGGCTTGGGGATCTTCTCATAAAGGCCATCGTCTACCATTGCTTGTGCGCCACCGCCCCGTTCCTCGTTGGGCTGGAACAGCACGATTAACGTCCCGCTCCATGCGTGCTGGATGGTTGCCATCGTCTCAGCTGCCGCGAGTAGACAAGTAATATGCATGTCATGTCCACACGCGTGCATTACGGGCTTCTCGATCCCATCGCCGTCGCGCATAGTAACTGTGCTTGCGTATGGGAGCCCGGTGAGCTCCTTGACTGGCAGGGCGTCCATGTCTGCGCGCAGAAGAACAGTCTTTCCCGGGCCATTTCGGAGAATCCCGACGAGTCCGTATCCACCAATATTCGTGTGTAGTTCGTAAGCTTTGAGTTGAGCCAGATGGGCGGCGACCGTTTGTGACGTTGATTCCTCTTGGAGTGAGAGTTCAGGATGGGCGTGGAAATGCTTATAGAGATCCTCATACGGCGCCAGATCCAGGGCCCCATCCCTCAGTATGGTGGATAGCTTGCTCTGCGCCATCTTGTGGGAAATATTCGCACAAGACCTCAGACAAGTGACTAAGACTTTCTACCCTCTGGGTATGGTTGGTTATCCAGGCAGTATTATGAACGGTGGAGAATTTGCCGCAGAGTAAGCCGCATGATGCTACAGGATATGACTCTTAAATCATCTTCGCAAGTGATGATGCTGCGACTAGTCTAGCTTCATATTCGGCCAATAGTGGCATGCAGCCAGCGCTTTGAATGGTATAGCCTCGTTGGTCTGTAGACGAGCATAACCGCCCGCTGCCGATCCTCATTTAATAGATAGATCACTCTTTCCTTCACAAAATACCCGAGGTCTTCTGGTCGTGTGTAATTCATGTCTTTGGTGCAATTCTTTTTTTTGTTGAATCCGGTAATACTAGCGATTGTATATCATATTGATTTGCTCGATGCTGTAGCAAACAACCTCAGTAACAGTGCTTTGAGGAAGTTCTCAAATTCAGGAGTATCGTGAGAACTATCCAAAGGATGGTGCATTCAATCTAAAATTCTTCCAATATGAAGGCTCACTACTATACTATTAATAGCGGCGGCGATACCAGAAGGACCAGAATTACTAGACACTGCTGGCACTCAACTATGTCAAAGTAGACATACATAATAGGAATGGCTGGTCAGCCCCTTTGTAGGCTGCTGAACTCTAGCAATCATGGTCCGTAACGGCCTCTTTAGGTAAAGAAGCACAGCATACATCAAGGAATGATGGTGGTTCCATCCTGCTATCTTGGGCAGCAACACCAAAAGAGGCATATTCGCACATTCCATCGATCAGATGCGTATGACCATCCACTGCTTGGTGGAAGCGGGAGCCGATGTGAATTCACACGATATGGAAGGCCACACTCCTCTTTCGTGGGCAGTAACAGAAGATTCCACAGACACATTCGAGTTTTTACTCTCGGGGGACGGCATTAATATCGACACTCCCGATCATACCGGCCAGACTCCATTATCACATCCAGCAGAGCGTGGGTTCGTTAGTTGTATCCAACTGCTTCTTCAATCGTAGGCGAATGTCAACCACACAGACAAGTCTGGAAAAACGCTACTCATACGCGCAGCCAGTGAAGGACGCTACCGTACTGTAGATAAGCTGTTGAGAGTCTAGGATATCAAAGCGGACCGGCAAGACCATGAGGGACGAACTGCTTTGTCAGAACGCAGTCATGAACCCGGGGAGGGTTACGACACGTGCAGCTTGATCGAGTTGCTGGATGACATCGACACCAGGGATGAAGATGGTCGTGCCCTGCTTTCGTACGCAGACGAGAATGGGGATTCTGAGATGGTGATGGCGCCGATGCATTGCGGTGCAAATCCAAATCTTCCAGACGGAGAAGGTCGCGCAATTCTACGACATGATCGTCCCCGTGGTCCCAGTACGAGCGGTTCTGGAGAATTCCACAAAACCCCAGCGATATGGGTCCTGGAAAAACGAAAGGTGGTCCGTTGTACAGCTTCTCAAAAGATCATGACAGGGACAGCCTCCACCTGCTGCTCAGGAATAGTGAGATCATTGGGAGGAAGGTCTCAGGCCGCCAAACTGGTCGCTGCTCTCATTCAACAAGGCTGTACTATCAATTGTATTGACTGTGAAGGGGAAGCCCCCCTTGCACTTTGCGAGCATCTTGACGAGTGACACAATGGCCTTAGCTCTGATGCAGGCAGGAGCAGACGTGAACACTCAGGATAACACACGAAAAGCTCCTCTACATGATACGCGGTATATTCGACATCCCACAAAGCCAGGGACCTGGTGCAGCATCTTCGGTGCCTAAAAATGATCACATACTGCTTCAGATGCCGATCACTACGTGCCTTCTCAAAGCCTCCCTGTAGCAGCTTTTCCGCCTCCAGCCGAAATCGCTTTTGCTTGTTGTTGAAAAGAAATCCCATACGCCTCTCTCGTTGAGAACAGTCACGGCTGGACAGTATAGAAATGGCCAGACACGAGGCAGTACCTCGTCTTCAGGCCCAGTGCCAATGCAAAGACATTGTACGATTCTTGCACTTCAATACTACAACGGTGCATCAGCACAATGAGCAGGTTGTAGGCAGCTATTGAAAACCACCACAGGCTGATCTTGGGATAAGGGTGCCACTCATCTCATGCAAGGAGCACCCTGCATATAACCCAGCAGACTTGCTGGATTCGGGGTCTCACCGCTCCATAACGGCTGACGGGATGACCGAAACATTGGTCTCCCTTTCCACGTCGAGTCTTGAGCTGTCATGGCGAATGCCCCGTCCGTAGGTGCTTATAGATTGACCATCATCATGGCTCCGGAACAGTGTGTATATCACTGAACCTGGATCTCCTGTATGACCTCATTCTTCCCTTCTCATATCAAACAATGAAACCAACAGAACCAGTTGCGATTATTGGCACAGGATGCCGTTTTCCTGGCAGCGCCTCTTCGCCTGCTAAATTGTGGGAACTTCTCCGTAATCCCAGGGATCTGGCTCGCAAAATCCCATCCGACCGATTCAACATTGACGCATTCTATCACCCTGATGGGGAATATCATGGCCGGACCAATGTCCAGCAATCCTACTTCCTCGACGAGGATGTCCGGGCTTTCGATGCCGCCTTCTTCAACATCTCCCCGGCCGAAGCGGCCGCAATGGATCCACAACAGCGACTGCTTCTAGAGACCGTGTACGAATCGCTGGATGCCGCCGGACTTCGGATGGATGCGCTGCATGGTTCCATGACCGGCGTTTTCTGTGGCACGCTTCGCAACGACTACAGCCAACTCCAGGCCATGGATCCTCAAGCATTCCCTGCGTATGTGGTTACGGGAAATTCACTGTCGATTATGGCCAATCGAGTGTCCTACTACTTTGACTGGCGTGGGCCATCCATGGCTGTGGATACAGGGTGTTCTTCAAGCCTGTTGGCCGTCCACCTGGCAGTCGAAGCCCTGGCCCAGGACGACTGTTCGATGGCAGTGGCAGTGGGAAGCAACCTGATCTTATCCCCAGGCCCCTACATAGCGGACTCAAAAACACACATGTTGTCCCCAACCGGTAGGAGTCGCATGTGGGACAAAAGTGCCGACGGCTATGCTCGTGGTGAAGGGATTGCGTCGGTTGTCCTGAAACGGCTGCGTGATGCGATAAACGATGGAGATCCCATTGAATGCGTGATCAGGGCGACTGGAGCTAACTCGGATGGACGAACAATGGGAATCACGATGCCCAGTGCTCACGCCCAACAGATGCTGATCCGCGCGACATACGCTCGGGCTGGACTCTCGCCTCAGGAACGCCCCGAGGATCGATGCCAGTACTTCGAAGCCCATGGAACAGGGACCCAGGCTGGGGATCCCCAGGAGGCAACTGCAATCCACGGAAGCTTCTTTGGGTTAGATTCCGTCGCCGATATAGCTGGTCCTCTGTACGTGGGCTCAATAAAGACAATAATCGGGCACACGGAGGCGACTGCAGGACTCGCGGGTCTCATTAAGGCATCCCTATCGCTGCAGCACGGACTTATCGTTCCAAATCTCCTCATGAACGAACTCAATCCAAAGATAGTCCCGTTCGCTGGCCAGTTATCTGTCCCTACGGAGTGTATCCCGTGGCCAGCTTTACCAGCTGGTTGTCCCAGACGAGCCTCGGTGAACTCTTTTGGCTTTGGCGGCGCCAATGTGCATGTTATCCTGGAGAGTTACAACCATGGGGATGCGTTGCTGTCACGAAATAGAGGATTCGCCGTACCTCTGGTCTTCTCAGCCGCCTCGGAGCGAACACTTACGGCGGTGTTGGGCAGCTATGTCCAATTCCTCCAGGATCATGCAGAGATAAATCTAGTTGATCTTGCATTATCATTATGGACCAAGCGTTCTGCTCATAATCATCGATTAACGCTGATGGCGCAATCGGTGGCCGAACTACAGGACCTTCTTGCGACTCAGCTCCATCGAAGGACAGCTGGTACACCATCTTCGCTGATATCCAGACCTGGCTCCCGGCGCAAGCGCGTTCTCGGTATTTTCACGGGGCAAGGTGTTCAATGGCCGCAAATGGGCTTTGATCTTATTGATAGCAGTCCGGAGATTCGCCGTTGGATGGACGAGCTACAGGGAGCCCTTGATCAACTCCCCTCTACTTATGCGCCGGGTTTCTCCCTGGTCGAACATTTATCACGACCGCCCTGTTCTTCTCGGGTGCACGAAGGTCTGATGTCGCTTCCACTGCGTACTGCGGTCCAGATAATCCAAGCCAATCTCCTCCGGAGGGTAGGAATCGACATTAGCGTGGCAGTCGGCCACTCGTCCGGGGAAATTGTAGCTGCGTATGCTGCGGGTATGCTCACGGCCCCCGATGCCATCCGTATCGCGTACCTTCGGGGAAAGGCTATCAGCGAGGCACGGGATGCTACCGGCCGGATGATGGCTGTTAGCCTCACCTGGGAACAAGCGCAGGCCATATGCGCCGCCGAGCCGTATTCTGGACGGATTGCCGTTGCTGCCGCCAATTCTCCGTCCAGCGTCACGCTTTCTGGGGAAGCTGAATGCCTGCGAGAACTGGAGTGGCTATTGAAGAGCTTAGGACTCACTCCGCGAATGCTGCGGGTGGATACTGCGTATCATTCTCCCCATATGAAACCATGCGCGGACCCCTATCGTCAAGCGATGCATGCCTATCCTGCTACCACTTTGAAAGGCAGAACACCGTGGTTCTCCAGTGTGTACCCCGGCATAAATATGATGGTCTATGACCAGCATGATCTGACGAATGAATACTGGGTGCAAAACATGCTGCTTCCTGTGCAGTTCTACCAGGCCGTGGAGACCGCTTTGCAAGAAACTGGACCACCGGACCTCATCGTCGAGATAGGACCACACCCCACCCTTAAAGGCCCTGTGCTACAGACCCTCTCCCATGTATTTCCAGCTCAGTCAACAGTCCCTTATCTGGCTCTCGCGGAGAGGGGGAAAGGCGGTTTTGACAGCTGGGCCGCTGCCCTGGGGACAGCTTGGATGCACCTGGGGCCCACAACGGTTCATCTCGCAGACTATCTCTCTGTATTCGAGCCCGAACAATCCACCTCCTTGACAAAACTACTCCCTCTCTATCCATTTGACCATTCTCAGACATATTGGGCCCAGTCTCGTTTGTCCAGGGACTATGTGAACTGCCCGATACCTCCAAACGCCCTACTCGGCACCCTTAGCGCCGAGACCGGGCTAGGGGAGAGTCGATGGAGAAATTATTTCAGGCTGCAGGAGCTTCCATGGTTGGCAGAGCGTCGCATCAAGTCAGAAGTAATGTTCCCAGAAATGGGCTATGTCTCAATGGCATTAGAGGCAGGGTTGTCGGTAGCGAAAACAGATGGAGTACGCTTGCTTGAAGTCACGGACATGGCGATTCACACTTCACTGCCGGTTGTGGATGATCCTATCGGAACAGAAGTGCTTACCATAGTTACCGGAATAGCCTCGAGAGATGGGATAATTGAAGCTCGGTGCAGCGTCCAGAGTGTTGTAGCGGGAGAGCTCGTCGAGTGTGCAACCGCAAACATATGCATGCACTCAGGTGCCACCAAGCAATCCCTCCTTCCACCCCGAGGTGCGCTCGACCCGGCAATGAGGCCTGTAGAAACGACCGGGTTCTATGATATTCTGCGCCGGCGTGACTATCACTGTACTGGATCATTTGCTGGGTTGACCAAGTTGCTTCGACACTACGACCTTGCTCTGGGAACAGTCAGCACGCCACCAAGGGACCCAAACGGGCACATCAACCTCCATCCAACGGTCTTAGAGACTTCTGTCCAGACGTTGATTGCCGCACTGGGTGAATTTGATGATGACATGATGTCGTGCCCTCTCCTTGTGCGCAGCATCCATAGTGTCTGGGTCAATCCTGTGTTATGTCTTCCTCGCGGCGAGGAACAGCAGATCGAATTGGTGGGCTTCATAACACAGGTTGATGAAGAGGGGATCCACGGTGACATTGATATCTTCACGCCAGATGGAGAAAAGATTGCCCAATTGGAAGGCGTTCGTCTCATGCGTGCCGTATCAGAAGATGTCGACCGAAACCTAGGAATCTTCTCAACTACAGAATGGGGCCCTCTAGAGCCTACTCTGGAGGTGTTAATTGACCCACTCCCGCCAAATATATCCCCTTCAAATCCCTTCCGGGAGAGGCTTCCAGTACTACATCTCCAACGCAGTGAACTGGTTGCCATGGTTCCAGAGCAGCAGCATCGGGACTATCTTCTGATCAATCTAGTTGGGTGGATGAACAATTCCACTCTTAGGGCCCGCAAAGGATACCAAGCCATGTCCTCTCGTGACTGGCTTGATATGAATGGAGAGCGTTTGACTGCCCGTATTCGCACACATATCGAAGAATATGTCGGTCTGAGCGACAATGATGCTGTATGCGATGCTGCAGAGACAGGAGAGTTGCCGCGGACAGACCATGGCGACTGTCACCTGAAAAACGATCCCCTTTTCTGTCACTTGGTAGGCAGTATTCTCTCACTCGCTGGGCACGCGTGCTTCCGCTTCCCACACATGGACATTCTGCAAATTGGTACACTTGGAATATCAACCCACTGTATGTTGAAGAAGATGGGTTTGAGCTACCGCTCATTCACCTATGGCGCTCCGTCTACCGTACGAGATGACACAGGCCTTGAAAATCAGGCGGAGGCCGCACCTGACGTCCAGGATAAACGCCTAGACTTTGATCAGAATCTCGCCGGGCAGGGCTTCTTGGACCACTCTTACGAAATACTGCTTTATACTGCAGTCGACCTTCCGGAAAAAAATATCGTTGTCCATCTCAAACGGCTACTAAAACCAGGAGGGTATCTGTTGGTCTTGGTACGGGTAAGCCCGCGCCATGCACTGGATTCTGAAGCGCCTCCGCCTTGCGAAGGAATTGACCATGGCCAATGCCATTGCCATACCATTGACAACTTTGCGGACTGGTATGATGTGCTGTCGGCTTGCGGATTTGGTGACGTGGAGGGTCTTGAAGTTGGGCAGGGAGAGAATAATATCCCACTGGGGTTTGCACTCATTCTCTGTCGAGGACCGGACACGCAAAAGACGACATCACCACGCTATGGCGAGCTGATGCTACTTGGGGGTAGCGATGAGGGGCAACAGTCCCTATTGTCAGAGCTAACTGCATTAGTTGACGGCCAGTTTGGGCGAGTATCCCGAGTACAGGGCCTGAAGTCAATTGAATCCAGCGACAATACCGATCTCACGGTTGTAGGCCTTCTGGATGATTGGAGCTTCTCCAGTATTGATGTGCAAGATCTGCAGCGGCTGGTGCAGACCAGTACGCGGGTTTTATGCGTCACGCTGGAGCGGGACAACCAGCATGATGCTGGGTTGATTCGGGGTCTTCTTCGTAGTCTCACAGCTTTGAAGAACTCGTCTTGCCTGGTTCAGCTGCTCACCATCACGGAAGAAGCATCACTGTCAGCGAGTGTGCTAGCGGCTGCTCTGGAACGCTTCATTAAAGACACCCATGTCCGGCAAATCTCTGGTTCCTCGGGGCTGAACTGCGTGGAGCCTGAAATTCAATACGATGGCTCCCGGTTGTACATTCCGCGCCAAATCCAGGATCACTGGCAAAACAAGGCCCATCTGGCCAGTCGGCAACGAGTCACGGAGTTGGTTCATCTGGGTCAAGCTGTTATAAAGGTCGTACCAGGAGCCACAAACATGCCAAATCCTCAGTTTCGCGTCCTGTCGACGGGTCAGCCTCCAGTGATTGCGGGCTATGGACCAACTGTGCAAGTCAGCGTCCGATATTCCACTCTCAGTGCAGTGAGAGTTGCCGACGGGATATTCCTATATCTTGCTATAGGGCAAGAGGACCCCAGTGATCAGAGGATCATGGCTTTATCCCCCCACAATGCGTCCCAGCTCAATGTACCCAAGTCGTGGGTCTGGCCCGTGGCACCCACAGTGGCTGAGGCTGAAGAGCCATCTCTACTGCACACCACGGCGGCTGTGCTGAGTGCAGGATATCTGATTGACCAAGTCCATTCAACTGAGACACTTCTGGTGCACGATCCTGATCCATTTACCAGGGACATTCTCACAACGCTAGCGGTCCGACGCAATATCAACGTCGTCTTCAGTACCAGTGAGAATACATCCGCCAGCGACAAGTCTACCCTGTTCCTCCACAGGCGTAGCACTGCGCGCCAATTGGCTCAAGTCCTGCCCCCTGGTATAGCTGCTGTTGCGGCCCTAAACCGGCACCAGGACCCGATCGTCGAGCGCATGATATCCCTGCTCCCTGCTGGTACGAAGCAGACTCGTCTGGATGATTTGTATCCTGTCTCTCCGTCTATAGTCCCTGTCAGCGGCGAGAATATCCAGCGCGTGGCCATGGGGCTTATGACAGCATCATTGCTCGCGCAGAATTGCCTAGAAAAGAGCTCGTCATCGTCCATGAGTTCGGTCCCTATAAATCACCTAGCAGAAGAGAAAGTCGCGGAACTAGAGCATGGTATACTCGACTGGGCCTGCGCCACTCCACTTCGCGCTCAGATATCCTCCGCCAGCTCAATGCTACAGCTTTCGGGTACGAAAACCTACCTTGTTCTTGGAATCACTGGCGACATGGCGCAAGTTGTGTGTCACTCGCTGGTACAGCATGGCGCAAAATGGATCTTTTGGGCCAGTGCAGACAAACCAGAGTCCACTCCAACGTGGTTTGAAGAGATTTGCCGGCGAGGGGTGCGGATTGCCCACTCCACGATGTAAGTGTCACTTCTTTGATACCGAATTGTCCATTAATGGCTGCTAGACGTCTAACGGAATATACCGCCCTCCAAAATCTTGATCATACAATCCCTCGATTCTTTCCTCGAACAGTCGGGGGTGTCCTGATCAAACCAGAACTACCGGTTGATTGCGTCTTTTCCCAACTCACGAATAGGCTCCTGCAAGAGCATCTCTCTCCATGTGTCCGGACGATCGAGATGCTGGATACGCTTCACGAAACGCCAGACATAGACTTCTGGGTGCTCACTGGATCCATTCCAGGAACACTATGCGACCCAAACCAATCAATGACGGTGGCAATGGCTGATATCATGGCCACGCTAGTCCGCCAGCGTCGGTCGCGAGGTAGACCCGCCAGCCTCGTCCATCTAGGGGAGGTCATGACTGTCGGGAAACTATCAAAGGAAGTAGACGGGTGGTGGGGCTCAACAGTTGTTTCCCGTCGCGATGTTGACGAGATACTCGCTCAAGCTATCCTACATGGGCGAGCAGATTCCACCCAGAATCCCGAATTTGTCGCGGGTCTCAGGTATCAGAGATCGGCGAAGCAATACCCAAGTTGTTCTCTGCCCAGGATGTGGCCGCTTTTCTCATCCACTGCTGCACCTACTGGGAATACATCGTCGGGGGAGCATAAACTCCAATCCAGCAAGGAACGCGTCGCTGCAGCAACTAGCCCCGAGGACAAGGCACAGGCGATTGCAATCGGACTAGTGGAAAAGATCCGGACCAAGCTGAATCTCTCGCAAGATGCACCGCTTACGCCCGACACGCTGCTGCCGGAACTTGGGGTTGATTCGCTGGTGGCTGTTGAACTGCGTCGATGGTTCTCCAAAGAGGTCGGCGTCGACATACCAGTCATATCTCTTCTCAGTGGTGCATCTATAGGGCAGTTGGCAGCTTTGGCAGCTTCGAAGCGATGCAAGGATAGTAGCTCGTGACCGTAGTATGTCTATCTAGCCTAGGGTAGATCGGCACCAATGTGCTAGCATGCAGTCTTCTCGTCCTCTAGCTTTGTTGTGTTACATGTTGCATCGATGGGAGCATGACGAATATGCAAGGGATATCCTGATCCTTCATGTGGCGGTCTAGCAAGAAATGATCTCGTTCCAAAGACATAGTCCGCTTCTGACAGGACATCTCTTTCTGTATCTTCAACCTCTTTCAATTCATGCTCGCCCATCCAAGACAATATCATGGAATCATCCAACGACACGGACCTCGTTAGCTTTGCGTTCAGTAGCCCTGCGCCATTTGATTCCCATAAACCAATATTCATCGACGGCCAGAATCCCTCACGCGCGTTCAATGCAACACAGTTTCGGCTGTTGGTGCGATCGCTGATCGCTGGGCTCCAGGCTCATCATGTCCAACGAGGTGACTGTGTCTTGGTGGCGTTGGAGAACAGTGTAAGTCCACCGTATCGATCTCTCATGCTCGACCACCCTCACCATTGCCATAGGTTATCCACTCTGCCATGTTCTTCGGCATCGTCGGTGCTGGGGGTGTGTATATGGGCTGCGACATGGGTATTCCTGCCCATGAACTCAACTATCTGCTCGAGCTGGCCGAGCCTCGGCTTATCGTCACCTCCCCCGAAGCTCTCGCGAAAATATTGGAGATTGGCAGCCTGAAGGGGCTTTCCGCGGATCGAGTGTGCTTGGTGGATGAGGGCTCTATTGACATCATCGTTCAATTTGCCCAAGTTCCGCTAGAGCAAGATGGGTCCCGGTTGACTGCACCCAATTCATCCATCCGGCTGGAAAGCCTTCTTCAGTACGGCGAGTCCGACTGGGTTCGTTTCACAGATGTTGAGGAGAGCAAGTCTACTCCCGCCGCCATGTTTCTGACCAGTGGCACTAGCGGACTGCCCAAAGCTGCGATCCGCACCCATCACGCCATCATCTCACACCACCTGAGTGTCCATTACGACGTTCCCTATCCTGTTGTCCGCTTGATGGCACTACCCATGTACCACTCCTTTGGTGACTTCTGGACCAATATCTTTCCCGTCCGGTATGGCGAGCCGTTGTACGTTCTTCCACGCTTCGAGATTTCAAGCTTTCTAGACACTGTTGCTCAACATGGCATTACGGAGACGTACATGGTGCCCGCTATGGTCCACATTTTGAACCAATCGTCGTTTCCCGTGAGAGAGAGCCTGTCGTCTTTGCGCTATGTCGGCGTGTCCGGCGCTCCTATCGACGGGGATTCCATGCAGCGGTTCCAGCGCCTGCTTTCACCAGATGCTGTGGCTGGAAATTTATGGGGTATGACAGAGGTAGGCGTCGTATTCCAGAATCGGTACGGGGAGACACCACAATTTGGCAGCGTCGGCCGCCTGTTGTCTGGGTACGAGCTGCGCTTCGTGGATCCCAGCACGGGAGAGGATGTCGGTGGACAGCCGGAGTCTCCTGGAGAACTGTATGTCCGCGGACCAGGGCTTTTCTTAGGCTACAAAGGGCGGACCGATGCCAAAGATGACCAAGGATGGTTCCAGACCGGGGATATGGTCTATTCCCGGGACGGATACTACCACATCATGGGGCGTACGAAGGATCTCATCAAAGTGCGAGGGTGGGTGGCCGATTCTCTGCCTCCAGATTCCACTCTTTCTGAGCTAACATCTGTGTTCAAATCGTAGGTGGTCGGTTGCACCCGCCGAGATCGAAGGCATTCTCTTGAAAGATAGCCGCATCAAGGATGCTGCTGTAATCGGAGTGATGCTCGCGGATGGTAGCAGCGAGGTTCCCCGAGCCTATGTGGTGCGCGCCAACCCGTCCTCCGAACCGACGGGAGATGAAGTCGCGGCACTGGTCCAATGCCATTTGGCCAGTTACAAAGCCCTGGATGGCGGAGTGATCTTTGTGGATGAAATACCCCGGACTGGGATCGGAAAGCCCCATCGCGTCAAGCTTTCCCGGCTGGACCGCCAGCGGGACGACCTGATCTCCCTTCTGCGTCTATCTGTCCCAGCAGTCTGATGGTGCTGTCTCTATGTTATTCGTAGTTGATATTATACATGATCATCGAGGCTCTCAAAGATACGAGTGTCACATCCTGCTCTCGTTTCCCATTACATTCCACCCTGCGTAGCAACAATGCTGATGGAATATATTTGCATCTGCGCTCCTCGGAAGACAAGCCATCATATAGAGACTCAGTTCAGGCGTCAAGAGCCATTGTCATCCACCAATACTCATATCGAATATAAGCACCCTTGGGTCGCATGCAGCAAGGTAAAGGAGGCTCTCATGTAATGCTGCGCCTCATTCGGCCATAGTCAACACTCTACACCCTTCTCATCCCCAGTCAACCCTTTAAAAGTTTCCTTTTCTGTGGGCCAGTTCTTCCCGCCCTGCATCGCGATGAATGAACCATGTCAGCGTATCTGTTTGGAGATCTTAGAAGATACCGATTTTGGGGACGTGACCCCAGTGCCGGAGACATTCAACGACGGGTACATTCGCCGTTCGAAAATCTGCAGAAATTGTTTGAGCAGTACATTTCCCTCTGGGTTCATTAGTGAGTCAGAGACTTAAGAGTACTCTCGATACTCCATAATCCTAACCGATGCGACCTTGATCTCTTATTCTCGTGAGTTGCTGGTCGAGTATGAGAGAGAAGATGAACCTGCACAGAATGTATGCCATCGACGATCTCACAACCTGTGGCGCAGTAATATTGTTAGGCCTGGCTAATAGAAAAATAGAAAGTCCTAGATCTCACCACAATAGGTCTAAGCCACCCTAAACCCGCCCTTGGTCACCTTGGAGCTTCTAGATCCGTGGACCGATGGGGGGCGCCCGTTTTGCTGCCACGCGGATCGATCCTTCATCTGGAGGAGTTAAGTGGAAGTTAGCGCTACGTTACTGGAAAGCGAGAGAAAAAGGCTTCGGGAGTGTAGGCTTATGTTTTGAGGGATGTGGCCAGGTATCTCTATAGCAATGACATCGTGTGCATCGCCTGACAGCGTGGACATCACATACGGAGTCTCTAGCAGTCTGCCCTAGGATTCTATTATTCAGTGGACACGGATTGACGGTGAGATAGACATCTAATCTATGGACATCCTCTTTATTGAGTAAGCAGACAGACGGATACGACTGCATGTTCACGAGAACTGATGCTCTGGAGCCCACTGGACCCCAACGTCCACCTAGACCCTAAGGGCGAGTCAGATCTTAAGAAACCGTTTCAATGTGGCTTTATCGAGAGACACGAGTGGGTCAAAAGGATTAGCATTGCATACGCAATACAGTCCTATCGATTTCTCTTGTTTCTCAACACCCGATCTTTCTATGGATTTGCCTTCCGACCTCGGGTCTCGTATATGCACCTCCATGCCACTTGATTCATGGGCACAACGACTAAGTGGGGGAGTGTTGGGGAGGAAAGAATCCAGATTGGACCTCTCATTAGTCTGTGATTCCTGATCCCTGGCCAACTGGGTCTTTTACAGTCCTACCGGTGCTAAATTAAGCCACGACCGCTTCCTTGCTCATATAAAGCCAATATCCGTCCGCGTTGCCAGGATCCACGATCAGCCCATTTCAAGCCCGTGTCATAGACGTCGATTGACACTCTGTCTCCACAACAGCTAACAATGAAAGCGATGGCAGCGGATGATCATATCGGCTTGACTCCTACAATATCTGTTCCTCTGCAAGGATCCAGCATCGAAGTCGACACCGACTCGAACGACACGGATTCGTCGCTAACAGATAGTGATCTACACTCCATCACGACTTCAATCTCCTCGAGCATCGTGGATTATGTGTACGAAAATGGCCGCCGATACCACAAATTTCGTGAAGGGGAATACTTATTCCCCAACGATGAGACGGAGCAGGATCGATTGGACATGGTTCACCATATCTTCCGAATGATGCTCGGTGGCAAGCTGTACCAGGCTCCGATTCCTGACTCCCCCAAGCGCATCCTGGACATTGGTACCGGAACGGGAATCTGGGTACTCGATGTTGCGGATGAAGTGCCCGGCGCCAGAATCCTTGGGATTGACCTGAGCCCCATTCAACCGCAGTGGTAGGTCGTCGTACTTGCTATCTTCACGCTGTCGGCCTTCATGTCTGAACTCGGCTTAGGGTCGCTCCCAATTGCGAATTCTTTGTGGATGATGTCGAGACTGAATGGCCGTATTCCCAAGAAAAGCCCTTCGACTATATCCATCAGCGGAATATGGTCGGATCGATATCCGACTGGGACCGGCTGTTCCAGCAAGCATACCAACACCTCCAGCCTGGAGGCTACTATGAAATCCAAGAATTTCGGGCCTGGTTTCATTCGCAAGACGGCCCCCTGCCCGAGGATTCAAGTATTGCGCTTTGGCAACGCCTCCTGACCGAAGGCACGGCTCGGTTCGGGAAACCGTTGAATATTGTAGAAAAGCTCCCGAAGAAGCTGGCCAGTGCGGGCTTTAGCGACGTGCATGAGGATATCCTCAAGATCCCCATTGGCGCTTGGCCCCGTGACCCGAAACTCAAGCAGATCGGGCAATTCATGCAGATCCATGCCATTGATTCCGTGGAGCCTCTGACTCTGGCGCTCTTCACCCGCGTTCTGGGCTGGTCTGAGACGGAATGTCGCATTCTCATCGCGAAGGTGCGGCAGGAATTCAAGGACAGGAAGCAGCTCTTTGTTTACGCGCATTTTATCCATGGTCGAAAAGCTGAGAGGGGACTCTGCTGTTGATCAGTATGATCAGTACCTTGGTAGTCATTTCAAACATCACTCTCCTGTCATTTGAACAGTTGTATTCCGTCGTCCGTAGAGCAACGGCCGCAAAAGGCCATACCATCGCCTGATCCATGCAACAGAAATCCAGATAAATCCATCTTGAAGGACGAAAGAGGCAATGGTGATGCCCACTGGAGGGTATTAAGGTAGATACTGCTACTCCTGTCGAGTCATGGGATCCCACAGGACATCATGCTAGTTCTTTGTCTTCCCAGTTGGAGCAGACCCTCTGTTTTTTTTCTATATCTTTCTTCATTCATTTCCTCTCTATCTTGAGAGCCCTTGCTACAACCCGGAGCACGACGATACAGCCTCTTGCTATCGAAACGCGCTGATATGAGGACATCGGGCACCTCTCCCTGGAAGATCAGCCCGAAGAGCTCTCCGGACTTCTGCTTGATTTCCTGCGAGCAATTCGCAGTAAGAAGCGTGTGACATATGATGATCAATAATATCACTTGCGTATTCCGTAATGAATTTTTACCTTGGACGTTCGGTTAGCACACTTTTAATTCCTTGACATTCGGTTGGTCGGTATATAAGCCCGGAGGAGTTCTGATCGTGGTCGCCATGAGGACATACATAGTGACGAACCTGCGCAGTATGAGATAGCCGAAGATGAGGCAAAGAGGATGAGTAGCAAACTGCGGCGACAAAAAGGTTATGATCATAGGCATGAGCTAGATAAACTGTAACCAATATGAATTCTACTTTGGTCACAGACACACATTCTGCAGACGCTACACACTCCATATGATCGACAGTATCCATCACTGCTTGTCCTTGAAGTAAACTACAATCTTTAAAAACAGCCGGGGATACTGTTGCTGAGTCAAACGAATACCGCTGCTGATCCCAGCATCTCTGGTTAATCGATTTCAACCAAGCACCACCAAAAGAGGCTGACAATCCTGTTCTCCATCTCCAAAGAACGGTTTTACCAAAGGTGGCCCTGGATTTGGCCATTTGTTCCACGAATTTGATACAGGTTCCACATGAATCACATTCCCTTCCTTCAAATTGCCACTCCCCTCCCTCGCATCTAGGCACAAGAACCAGCGGCAGTGCCGCACTTGTTAGGGCACTGCCACCAGCAGGTACCACCACCGCACCATCCACTGCAAGTAGCACGGGGGGCGACAGCTTGGATTGCTTCAGGGGCTGGAGCTGGGGCTGGAGCTGGGGCGGGTGCAGCGACGGCGGTCGAGATGAGCGCCCCGAGGGCAGCACCAAGGAGGATTTTGAATTGCATATTCACGGACTGGTGCTATGGTGAGCGAGTGAAAGGATGGCCGGAGAGGCCACTCGCAGGGCATACCTGGTTTCAGTGCTTGATTAGAGTCTTCAGAGTGTCAATTGCTTTGTCTTCTCTTGATGTGATGTTATTGATGAGGACCGAATTAACAATCGACATTTACTGGTATTTATATCCTCGTCCCCCGCTGCATTCAGCTCGATTCTACTAGACACCCTCCATCGTGACATCTTCATTTACCCGGTAGGATATAAGATTGGGTCCCGTTCAGCGCATTGTCATCCCTCTCAGCATTGTTCTGCTTCTCCTTGACCCCCCCCCCCCCGGACCGGCGGGCCGTCTGTACTGTGCTAGATGCAAGGTGACATCCGCGCAGCAAGACAAGCGAGGTTGATCTTGAAGACACCCTATCAAGCATTCTCTTTGCCACCTGGCGAATATGGTATGCCGAAGCTGTGCTTTGCGTATGATAAGCCTGCTTCGGACCCACCGAAGGGAGCACATTATCCCACAAGCACCATTCAAGAAAGGCCTATTCGGTGAAAGCTCCAGCATCTCTCTTCCGGAGTATGCTCTCCATGAAACTTCACATCTCCTATGTTAGCCCGCCAGCCATATTCTGTCGTCCAGTTCAAAGGCTACGGTCTCACGTGAGACACAGGTGGATTGAAATGCGCACCTGCGGGATTGCCCTACGTACCGGAGCGAATGACAATCAGCAATCATATCCAAAGACACATCCTCACGGGCCATCCTACGTTTAGGCGATGCGGGATGATTAGAAGGAGGCGTTTCTGGGGTAGAGCGAAAGATGGGGTTGACTGGTCTTTGTGATGAAATATGAGAGATCCTTCATGCACCTGTTTAACCGGTAGGATACGCAGATGCAACATTGTCAAATAGTTCGTTCAACGCCGACAAAAGATCATCGGTTTGGCAGCTATGCAAGGTCAATATTAGGCAAAATGATGATAGTCCCTTCTTCCAAAGGATATAAATAAAGGTCCTGTTATGGTTCTGTGTTCTGCTCTTCGCTGATACCGGCAGGGTGAACATACCGGTCATACATTATCATACATCATCTAGTGTTGAAGAAAGAATCGATTAAGTTCCTATCAACCTCCTAACCCCGTCGTTAGTTCAAGATATATGCCCCGATGACCATCGATTTCCGGATGTTATCTCAATAGACAGTCCGAATACATTCAGCAGACACTGCAGAGCATCAGCGACAGGATAGAAGGCAGGCTTGACCTCGAGAGTCTCGTTGTACAGGCAAGCACCGCCCTCGAACACTCCAGGGATCCACGAGTAAGCATTATCGAAGTCCCAGACGATGACACCGACACAGACTTGATCTCCAGCCTTGGAACCTTCCGTCTGGGGAAGTTTGGGGGAAATGTAGCCTATAGTGTATCGTATATAGCCAATGACTTGAGGCTATACCCCAGTCCTCGACTAATGGAACTAATGATGGGGTCCAAGTCAAAAGACCGGCGGATAGCTCAAGGTGTGCTTGGCTTCAATGCGCTTGTCATTCTCCTGGTATGTCGCTCAGAAATCCTTGTATAGAGCAGCCTTGAGAGCGGGTATTTAACTAACAAATTGATTCACTAGCGCGGATTCAGCCGGCGGGCTTTATCTGAGATATATTGTAGCGAGTAGCTGCTGTTGAGCTAGTTATACCCGTCTAAAGACACGCAATGATACGCGACATACGTCAAGAAAAACGAATCGACAATGATCGAATACCGGGCAGATAATAGCATGAGCGTGAGAGACTTGATACCCTGAAGGCATCAAAGATCCCAAGCTGATCGCAGCTGCACTCGTGCACACTGATCGTCATGAAGCTATTCTCGTGATCATCTTGAGAGAAACCTCCGACAGACACTTCAGGCTGCCAGGCTGCCACTCGACTTTATCACGTGCTCAGGCGTCTCAACGCGTCGCTGCTTCTTCTCTCAGCAGTCGCTCTTCACCAAGTTCATCAAGTCATCCAGACTCTCGCCTTTGCTCCTTGTGTCTGTCCATATCAGATCGAGCCTGAAACGCCAAATAACCGTTCTTGGCGTCTGTCTTCAAGCCGACTTGTTCCAGGTTCTGTAACTGTTGGCTTGTTAGCTCACTCGAATCAACCGTTTATCTCCGCACATTCCTGGCGTTAATAATGCCTTCTACTGATGCTCTCCGTATGCTTTGCTTTCTCTATGGCCAACCGTATTGACTGAGAGTGACTAATGATTTACCCCATTCTTTATTGCATAGAGCCCCCACTTACCCCTGCAGAGCGAGCCATTGTCCAGAGCTATGGCGGTTGGACGCAGTTCATGCATTCTTTTGGCCTGAAGCCATGGGATTTTGATGACATCGACGAAGCCAAGCAGATTGTTGCGAGCCTGGCTGCACATGACTGAGGCACGACGGTCAAAGACAAATTTGCCACAAGACTATTCTCCCGTGAGACGCACACAATGGGAGTGTTTTGTCCCGGTTACAGGATGATCTTCTTGCTCGATGAAGCTGGCTTCGCAAGCCAATGAGCTAAGAGGTAAGCTTTCCACCCTGTATGATCTAATTTCGCATCCATGTGGCTGATAGGCTCAGAGGCGGAGGTATCTCTTTATGGTGAAAACCGTCACGAATCATGATGTAGAATTATGAAGATACTTGTGTGGACGCAAGCTGATATTGTTCAATGAAAACTCGGTTTATAATATCCCTTTATCGTGGGTGTGCCCACATAATGTAGCATTGGTATCATCTTTTCATCCCTTCACACTACCTCCTTCATGCGAGTATGTAGTTACAAGAGCTTGGTAAGGAACGGATATGAGCTGCCATGCGCGAATATGCGCCCGTCAGTTCCTCGATGGCAGCCGACGGAATGAACAGGGTTTGTGGACTTTCCACTTTGATATGCTGACTGACCCAAGCCTTCTGTTTTTGGATCCCTTGCTGGGCATACTTCACCGCGTCGGTGAACTCGCAATCCCCGAGTGCTTAGCTCGCTGGGGACAAGGCTGCAAGATGCCCTTCGATGTAGGTTAGAAATAGGCCGAGGGATTGTAGTGCGGCGAGTGCCTCGTACCTACCCGATGCATCGCTGTCATGCACCGTGGACACAGTCATCAACCTAATATATATCCCCGGGTGCTAGGAATTCTATTTCTGGGGACGACACCGGATTCACTTCGAGAGTACATCAAATTGGCTCCCCCAATTGTCAGTAATTTCACAGGGATTTTCAACAAAAAATCTGAACAGTACCTGGGTCAATCCTGTACATATTGACCTTCTGCCTGGAAACCAAGGCCATCTCAGGCAGCAAGGCCGTCACAACGAAGAGTGACGTCATCATTCCCAACTTGCGGATTTATGCCTGAGGCATTTGTCCGTCTCTATTTCGTCCACGTGATGTTCATGCTTCACCCTTTTGAAATAACACAACAGACAGGCACAAGAGAGAAACCAGTGGGATATCATACCCCTGGCATTAAAAATGGTTTCATTCAAGAATATGGTATCATTATCTCTCAAGTAACTAAAGTGCCGATGCTCGACCGCGCTTTGACAGGTGTACATCATGGCTGGACGGGACTAAACCAGTCTGCATCCTCCATCTCTCGTATCAAATGGTCAAACACTGGCAAAGGGTTGCTATGAGAAAATTCACAAGGCGACTGCAGAGACCGGATACTCTTTGCCGTATTCTGACACGATCCACTGACAGAATTCCTCCCACTGCTGGTTCCAGTGTTGCATGCGCTGAGCCTTGAGCCCATCACCGCGCGCTGCCAGATCAATATCTCGGAGCCAGTCGGCATCGCTTTGGTCCTCAAAGTTGGACCAGCGAAGACTGTTCTGTGCTAGAGCTCCCTACTGTTGTGTTAGCATCAGTACGGGATGATTCGGAAAAGGTTCCCTACCAATCCAGCCAGACCGATATTGTCAAATCCTTGGATGGTCTGATAGAAATCATAGCTCAAGCCAGCAATGTCCTGTCCTAGAATGGCTGGATCATCGTTGCTGATGGCGGTGGGAACACCGTGCGCGATCATGGCAGGCAGGGGATGATGCAGAATATCGGTCGCCAGGCGCAACACTTCGTTCGAAATGGGACACACTTCCACCATGACAGCGTTGTCGATCACTTCTTCGATCAGCTTGGGGTGCTTGTACAAGGAGAATCCGTGTCCAACGCGGCGGGACTTGAAAAGAATCGCGTCCACCAGGTTGTAGTCCGTCGAATTGCCATCCCCAAGGGTCTCGCCGGCATGGAAGAAGAAAGGGATGGTCAGGTTGAGATACTGCGTCTGCTCCTGAAACCAGATCAATTCCGGAGCCAGGTCTGAGAGAGGACGGCCGAGGTCCTCTTGCGCCACCAGATCATAGCCACTGAACAGCTCGGGGAACTTTTGCTTGCGCCCAAGGGCAATTTTCATGCCTGACGGTAATGTTAGTAATTAGCCAAAAATGGAGAAAAAAGGTCGACATACTCTTGGTGATCTTTTCGCGGTCCTTGCTTCTAGTGTCAGACCAGATCACTCGCGCTCCCCAGAAGTGCTTTCCCTTGTCAGTGGCCTGGAACTTGTCCAGCTCGTCCAGCATCACCTCCCACCAGACATCCAGGTCCGGATCAACGTCTTCCTGGCCGGTGTGGACCAACTTGCCGCTCGATCCGCCGCTGCGGATCTCAACCCAGTTGATACCATCGTCCACGAGGCTTTCGAACAACTTCTGGTAGAACGTCCTGACGACCGGTTCATAGCTGAGCATACTATCTGTTGGTCCGAAACACGCCTGGAACCGTCTCCAGATCTCGTCGACACCGAGCTCATGGCGGATGGAGTCCTCTGGCAGGATCGTGAGCTTTGACTTCATGAAATCAATGAAGCCGGAACGGCCGCGGGGAAATTGGTCGGCCGTGATCTTGACGGAAACCTTAGTATTGGGGACATAGTCCGCGGAGGAGATCGTCTCCGCAGAGGTGTTAATGGTTGTATTGACATGCGCAAAAGTTACGGTCGCATTTTCAGCGCTCCGCTCATCGAGGATGGGCTGTGATGTGGAGATCACCATGCCTTCTGTCTCGATGATTGTCTCGAGAATCGTGTCGTACGGCAACATGGCTGAGAGATGAGCGTGGAGCAAAGCCCCCTTGGGCATGCGCTTCACAATCTGCCAGAGCTTGGTGGCATTGATGTAGGGCCTGGCGAGCGGGAACATCTCTCCGGCGAATCTCTCATCTTCTGGACGCTCCGGCGTCCCAGCTTGCCTCCAGTAGTCCTCAATCTCTTCCTGACGGATGGCCTGGACGATCACATCAGCCTGGCGGACCACGACCGAGAGATTCTGACGGAACTCATGGTCTGTGAAGAGATCAGCCAAGGACAGCTCAACGTTGGTATTGCAGGGACTTACCTTGTCGCTGCCTTTTCTCCAGGGTGATCATGGCCGACCGTGCCACAAGATGTCGCTTGACCGCGCTATCATTGGGATCGGGCACATCGTCGGGAATGATGGTTGCAGTCGCGACCGCCAGCGAAAGGGCAAAGCCCACGAGACATCGCAGCTTCATGTCGGATGACTGCTTCCCTGAGGCCTACTGGGAGAGGTGAGGGGAAAGGCGCCAACAATACTCTACCTCTGCGTCGTGAACGGCCCAACTGACCTAATATATGGCTATTCCACGCGTGTTGGCCAACACCGAAAAGCAGTATCGCTGAATGTTTTGACCGTCCCGAATTCCCGATCGGGCAGGCTTGATCCACATTCTCTGGCATGATCAGCGCTGCATGTTCCATTCTAGCACAGCGCTATCCGACACTATTGAAATGACCCCTGCTGTCCCTTGCGGACGGGCTTCGGCTGTGGTGGTTTCCCCTGCAGTGCCTTGGGCCTTGATCCAATTGCCATGGCTCCTGAGGACGGAGAATATCCATATCGCCATCTTCGATACCCTCTGAGTCAATCTATTGGGTCTCAGTCTCATATCTCGAATTCGATTGTGTTACGCGGTGCCTCAGCTACGGCATGTCTCTCATCCTTCCTTGGCAATGTTGATAAACAGTTGATGAAGAGGAGGCGAGCCCGTGCCGAGTCACGCCTGTACCATTTTCTGGCACGACAGATGCCTCGCTCATGACAGATGTCAAGCCGGGAGATGGGATCACAATTAACCTTGGGGGTTGTGCTTGTGACTAACAAAGTTGGACGAGATAGAGGCAGATGGCGTCAAATCGGAGATTTCTGAGCGCCACTATGCTCTAAGTCCCCACTACGCTATGCTTGCTTTTGAGCTTGGATTATGTGGCTTGAGGCTGCAGCCGCAATTTTTGGAAAACCCTGGGATAGATAGACGGCTGGCTACGGTGCCTCAGTGACCCGAAATGTACCGGATCCATTGGTGTGGTCGTCCTCGACGGTGATGTCCGTAAGATCCTGGTTCTGACCGGTTCAGTCTGCATTTCAGATTAGCCCGACGAGTCATGGGTGATACATACTATCACTGCCAGTCAGCTGGGTCAGCTTGATGTGGAATGCGACCGTCAAATCTACATGTCTCACGGCGGATGGCCTCGATGTGTTGGTAGTATCAGTCTCTGGAATTACGGCATGCCTACATCGAGAACAAGTTGCCTCGGCATCGTTGGAGATGTTCACCAGTGAAGCATCTACCCCTGGCTTTATGATTCCAAGTCTCTTGGGGGAGACAACTCAGAAGGACATATGGTTAAGAGAAAGGAACATGAATGTTTCATCTGCAGATATCTGACAAGGACCATTGGAAATCATTACTGCCCAGCCTGCATCACTTCCTCCATCACTGATTTCTCCTCCTCCCCCCACCATTTGCGCAGAATCTCCTCGCCGCGCCGGGCTTTCTGCGCCGCGCGATTGCGATACACGCTGTCAATCTTGCGCACGCTCTCCTCGTCACTCACGCACCAGCGTTTCAGCTCATCCTCCCACTCCTTGTATGTCAGGGAAGGATTGTTGTAATGCGTGCGGATATTGGCCAGGCAGTGTGTGTGCAGAGTCTTGGAGAGACTGGCGTACTTTGCATTGTCGCGTGGAGTTGCGCGCGAAGGAATGAGCGGTTTCAGGAAGAGATACATGATCGATTTCGATTCCAGCGCGGCTGTCAAGAAAGGTAGAGCGGTGGTGGTGCAGAAGGGTTGTGGACCAAGGGCGAGGTAGGAGAGAGATGATGAGGCAGTTACCAAGGTAGACAAGGCGTTGATCGTGGATTCACCAGAGAGGTAATTGAACCTGTCTCGTTAGGATCCTGCATCCGTATTAGGCAGGAAACAAACTCACCTGGCATTCAAGTCCTGTGTGGCATAGCTCTGGCCGAGATCCAGGGTCTCGAGAGCAGGGTGCGCATGCAACGAGGTGATCAGTGGCGCTGCACCCTCATCTGTGAGCCCAATCGATTGCAGCGACAGACGATGCAAAGTCTTGTTCTTTTGCAGTCCATGTGTCAAGGCCTTGGCACCAAGGTCACCGATCGGATTGTTGGACAAGTACAGGGAAGAGAGCTGACACTTCGGCGATGCTAGGTAGCGAGCGATGGCCTCGCAGGCTGCCGTCGATACCCCAGTCGCAGACATATACAGAATCCGCAGAGGAGATGGAGCTGTAGAAACATTTTCGGCCAGCCTGGTGAATAGCTCTGCAATTGCCGCGTCTCCGAGCTCGGTCTGGTCAAGATCGAGGGTTCGCAGATTGGGCGTTTGTGTAATCAGACGGAAGAGCGCATCGACCGACTGCGGTCCCAGCGGATTCCGCTTGAGCCAGAGATTCGTGACGGCTGGCGAGTTGACCAATGCATCGGCCAAGGGCGAGAATGAGTCTCCGTCGATGCAATTCCCGGCTAGGTACCACGTGTCGATGCGGTCGGGATAGTCTCGCACGAACTGTGCGATCGATCGTGCCCCAACAGGCCCGATGATGTTATTGCCGAGCAGGAAATGGCGCACAAAGGTGTTGGACCGCAGACTCTGCATCAGTCGGGTGATATTGGGTGGACCCAGAGCCATTTTGCACAGGTCCATCCGGCCGTCCTCGTATAGAACACCCTTGTCGAACTCAAGGGTGGGGAGATCGTAGTAGGGCTCGGATGCTCTCTGACCCTGGCTGGTGGGATCTGTCGCAGTTTCATGATTACCGCCGAGCTGGAGATGGTCGAAAAAGGGGCTTAGCGAGTCGGCATCGCTGATCTCAACTGGCATGGGCAGACTGGGGGCCCCTTTGAGCATGTCGGGAGCGACTGTCTGATCCCACGGCCCTTGCGCCAGAATCCGATCGGACCAACGCGGTTGCGGCTCTTGGGATACTTCTTTCTTTGCTGCCGTACTGGCGCCCGCGCTTGTATGCCCGGCTCGTCGCACGGCTTCTCGTAGCTTGGCCAGATCTTTCTGGTAACGGACCTCCGGGGCATCGTTACCAGCACCAGCGGGATAGATGCGAGCTGCGGTCTTCTGGATGAGACTGGTATTGTTGGCATCGGAAGGCGCCAATAGGATAACCCTGTCGATGTTTTCGGGGCTTTCCAGTCGAGTCAGATTATCTTTGATGATGGAGGCCCATTTGGCAGCCTCTTCTTCCGAGCCATCAGCCGCGAGGTGAGGCTGGTTTAGAGAAATGGGCTGGGATGTGATTACTGTTGCGGATGCCATGTTGATGTTGATGTTGATGTTAATGTTAATGAGATGACATTAACTTGGGGATATAGACTGCCATTTTATCATCGCTCGATTGAAGAAAGCATGCAGGTTGAGTCACTGACTCACAACTGAAACAACCGTGATAAGCGTTGTTGCCAAGCACAATTCAGCCTCGCAGGTGGAAGGCCAAAGACAGAGATGGAACCAGAATCAGGCAACATAGGGCAGTTTGTCTCTGAGAATTACCCATCGCATATCACAACTAAACGCTGCTTTCTACAGGATCCAATGCCTGCACCACCTGCGCCCACTCGCCATAGCCATACGCCCCCGGTACCGACTCTCCATCCCACAGACTGGCCATCACCACGCGATCCTTCTGGTCTCCCTCCCAGGGCTCTCGTCCGTGCTGTGCGATGACATTATCAAAAACAAGAATATCTCCTTGCTCCCATTTGTGCAGCACGCGGATGTCGTCGGTGATTTGAACTAGTTGCGCCAAGTGTTCCTCCGGGATGGGGGTGCCGTCTCCATACAATTGCTGCGTGAGATTCCTCCTCCCTCCGTGGTTGTTGACGGTCATATTCTTGTAGTACGCTGCGAGGCCTGTGAAGAGGCTGGGGAGATTGGTGCGTGGCTGCGTCCGAATGGCCGGTAGACGATGCGTCACGACCAGCCCGTCCTCCGTCCATTCCCAGGTGGTGAATTTCCCTCGGCCATAGCGGGCGATCTGCGCTTCCATCTTCCGTCGCTGGGTTGCTTCATCATCCCCCTCTTGGACTTCCTTCCCAAATGCCTGTCGCAGCGAAGATCCCCCGACATACGCGGGCTCCTTTTTGTACACCACGCGACTGAGGATCCCCTTGTCGGCGAGCTGCTGGATCAACTCCGGTATCTCCAGCTGCGCCCGATGGAACAACTCCAGCGACGACGAGATGGGCGATTCCCCGCCGCGAGCTGGCACCCGGTGGCCGTAGAAGAAGATGTATTCTGGTGCGTGCGGCACCTGGGGGGATTCGTTATGATTGTAGATCAGCACGTCCTTGGGAGCTTCACTCGCCGGCGCCACGTTCGGCGCCAGTACGGGACGATCGACTACGATTCCAATGATCTCATGGGGCCTGTAGCCAAATGCGTGTGCGAAGCGGCTGAAGTCCGTGGCGTTGTGGATGGGCAGACCGCGGAAGAGGAGGGTGCCATGACGGGCGAGTGCTGCGGTCAATGTGCCGTTCTGTGCTTGTAGTGAGTTGACTGTCTCGACGACGTCGTCGAGAGTAATATCCGTCTCAATGCCAGTGGATGGACGCAGGGCCAATGGGCTGACGGTGTCTGGAGGATGTGGTGGACCGAGAATACGCTGGTTGGTTGAGGGCAGATCAAACGATTCAAACGTGAATCCAGCAGCCGGTGCTTTGAAGGATTGCTTCTCATAGAGCTTCGTCATGGTGGCTACGATAGCGTATATACTGGGTCGAGCAAAGAAGAGACGATCGAGGAATGGCCTACTTATATGTCTCTCCGAGCGATGTTGCACCGAGACCAGGATGGAGAAACGCAATCGATCAGTTCAGATCACGCACTCGTTGACCCCGCAGGCGATCACTCTGGCTTGTTCACATCTTTGATCCATCAGACAGATTGCCTTTATTGACTAGCTTTGGCAACATATGAACCACGACCCTCGTCTGGATATTAATGAGATACGAGGATGCCAAGCACATTGCCTGCATTTGAAGTCTTTATCTATCCCCCTCTCTCCATCTTTCTCTTCTCTGGACTGCTGCCTTCCGGAGAGGCTCTCATACGGCTTCAGTGCCTTCAGCAGCAAAAAAGAGGATCATGGACCTGTAGGGAATCTCTACGCATCAAACCTCACGGGTGAATTGAGATTAATGATCTCAGCTATCATTGTCTTGGGCCGTTTGGCAGGAATCATCTCCAAAACGCAGAGTCCCCTGCGCCATATAATCTGGCCATGGTAAGATCTTCATTCTCTACCAGTGGTGCTATATGATTCGCCTGTTTACAGGGAAGTTCAGTCCCGAGGAGATCCGACAAGCGTACGAATAGAAATCTCTGATCTACCCAATCAGTCACCCTTGTTCTAGTTCTATACATATGAGTACCCTCAACGATTATAGACTGAACTCAATCCGATTGCCTGCGTAGTCCCTGGCGAAGAACCGAGTCGGATATTCTACTCCTTTCGAGCCTATTCCGAGCCGTTAGTATCGTCACTTGTAAGGGGTTTATCGAGCCATACCGGAAGACTCGCCTGGTTGATCAGCATGGAGAGGAGCAGCAGGACCCCCGCGCAGATGGTGATCCCAGATCCGCTGCTGCAATCTCTGCAGATCATCCAACGACCCTACACGCAGACAGGGATGCCGTCTCGAGTTAGGTTCGTTCGGCCCAAAGGCAATATGGATTTGTTGACTACCATCAGGCGTGATGTTGAACCTGTCCTCTATTAGCGCCTGGCATGATCAGCCTGGGGAGTGAGTCCATACCAAGCAAGAGTCTCCCTCTGGAGCTGCGGGACTGGGGTAGCAGTCAGTCCTAAGGTCTCTGCATAGAACTCGGTTGCTTCCTTCAATGTCCCCGGTGGGACAAGGAGGTTGACGTGGGAGATGGCTGTGATCATTGGGATATGCGGTCTGTCGGGTTGATAACAAATGGCTTACTGCGGGGGGAACGACGGATCTTATATGGCTCGGAGAAAGGCCGATGACCCAGTCAATCAACCGAAATCCGAGTCCCGTCGGAAACCTTCTTTTGTGGGTGATAGTGGATGATTCTATCCCCCCATGGAGGCAAAAAACGTGGCCCATTCTACATCATTCTCTGCCATGTCTTCGAGGGCTGCTTGAACTTGGGCCAGTCACACAGCAGTATGATTGAACAGAGACCATCCTACCTGGTGCCATGATTCTTAGCAGGTAACCTTGAACGCAGGCAAGCTGTGTATTTTCCCACGGCACAAGTTGGCAACGGTACCAGGAGGATGCCTGATCCCATGTACCGTGAGCGTACCTCTCACAAGGGCGGGGCATATTGCAGTAGATCTCAAACTGGTGAAAATTCCGCGCCACGCGATTCTTTTCCTGATATGAAGGAGGTATTCTTGGCTTTTCGTCGCCTGCGCTCTTGGTCATCGCTAACGAGAGAGTCATCTGTCCATGACTCAGGAGCCTTTCGCCCTCCAGCTTCAGAGCACTCATGTGTATACCTCTGGTAACTGCGGTGAGATTGCTTCTTCTGCTTTGGCTTGAGCTTCTAGGGCGATGGCAGATCCAGGGAAATGTCTGTTCATGTACCCGCATGTACCCGGGGAGAGGCAGAGAATGCAGTGTATGGGCGGTAGGAAAGCGGTATGAACCGATTTGAAAGTCTAGAGGACATTCAATATTATCTTGGTGTAATGTGTTCGTGAATGACATTCCTATTTCAGTTCAATGAGACTTGAAGCACACTATCTGCCCGTCGGTGCACTTACCCTCAATCTAGTTTCAACATCAGCAACTCTCAATGGCCGGGTTGATGAATTCGCTTTCGATAAACTCGTTTATAACGCAAGTATTCGACCAGAATATGCCAATCTGTTTTACAAAGCCTGAATAGCATCACCTCGGGCTACAGCTGTCTGATTCTGGAACAGAAGGCTTAGGAGCTGCACCAACCTTCTATCAGTTCCAGCTAACCAGTAGAGGCCTCAAATGAGACTCTGATGATCTCTTTGCAAACGAAAAGACTTCTATAGGATCCTCGAAAAGAGACCACGTCCTCTCAACAGGCAGCGGGATCATCACCACTGGATGCCCAGAGATATCGAGGATATAGGACCCAAAAACGGACCCAAAACCGGTCGGTGTATGCAGGACGGATACGTTCATGTCATCTCGTTGACCTCGGCCGTGCTGGTATTGGGAGAATGGAATAATGCAAGCATCTAATCATGCATACCAAGACTATCGGGCCATCTGATCCACGCAAGCCCGACTTTGTTAATAAAGTGTGGTCTGTTCCAGCGGAGAGTTTTAGGAGTTGGATTTCTAAGCAGCGAAACGGGGTATAATAAGAAGAACATATAAGCCTTCTTTCATCGAGATGTTATCCTCACATATCTCATATCATCCCCAGACTCAAACATGTCACCTATTCGTGTAGGTCTCATTGGCCTTTCAGGCGCGACCGACTACGAGGGCACTTCCTGGGCCTCCAGTGCCCATCTTCCATTCCTTCAGCGCTCCGAACACTTTACCCTCGCGGCCTTGCTCAATACTTCGGTTGATTCAGGCAAGGCTGCGATCAAAAAATATGGATTGCCGGCGGATATCAAAACATACGGCAATTCACAAGGTAGCTCCCGAGTTCCGCTGGGATTGACCCCCGGTACTGATCGCCTACAGATCTCGCCAATGATCCCGACATTGACCTGGTGGTATGCGTCGTCCGTGTAGATAGACACCTGCAGACCGTGCGGGCCAGCCTCGAGGCGGGAAAGACGGTCTTTGTGGAATGGCCGCTCGACAAGAATCTGGAAGTGGCCAGAGAAATGGTCGACCTGGCAGCGGCGCACCAAGTAAAGACACTCGTCGGTATTCAGGCGTCTTTTTCGCCTGTCATCCGCAAGATGCGTGAACTTGTCGACCAAGGCACCATTGGACGAGTCTTATCGAGTACATTGCTCGGGTCTTGTGGTAATGAGCTCACCTCTGAGAGCAAGAATGTGCGATACTTCTTGGACAGAACAGTGGGAGGAAGTCCGATGAGCATCCATACAGGCCATACTCTCGAAGCCGTAGCTACGGGTAGGTTCAACCTTTCCAGTTAAGGAACCAAGCTAATGCATGACAGTTTTGGGTGAGTTCAAGAAGTTTTCGAGCAGCTGTGCGATTAGTCGTCCGGCGCTCGACATTGTGGACTACAGCAACGGCCAGGTCGTCGAAAAGGCAGTTCGGAATACAGTCCCTGATCAGATTTTGATGCACGGCACTGTGGAAAAGTCCGATGCCTTTGTGACTATAAGCCTGCATGCCGGCAAAGAGATCCCAGGTCTTCCCCGGTTGGACTGGCGCATCCAGGGCGACAAAGGCTGGCTCCGATTGACATCGGCCATCCTGTTTCAGAACGTCGGCAGTCCAGAGACCAAGCTGGAGCTAGTGAAACTTGATGGAAGCGTAGAGGAGATCTCTGTGGAAGCGGATGAATGGGACAGTCTGCCGATTCCGGCTCAGAATATCGCTCGACTGTACGAAGCCTACCGCAGGGATGAGTGGTATCCTTCGTTTGCCTGGGCTCTTCGGCGACATGAGTTGCTTGATGGGATGTGGAAGCGATTCGACGAGGGCGGACAGCTTGCATGATTGATATTCACGATTCTATTTATCTTATGGTTTATTGTTCATTGAGTTCATGCCGTTTACAAGTGTCTGTCAATACAAAGATAATATATCTTGCGGCTTCTTGATTACCAACCCACTTCAAGCATAGATCATTGAAGTGAACAGGAACTCTCTTCTCGAGTCAAATTACTTAAATACTAAATAAATCATTTCTTGTAGGATTTGAGAAATTGCACTGACAAGTGAAAAATACCAGCAAGAAGTACAAATCACTTGGCAGTGACACCATCACGTCCCGCAATGAGGTGACTCTCGCTGGACCAGATTCCAATTGCCCCTCACTGCCACGGCCAAATCAGAAAGTTATGGAGAAGAACAGCTCGAGAAAAGCCGCTGGGGGCAGATGAACTCACAGCCATGATCGATGGCGTGCAACGATCCGTATCATGCGCCTCGGAGTGTCCAAATGGCTGCGGAGTGGAGGAGGCTGTATAAATGAGCGTCACAAATGCCCCCAACAAACAGACGGGACGCTCTTGGATGTTGTATAGAAGAATAAAACAAGCAATGGCAGTCCTCCAAGAACCGATCGTCGCAGAGACCACTCTGCTGAATGGTAACCCCGCCATCTCAGCGAGCCTGGCGAATGAAAAACATGCCACTATTACACAGGTCAAAGCTGTGGATGATGCCAGCGATGTTCCATCCAGACCGGCCTTCGAACTGGAGGAGCACCCAATTGACCAAGTACGACCGATTTCCGTCGGTATAATTGGCGCGGGACTGTCGGGAATCACGGCGGGAGTGTTGTTGCCAGCCAAGCTGCCTGGCTTAGATCTGAGGATCTACGACAAGAACGCGGATGTGGGAGGAACATGGTATGGCATATACTCCAATCTGAGTTCCGTTCTGACTGAGTAGGTTCGAAAACACTTATCCTGGCGTAAGATGCGATATCCCCGCGCATGTTTACCAATCTGGGTTCGAGCCCAACACGCAGTGGACCGAGGAGTTTGCCCAAGGCCATGAAATCCGGGCGTACTGGCAGGGCGTAGCGCGCAAATACGATGTCTACAAGTATCTTCGGCCGCGCCAGAGGGTCCAGAGCGTGGAATGGGTTCCAGCAGAGGGAAAATGGCGGGTTACTCTTCAAGATCTGAACACACAAAAGGTACTATACCCCCCCGGCGGATCAGATCAGGAGGACCAAGGCTAATTGTGCAGGTCTACGAGGAGAAGCTCGACGTGGTGATCAACGCCATCGGGCATTTCAATGCATGGAAGCTCCCAGACTACGAAGGCATCCAGGACTATCAGGGACCGCTCTTCCACTCCTCCAACTGGAACCACAATGTCGATCTCACAGGCAAGCGGGTTGCGCTTATTGGTAACGGAGCATCGGGTCTACAGGTTCTCCCTTCCATCCAGCCGATCGCAGCGCACGTCGACCACTATGCGCGGAATCGCACCTGGATTGCCGATTCTTTTGGCACGACGGGAGTCCGTCGGCTTGAGCCAAATCTCTTCTCTCCGGAACAGCTAGAGAGCTTCAAAGACCCAGACGCCTACATCAAGTACCGCAAGAGTGTCGAGCAGGGCTACTTCTCTCGCTTCGGGGCTGTCTTCAAGGGATCTTCCGAGAACAAGGAACAGCGTGAGAAATGGACCCAGCTGATGCTCCAACGGGTCGTCGACAAACCCGAACTCGGAGAGAAGATCATTCCAGACTTCCCTCCCAACTGCCGTCGTCCGACACCTGGTCCAGGATATCTGGAAGCTCTGACCAAGGGAAACGTCAGCTACATCCAAGCTCGAATCCAGAAATTCACCTCGAATGCGATCATCACCGAGGATGGAACCGAACGACAGGTGGATGTGGTTATCTGCGCTACCGGAGCCAACATTGATCACTCACCCCCCTTCCACATAATCTCCGGAGAGATCGACCTTCAGTCGGCTTGGAAGCACGACGGCCTCTACGGCCATCCCTATAACTACCTAGGCGTGGCCACGCCCGGCTTCCCCAACCTCTTCTGGATCGGAGGACCCCATTCCACTGGGCATGGCGGAAGTGTGCCCAACAGCATCGAGAACCTCGTCACATATATTGCCAAGATCCTGAGGAAGATCCGCAGCCAGGGCATCAAGGCCATGGCGCCGTCGAGGCAGGCCGCCGATGACTTTGTCGAGTACTGCGACCGGTTCTATCCCCGGACGGTATGGAGCGAGAACTGCAGCTCGTGGTACAACGGCGGTCGCCCCGGAGGACGAATTCACGGCCTGTTCCCCGGAAGTGCGGCGCATCTCAACTATATCCGTCGCGATCCGCGGTGGGAGGACTGGGAGTATATCTACACCAACCCCAGTGGGAATCGGTTCGCCTACTTTGGCGACGGATGGACCAAGAGAGAGAGAGACGAGGAGGCGGATCTGACGCCACATCTGAAGAAGCCGGAGACGATTGATCTACGGTCGTATCTGGAGGGATGGTGGGATGTGTAGTAGTTAGATAGAGGGTAGGTTTCAATAATGTATCATCCTCAAATCATACGCCAGATAGCGAATTGGCTAGCATCTCCCGGGTTTGATAGATAGAATATCCACAACGATCCTGGATACCGATTGCTGCGTAGTCAATCTAGCACCGGTGATCAAGAACCAGTGACTTTAGTGATATGTTCATAAAGAAGCCCAGCTGGAACTCATATAGCCTACTCGTGCCTAGGTCGGGTTTACAGTTCAACAAGCTCCAGATGTTTCAGGGGGTATTCAGCGCCAATCCATTGACATGTAACGTTGGAGTATAGTATTATTGTACTATCTATTCTTTCGCATACGCAGGGACCTCCTCTCCCTCGCGCCAAAAGTACTTCGCGCCAGGATGTGTCTCTGGCAGCCTGTTTTGTCCCTTTTCGCCGTACATGTTCTCCCGTAGGGTCCCTCCAGGCACCGCATAATCGTCCCAGAACAGACCTCGTCTGCGCAGTTCCGGCAGCAGATACTTGATGATATCGTCAAACGTGTCTGGAATGGTGGCATAGCTGAGGTTGAAGCCATCCACGTCTCCTACTTCGACCCATCTCTCCAATTCATCCGCCACGGTCTTTGCACTTCCAATCACCTTGGCTCCATTGCCTCCCAGTCTCAGATATTCAGCAATGGTCTTCTTGTCCCACTTCTTCCCTTCGGTCCCAGGCACCGTGCTGGCCCAGTGGTTGACCATGCTTCGGACGGCAGGCAGCTCAACAAATCGGAAATCCTGGTCATCGGCATACTTGAACAGATCGTAACCGGACCATCCGCCAAACAGCGCCAGTGCGCCTTCCGTATCGCCATACTGGGCCAGCTCCTCGAACTTGGCCTGCGCGGCCTCATCCGTCTCCGCCACGATGACCAACAACCCGGCAATGATCTTGATCGCGGACGGATCACGGCCCAACTCCTTCGCCTGCGCTCGGATACTGTCGACCGACGGACGCACCAGCTCCGGCTTCTGCGCATGCAGGAAGATAGCCTCGGCATGGTTCGCCGCAAACGCCTTGCCCGCCGTGGACGTCCCCGCCTGCAGTAAGAAGGGCGTGCGCTGGGGGCTCGGCTCGCACAGATGCGGACCGGGGACATTGAAGTACTTCCCCTTGTGGTTGATTTGACGCACAGCCTGGGGATCCGCGTATCCGGCCACGCCATCCCGGGCGTTGACTGCGCCGTCGCGCCACGAGCCCTCCCACAGCTGGTACGTGACGTTCAGGTACTCGTCCGCGATGCGGTACCGCTCGTCATGCTCGACCTGCGTGTCCAGCCCGAAGTTCCGCGCCGCCGAATCCAGGTACGAGGTCACGATGTTCCAGCCCACGCGGCCCTCGCTGAGATGATCCACCGTGGAGAAGCGGCGGGCGAGCGCGTACGGCGCGTCGTAGGTGGTACTTGCGGTGATGCCGAATCCGATGCTTTCGGTCGCGGCGGCCATGGCCGAGACGCTGTAGAGGGGGTCATTGATGGGGAACTGGGCGCCGGCGGGGATGGTGGGCTCGAGGTTGGCGGGGCCCTTGTATACATCGTAGCCACCGAGGACATCGGCAAAGAAGATGGCGTGGAACTTGGCGGCTTCGAGCTTCTGGGCCAGCGCGATCCAGTGCTTGATGGATTTGTAGTTGGGGCCTTGGTCGGTGGGGTATCGGTGGAGGCCGGGGTTGAGGTGGGAGGGCGATTGCATCGCAAACGCGTTGATGATCAGTCGTTTAGGCATAGTGAAGGTATGGATGTGCAGTGAAGAGGAGGGATTGCGAAAAAGAAGTGCCCTTGGATGAGTAGATATAGATGGACCTCCGTCTTCGGCTTCATATCAACAATCACGACATATCTGTGAATGCGATCTACCCCACCACAACAAAGTAGGATGGAGCAGAGAGGGGCGTGAGGGGTATCTTCTGAACTGGTATCTCTATTGATTGACTCAATATGGACAGGTTAGAGAAACATGTGCGACTGAGTGTGATGTCTCAATGGGCAGAAGAGACGTGCGCAAGATGCCAAATTGCGCCACACTTGGCATTGATGAGGAAATCTTCCCCAATGGAGAGGGAGACAAACGGCGGCAGGTTAGGAGAGAGAATGCTCGGATACTTGCATAGCTTGATACGGTATGTTTAAAATTGGCGTTTAGATACTCGAAGAAACCTCGAGGGTTGAGGGTTGAGGGTTGAAGGGTACGAACCGCCCTGGACTATAGCAGATCTATCACCATGAGTTACTTGGTTCTAATTCAGTAGTAAAGGCGTCAGACAGCTGTAGTCAACTTAAAGTGATAAAAAGGTATGGTTATAGTGATAATATGTACAAATCCTGTCTAAATTTGGGTCTATGCGTGCAATCATTTCTCTATATCCATGACAATTCGTTTCCCAGATGCCTCTCCCTTTTGTAACAACTTCAACGAGGCATTGATCCCTCCTAGCCCTCCCTCTGCCAGTATGATATCGGGGAGTTGGAGTGTCTCAGACCGCAACAGTTCCTCCAACCAGGTTACTATTGCCTCGCCCACCGCCGGGGACGTATGGAACAGTTTGATTGGCACTGTGTGGTAGATGATGTTGCTGTCCTTTTCCTTGGGAAGACCAGTCAATCCTAGTAGATGCGCATGCGAGCCGTCCCCATGGACCGATGCGTCCAATGTCCGCTGTAGGAGAGTTGACGTCTCTCTGCCGACGATGTCGATAGCATATCGAAGTTTACCCCCCGTCACGCCACGAATAATTTCCACTGCTCGCTCGGTATCGTGGCGGTCGATGAGGAAATCTGCACCGGCGGCGTGAAGTCGAGCTCCGTGTCGAGCTACGTCTGCCACACAGATGACTCTTAATCCTGCCCTCTTGGCAATCTGAAGAACAATGTATCCGGTGGTGGTCGAGGCTATCATCTTTTAGCTGTGCTCCACATGGCGTATAAGGGTGCAAGATCTCATCTCACCTCCCCATATCGCAAGCCATTCTCCTGGCTTGAGCCTCTCCTGTTCTGGTGCTGACGAGAAGCATTCTTCTTCTATATCCGCTGGGATCTCACTCTGGTCAACCTGGGCCACTGTATGTGTCAGGTCAGGCCCTTGTGACCGCGAGACATGACCAAAATCCAATCCCAGCGAAACCCCTAACGCGAGAGCCGCAGCCACAAACGCCACCCCGAGCGATGCCGACGCATGCACGCTCTTTCTTGACGGGATGCGGGCCGCGTTGAAGTGTGTCGCCACAGCATACTCCTGGAACGCAGCCTTGCGGATGTCGCGGTAATCCGTCGAGGGAACCAGGACGATATCCCCGGTTCGTAGACGAGTGCATCCGTCCGAGACTTGGACTACTTCGCCGGCGAGATCACGTCCGTTCACCCACGGGAGGCTGGGGATGCCAAAGTTGTAAAGACTACCACTTAGCAATGCTCCGCAGTAGGGTGACGGGAATACTCACGGCCCTTTCCAGTCGATGGGGTTCAACCCGATGGCTTTGACCTATGCATCGTCAACCCTGGGCGCTACGTTAGCTGGATGAGAGCATACCTTGATCAAGATCTCGTCTTTGTGTGTGAGCGTAGGTATGGCATGATTATCGACAAGCGTGTATTGTTCCCCGATTCCTCTGAGTAACAAGGCGTTCTGGATGGGCTTGTGCTGTATTTCTGCAGCAACCTCTACACGTTCGATGACAGTCGACTCCAATGCCTTGTTCACGTAGAGATGCCGATGGAAGGATCGTTCGTCCACATGGCTAGTCGTGATGTAGGTTGATACCGTAGTCATGTTGATATCCCGCGAATGGTAGTGTGTGTGGGTATCGAGAGTGGTTGAACAGGGGGATGGTCCATATAACATGCGCCTGCTACTGAACGAAATACACCAGGTGACTCTTATCTAAACATTCCAACTATCCAGACATGTATTCCCAGAATGAGCTTATCTACTCTCGCATGCGTGCATAATGGCGCTCAGCGGGGTGATGATTGCGTGCTGGACAAGCCAGTACATCTCTCGGACGAGAAAAACAGATACAAAGCGAATGTCTTCGTGCGGAGTACAGCAGCATTCGCCATCAGGATACTTTAATCGCCAGACTGGCGTCTCATAATTTGCTTGAGATGCGGGTTGACTTGACTCGTGGGGAGAATGCGGGATGGTGTCATTAGGGCTGGCGATGGCGGAGTGATAACAGACGTCGATCTTTCCAGCACGACCACTTTTGAAATTTCAATTTGCAAATATGAGAGGCCGTGGTGTTGGTTTTGAAAATAAATAGATATGGATATAGACCAGGTCCACAGCAGTTGGGGGTGTCGACAGACGCCAGAAGCAGAGTTGCATCAGTCGCAGCAATCAATATACACACGCTGTTAGAGGCACATTCTTTCGGTCCACGTCGGAATGTCGGTCTCCATACTTGCAGGGATCCTGTCACGTCTCACAGGATTCTCACCATTAATAATGCTGTTCACCTGCACCTGCCTGGCGCAATGGCGCGCGAGGATTGATCATACCGACAGGCGACAACTCGTATATCTAACTCGAGGGTGCAATGTAGACCGTCAATAATGCGTCAAAAGTCCACACCATGAATGACACAGACAGTCAACCGCTGTTAGATTCCAGAACAGGTCCTGATGAGGCACTCTTCTATGAGTCCATCCCGCAGATCAGGCAGAATGGACGCCCAATATCGACGCGCGACACCGTTCCCGAGACAGCTACCTATGGCCGCAACCTCAACTGGTCCAGCGCGTATATCCTGGTGATTTCCCGCGTGATTGGCAGCGGCATCTTTGCAACACCGGGTTCAATAGTAAAGTCGGTTGGAAGCGTGGGGTTATCGCTGTTGGTATGGCTGGTCGGGACCATTCTGGCTGCCTGCGGACTCGCCGTGTCGATGGAGTTTGGGTGCATGTTCCCACGGTCTGGCGGCGACAAAGTGTATCTCGAATATACGTATCCTCGTCCGCGATTCCTAGCGTCGACTCTGATTGCGGTTCAAGCGGTTTTGCTCGGGTTCACCGCGAGCAACTGCATCATCTTCGCCAAGTACACGTTGTTCGCGCTCAGCATCGACCCGACCGAGTATCAGCACAAGGCGTTGGCTGTCGGGCTTCTGACCGCCATTACAATTGTCCATGGGTGTTTTCTTAAGTCTGGTATCTGGATCCAGAACATGTTGGGGTGGGTTAAGATCTTCATGATTGGGGCCATGGCGCTCACCGGGCTGTGGGTGATTCTCTTCCGTTCCAATGATTATGAGTACTCGAATTTGGCATCGACGGCTGGCAGTCGGATAGGGTACGAAGTCTTCGAATGGGATAATCTCTGGGAAGGGTCGAATTGGAGCTGGAGTCTACTGTCGACGTCGCTCTTCAAGGTCTTCTATTCCTACGCTGGGCTGAACAACGTCAATAATGTCCTCAATGAGGTCCAGGATCCGATTCGGACGATCAAGTCCGTCTGTCCGTCTGGATTACTCACAGCTTGTGGATTGTATCTCCTTGCAAACATCTCCTACTTCCTCGTTGTTCCCATCGACGAGATTAAAAACAGCGGCGAGCTGGTAGGGGCCCTCCTATTCGAGCGAGTCTTTGGAGCGCATGTCGGCAGGACTCTGTTCCCTCTGGCAATTGCCATATCGGCAGCTGGGAACGTCATGGTGGTCTGCTTTGCCTGGGTAGGTCGATCCACTGGCTGTCTGCAGAAGCTTGCATAATGACTCTCTAGGGTCGAATCAACCAGGAAATTGCGCGGCAGGGGTTCCTCCCATTCTCATCTGTTCTCTCATCTTCTCGCCCATTCAACTCCCCCCTTGGAGGACTCATCGTGCACTATGTCCCGTCTCTCCTGGTGATAGCCCTTCCTCCGCAGAATGACGTGTATAATTTCATCCTTGACGTGGAGGGATACCCTGGCCAGATCTTTGCTCTCGCAATCGCGATTGGCCTTCTTCTCCTGCGAAGGCGACAGCCAAATCTACCGCGTCCGTTCAAAGCGTGGCTTCCTGCTGTGTGGCTGCGGATTGTCGTGTGTGTTGCCCTCCTGGCGGCCCCGTTTATTCCTCCTCCGGATCAAAAGGGCGACGTGGACTTTTTCTACGCGACCTATGCCATCGTCGGGGTTGGAGTGTATGTATCTTTTTTTTCCTTTTCCTTTGCATGCCTGCAAGTGCTAAATGCCCTCTAGTCTCTTGTTTGGTGTGGTCTATTGGTATATCTGGACGGTTCTTCTGCCACGATGGGGAAAATATACGCTAGAAGAGGAGGTGGATGTGCTGGACGATGGCACCAGTATCACGAAGCTGGTTCGTTCGTACATTTTCTAGATCTATGGGATGTCGGAGTATTGGATATCTTGAGTTGATCTGGTGTATACGATCCGGCGTCTCGCGTACTCTAGACTTTGCTTTCCCTTCTATGCTGACTCGTTTCGCACTGTATCCCAAGAGAATCTGAATATAACACAATCAATCATCTACTTGAGATATATGCTAGGCTACACAATAAACAGTTTTCTCTAGAATCACAATCAAACGACCCCGTGAACGAGTCTGTCCCATGAGCTCGGTATCTGACGGCTTACAGCCCAGCATCTGCTTAACAACTTACATTAGAAATGCATTCTAGGATCCTGTTTTCTCTGTGCAACCTTTTCAGTGGCATGATGTTCAATCCAGTGAGTGAAGAATTTATCAGCAGGTTTATTGCTTCTTCGGTGTATGAACCCACAGGAATTACGTGTTATCGGACAAATGGGCCTGCTACTAAGTCTTTCAATAACCTGCATAGAAACCTATATAAACATGATAATGACACACCTTTCCTTCTAGAATCATTCCAACTCAAGAGCATATCAGATCTAAAACATGGCATCCGCAGCCGTCCAACCTCCAACCACCCACGAGCCTCTGGTCCAGACCACGACTACACTCCCCGCTACCAACGCACCCCACCATGTCCAAACGACCCTTAACTTCCTCAAGGAGAACGAGGATGGCTCTCCTCCGGTGCCAAGCTACGCGGGCAGACCAGACACCTACTATCGACCCTCGGTAACACTGCCCGTGACCGTCCACGACGTAAGCGGCCATGAGTCGGAGTATACGTTGGACAAGAACGGCCTCCAGTTCTACTATCACGAGAGCAAGGAGAAGGACTTCATCGATGACGATATCATCAGCGGGATTACTACCTCGAGACCGAGCAGCTGCTCAAAGACGCGTAAGTCTGACACCACACCTACATCCAAACTCCTACAATAACATCACCAGCACTGGTGCGTCCCGCATCGTCATCATCGGCCACATCATCCGCCGCCATGCACAAGACGCTGTTACGCCGGCAGGATACCAGAACGCCCCCGTCCGGAGCGTGCACATCGACCAGTCGTACGCCGTGATCAAAGGGCGCGTCAGCCACTACTTCCCCGAGGATGCCCCCGAGCTTCTCAAGGGCCGATACCAGATCATCAACGTCTGGCGGCCCATCAAGACCATCCTCAAGGATCCCCTCGCCGTCGCCGACTCGCTCTCCTTCCCGGACGACGACCTCGTCCCGACCAAGCTTGTGTACCTGCACCGCGTCGGGGAGACATACTCGGTCAAGCCGAACCCGGGGATCAAGTGGTACTTCCGGTACGCACAGCCGCCGGAGCTGGTGACGCTGTTCAAGTGTTATGATTCCAAGACGGATGGGCGGGCACGACGGGTGCCGCATTCTTCGTTTGTGGATCCGGCGACGGAGGGCGAGAAGGTGAGGGAGAGTATTGAGACTCGGGCGCTGGTGTTCCATCCGGAGGATCGTGAGTAGAACATAGACATAGGTCTGTGGGGGGAGGATCCAGTAGTAGACTACCAGTAGGGTTATTATTCCTTATGTCGCTCAGCTGAGATGGCTGGAGCGGTTGATTTGTGAACAGAAATGTCTGCGCCTAATTGAAGGGTCCATCTTATTTAACGACAGCGCTGGCATTTCACTGTCTCAGTAGTTAGCATAATATCAAGATCATCGTTGAATGAGTCGTGTATTTTTCATTTGACGGCGTGCGGATGTTCGCCTGTCACCCGGCAATTGATCATCCTGGCTAATATTCCGTGCGAGCACGTAATCGACCTGGCAAACTGCAACATCCCAACATTGACTCCAATCACTGCTGGCACTATCTATCCCCCGGTCTTACAGTGTAATGATAGCCTTGGCTCTGGCCCCGATTTAAGGTTATCGTGGGAAAGAGTGAGCAGTAGCATCTTCTATGGGAAGTCGGCAGCAATTCTCTCGCCCGAGGCATATAAAAGAGCAATCGATATCGCTGTAGGATCGCCTCGTATTCAACTCAATCGGCCATAGTCATGACCAGTACCGAGAAGGATATTCGTCCGATAGACGAGGAAATTGCGCACAGCCCGTCCCCGGAGCCAAAGAAGTACCCAGGTAGGCGCACCCTCCAACCGCACAATACAGTGCCTAACAGATCAGTCAAATGGTACCGTTCGACCTTCTACAATGCCCTCATCCTTGGAATCTGTAACCTCCTCGCCCCGGGTATCTGGGGAGCGATGAACTCCCTCGGCGCCGGTGGAGCAGAGAAACCATACCTGGTCAACACGGCCAACGCGCTGACTTTCTGCCTGATGGTTGTCACCTGCTTCTTCGGGAGCGCGATCGTCCGGCTCATCGGCATCAAATGGACGCTGATCGTCGGGACAATGGGATACGCTCCCTATGCCGCGGGACTGTACACCAACAACCGATACGGTACGGAGTGGTTCGTCCTGCTCGGCGCCGCGCTCTGCGGGCTCTCGGCGGGGATCTTCTGGATGGCGGAGGCGGCGATCGCGCTCTCGTACCCGGAGCCACACAACCAGGGCCGCTTCCTTGGGTTCTGGCTGAGCTTCCGCGTCGGCGGCCAGATCCTGGGCGGCGCGATCAATCTGGGCATCAACTCCAGTCGCGCCCAGGCCGGCAGCGTGTCCTACACGGTGTATCTGGTGTTCATCGCGCTGCAAGCGCTGGGCCCCTTCGCGGGGCTCCTCCTCAGCCAGCCGGCGCAGGTGCAGCGGACGGACGGGATCCCCGTGCGGCTGCACATCTCGCACCGCCCGCTGTACGAGCTGCGCGCGATGACGAAGCAGTTTCTCCGGCGCGACTTCCTGCTCATCGTGCCGCTGATCGTGCAGGCCGTCTTCACCGAGGCGATCATGTTCACGTTCCTGTCGCTGTGGTTCTCGGTGCGGGCGCGCGCGCTCGGCTCGTTCCTGTCGGGCATCATCGCGCTGCTGGTCGGGAATCTGCTCGGGGCGTTTCTGGATACGAGGCGGCTGTCGCTGCGGGCGCGCAGCCGCGGCGCCTTCATCGTGATCCTGGGACTGCAGGGCGCGTGGTGGGTGTGGGCCACGGTGATCGTGACCGAGTACCACCGCACGCGGCCGACGTACGACTGGGTCGATTCCGGGTTTGGACGCGGGTTCGCTCTGTATCTATTCTGGGTGGCTGGGTTCCAGTTGAACTACATGTATCTGTATGTGTTGCTTTCCCGCGGCCGCGTGCACTATTTCGCTGATATGATGCAAGGTACTTTGTCGTGAGCAATCTGGCTTCTAATGAGGAGGAAGTGATCCGGCTGGCCAGTCTGCTTCGAGGCACCGAGTCTGCCGCGCAGGCGGTATCAGTACGTATCCCTTCTAGTCCCCTGGCTTCGCGAGGAATGGAGTGTACTGATATCTGGCAGTACGGCCTGGACAGCGTCCACATCATGGGTTCGGTGGGCAGCAGCTATCTGAATTTTGGATTGTGGGCTATCGCACTGCTGCCGGCGTGGCTGGTTGTCAAGGAGATCGGCGTGTCGTTGGGCGACAAGAAGGTGGAGAGAGAAGCGCGCCAGCTGGAGAACAGGGGGGGAGAAGAGTGATTTGACCAAATGCTGCGGATATAATAGTAGACCGAGTGCTATATAACAATCAACAAAAAAACAAACATCAATGGTATCAAGCTACGCCCTCGCCAAAATCCACTCCGCCAGGTCGTCGGCGAATTCCTGCCGGTTGTCCGGCAGGTCCGCATGCAACAGATGACTCCATCCCTCGTAGGTCTGGAACTTGCGATCGGCAACCTTGCCTGTCTGCCGGTCAAACCAGCTCTTGGTGGCGTGGTAGCTGGTGACCTGGTCTCCGTCACCGTGGGCCACATACACCGATTTCACGCCGGTATTGAGCACCAACTTGCCCGATGACAGAGCGGCGGCGCGGTCGAGCATGTTGGCGTACATCTCCAGGGTGCCCGTGGTGTGGTTGAACGGATCCTCCTTGAGGGCCTTCTGCACGGCCGGGTCGCGCACAACGGTCTCAACGCTCATGGGCTGCACGAGCTGGAACCGTGGCAGGATGCGGCCCGCCAAGCGACCCAAGAACACGGTCACGACACTCGGCTGCTGTTTGGGGTCGAGGCCGATGAAGGGCGCCTCGAGCATGATGCCGGCCAGGCGCGACACCAGCGACTGATACTTGGGGGTCGAGGCGAGGGTCGCGACCAGCCCCCCGCCCATGGAGTGGCCCTGCACGAAGACGGGCAGTTTGGGCTCGGTGTCGAGCTGCGCCTCGATAAACGCGGCCATGTCGGCCAGGATGGTTGCGGTCGGGCCGGTGTGTCCACGGTCCGCCTTAGTCTGGGCCGACCGTCCCCAGCCGCGCTGGTCGATCCCGGTGCAGAGGATACCGCGGCGGGCCAACGAAGGGAACAGGTCGTACGTGTTGTTGATGTGGTCACTGAAGCCGTGGAAATGCAGCAGTTTTGCGACCGGGGCGGGAGGCTGGATGGTCAGCTCGCTGTGTGTGCTAGGGGATGGGATGTGGATCCGACTTACCGTCCATGTCTTCTGGTAGACGAGGACTCCGTCGGGGAGCTTGAACTGGGCCTCGGTGGTTTGAATGTCCGTCATGATGGAGGATGATCCTGATCCGTTCAGGGAAGATGGATTTGAACTCAGCTTGAGTTCAAGTCTTTCAGTCTTTGAGTCTTCGAGTCATCGAGTATAGAGAGCTGAAGCCACGTGAGTGGGTGAGCACGTGGGAAGCCGCGTCGGATCTCGGCTGTCCCGAAGAGGCTTAGCGTGGTATGCCGGCAGTAAGGCAGTGAGGCAGTAAGGCAGTGAGGCAGTAAGGCAGTGAGGCAGTAAGGCAGTGAGGCAGTAAGGCAGTGAGGCAGTAAGGCAGTGAGGCAGTAAGGCAGTGAGGCAGTAAGGCAGTCAGGCAGCCAGCGTTGGATGTGATATCGATGAATGATGAAAGAACACAGGTCCGTATTGGTTCGCTTGTACGATTCACCAATTGATTCCAGCTATGCCCATGCTGAGAGATGCTATGTCGGAGTGCTCCAGATCTAGAAATACCGCTATGATGCTGGATTTGTTGTCCAACAGCTCATAGGTGATTATATATGTACATATATGTATATTTATACACGTTAGGCCTATACGGAAGGATAACTCAACAGCCATATTGAATTGTTGATTACTTTAGATGCGATCTAAAAATAGGAATGGATCAGAATACTATATTCCCTATTGATAGCGTCCAAATATGCACAGTACATGCCAGCTGCAGATGACCAGTCGGATTCCTATACTCCGCCAGGATTTCATTCTATGCTAATAGCAAGTCACTGTGCACGCTAATACTCGAGTAACCACTGCTCAGCTACTCTGGATTTGAAACACTGTAGGCGCCGGATTGCTCAATGCCCACTTCACTCCATTCGCCATGACGGCATCCCATCTCTGGCACTCGGACAGCGCATCATACCGCCGGAAGTCATGAGGGAGACCAGGGAAGACGTGGACATTCGTAGGAACACTACCCAGTCAGCATCACCTTTCACACTCCGTCCCGGGGCGGTTGAACTTACCCATTCTCGGCCAACAGCTCTGCGTAAAACAACCCCTCATCCCGAAGCGGATCATGTCCGGCGATGGCAAACGTCGCCGGGGGCAATCCCTTGACCTGCGCAGCGACGGCATTCCCCGGATTCAATCGCACATCCGTCTCATCTTCCGGGGGCCCCAACATTTCTATGAGCAGTTTCATGCGGCTGACGGGGAGGATGGGGGCGGTTGCATTGTCCACACGGCTCGACAGCTCAGGGTCTTTGAGCCTGCTCAGCTGCGGGGCGTAGCAGGCTTCTGTAACCAAAGGAGGGATTCCCAGGACTTGGCCTTTGATCTTCGGTCGCTGGGACAATCCGCGGTCCTTGCCGAGGTTCTGCTTGAGACTCAGCGATGCAGTCAGCCAGGCACCGGCCGAGATCCCGCCGACCACCACGTTCGCGCCGTCGCCGGCAAGTTCAGCCTGATGCTCATGGATCCAGTGGAAGGCGTCCTCACTGTCATTCCATGCGACGGGGTACTTGTGCTCGGGCGTGTGGCGGTAGTTGACATTGACCACCATCACCGGGGTGTCCTGCTGGCGCAGCGCAAGCACAATTCGGGAGCAGATTGCATCCTCCGACGCCACCGTGCCAAAGACAAACCCCCCTCCGTGAAAATACAGGTAGATGGGGAGTGGCTGCGAAGCGGGTACATTGGCCGGACGATAGCTGCGAGCTTCCAACTGGGATCCGTCTCGTGTTGGGATGGTGTAGTCCTGTCGAACAACCTGGGATTGCAGCCCTACTCGGGTCAGACGGATACAATCCACACTGCATGGCGGACATACCCTCGTCAATCATGTCTTTGGCGGCCGCCGCCTCTCTTCCTCGGTTGACCAGCTCCTTGAGAGTATGGATATCGAGGTCATTGGGGGCTGGCGGCAATGTCTTCTCCAAAGCAATCCATTCGTCGCTGGGACCGGTGTATTTCGAGTAGTCTGCCATTGCGGTGGAGTTCCCTGATGGAAAGTTGTAAGGATCGCGAAGGGTCCTTTATGGTCCTTTATGTATATAGCAAGACACCTGCACAGGAGAGCATAATACGGCAGACTATAGCTACAAAGCTGCCACGATAGATTTTTTACTGTTGCCTACTCCGGAGTACCACGGAGTAGTAGAGTAATATTTGCCTACTGCCACTGTCTCAGAGTAGATATTATTAGCATATCATGAAATGTACCCATACTACAGAGTATTAATCTAGTGAAGAGTTGAATAGCAGGTATAATAAATATTCATAATATTAAATACACTATATCAAATAGTAGGCATATCAAGATATCGAATAGCAAGGATATTCGTAGGAAGATCCCTGGCTGCGTATATTTGTTATCTATCTATACAACCTACTAAAGACTATATAGCTACTCCCTCTAGGCTAGACTGTAATAAAATAAAGATCTAAGCATTAATCAAAAGACGAATTATAAGTGAAGAGGCTGGCCTGTATCCTTCGAGTAAACAGAGAATTCCTGTCCCTAAAAACACGGTTTGGAGCAAGATTCGAAACATTATTGAAATGCGACTCCTCCTATGCCGAACTCAGCCACGGGTCGTTCAATAATTCCCTCGCAGTTTTTCTTTCCTCCGGGACCCATTGCAGCATTGACCGTACAAATCGGAGAAAGAGTTGTTGATTCTGTCCTTCGAGGTTTTCTTCCGCTTCTTCCAATGATCGTGAAGGTACGGAGACACCACCGGCACCTAACCAATTCCCTACGGAGTATATGAAGATTAGCTTCATTAATCTCGTAGCAACAGTGAGTCTAACCCTTCGCGTCAAAAACGTTGCGCGTTTCTTCGCTGCGCTGGAGAAAATGTAGAGGGGGCAGCCCCAGGTATGCCACCATCTCAGCAACATGATGAGAGGGTGAGTATTCCTTGTCTTCGTCCAGTGCGTTAAACAAATGCTTGTCTTCGAAGATGTCCCAGATCTGCAATGATCGTCAAAGAAGGTTCCTCGACGTTATTAAAGGGCTCAACCCACCACGGCACCGAGGTTCCATATATCAGCACTAAAGCTCCATTGCATGTCAAAAAGGACCTCGGGAGCTTTATAAACATTCGGTTGAATATTTCCTCGGTGGAATTCCCCTATCCTAGCCTCTCCCAGATCACACAGTACGGGTTGACCCCATAAATCGTGCTTCGGTAGGGAAAGCTTGCGAGACATATAGATTGTACGAGTGCTATCCAGCGTCTTTCGTGGGCTGGGGTGTTGCTCTTCTTCTTTTTCAAATTCCGTCAGGATTGACTCGTCGTCGATGCTCAGCATAATATTCGATGCCTTGATATCTATAGCCCCGTTAACGGACCATGGCACATTCGTAAGCGATCCAGAACAGATCAGTACCGGAATGAACGACATTTGCCTCGCTGTGAAGAAAATCGAGGGCTTGCAATAGACAGATTAATGTCTGCTTGAGTAGAGGCTCACTGAATTTGCCCGACCTCGCTTGCATTCGGAGCGCATTGATTGACAGGTGCATCGGGGGATGCACCAAACATCGGTGGATGCCGTATGGGACAGAGATGTCGAAAGTATCATAAAGGCCCCGAATATAGGCGCTTCCCACATGAGATCGACCCAGCTTGCTCAAGTGTTTGTAAACTTCCACCTCTCTAGAGAATCTTTGCTCGGAATGGGTGGCCGTAAGAACTTTGACCGCAACATAAGTCCGGGTGCTAAAAGAGAACGAGTTAGTGTTAACCATCAGGTACCCAGCGGTAATGGAAGGAGTCCTACCACCTATCTCGGCATAGCCATACGGTCGAGTAAGCTCCATACCCCAGTTTTCCCAACACTTTATATCTCGAATGAAGAAGCTCGCCCATGCGGACCGGATAGAATTGTTCGGGTCTGTAGAATGGAAGGGTCTCCTCTTCAATACGGCTCGAGGCGTTGATCTGACGAGTTTGAGTAGCCATGGAGCGACGGTGTTTGATGGTTGGCTGTCGGGTAATCAATTGCTTCCACCTGGTAAATATTGCACTTTGTCTTGGCATCGCAACGAGGGCTTGGATTCCTGAAATGGAATACCTTGGGTGGTAGAAAAGTCTGTTCAATACTTGGGTCCGGAAGAAGAGGTGAGCAAAGAGTTGGCTTGACGCAGGGGGAGAAACGATAATGATGGCGAGGCTGAAACGGATCAATTCGCCGCTGGTACGTTTCGTAAGAGAAGTTCCTGCTGCTTTAAAGGTAGGAAGATCCTAGTTACGTATAGTTAGTTAGTTATCTAACTAGTGAAGCTATCTAGATTCTTATAAGTTTTGCCATGGCTGTGGTCTTAGACCCCGTAGACCGGTAGCACGATGTGTACCATTTAGGGTAAGAGATACGCCTACTACTAGTTACTACTCTACTCTACTGACCCCCATATAAAGGCAACGATTACCTCCATACTAATGATACTACCGTCAAGTGTTCGATTCCACTTTGGCCCATTGCTTGCTCAGCTCCCACAGCCTCTCCTCCTTGTCCTTGTCAAATGCCCAACTGCCGTTACTCCACCGCATCCCCATCCGGAGGACAAGGATGAACCGCCACTGATGCGCCTTCCAGATCGAACCCGCCCCGGCCCTCTAGTTCACTAGAAGTGGCACCATAAACAGACGTCGCACACGCCTGGGCCAGACTGGTCAGATACTTGCACACCTTCTCGTCCTTCTGGATGGCATCCATCTCCGCTGTTGAATGCTTCTGGAGGTTGGGACTGACAAATGCCCCAGGATGCACGCTATATCCACGGAGACCCCGAGATCCATAGAGTCGCTCAATCTGGGTGGTCATGTAGATGTTGGCGGTCTTGCTGGACCCATATGCCAACCAGCCATTATAGTTACCCTCGAAGTTGATGTTATCCAGTTGGACTGGCCCATAGCGATGGGCTGCCGAGGCGACACTCACAACCCGGGAATGGAAGCTCGGCGTGGAGCTCTGCAGCAGGAGATCCTGCAGATGCCAGAAGAGCGCAAAATGCGACAGATGGTTGGTCCCGAACTGTAGTTCGAAGCCATCCTTGGTGCGGTCCTCGGGGGTGTTCATCACGGCAGCATTGTTGATGATCACATTGAGCCTGCTGCTTTGGTTGCGGAAGGTGGTGGCGCAGGCCTGTACGCTGGCTAGATCGGTTTGATCCATGTGCAGCAGACGCACCCGCCCCGTCTCCAGCACCGACCCTAAAGCCTCCTTTGCCTTTTCGATATTGCGCGCGGTCCCGTAGACAGTGGCCCCGGTGACGGCCATGGCTCGTACAGTCTCGACTCCAATGCCAGACGAGACACCCGTGATCAAGACCACTTTGTCTTCCCAAGCATTGACTAGCGCTTCGTCATGAATGATCTGCTCCCCCGTGACGCGAGCATCCCCAGGACCGTTCAGCACTTCCCATCGGTTCCGGTTGGCGTAACGGCCGGATAGCTGGAAGGGGTCGCGAGAGACGAGGGACATTGGTCGACGCGACGATTAGCACGCAGAGCTGGTGATAGGCTGGTAGCTTCGAAGTTGCTATTAGAAAATGAGCGAGAAGAGGTTACATTTGTGATTTATATCGGTATACCGTCGAGTGCTGTAGTTGTCTCGAACATACAGGATCGGAGATATCGGGCATATCTGAGCTACTATACTAAATGCTGACTGACCCAGTTGGACTAGGAATAGCTACATTTAGAGCTAAAAAGACAGGGGCGAATGAAGACATTGTCAGGTGGGGAGTTCCTACTATTCAAGGCTGACCCTGTATACCTAACTGGCCGTCTCTTGCACTAGCTTTACGCATCTCAGTGTTAGTGTCCACTGGTTATACTCCGGAGTATGCTTTCGGCTCAATAAGGAGGGCGATCACTGTTGAATAGTCGATAACTGTGTCAGACGAGAACAAGATGAAGTTTTGATTCTACCTCATCTGGTAATCTAGATAGAGTGCGCAATGTAACCTGATGTAGCGACATAGCTGATACAGCTGAGCTAGACCAAGTCCCCAATGCACGGTGACAATTCCATCTCTACAGCTATTGTGACCCCCGAGATGATTGACAACAACCCCAATGAACGGGACGGGCAGGTCGCAAACATTAGCCCATACGCAACGGATACCCCAGCCCCAGATGTACTTAAAATGCCCCCTTGCCGGGTGTAGTATCTCCATTCAGTGCGGCGCAGCCGGCATCATACACCTTCTGGTCCAGAATACGCGCCTTGGACTCATTCTTGTATCCCAGTCCGACGAGCGTTTTCCCTATCCTCGTTAGCATGCCCTCATCGACGACAAAAGCGACCAGACCCTCACCAGTAGGCTTATACTTCGGCCACCCCAGCTTCTCCAACCCGCGTTCCGGATCCTTCGCAAACTCCACCCACGCAGAGGAGATATACGCATTCGTCTTTCTTTCCACCTCACTATCCGGGATCCCCGTGATCTCCTCCGCCGTGCCAAAGACCATGTGCAGATCCGTCCCGTGATACGCCCCGCTAGTCGGGTAGAGCCTCAGGTTCCAGAAATCGCCAAAGTACCGTGCCTGCCAGGTGGAAACGCCGTGCGCGGCGCGGTCGGCCGCAGCGCGAGAGGAAGGACAGGTAAACGCAGCCTGGTTGAACCGGTTCCAGGCCTCGTCGGTGAGGTCGATCCCGCCGGCGAAGGCGTTGATGCGGTAGTATCCCGCTTCGTTGTTGTTGCTTGTGATGAGGTAGGGCTGGCTGGGGTCAGCTATGATTTTTTTTTCTACCCAGGAGAGAGAGGGGCGGGGGGGACCGTACAGTCTTGATGAACTTGCCCTGTGCCGAGCGCTCGGCGTAGTTATCGAACACCGTCACCCCGTCCACGGTGGGGTGGAACTGTGGCTGGGGCAGAGCAGGCGACGGGGCAAACGGCACTTTCTTCACGGCCGATAGCACCGCGGCGACGGGCTGCTGACGGAGGCACGCGACCACCTGGTCGACGGGGTCCGTGGAGTTGCCGCAGCCGAGGGTGCCGGCGACGTAGTAGAAGTAGCTGGCTGATTCCTCGGCGGTGTTGGGTCGGAAGCTCAAGGCCGTGCCTGAGTGGGAGATCAAGCCGCGGACCAGCGGCTTGTCCGTCCAGATATATGAGTAGTAGTCGACCGAGGCGCCGCCGGCGGACTGCCCGAAGATGGTGATGCGCCCTGGGTCTCCGCCAAACGCCGCGATGTTGCTGTGCACCCATTCGATGGCCATGCGCTGGTCCAGCAGACCGACATTCTGGGGGAGCCCGGGGGCACCGGAGAATCCGAAGATGTTCAACCGGTAGCTATCTGGTCAGCGGGGTGCTATGGAAAAGAGAGAGAGGGAGAGGCCCAACTTGAAGGTGACAACGACGACATCATTCTTGGCCGCGAGGTGCTCGCCCGTGTACATGGGACTGTGAGCACCTCCGACGCTGAAACCTGGGTTTGTTCAGTACTCAGTAGATAGAAGCGGCAGGATTCCCATGGAACATACGGCCACCATGGATGAAGACCAAGACCGGCTTCAACTTCTGCGTCGGCTTAGTCCACACATTCAGATACAGACAATCCTCGCTCTGGGGCGTGCCCAACTGCTGCGCAAAGGTCTTGAAGATCGTCGCGCCCTGCCGCGTCAGTCCCGGGTAAGCTGGGAGACTGGCGATATTGGCGGGACAATCCCTGCACAAATTAGACAGGATCCTGAGACCTGGGGGCTACCTATAACATACGGGCTCTATCATTCCAAGTCAGCCCAGCTCCACATATGATGATATGACACAGGAGACCCGAGACCTACATAACCGTTGGCAAGGATGGTGCCGGTGCCGTTATATGGGACAGGGGGTGCGAATCGACCGATTCCTGTTGGTGAGACGGCATAGGGGATCCCCAGATATTCAGACACCGTAGGCTCCGATGCAGCATGGCCTCGGACAAGACCGCTGCTGGTCTGCACCGACTGCCCAACGGGATTGTATGGCCTGGAGTGTGAATCGGACAGCAACTGGGCATTGACTACAGTAACGAGGACCAGCAGGGTCTGCCAGAAACCGAGACGGAAATGGTTCATGGTGCAATTGTTCCCTCCCGAGGCAACGCGAGAAGTGTGTTTTCTTTTTTTACTATTTTTCCTTCTTCTCTCCAAGAGTACTGTCTGTATACGGGGCTGCAGGATGCGCCGATACTAATATAGTTGGCTGTTTCTCGAGTCGAACGGTGTCGATCCACACCCGAAGGAGAATTGCGCTTCGCTAAAGACTCAGACATGGTCCACTTGGTCGGAGGAATTCTTTTAGTGTCTCGTAGAACTTCCTCCTTTAGCTCGGGTTCAGTTTCGATATCTCTCTAGACGAATAGATAGTTGGGTTACAGGGACGAGGAGTGAGACCATCCTTGGCCATTGTTCAGGGGTAGAGAATATCGTTCTGCATTAAATTGAAACGCTGAAGGATTAATATCATGCATATTTTACGAGAGCCTGCGAATAGCCTCAAGTTCTCCACCGCCATGATGAAACAATACGGATTGACCGCCGGAATAGGCTCGAATGCCGGACAACTTTCCCGTTCCCATGGCTCATCTCGATCTGCTCCACGCCATGATATCCACCCGTGTCGCAGCTGCTTCCACCACGGAGGGCCAATCCCTCTCGAATTTGGTGTTGTAGTAGCTTGTTTCCACACGAGCGTCCGATTAGCACTGGCTCAAGAATCCTAGATCAGCTGAGATTCAATCACCCCCCTCCGTGGGCATTGATCTTCCTTCTTCAACGCAGTCCACAGTTGTCATGCAGCTGTGAAGATGCGGCCAGCATGTCCTATGAGATTGGTTTAAGCACGCCAACGGTGCCCAATCGCGGCTTCACGCTATGGATCTGGTCGGTGGTGATGGTCATCCTGTCCGGCCTCTTTGTGGGCGGTCGGTTGGCCATCCGTTACTATAATCGCCGTGTGGGAACGGACGACTGGACGATTCTGGCGTCGCTGGTATGGCACTCGAGTTGGTGATGGGGGGGGTTTGATCGTGGGTGCTGATCGCGGGTAGATCTCGTCTGTGCTGCTCTCTCTAACCGAATGTTCTGGTAAGGATGGTATCTCATCAACCGATCGAGTATTCACTGACGGTCTAGCCGTGCATTATGGCTATGGCAAACATTCCAGGGACATCGAACCGCATGACCGGATCATCGCGCTGAAGGTACGCCCGTCGTCGCTCTCCCAGCTGCAGGGACATGCATACATACTGACCGAATAGTGGTTTTTTGCGGCCCAGGTCATGTACAAAGTCGTCATTACCATCAACAAGATCTCTTTCCTCTGCCTGTATCTGCGCATCTTCATCCAGCCGGTCTTTCGCCGCATTTGCTATGGCGGAATCGTCTTCCTGGTCGCCTGGGGTCTGGCATATATCCTCGTCACCATCTTCCAGTGCACGCCAATAGCTTCGTTCTGGGATAAGAGTATCGTCCACAAGACCTGTGTCAACAGCAAGGCGCAGTGGCTGTCGTACGCGGTCATCAATATACTCAGCGACGTGGCAATCCTGACGCTGCCAATCCACCCGGTCACCACGTTGCATCTTCCACGAGCAAAGAAGATGGCGGTCGTGGCAATCTTTGGCATGGGACTATTGTATGTTTTTTTTTTCTCCTTCAGGTTCACCATGCCCATAGCTAACCATCAATAACCATCCCTCAGCGTCTGCATCACCAGTATCGTACGCACCACTACCCTGGCCGGGTCCGCCGACAACAAAGACCCTACCAGTAAGTTCCATCCTCGCCTAGCCAAACTGCATCATGCTGATTATCAGGCGGCCCAATCCCGGCAACAATCTGGAGTGTCATCGAAGCCAACGTCGGCATCATCTGCGCCTGTCTCCCCGTGTTCCACCAGCCGCTACAATTCTGCCTGCCGTGGCTTTTCGGCTCGCCGCGCTCGAACCCCCCGTCCGGGCGAACTCGCTCGCGCCCTAAAACCCAGAGGGACCGGAGTAACGGCTCGCTGCAGGATCCCAAGGATATGTCTTGGCGCAAATTGCATGGTAGCGGGGGCAGTTACTCGAACAATGTGTCGACCCGGGGGTACGAGCTGAACGACATCGAGGAGACGAAGACCAGCCACGAGATCCTGCGGGTGATGGATGTCGAGGTGTCCTATCAGGATGATCGGAGGTCGGATGCGTCCTCTCGGCCGTTCCGAAAGGGAGGGGGGTACTAATGCTGGCTTTTTGGTATATTATGGATCTCGCATAGACGAATCGACCAAACGTGTCATCCCTGACGGAAGACTGGGGGGTGTTGCTTGTGTGAATGATAGTAGCTCTGCTTAGCTGGTGTCCAATCAACCCATTGCGAGTCATGTTTGCCATTTACCTGGGGACGGATGATCTCGTTCCTGAGCCAGATCCGTAGTGGGTGTGTATAACTTTCCTTACTGGAGGGAACATCCTGTGCAAAGCCATGCAGTCAATGATCCCGACAGCAGCACATTTCCTCCTGGCACACCCTGGTTAAACGTCTGATCACATTCCTAAGTCTCGCATTCATATTCCTTTCGATATATCCTGATTGAATACGAGGCTGTATGCACCAAGAGTCCGCGTATATATGAAGCCAGGGATCCTCCACTGCGCCAAGGACAAGCAATTGTTGTTCTCTCGGGCCCTCTATCCTATCGTCGGGGCATATAAACCAGCCCATTACCCGTCGGATGGTGGTACATCTTCTCTGGAGCATACAGTCTACACAATGAAGCTCTGTCTTCCTTTCCTTCTAGCTCTCGCCGGACTTCATTCCACCCTGGCTGACCACCCTAAGGATTAGGCTATCAATAAATACATTTCTACTCCTCACCGTACTGCTGCTTCAGCCCTGGTTCCATGCATGAAGTTACCTTCAAGACCCCCCCTTGAAGGGAGCAGACGATATGCGTCAAAACCGGCTGATGTTCAGTCTTGCCCCGCCGTAGCATATGCACCACTCTCGCCAGCCCCTCTGCACACGGCTTCTGCCCTCTGTTCTTCAGGAACTTCTCAAGACCAACCAGCACATCCTCGTCCCGTCCGTAACCCGCCACCGGGATGTCGACACTCACCTCCGGCACCTCCCTCTCGGGCATGATCTCAAAGCAGTATCTCAGCCCCTGATGCCAATCCTCTCGCTCGCGACCAGGCAGCTCATCCCCCCACGAGAACGTCCGATTCACATGCTTCAACCGCAGCATCGCACAAAGCAGCTCCCACAGTTCCATAATCGCCAGGTCCCGGCCATGCACGCGCCCACCCAGCGTGAGGATGGCAATCACGCTCTCGAAGTTCGTCAGCGGCGTATGCGCATGCAGATACAGCGACGCCGACGCGGCCGCACAGTCCACCCCGAGCACCTCTGGCGTCAGCGTCACGCCCACGGGATGGTTATCCACGAAGGCAACAAACTCCTCAAACGCCAGCAGCGAGACACTCTCGGACAGCGGCCGGATGGCGTCGGTGAAGATCGCCAGCGAGGGTTTTTCCTCCTGCGCCTGCGCCGGCGGCGAGAAGTACACGCGCGGGACGACCCCGGTGTCGGCGAACTCGAAGGCCAGCGGCGTGCGCGGGCGGTCCGCGTCGGTGTGTCGCGACGAGCGGTGATGACTCGAGTGGTCCATGTGGTGGTCGATGTGGAAGGCTTGGACGAAGTGGCGGTACCAGCGCAGACTGACCGACGGCAGCTGCGAGGCGAGGAGCTCGAGGATCTGCTGTGTGGCCTGGAGATGGTGGCGGGTGAGATGGCTGGTGCTCTTTGCGTCGCCGGCGGCTTCGATGGCCAGCGTGAGCGTGGGGTGGTCATGTTCGTGGTCGTGTTCGTCGCCCGTGCAGGTCCAGCGGTACTCTACGGGGGCCTTTTCCTGAATGGGCGGATAGCGGCCCAGGTGCGGCAGGAGGACGGAGTGGAGGAGGAGCAGGATCTCGGTCTGCGCGAGCATCTTGTATCCCGCTTCGTCGGCGAGGGAGGCTATCTGGGGTCCGAGGGCGTCCCACCAGGCGCGGACGTGTTCGTTGGCGCCGACCAGCCAGGTCGAGGTCAGGTCCCACGAGGAAGTGTGAGTCGGGGTATGTGGCACGCCGCGGATGGGCGTCTTGCCCTTGGGCAGTTCCGCGTTCTCGGGGATGGTTTCTGGGATAGAGGGGGCTGTTACGGTCATGGTGATGGTTTGATTGTGCTTGATGGAGTGCAGATTGCGAGGGACACAAGGGATTATATCCGGTTTGTAGTGACAGGGGGAGATTTCCGCATGCGAGAATGGTTTCGCGCCGACGAATTTGGACATGGCTTGACGCTGTTTAACATTCGCAGTAGTCAATATGCTCGTAGACATGCAGCACCACGTCATCTTCAGCTAGATCTCTATAGTGACATGTCTACAGGTGTCACAAATGACGCAGCAATGCTCAATGCGACAGTCAACCACAATTTTGTTTACTTGTACGTCATTTCAACCCGTTCCTGGCTGCTGTTGTGGTGCCGGATGCGGCCGTGCATACCAGAGCCCCGGAATGCGCGCCAGTTCTATTGATCCCTACGACTTACAAGACAGGAAAAAAACAGATTAGATTGCCGATCCCCCGCATTCCCCGACGCAAAGCCCAGAAACAACCGCACCTCGCCCCCCTTAATCTGATAGTTGACGTTGTCAAAGGTGAAGCCCTGTGGGACGGTGTCATCGTGGAGGGGCTTCAGCGGTAGAGGGCTTAGTAGAGCAGGGCCAACAGGCCGCTGAGTTTGATCAATTGATGTCGAGATTCTTCAATATTTACATGGAAGTTCACTGCTTTATGTACTCGCCGCGTTATGAGCACGAGGCAGGCTCGCTATCCTCGAATGCCGCTAGCAGGCTGTCACCTTCGTTTCAATCACTCCCAGACGTTCCCTCCGCTTGATGAATCTCCGTCTCCACAAAGGCCCTGATCGGCTCCTGGTGGAAGCTCTCCGACTGCGGAAACTCTACTTGGTACTGATTGGCGACGGCCGCCTTGAGCTCGCCCTCCTCTGCGTCAAAGGACAACACATGCCCGCCCATCCGACGGTCATGCGAGAGAAAATGCAAATGAAAACCGGCAACGCTGAACCCAGTGGTAAACGGCGGCGAGTAGAAGCCAAACAACGTCCCACACACGGCGACATGGGTGGTGAGATCCTGCCTCTTCGCCAAGGCGCCGAGGGGCTCTCCCGGCACGGACTGCGCAGGGACCACGCGGAACAGAATCTTGCGGAAGCTGCCGTCCATGCGGATGGAGAGGAAACTGTTCTGGCGGGACGGCAGAAGCGGCGCCAGTGCCGCTGACAGCGAGTCCATGGTGAGGTCGTGCACTGGGTTGCTCCATGTGGGCTGGAAACGCGTCGCCATGGCGAACGGCAGCGTGTCGGTCGGCTGCACGGGCCGCAGCCGGTGGTCCGAGGTGAAGTGGTAGGCTTCCCCGTCGACGATGACAATCTCGCCGTCCATGTGGGAGACGGTACCCAGCCCGTGGTCGCCGTGGGTGAGCAGCTGGGCAGCGGTGATGCCGCCGTCGGCGATGCCCTGCATGAGGGCACTGAGGACGGAGTACTGGTAGACAATGTTGGCCATATTGGAGGTGTACGTTGTTGGAGAGATTTGTGTGCGAGGATGAGTTTGGGATTGTACGATTTGAGGCGCGATATCGAGTGGATCAATGACATCATCCATCACCACTTTGGCTGAACGGACGGTTTTCGCTGCATTTCCTACAAATACGATGCTATTCGAGTCGCTCGACAGGCCATTGCCCGTACACCGTTACATACATATCCATGCCCATCTCTCGCACCACCTGGATGTTGTTGTTGCCCCTCGGGTATAGCTCCATGTCGAAGCGGCGCGCACAGTAGGCGAATGGTCATGTAGAGTTCATATACGGCAGGCTGTTCGTTAGCAATTAATACAAATATTATAATAATAACGACACTCACTTTATCTCGAGACATGACCAACTGCCCTTGTTGAACGCGACCAGGAGGCGAGTGAGCGGTTCGTCGCCCCTGTAGACTGCAGCCAGCGCTCGGGCTTAGAGGCTTATAGCTCCGGGAAGATGGATCTTGGTGGACAAAATAGGATGATATGCTCACAGGCGTCTACCCAGTTCGCGAGACCAACACCAAACCAGGATGACTTACCCCTCGAGGAATGGCATAGTTGCCATACTGCAGAGACTCGCGGCAGGCGAATGATCAACCCCGACGACATCCAGAGTGCCTCATTATTCACGGCCTTCTATTCCGTTAGCTTCGAGCTGTATGCTCAAGACCAGCTCAGAGCATACACACCAGATACGGCAACTTCTCCAACTCCGCCCACGATGCGGTTATCGTGGTAGGCATCCTCGAAGCGCTGCATGAGCTTCAGGGCGCGCTCGGCGACGGAGCGCTTGGAGAAGAAGTCCTTGAGGATCTTACGGTGGAAGCGATAGTGCTGGTTATCATCTTTATACACGCGCGGGAGCACTCCATTGTTGCAAACAGTCGGCGCGGACACATCAATTCAGTCCGTTACCACACGAATCAAGGACTCGGCACAGTCTCCATTTAGCTACGATTGTCGGCGCCGTCACAACTAGATAGACTACGCTGCTGCCCCTCCTTGTCGTCCTCCCCTCTCCTTCAGTGCCCAGTCCAGCAGCTCCGGATACCACCGCCGGCCCACGTCCTGGTGGCTCGTGATGCGGTGCAGCAGCGTGCCCTCCCCCGTCTTCCCATTGAACACTTTATTAAACGTCGGCTCCGCATCCGAGCGCACCTGCTCATCCCGCACCAGGTCCCGGATATGCCGCGGGATATCCAGCCGGATATCCTCCGCGCACAGCTCCAGACTCATCCCCTGGAAGACGGGGAACGAGAAGCGCGGGCCCCGGGCCCTCCCCAGCGCGTCGACAAAATTCTCCGGCCGCAGACTCACCCGGTGCGTGGTCGCCGTGCACACGCCGCGGGTTACGGCCTCCAGCGCGCGCCCGATATTCACGACCAGCGACCCGGGCACCGGCGGCGCCGCGATCCAGTCGCCGGCTTTATTCTGCACCTCTAGGCCGGCGTGGGGCGTCGCCTGCAGCAGGAACGTGAGGAACTCGGAGTCCTTGTGGGCGCCGACGCCCTGCGCGTCGGCCGCGGTGCGCGGCGCCGGATACTTGATGAGCTTGAGCTTGTGCTGCTGCGGGACGTCGAAGAACGGGTGCAGCGCGGTGGGCGGCAGGTCCAGCGCCTCGGCGATGAGGGTCCGGAATGCGTCGGCGAGAGGGCCGATTTCCGCCAGGTAGGCCTCGATGGCGCGGCGGAAGCCCGGGATGGAGGACTCGTCGGGCCATTGGTTTGGGCCGCGGATGTTGCGGTAGAGCGGCTCCTCGGGGCCTGGAGGCGGTAGCTCCGTAGCGAACTGTAACTCCATTTAGTATCGATCTTGTATCTTGTATCCTGTATCCTGTAGACATGGGAGAGAGAGGTGGACCAACATCGAATTGCTCGCGGTAGTCCGCCTTGGACGCGGTGGTTTCAGCGCCCAGGCGCGAGTATCCTAGGAAATGTTTACTGTGAACCATCTCAATCTCGAGCTTCTTCTCGAGGGGAAGGTCGAACAGGGCCAGCGACTGGTCGACAAAGGTCTGGCGCACATGCGGGGCGATAGGCGCGTTGACGAGATAGAAGAAGCCCACATGGACCAGCGCATGGCGCAGTTCGGCAAGGAAGCGCGGTTTGGTGTCGGGGGATGTCGACCGAGCGTAGTCGAGGATGGGAATGGCTGTGAAAGTGGGAGTGATCGAGCCCATTGTGGGTGTTCCTACGGATCTCGACGGTGAAGAAGAAAGACACGAAGCTGCGCCGCTTGATCGGCGGGAGATATTGCCCCGCGATGGCGTGCTTCGTCTTGATGTCTTCCTCGGCTGAGAATTGGGGAGTTGAAGACCTGGAGACCTGGAGACCACGCCCTGTCCACGGTGATATCGGCTTCTATGCAGGCACTCATACTATCTGTCCTCTGGTCTATTTATATTCTATACGGATGCTGTTGAGTTGGCTATCCAACTGTAGTAGTATCTTTCGGGCCAGTCTTCGCACGGTATCCACGCACACTAGATAGCCCTAAAACAGTGGCATTATCCATGATATCTCTCTCTCAAGATGCCTTCTAATATACTTCAAGACACTCAGATGATCTGAATCCCGTTCTGCCACCATTTCTGCCCTCGCCACCACCTCACATAGCTCCTCTCCCACACCCACCATCCCTCCCCTTCAATCACCCCCAGTCCCCGAGCCAAACTGACCGGCACGGGTTCATCATACCCCCAGGTCCCAGCCGCAGCCAGCTCGTCACAGAATGGGCCGATGGACAGATACAGCCACGCATACGTAGACACCAGGGTAAACGCCCGCTCCCAGCGACTCCCCTCGGCAAAACCCCGCCTGAGCCTCTGCTGCAGGAGCATTCCCACCGGCTGCACAGCGAAAAACAGCAGACTCCCACCGCCAACCCGCGCCCGTGGAGCAAAATGCGCATGCACGGCGCAGGTATGCATGATCCCACTCAGCAGGAAAGCGACACACTGCCGCAGGAATCGATCGCGCTCTTGACTAGACTGCACTGGGACACAGTGTCGCGCCGTCTCGGCAAATGCGTAGCGATACGTCTGGTGCCACCGCCGTCCCCACCAGCCCGGCAGGCCGTGGTCGAGGACGGTGCGGAAGTTGAAGAAGTTGGCGAAGAGAGGCGGGTATAGCCAGGGTGCGTCCGGGGGGGTGTGGCTGTGGGCGCTGACGCCTGGGAGGAGGGCGATGATGCTGGCGAAGAGAGGGACCATGGAGAAGAGATAGGCCATGACGGTGCGGATCCAGAGGACGGAGATGACGGTGCGCGCGAGACGCATCAGTGCGGGGGAGAACCGGTAGATTCGGTCCAACGGTGGGAGCGGAGGCGTGTCGATGAGGCCCCAGAAGTACGGATCCAGCATGACGAGCATCCTGAGGATGTCCATGAGGACATAGTAGACTGCGGTCCTGCAGAGCGAGGTCTTCAGAAGGCTGGTTGCGCGGTACTCCGTCACGCATGGTTGATCGACCTCTGGAAGACGCGGGAGGCCGGGAATCCGCCAGTTCCATCCTACACCACGCAGACTGCTGAACAGATCCAGCAGCCAGGTCAACCGGTGGTATAGGGTGTCCGGATAGCCCTGCCAGTAGAACGACCCATCCCTCCTCTCAATCCGGTAACATTCCGTGCGGACATCCTTGAACACGAGGAAAACGGCACTCCAGATGATCACAAACGCGTAGTAGAAACCGACGATCGTGCCGCCTCCTATCAAGCATCGCGTGTACAGAATACTACGGATCGAAAGAGCGCAGACCACGCCAAAGGCCGCGTATCTCACCGCGAGGCTCCCTGGCCGGCCGGCCGGAATCCACAAGGCGAGGATGGGGATCGCCACGACGAGAAAGTCGTGCGGGAACAGCCATGGCGAGATCGAGCCTTGTTCGATCAGCGAGAAGAATTCCGACTCTTTGGCACGGAGGAATTGCTGGTAGGGCAGTGCTGAGAGGGCCATGCTTCGAGGATGAATGGTGGTGATGGCTGGGATGTGGACTCGTGGAGCTGTCGGGTTGGACGAAGTAAGGGATGGTTGTTATGGTGACGGACATCTCGCTTGCAATCCGGCTTAATTGATCTATTCATGCCAATATTGATTGCTTGAATGCGAGAAGGCGAGGCTGAAGTATACTTCCTGGCAGCCTCGTACAGTCTTGTCCGTAGAATCATATCCAGCCTTGACAGGTCGAAGGATAAATATCACCATATATCTCAGTAATTTGACACACCGAAACCCTCCAAACTCTATCCTAAGCCTGAATCTCCCCAAAATGGCCATCTGCGAAGGTTGCTTCGACGAACAAGGCACCAAGTACTACGTCTCCAAGCTGGTGAACGGAACCTACGTCTACATGGACGAGTACTACTGCGACCGCTGTGCCCGGTCCCGCGGTCGGAAGAAATAGTATGCTGTCTTCATTTAGTCTTATCGTGCGCGTCTGACAGGAGAATTGTCGATGTGAAGGATAATTGAAACGGGGATGGGACCGGAGTGCGGGCAGGGCACAGAGTTACGAGTAACGATCATGTTGATAGCATCCAAGCTGTATTTGAAATAATTACTATGACTGAGACACTTTTCCCAAGATCCAACACTGTCCAACTATACACAAGATATCAATGCACACCGCATATCCGCCTAGATCAAGGTGAAAACGCCCACGCTCACAACCAGTGCTAGCAACGAGTTCACCCCCACCCTCGACGCCGCAGACTTATCCTGACCCTTCCCCAACACCGCCGTCGGCTCATACGGTTTCGGCGTCGACGAGTCGAGCGTGCCGTTCCAGCAGTACTCCTTGAAGCAGCTGTTGCAGACCTCCGGCAGCGCCGTGTTGGTCCGATGCATCGAGCGCGACAGGATCGCACAGCCCACACAGCTCGGCCAGGCATGGTCGACGGTGCCGTTGCCGCGCGTCACCACGTTATAGCCGTTCGTGATGATCTCGTCGCGTTCCGCGTCCGAGTACGCCAGCTGGAAAGTGGAGGTGTTGCTGGCGGCCGAGTAGGGGGCGTTGGGCAGGTAGACGACGAGCGGCGCCGGGGCGGAGAGGTTGGCGGCGTCGCAACCGAAGAAGGTCGGGCGGGTGTTGAGCCCGAGGTTGATGAAGGTGTTCACGTCGGGGACGGGGGGGAAGACCGTGCCGTTACCGATGCCGGTGGTGTTGAGCGAGCGCTCGTACGTGGCGACCAGCGAGCTGCCGTTGGGCCAGCTGTAGTGGGTGTTGGCGGACGAGTCGACCGCGAAGATGACGTCCACGTGGCGCGTGGGCTGGATGAGCGGGTGCAGCGGGATGTTCTGGCCGTCCTCGCCGCCGTCGACGACGTCGAGCTCGCGGCTCTGCGAGTAGGCGGCCGTGGAGTTGCGGTAGCCGTAGAACGGGTTGGGCGCGTAGACGGCGATGTCATCGCCGTCGCGGCCGAGCGAGGTGAGGATATGGGCGAAGGCGTCGCGGACGACGTCCGGCAGGTCGGTTTTGTTGAGGTGCAGGATGAACTGATTGAAGAGCGTGGACGAGGTGCCCATGACGAAGCCGGCGCTGTCGAAGCCGCGCACGCACGAGGCGTCGCGCGGCAGCCGGCCGTTGTCGAAGCGCGAGCCCAGAAACTCGAGCGGCGCGAAACCGAAGATGTTCGGGTCGAACGAGCCGAACTCCCACGGGTTGAACTCGTAGACGGTCGAGTTGCTGCCCACCAGCACCTCGCCGGGGTTGCGGCCGTCCGCGACCACGATGGGCATCGGGATCTCGCCGCGCTGGAAGCTGTCCGTCAGCGCGATGGACGACCAGGTGTAGTCCGGCCCGCCGCGGTCGGCGGGATCGTTGATGAACTGGTACGACAATGCGCGGCCCCAATAGTCCGTCAGCGAGATATTGAAGCCGGCCTGGCGTTTGCCGTCGACGGCGTCCGCCAGATGCTTCCAGTAGTCGGCCGTCGACAGGAGCTGCAGGTGCTTGGCCTTGGGGCCCTCGAGGATGTTCGTGGAGAACTGCCACAAGTCGCCGGTGTCGCCGCCGGCCTGCAGCTGCTGGATGGTCGTGAAGTTGTTGATGTACACCGAGCCCACGAGCCAGCTGCCGCCGCTCAGCCCGGACACGTACGTGGCCGACTGCAGCAGGCCGCCGAGCTGGCCCCGGCCCGTGGCGCCGTCGGTGCGGTTATCGAACGCCTTCAGCGCTCCGGCACCGTTGGTCAGAGCCCGGTATCCTCCTCCCGACACGGCGATGGCGATGTTGGGCAGGTTCGAGACATTCTTCGCGACGCGGTCGATGTAGGCGGCGGCATCGAAGGAGGTGAGGTTGAGGCGGCCGAGGAGGTCCTTCATCGGCTGGATGGTGTTGGCCCGCCGGATGTCGAGCCAGGAGGTCTCGTTCGGCGAGAGTGACCCTGCACCGCGGATGCTGGGCCGCGTCGCGGGACACGAGACCTCGGTGGGCGTATAGCCATCAGGGGCATTGGGGAGGGCGCGGATGGAGACGTCCAGGGGGCTGGCCGTCGCAGTCGCCAGCAGGGCTGCGGCTCCTGCGAGCGTGAATACCTTCATTCTAGCCAGAATGGGGAGGTTGTGTTGTGATTGACAGTGTTCAGTTAGTCCTGACGTCGATCATGGTAGATATATTCGAGCTGATCTATGGATAGACTTCCGGGTCAGCCGGCAGCATCATCGACGACGAACGGCGCAAGGACGAATCGGATGAGTTGCAGAGAGGCAAACGGTGGAGATGGTCCCGAGCAGCCCAATTAAAATGTATCAAAATGTATTTCCCATCCAAGCAACGCTAAGCACCGTTCAGGGCTGAGCTGAGCAGTCGTTAGGCAGTCACATTTCCCACTCTGACCATGCGGTGTGCGGATGTCGCCCAGGCAGCACCGTTTTCCCGCAACCCAAGCAGAAGCTAAGCCATATATATACATTAATCCACATATATCTCTCTCGATATAATTACATGTTTCCACTCTGCGGCTGAATCTTACAGAATATAGCGGAGTCCAGGGTTGGCCGAGTCGTCCTCGTGCAGCCTTCGGTTGATCCGTACATGCACTGTCCGGATCACCTAGGCCAGCACGGCCACCAGCACGGCCACGCTGGCCATAGTCGCGCCGCCGGGGATGTAGCGAGGACCAAAGGATGCGGGCCATATGTAGCTGCCGTAGATCGTGGCAGAGCGCTTGACCAGGGGGCGGGAAAAGGAGTTGGCCACCCAGGGGTAGGCGAAAATAGCCCCCATGGGCATCCTATTTTGTATTACGTGAGCTATCCCACTGGTCTTCAAAAAAAAGAGCAAAGGGGGAAAGGAGAACCCACAGGAACATGGCGAACTTGGCTCCGATGTTGGTGGACGCCGTGCAGATGACACAGCCCACGACACTGACACATATCAGACCGATGATATGAATCCGCGGTCATTGGTGCGGCCCGAGGACCAGGTTGCAATCCAGACGGGGGCGGTGCTGAGTAGGGTCTCGATGTTGCCGTAGCCCAGGGCCTTTACGATGGTGGGGAAGAAGTACTGGAAGGTCTGCGACAGCAGCGACAGATGCTGCAGCAGGATGAACAGGTAGATGCGGCTGTCCTTGAAATCCATCACCAGGGCCTCCTTGATGCTCGCAGAACCGGTGTCGTTACCTCCCCGGCGTCGTTGATCAGACCCCACTGGGTGTAGGCGCGCTCGGTCTCGTCGAGCCAGGCGGTGTCGTCCGGGTAGTTGGGGAGGAAGAGGGTCGAAAAGAGGGACACGCCGACGGTGATGACGCCCTCGATGATGAACAGAGCGCCAATGAGGCCGCCAAAGGCGTTGGCGAGCGAGCTACCGGCGTAGAACCAGGCGATGCGGTCGCTCAATTCCTGGCGGTGGTAGTACCACCTCGACCTGTGTTCCAATCAGCTGGGTTTGAATTCCAGGAGATCTGTCACCTACCTCACTTGGCGCTCCTGGAGGCGTCTGCCTTGTAGAGGGCGTCCTGGCCATCCTCCGGCTTCGTTGCAGTGTAGTCGGACTTGGACATGATGCTGGTGTTTGTTTGTAGTGTTTCCGGTCGTTCTCTCGATCTACGAGCGCCCCGACTCAATCGATCATATGTACCCCAGATCTCTACATAGGATGATCAGATGGCAGCGGACCAACTCCGATCCACCGCAGCAACCGTCCGTGTTAGTCTCGTCAGACTTCACGCTGCACGAAAGAGATAAGCTAAATTAATCCGCATGATTCTCGAGGGACTAGGTCATCTTTCTGTGTTGTATCAGAGCCTGAGGTGGGCGGTTTGAACACGCTTTCGAGAAGTGTAGAGGTAGAAACAGTCGTGAAAGGTCTGTTGAATGGAAGGCAAGCCACAGCCCTACATTGGCGCCCTAATCCTGCTCAACGTACGATGTAGCCTTGCTCCGTCTTCTGCAGAGCTCTGCAGAATGTGAAAAATGACGATTCCTGAAGCGTGGTGTTCTTAGTGGTAGTCCCATATCCATCCGCGTCGTGCATTGTACAATCCCCGTATAATGGTGCGCATAGTAGCCCGTCTCGGGTGAGCATGATTCAATGCCATGCACCCCACAGGACCCCTGGCGAAAGAAACCATCAGCTGAATGCACGGTTTGCGACTCCGGGCTTTCCACTGTCGATTCCAGGCCCAGAAATGCAAACGCTGCCAGCCGGCTTTGCGCTGAGATCAGTCACCACAACGCTGGACTGTCTGGACGCGGGCTCTCCTCGCTGCAGCTATCCACGCGACATGTCTGGTTTGAGGACCTCATATAAATAAGAGTAGTCTAAAAGGTCAACATGCAGAAGCGTGCAAGAGTAGAATCTTTGAGCTCATCGGATGGAGAAAGGTGATGTCTAGAGTTGTTCGACAGCATGGCGTAGTGTCGATATATTGAATCATACTGGAAGTTTCCTAAAGTCTGCCATATTCGACTATCAGTTTAATAATGCCCGAGTGCTGTTCCCTCACTTGTATATGCTGGTATCCTGTGCTCGGCGTCGAATCCAATTTACTATGAGAATTGCGTTGTCAAACAGGGATCTCATATCTTCCTCGTAGGAACCCATAGCATGATTCCCGTGCTCGCCAGATACCCCTGTAGCCCGCAGATATTAGGCAGGCCATGAAATCAGTAGTACCGATGGTCAGTATTCAACATAGTACTATGTATCACAGGCAATTGACCTTTAGAATAAGGATATGACGTTGAAGGCACTGTTCTGGGGTAGTCGATGTCAGAATGCCTGAGGTCTTGCAGCATTCTGGACCAAGTGATGTGCCTGTAGCGCAGGCAGCAGCATTTATGGTATGCTGTATGGCCCTATAGGGCTGTGCAGGAACAAGAATCGAGCAATAATAGTATCATTACCCACAGTGGTGTAAGAGAGACGGCGAGAGAGTCAAGAGAGTCAACAAGAGGATCTACAAGATGACATCACGCCTGACGTCGCTTAATTTGTACCAGCCAATCAGAGTGCGTTCTTCATAGTCGCTTGGAGCATTACTCTGTACTTTCCAGCTTCCAATTCACTGGTTTGGACCGTCAATCAGCCATGACGCCCATTCGGTCATTGCGGGGATATCAGATAGAGAGTCGGCCATCCTCCAGCCCTATATAAATCCTCGTCAGTCCAGTCCACCATCTCAATTCAATCCACTCTACCACTACACCTCCTTCACTCCTTCACTACACTCAACCAAAATGGACAAGCTCTCTCACCTCGGTTCCAAACTCGGCGGCGGCAGCCACGCTGGCGGCGCTCAAGGTCAGGAGGACTACGTCGACCGCGGTATGTCCGATGTCTTCCTTCCTTCAGATCCAACGAACCCGTCCTAACAGAGACAGGCCTCGATGCCGTTGAGCAGCGTGCCAGCGGCGGCAAGATCGACACCAACAAGATGCGCGGGACCAACGAGAAGATCACCGACGGTGCGCGCAACCACTTCGAGAAGTCCACGGGGTATGTTCTCCAGCTACTTCTCCCTGCGCGAAAGAGCGACAGATGGGTTCTGACCAGGATAGACACCACGTTCCCTCGAAGATCTCCAACTAGATGGGATGACCGAAGAGATATGACCCTGTATTATTAGCATGAGCATGAGGATGAGGATGATGATTAATGCATGAACAATTTTATCCAGTGTATAATTCCATTGTTGCCTGATTGGGACGAGATAGTATGCCTCAGGCATTACAATAGACCGTATTTGATTGGCTGAAATAGATCGCAGTAGGTCACGTGACAGGTAAACCTTATCTTGCTGTCCACCAATCAGATACGAGCTCACCCCGATTTGGACATATTCTCCGATGCTACCTTGAGGTACTTATAAACCCCTCCCTTTTCCTCTTTCCCTTTTCCTCTTTCCCTTTTCCTCTTTCCTCCTTCTCTTCGTCTCTTCTCTCTCTCTCTCTCTCTCTCTCTCTCTCTCTCTCGCAATCGACACTATCAACATGGATAAACTCACCAGCTTCGCCTCCAAGTTCGCCGGCAGCGAGTCCAACCAGGACTCCGCCCCTGTCCAGAACCAGGCCCAGAACCAGCCTCAGGGTCAGAACCAGAACCAGAACCAGAACCAGGCGGTGGCCGAGGAGGATTACCTCGACCGTGGTAGGTTTCCCCCGACTCCGTTTCAAGGGACAGCTCTGCTAAGTCTTCTACAGGCCTCGATGCTCTGGAGCGCAAGTTCGGCGGCGGCAAGGTCGACCCCGTCAAGATGCGGGCCACCAACGAGAAGATCACCGACGGCGTGAGGGCGCAGTTCGAGAAGGCGACGGGGTTTGTTTTTTTTTTTTTTCTTTTTTTCTTCTCCTCCGTCTGAATGTCCCTTTCCTAACGATCTACAGATATAAGGTGCCGGAGAAGTTTTCCAACTAGATAAAGAGAATGAGATTCCATGGAGATGTACGTAAACTGCAAGACGAGGATATAATGCGATACCACAGAACAAACCAAAAGGAATAAAAGGGGGGAGGGAAAAGCTAGAATCTCTTCCGTACAAAAGCCTCCAGCACCCCCTCCAGCGTCGTCCCCGCCCCCCGCGGCGAATACTGCTGCATCAGCATCGTGCGGGTCCCGCACGTCTGCAGGTTGATCTGCACCAGCTCCGGCACCGGCATGCCCGCCGCCTGGTACGACTCCACCAGTCGCTTGTAGTACCCTTGTGCCTCGGTGAACTGCTGCCGCGCCATATGCAATTGCGCCAGCGTGCTCAGCATCGCCTGCACGTCCGCGCTGTCCTTGCCCTTGCGCCCCTCCGCCCACTGCAGGTACCGCTTCAGCCACGGCGACGACAGCTCCAGCTTGTTGTCGTTGCTGTTGGCCGACACAAACGGCAGATACCCGGAGCCGTGGTGCAGCGCGTACAGGATGCCGATCGTCGCCACCAGGCTCATTGACTCCGGGTGCTCCGGCCCCAGCGCCTCCTCGGCCACCGCCAGCGCCCGCCGCAGCGTCTCCGATGCCTCGGTCGAGTTCTGCTCCAGCATCTGCAGCGTGCCCTGCAGCCGCAGCGCCCGGATGCTGACCGGATGCCGGGGGCCCAGCAGCTCCAGCAGCTCGTGCGCCAGCTGCGTCGCCTGCGCGGTCGTCTGCTGCGCCTCGCCGCTGAACCGCATGGTCAGCAGCTTCTCGCCGTCCTGCGTGCGCGCCGTGATCAGCACCTCGATGCCGTCCAGCACCGAGCACAGCACGCGGATGTGGTTGGCGCCCAGCACGCGCTGCAGCGCCGCCGTGCGCCGGTCCGCCTGGCTCATCGCGCTGCTCTCCTGGCCCAGGTTGCTGTATGCCCCGCTCAGCCGCCGCCGCGTGTCCAGCGTGTCCAGGTCGTCCTCGCCCAGGGCCATCTGCTGCCGCGCCAGCACGTTGGCCTCCACCGATTCGGCCTCCTGGAACCGTCCGCGCGCGCACAGGATCTCGCCCATCAGCGACTCCGCTCGCATCGTCAGCGCGTGCCGCGCCCCGAGCGTGCGCTGGCTCTGCTCCGATACCCACCGGCACCACTCCGTCGCCTTGGCCAGCTGCGCGTCCTCCACGTCGATCTCCGCCAGGTGGTACCCGATCACCAGCGTGGTGAGGTGGTCCGGCCCCAGCGTGCGCAGATGTTCCTGGAAGATCGCGTATTCCACGTTGCGCGCCTGGTCCCATCGGCCCTGATTCTTGTACTCGGCCGCCTGCTTCGAGCGCGGGTCGCTGTCCCCCGCCGCGTAGAGCGTGCCCACGATCCGCGGCCCGTTGGTCGGCTGCGGCGTCGGCGGGTACGGGGAGCTGCTGTTCGTGTGCATGCGTGGCGGCAGCGGCGGCGGCGCTCCGCCCGGGTGCGGCGACGGCGACGGCTGCGGGATGTACCCTTGCTCCGCGACGAGGACCTGGTTGGCGATCTGCTTGATGTTGCCCTGGATGAGCTTGTACATGGGGCCGCGCGACCCGACCTTGCACATCTGCGAGTGGTCGGCGTCGAGCTTCAGCCGCGTCTCGCGGTTACCAGGCAGGCCTAGGACGGCCGATTCCTCCTCTACCACCAACTGGGCTTGTGTTAGCTCCACCGGTTCCACACGCCGTTCGGACGGATGAAAATGGGTGTGATGAACGTACGTGGCTGACGGACGCGGGCCCCGCACCGGCCAACAGCACCTCCTTGCCCTCCACGAAACTCACCACCCGGTAGTCCTCCAGCTGGTGGCTGAACCGATTGGACATCTGCCGCGTGAACAGCGAGTCGTACTCCAGGCTGTTCAGCAGCTCGTTGCTCGCGTGTCCGCTCGACACGAACCGCGCCACCTTGGCCGCGATCTTGCCCACCTCGACGCCCTTGGCGCCGCGGTGCGGTGTCCCGAAGAAGACCAGCCCACACGTCGCCAGCCGGATGGCCGTGTACTTGGGGTCTTCGTGTGCGTTCAACAGCGCCTGTTCCATCAGTCTTGCTGCGTTGGTCATGGAGCTTAGTGGCAAAGGAAAACCTACCTGTTTGATCACCAATCCGCCCAGACTGTGTCCGATGAAGATGATCTTTGGAGGGCGCGTATTCTACCCTGTTAGCACACACGAGTCCCCCCCTCCTTCCTTCGGTGGGTACTCACGATTTGCGGGTCCCGCTCCATGTCCAACAGATTCAGCAGCGTGTTCGCATGATCTTTGACGCTCGCCGTCGACATGACCTGCGCGTTGGTCACATTCGAGTTGTAGCCGTACACGAAGACGCGCGAGTGCGGGATATCCTCGGGCAGGAGATCCCGCGGCCAGAAGGTGCCGTTCTGATGGCGCCAAGTGTCGAAGGGGTGGTCATTTCGACCGCGGGGGTTGAGGCCGTGGACGAAGATGAGGCTGTCGAGCGTGTCAATGTTCAGACTCAAGACATTTTCAAACTTAAGATTCTAGCTAGTCTCGATCGACCCGCAGTCCAGCGTGAGAAATGAGGGGGGGAGAGGGGCAGTGGAGGCTGGCTTACTCGATCTTGGGGGGCGAGGGAGGTGTAAAGACCTCCTCGAGGAAGGGATATTCGTGCTCAGTGTCCTAGTCCACCAGATCTTAGAATCAACGCTCAATCAACCTCCCGTTTGATAGATGAATAGATGAACACTCACCATGATGTTGCTGCTGAGGATGATGAAGTCGCAGCAGGCGGAGGGGGTTTGGATTCAAATACGGCCTTGCCTCAGCCGCAAGTCACGACGGCATCCATGTGATGGTGCACGCAGATACGAGACGCCTCCGTCGGCTGGAATTGCCCGGCGTCCAGTAGGTCATGACTTAGGACCATTGTACCTTCGGCGATATTACAGGACCGGGGGATGGATTGGTCAAGGCGTAGAAAAAGGAAATCCAAGCAGGCTGTGTCTGTGCTTGGCGGCTTACAGCTACAGGTTTGGTCTTATGAGCATTGAGGGGGGGGGAAAGAGTGCAGACGGACCACTCCTCCATGGACATTTACGATTGGGTGAGAGCGCGACGATCGGGCCGATAGTGCCCTTTCTTAATCACTAGGCCTGGCGAATGATGGCCTCTGGGGAATCCGCCTTGTCCTTCAGGTTCTGCAAACAAGGCGCATAGAACAGACTCCCGTGCCACGCGCCATGCACCGTCCGAGCGCCTACCACCAGCCACAGCAGGACCACTGCTGCCGCAAGAATCTACGTATCCGTACTTGGTCAGCTCGCGATCATCAAGACACTCGTTCCAGGGAAGTGGGAAGCCTACGGTCCCGAAGACCTGGAAGAAGATCAGGTCCATCTGCTGGCCCAGCAGGATGGTGTTGGCCGCATACACGCCCAGCGGAAAGGTGAACCCCCACCAGCCCATGTTAAAGGGGAACGGCGAGGCGTGGTAGATGGTCGCCATCGCAAAGACGAGCCAGATCAGGCCGAAGCTCCACATGAGCAGGGAGATGAAGAAGCCCAGCGTGTAGGCGATCGAGCCGGCGACCGGGTCGATGGCGGGATGCGAAGCCAGGAGGTTGCGCGTGACTTTTCCGAGATACAGGATTCTATGCCACTTGTCAGTTTCACCAATTTGACGATTAGAAGGTCACTGAGACTGAAGCAATGGAATAGAAATACCCGAATCCACCGAATCCTAGCGGCCCCAGTGGCAGAAAACAGCTCACGATTGTTTCGCGAGAGGGCAGTTTGTGCACCGCCAGCCGCTGGTAGTAGATCACCAGGATGGTCATCGCAAGCGGCGCGCCCATCCCCCACAGGACATACGAGACCAGCACGGTCGCTAACGCACGCTGCGGGTCCGGCAGGATCTCCGCGACTTCGGCGCCGGTGCCTGCAGCGACGATCGTGGCCGCGATGGGGAGGAGCTGCAGCGCGGTGATGCGCTCGAGCGAGGTGATGTAAGTTTGGGAGATTCTAGATATCTGTTCAGTGCAATTCCTGTCTGCATTTCCAATGCGCAAAGAAAAAGACAACAAGGCGTACAAGATGAATGAAAGCGACACCGTCACCGAGGCCGCCGCCACGGCGTCGAGGATCCAGAGAGCCCAGGCGAGGGTACGCGTCCACTCCCCCCAGATCGGTACACAGATCAACACCCACAGCTCGATGAGCGTGGCAAAGCCCATCGGACAGGTCGCGAGGAAGAGCGAGTTGGTGGGATCCTGGATCATCACGCTCCAGATCTCGGGGTAGAGGGTGTACCGCAGCAGCGACATGGCCAACACGGTAGCGAAGAGGACGAAATTTAGAATGAAGAAGACGAGGGAGACGTAGCGCAGGTACTCATGGCCAAACGGAATGATATGGAAGAGTATGGCGACAATTCCGGTGCCCATAGTCGTGGAGAACCATCTGTGCCTGTGTCAGTACTCTGTCTGCTGAAGAAGAGAAGCGAGGGAACTGACGAGGGACTGAAATTGCTGACGACACGGCGCCAGCCTGCGTGGTATTTGGGAGAATTTTTCTTGTTTCTCTTCTGCATGGTTTCGATGAGGGTTGTGACAATGACAATGACAATGAGGTAGATGAGATGAGTTGAGTTAAGTTGATGTTTCTTTCTGTCGCTCAACATTTATATTATTATTATTGACCTCGGCCGAGAGCGACATCGCCCTCCCGCTGCGGCGATTCCCCGACGCTTCTTTGAGATAGATAGCCTTTTGGTAGTCGATTAAATGGCTTCTTGTTGGATTGAAGCATTTGTCCATTCCCTCATTCATCCAATGGAGACGGACCTACGGTCATATCAACGAGAGACACCCTTGAATAGGTGTCTTACTGTCCCCCTATTCACTTACGACCCCCTACATCCTGACCAGTGAATGGGCATGGCAATGGTATGCGATATTTGATTCCCTCTGCCTGGAGAACATCCATTACTCCTGCCAGACAGCACTGCCATCTTACTGTAAAAGCACAGGTCTTCGAATGTGGAAGGGCCACCGGAGATTCAACTGACCATTATGCCGGTGTCAAAGCGGCCCATATCGCCCACAAAGTCGTCAATGGCGAGATCTAGCTGGTAGCGATATATGTAGGTATGGAGATGTAGCTCACGGGATCGATTGGAAGGGGGGAAACTGGCATTCATCATTTTCTCCAGTATCAAGTCTTCTAAATCGTCGTTGATGGTGATTCAAGCAGCATCGTTGCTGATTGCAACACAGGCTATCTTCTTTTTTTTTTTTTTTTTTACTGTAGTCTTCATCCTTCTACGCAAATCGATTCTTCGCTCATCAAGAGGAAAAGATTTCTTCAATCGGCAAAGTGATACACGCAGCCCACATGGGCGACAAGTGTGCTAGGACATGTTGGCAATGCGAAAGACGGTCCTAACAGGCACACCACATAAGCCCGATCTTCTTCTTCGCCTCACACCACAGGCCATCCACTGGAGAAGTCGATCTTGTTCCACCCAAAGCGCTTCTGGCCATCGGCATAGCCAATCCTGGTATCGACATAGTGGTAGTATAGCACCGGGCCAAGCGCCGGATCCGTGAAGACCCCCCTGAGGGTAATTAGTTAGCAACGGCTGCAGAACCATCCTAGAGCGTTGTGGTTCTGGAGCAGGACGACTTACTGCCCACCAGGTCCATAGACATGTCCATGGCTTTCAAGGACAACTGTGCCACCTCCGTTCGTGCAAGACACGCCGTGCTTATCGACCTAGACTCCAGTCAACGTGTGCAACCTTCCAACCCTGGTCAATGTCCTTACAAAGTGTCCAGTCGCCGATGTAGATCTACAGACCCGGATCTTATACTCTTTCCCGGCCGCTGGACGCGAGGTGTCATAACCACAGCAAATCCCACTGGAGAAGAAGAGATAATAATACTTCCCGAACTTGTACATGAACGCGCCCTCAACCGCATGGGTACCGGAAGGGTTATAGGCGATGTTGTACGGTCCGGAGGAAACAGCAGTTGCGGCCGAGTTCATCGGGGCCTGGTAGATGTCATGCCAGAAGGAACCAAAGGTCATGTAATAGTTTCCTCCATCGTGGAAGAGGTTGGCATCGATTGCATTGTATGGCTTGGACGAGCTGGATCGGATGCCCGTGGAACCGTGATCGGTCCACGAGTTCGGATCCATCGTCGCCGACGTCGCGAGGCCAATCGCAGAGTCTTGCGAACCGAACGCGGACACCGAATAATACAAGTGGTACGCCCCGTTGACGAGCGAGATATCAGGTGCCTATACGCCAGTCAACCCTCGAGTTCCAAGTCCATTGCCAGTTGGATTGGACGCATCACTCACCCAGAGATCGGTCTTTCCGGGTAGGTTAATGGACGATCCCCTTGGTAGCACAGAGCCTAGCACGGTCCACGGACCCTTGATGGAAGACGAAGATGCATAGGAGATCTTGTTTCCGGTCGAAAAGCGAAAGTATTTTCCATCCGACTGCCTGCGAATGAGGGCGGGATCATGGATATTGCAAGCCCCCGAACAGGATCCGGGGTTTGCATAGCCATGGGCCAGGCCTGCGAGACAGGCAATAGTGGTCACGAATGTTGATGGATGCATTGGCGTTGTGAGATTCTTTTCATATCTTGGATGAGAGAAGGGCGCGAGGCATAACGAGGCAGACGGCGGTGCTATTTATATCTGTCTGCTCTGCGATCGAAGCAATCAGCTAACCCATCGTCTGTCGCACGCTATTTGTGCGAAGCATTTGTCCGTGCAGAACTCCGGTGGGAGGGCCGTTTCAGAGTGGCTCTAACGAAGCTGTCGACTGGTTTCATCTAAATTCCGGTCCGTGTCAGAAATAGCTGAGCACCGGGGAGGGAGTCCGGCAATGTCCTTTGCTGTAGGGGTTCTACCGCTACACTCAAAAGGTGTCCAGACTCTAGTTAGTCAGTATCAGTAGCGTATGACATCCTTGATCGGTGCCACTACTATACTCCCAAGCAGCAATCGTAATAGACCACGGTAACAATATTCGCCGGTTCTTGTCTTATCAGCTGCATACGTCCAGCCCCATCCTGCAGAACCCGAGGTTGTGAAAAAGTGCGAGATGATGAATAGGGCTTCTTCAGAAGCACTCCAGACTCTCTTCTGCAACTTGAAGCCTTCACGTCGGTCCATATGACTCGCTTCGGGTTCCCTAATAACCGATTGGTGAAATCACTCCGCCTGACGTTCCATCTTGACTCGTTTCACAACAGGTGCGGGTGTTTCAAGCAACGACTGGCAGGAACATTCACCAGTTGCACTCTCGACATCAATATCACCCCGGTAGTTGATTGATGTGCAGCGAAGCGTGCAATATAGCAGTCATCCAGGCGTCGGGACACCCGACACTTCCTGCATGTCGTCCTCCAATGCATTTTCAACAATGGAAGGCCCCGTTTATCCCCCATCGCACAAAGTTAGTTAGTTCTCATGCTGTGCACTCTGCACTCTGCAGCGAATGCGTGGAGCTGACAGGTCCACCGTCACTGCCATAGAATACCCACAATCTCAAATCGAATTGTCGATCATGCCTGAACACCTGCATGACGTGGGAGGGCGTTCGGCAGAGAGATCCGAGCAAGTGATTAGTATTTAGCCATGCTAGTTGCCACTGAAGCAGAGATCAACGAGTTCCTCGATCGAACAACAATTGAGAATGTCCAAATTGCCGAGGCTCGAGGGGGTCAGCCCCAAGCGAGTAAATATCGCCACCAGAATGAGTCGCCAGCCTCAGAACTAGGGCCTGCCTGGTCAACAGGAAACAGCTCTCTCCATGTGAAGTATCGGCCAGGATGACATGGACAGTTGGACCGAAGAGCTAAAGCAGTGGAGAAACAATTGTTCATGTTTCAGACTGACTATCAGCTCTCCACTCGGGCCTGGCATCCACGAACGCCAGTTGTATTTTTAACTCTTCCATGTCGAAGGCTTGCTGTCGTTCGATCCGCTTATCCCTTGATGTCTGATCGGCGATTTGCTCCATCCCTTTCCACATGAACAATGTCCCAGCTCAGGTACAACCTTCCCTTTGGCGGCGATCACGAGTCCCCTTGCTGACCTTCTTTATTCCCAGCTGGGTCTGTCCATCGTTTTCGTACCAATAGGCATGTCCCCAAGTGAGGAACATGATCGCTTTGCCTTGAAAGCTTGGACAGATCATAAATTCCGCAGCTAGTGTCTCGAGAAAGGTCTCGGAACTAGAGACAGTCGTCATTGGCAGAGAGATATGATGCATCGAATGCCGCGCACAACACTGGCAATAAGGTAGCTTCACCCTTGCTTCGACGGGCATGCCATTTCGTATTCGTGTTCACGCCTCAATCAGCTCGTCCCGACTTGAATACACGCCTGCTATGCCGCGCGACTCGAACCCATCTGCAGCCCCGTGGAAGGACGGCGCATCAGCGAGCCTTTTCCAGGGCTCCTTCGCCACATCCCTTTTTCCTCCTTGTTTACCGCAAGGAATAAAACTGGATGGCCTCAGCGCCTACAATTTGCTCAATATCCCTCGCTCAATCTCTCAGTCTCCGTTTTGAACTGGCCGAATTTCTCCATCGATGGGCGGATACACTGCGTACTGGATGCTGTCTGTTATACTCTCTGCTCGGCCAACTCTCTCGACCTCGGTATTATCCGATTAACACGCGCCGGACTACCGCCGTCGGACCTGCCATTATGCAGGCCATCATTCTGGTAAGGGCCCGTCCTCCGGGGATTGCATTGAGTGCGTGCTGACCGGCGAGGCCCGTCGTGCAGTCGCTCTTCTTCTTCGTTGCATATGTTATTTACCGCACATATTTCGATCCGTTGGCCAACGTCCCGGGACCCCGGTTTGCGAAGTTATGCCCGGTGAGAGCCCTATCCGCACGGTCAAGCAAGGTTGATATTGACGGGGACAGTCGTGGATCATTAGTATCCTGTGGACCAACAAGGTCAACTATAGTATAGACGAGCAACATCGCAAGCATGGTATGATTTTAGATATCCCTCAGTGTGCTTTCCTCCCCCTCCCTTTCAGAGCAGCCATATTGACGGGAACAGGCGACGTCGTGCGTCTCGGGCCAACCGAACTCTCCTTCTCCACCATCAGCGCCCACGATACGATCTACAACACTGATGCCGCTACTTTCACAACGCCCGGATCCATCCAATGCTGTGGACGGAACCTCATCCACCCCGGCCTCACATTCGTCGTCCAGCGCAGTGTTGCCGAACAGAAAGAGCTGCGGAAGATCTTCGCGCCCGCATTCCGTCTCGCACTCACGGGGGGCATTGAAACCAACATCACGAACCGGTTCAATGAGCTCCTGGCCGCTCTGGACATCAGGCCGGGAATGTCAAAGTGCATGAACCTTACCCATTGCCTGGAGCAATTGGAGTGGAATCTCATTGGCGATTTGGGATTGGGACAGCCCGTCCCGGACAGCCTCAGAGGTATACTCTCCTGAGAAGCGCATTACATGGAAGAATGTCAGCATGAGGTTTTTGATGGGCTAACTGAACCACCATCTAGGCGGCTGGACCGGATACAAGAATCACCAGCATATGATTGGGGCGGCATACGAGCTGGGCTCGTTCCTCCTGACCCGGCGCGGTTTCCCAAAGATCCTTGACATCGTTGGCAAGATATGGCCGCAGATTCTGCTGGAAGAGGGGTTTCTCTCCAACCTCGCTATCAAACAGTATGTCTAACGAGTCTTTCTTCCTGTGTCGTGGCTAACATGGTATCACTGCAGGCGAACAGAGGGAAAGAACACGTTCGTTTCACAGGCTTTGCCGTACAAGAGCGAGAAGTTCCCTCTGATGGGCACAGAGATGCCTGGCAACGTCATTGGCATTATGTGAGTCTAACGCGTTCCGTACGAACTAGTGAGCGAGCAGAACTGATTTAGCGTAGGGTCGCATCATACGAAACGTCAGAATCGACTCTACGCGCAACTCTTTGCGCACTACTGAGCAACCCTGCTTATTACAAAGCTTTGCAACACGAGATTCGGTCGACCTTCTCGACCCTCGAATCGATCACCGACAGCCAGCTCGTGGGACTTCGGTTCCTGAACGGCTGTGTCAATGAGGGTCTGCGACTCTGGCCTGGCTTGAATGGGAAATTCACCAGTCGGTTATCCACCGGCGGTGTGATAGACGGTGTTTATGTGCCTGCCGGCGTGAGTCTTTCCAGCTCCTTCAGTCTCAGAACCCCACTAATCATCCGCCCATAGTATATCGTCTCGGCGGATCTATATAGTATCCAGCGCAACCCGAAATACTGGCATGAGCCCGACTCCTTCAAGCCCGAGCGCTGGTTCGACGGCCAGAACAAGGATGAACTGCGCGCCTTCCGGCCGTTTTCAGTGGGCCCGCGCTCATGCCCGGGACGCCAAATGGCGCTGCAGAAGGTCCGCCTCACCCTGTCCAAGTTCGCCTTCTCGTTTGATATGGAGTTTGTCAATCCTGATTTCGACTGGCAACGCGATGTGCCGTCTGGCTTTTTGTGGGGCTCGGCGGATGTCATGGTCCGCATTTCGCGTTCGGATCCTCCTCAGGCGATCGATGAGCGTGTTGCAGCTGCGTGACGTATGATTGGCAAGGAGGGTTTGCTTTTTTGGCTTCGTGTAGATTGTATCCGATATAGATCCAGTTTGAGGACGGAAATTAGTATATGATAATCACCGTTCTATGAAGTTTCGGCCAGTCGTCGGGTTATAGCAACCCGGCCATCACTCTTGTGAGCGCTTCATCCTCTGCCTGGAAAGCATCGAACCCTTCAACCCCTGCCTCGGGTACGAGCCCTTCATTATGTGTAGTAACCCCGTTCCCCATCCGCGAATCGAAATAGAACCCGCCCGCCATCTCGAAAAAGCTAGTCAAATCCTCGCAGCTGGTGTCATCTATCGGGCCGGCGGCCGCGGTGGTTGCTATACGGAAATGCGCGGATGCAGGCGCTGACGCCGACGCCGACGCTGAAAGCTGCGGTGTGGGTATCCCTGACACCCCTCGCTGAGCGTACGGAGATCTCGAAGAGCCAGCCACAGACAGCCCCGCGGTTCCCGCATGGCGAGACCCACCGCTCTTCTGCTGCTGCTCGTGCAGAGGACGCTGGCCGTGCTGCCCCTGACGGCACGGGCGGGGCGATCTCGCACCCAGATTCATCCAAATCATCTTCAAGCTTCGGATGATTTTCTGCAGGCGGCGGGAGGTACGCGCGCGTGTCGACGACCGCCGCACCATATCCACGGCGGCGTAGAATTCCGGCCGAACGACCTGGCTAAACCGTCCGGGGGCATGCAGAACAGCGAGGAATAGTGCGGCGAGTGCCGAGATTAGAAAGTAATTAAACGGCTCCGGGCGCTGGAAGTACAGATCCGAGACGCGGGAGAAGTAGTCGAGCATGTGCACGGTGCTCTTTGCGGTTTCTACGGCGGTCGAGGCCCCCGGGACGTTTGCTTCGATGCTCTCGCTGCTGAGCAGGTTCTGGCGGTATACGAGGATGCGAAGTTGATTTGCCTGGAGGGCGAGCAGGACCTGTAGCATCATCATGCTGTCGGGCTGGGAGTGCGCCGGGTCGCTGGGGTGCTGAGGCAGATCGAAGCGCAGCTCCGGCGGGATGGACTGGATCCATTGCTGGACCTGGAAGTCGAGGTAGGAGCAGTAGTCTGCAGTTGCGGCGCGCGGCCGGCTGCGCCAGCCCACAACAAGCCCCCAGATCTTGGTGCTGAGGCGCGCGTAGTTGATCATGCAGGTGAGGTATGGTGTGGCCGTGCCGGGCTCAGGCAGGTTAGTGTCCATGTCCGAGTCCTGGATGGCAAAGGGGAGTCCTGTGCCGAAGGACCACTTCCGGTCCAGGACGTAGATACACCAGAAGAGCCGGCTGGCCCATTCACATTGGAGTTCGCCGGGGAAGACACCGCCGGTTTTCTGCCAGGTCTCCTGGCAGTGCAGGCCTAACTGCATGGATCCTCGTACAGCCATGCCGATCAGACGCCAGGAGATGACCTCGTCGTCGCGGTAGGAATGGAAAATGGACTGCCCAAGTCAGAAGAGTGGCACAGAGAACAAGATCGGATCATACCAGCAGAGTCAAAATGAGCAGCTCCTTCATATCCACCTCGGGGATGTTCACTCTCGTCGCAAACTGACCCTCCACGCTATCCGCTAGCAGCGCCGCCCTCTCACTACGCCCATGCGACTCCACCAGCAACGCTGTCGCAAGGAGGATCTTCAAGACCTCGACATCCCTCGCAAAGAACCAGTCCTGATCCGTCGTCGCCAGCGGACTGGGCCCAGGCTGGTCCTTATGACGGAAGAAATCCGCGATATACCCACGGACACTATCAAGGTCGACGCAGGGGTACATCAACCCTACCATATTCTCATACACGGTTACTAGACGCAGCGCCTCAGCGCGTCCCAGGCCCCCCAGCGGATCATCCGGACTAATCTGCTCTTCCGGTGCCGGAGCGGGGCTCTGCACGACGATTGAAACAAGATCGTCGCCGCTGTCCCCGTCCATCTCCTCCGATGCCCTCTGCCGCGCCGTGAGCCCGAATTCCGCACTCGTTGGTCCGACAAAGGATGGCGACTGGGGACGGTTCATGATGCGATGGAGTCCCGCGTTCATCGATATCGAGGACCCAGTTGACACGGCGGTGGGAGTGTTCCTTGCCATAGCCGGGGAGGCAGATTCCAGCTGTCGCAGGCGACTTGCCATGGCTCGCATCTCGCGCTGCAGGGTTTCGATCTGATGATCAACCGTGCTAAGTCGAGATGATAACCTGCGTCGTGTGAGCCAGCTCCATGCACATAATAACCTCTGAGCTCCCATACCCATCATCTCTTTGCTGCGCCTCAGGAGACGTCGGTGTCCTGAGGGTGAACGAGTGCGCGTTGGGGACGTAGACACAGGACACATTGTCGCGGGCACAGCGCACGCAGACACGTTCGCCGCTACATTTCAACTTTCGTCGCTTGCACTCATTGCTGAAGCCTCCTGTTAGAGCTTTCCATCTTACTAGACTCGAAGAAAGGCGGGGTGGGAAACACACCAGGCGACCTGCGTGTACTTGGCCCGTTTCTTACTTCGAGGCGGATCTGGGCTACCAGCTCCGCGCTTGGGGGATTCCGAGTCCATGGTCTGAGAGCTGGCCCCGCGTACTCATCGGTTGTGACGACTAAATCGCATCGGCAAGTAGGTATTAGATTCCGATGAAAATAAGATGGCCTGGCGCTTGGCAGAAGGGTTATATCAACGGATAATGCGACTGGGAGGAGGAATCAACAACAACGATGGAATGAGTCGAGGAAAGTCCATTCCGAACATCCCGAGGCCGGAGGGCGGAATAGATGCGGGGTGCCTTATTGCCCAGGCATCGATGCACGGCTACTGATTTGTACTTGAAACTACGATCTATCATGAGCATAACGAAAAGAGGTGGTTGAAGCAGCTTCAATATTGTTACTTGAGATCTTGTATGTAATTTGGAAAATCGATTAATGATGTACAAGAATATACACGTCAAACACCGTCAGTCAGTCAACCCGTAAATCCAACCTCCTTGTCACTGTACAATATATGTTTCAATCTTCAATATCTGATCGTCAGTCGGAGAATATCAAATCAAATGTGAGATTTGCGGCAGCACTCTGACTGGACTACCCGCGAAGCATCATTCTTGCTCGACGGAACGTCGAGAGAGGGGTTCGCGGTGAAGAAGTCGGCGGGCCGGATCATCAGTTGGAATATCTCGACGGGCCTATGTGACGGTTAGCATGTTTTCAGGATACGATATATAAGAGAAGCAGCTTACATCACAGGCCAATCCTCGACTCGAGGGTTGTGGGTGATGCCAAAAGTACTCCAGACAACCACGTCGGTGTCAACGACCGAGTCTCCACGCTTGACAGCGTCAGAGACGCCCTCCACTTCTTGCTGGCTCTGCAGAGTATAGCGTCCTCCGGCGTACAGCTCGCCATCGCGATGCTTGGTTACCCAGACATGGTGCTGCGCAAACTGTGCGCGCTTTGCTTGGATAGAATCGGGGTCGGCCAACAAGCGCTGCGTCGCCAGTGGAATGAACTTGTAGGCAACAGGGTGGCCACTGATCGGGTTCTTCTTGTGAGGGTTGATCATTTTGATGGTCCGATTCAGCTCAGGGGCGGCGTCGAGGTAGCATGCCCGCTCCAGTGTCTGCCGGGTTACTTGGTAAAAGTTGCCCATTGGATTAGTCACTTCGTTCATGGGAACGGCATGAGATTCCTCCACGACAACGGAGTTGTTAGGTCCATCAATGGCAGGGTCCATCCGGATACAGAAGATGTGTTGGTGATTCTGGGCTAGGACACCACCGCTGACAACGTTACCGTACTCGCTGAATTTGCCCGCATCGATATTGACCACATTCAGGATGCCCGTAGCACGGGACTCGACGGTGATGCCACCAGACTGATCGAACTTGTAGGCGAAGATATACTCGTAGTTGGCCAGGGTAATGATGAACTGCACGACCAACTCCCGGTTGCGGGTGACGACGGCACGGCCGGTTCGCCAGTTGGAATGTTTCCATGCGATACCGTTGTCCTGTTCGTGCAGGCAGATCGCATTAGGTAACGTCTTTGCAACACCGTCGGAGCCAGTGATGACAGCATCAAAGTATTTGATTACGCCGAGGCAATCACAGCCGATGGAAAGATTGTTGGCCATGTTACCACCACCGCCATCACCGAAGTCAAATGCTTGCTTGCGGTGATATGGAGGGCGAGGGTCGGCATATGGTACCGTCTGCGGTTTTCGAGTTAGTTTTGTTTTTCTATTTTCCCCCATTTTTGAGGGCCTTTGTAAGCCAACTTACCATCTCACTAATGGCCAATCGGTACATAACGCTACGGCCGTCGTACCAGACGTCGTGAATGGTTGCACCTTCACGAGGGTTGAAAGCCACACGGAAACGCCACTTCTGCCACTCGACCAGTGATTCATTGGTGATGCGGAACGATGGGCCCTCCGGCTGCACGACATTCAGTGGCTTAAGATCCTTCCGTGTGCCTTCAGGCAGAAGCTCCGGCACATAGTCCGACGCCTTGCAGTGTCCGATGATGTCGCGCTGGAATGTTTGCTCAGTCAAACCATCTCCTTTGCCACCAGTGGCCGGACGATCCACTCGGATAATTTCTTGAGTATGGGCGTCCATGACGGGGATCAGCGGTAAGGGATAGGAGTAGAAGTTCGCATCAGCATTGTTCTTGGTCTTGTCCGTAGCGAAACAGAGGCCCTGGAAGTACCGCCGCTTTTCCTCGGTGTAATCGAGTCCACCGTAGGGCCATGGTTCGATGGTTACTTCGAAGCCTGGGGGCAGGTCAAAGTCCGCAAGGGCCTTCTGGAACAAAGGAGAGGCAAAGCATCGCTCGACGAGGGTATCGAATTCGCTCCTACAATGGCCTAGTGAGTAGGAAGCAATCATGTATTCCAGGATTCCAGTCAAAACTACAATGTAAGTGCAGCGTGGTGTTGTTTCCCGACAATATGGTGCTTGATGCGCTTCCGCGATCCCACATCCACCACTGATTCATGATATGCGGGGATGCGATCAGCACCGATGACATCGTATTGGCAAGTCGCAAGGCGAGGCGGACGAGGAGTAGTCGGGCTCAGACGACCAGCGTGCTCAAGGGCAAGAAAATTGCGCAATTCAGCCTTGGGGGGCTCTAGCAGATAGATCTCCCGGAAGTCGATGACCGTATCAGGGTGTGCTGCGAGGACGACATCGCGAGCAATGTTGGTCTCTGCTTCGGAGAGAATTGAAAGAGGATGGGGGGCCATGATGAGATGAGGTTGTGAGTGTGAGAGAGAGAAGAAGGAGAAGAAGAAAGAAGAAGAACATTCGGGGGACACAGCCGCCGTTTTGTATCTCCTCATCTCCACCCAGCGCATCTCTTGCCGCATTGGGACGAGGAGAAAGAGCTCGGAATGGAACACCGGAATGGTCGGAAGAAAGCTGGAGGCGGAACACTTCCGTTGGACACCCTAATCGGATACGAGATGAGCCATCAGGGTATCGATGGGGATGATACTGATGGAATAATAATAGATCATATTCATGATATGTGCTAGAAGTGTTGGGTATAACATTAATATACATCGAGAGTCCCATATTTTCGGGGGTGGTATCGTGACATGGACATCAAAGACATCAAGGGACTACACCCACAGGATCATGGCTTGTTGTTCACTCCCCCCCAAGCGCCAAAAATGCAGATATTCCAGGAAGGAAAAAAAAAATAAAAATAAAAATAAAAAACACGCGCGATATATATCAGAATATGCGCTTCAAGCTCGGCTGCACCCACAAGGCCTTCGGGCATTGGTGTGACATCCGCCACTTCTTGATATTCTCGACGTCCCAGCCAGCGGAGAGTTGCGATTCCGGGGGATTGATCTTCTGCGAGCCAAGCCGCATCGATCGGACAAAGATGCATTGCCTACTGGAGTTGTAGGTGTACGACAAGCACTCATGGTGGTCATGACATGCTTTCCGACAGGCAGCGAGTGAGGTGTGCGCAGGGGACTCCGGAGGTTCTTGGAAACCACCCCAGTCACCATTGTCCCAGTCGGTCTTTTCCGTCAGTGTGTCCAGCTTCAAGAGATCCATCAAATCGGCGTAGAGCAGAGGGGTCTATGCGAATATGAATTAGTTATCATCAAAAAAATTGAGCAATATGCGGACGACCGATATGCAAAATCAAGGAGACGTACAGTCCGATCGCGTTGATTCTCAAACTGGATCAACGCTTTCATATCCGCGAACTGGGTTTTGTGCAGACTGATGACTGGCTGACACCAATGCGCATCATTGAAAGGAATCCCGTGGAGCGCATGCGGATTGAACATTGGCCACAGTCCGGACAGAGTCACGCCTTTTTTATACAGCGCCCAACCCAGTACGGAATCGCCACAGCAGTCGGACTTGATCAGATCGGCGAACTGCATGGAGAAGGACGGCTGCGTGTATTCCCCGAGAGAACCAACACTCCTCTTGAGCAATTTGTCGACTGCGCCCGCAGAAAGTACGAAGCCCGCTCCGCCATACGCAAAGTATGTCTTCTTACCGTCGTCCCGTCTGCCAGGGGACGGGGAGCCAAAGTACAGTGGAGTTCGCGAGTCATATTGGTCCAGAAGCCGGAACATATTATCCCAGAACATGTAGGTGTCCGTTTCGAGAAAGACGTACCACTGGGCGGTCGGGTTGATTTCGTATGCTCGCTCTACCATGGGCAAGAACTTGAACCGGTCGAGGTTCCAGCCCTTGGAGCCATCGATTGGCTTGTCATCTCCCCGCCGCAGTGCTTCGTACGCTTCATAGTCGCGGGTGTTGTTCCAGAAAGACGAAGGGTATGAGGCGAGCACATCATGTACATGGTGACCATTGAGCTTCGATTCATGATCGGACACGACGATCAGATTGGGAATGCAGCGGGTGACGGTAGAAATATGGGAATCGACACGGTCTGCGGGCTCTGAGGAACCGATTTTCAAAGTTATCTGGATTTGCGACGTGATATAGGCGGGGAAAGTGTCGCAGAGGGGATCCTCTTGTGATTCGAGATCAGGCGACAGCTTCTCACCATCTCCCTTCTTCATTTGTGGGCGGAAGCGCGATATGGTCTCCCATTCCCAATAATCGACCTCATTCTTCTGGCCGACCACATGCTGATAGATCGTAGAAGCGTCGCGTAGGCTGCGTGGGCCTCCAAACCCAAGATTTAAAGCAATCGCAACAACCGCAATCAGAAAGATGCATGCCGCGACGTGTATTGTTCTGCGCGACAATATTGCCTGGGGCCGACCACGAAAAGAGTGGAGCGAAGAGAAAAGAGATTTGATCATGGTATTCAACGGCATTTTAGAGACATGATTTGTGATCTGCTGGAGGGAAAACTAGCACATTAATTGTTTAGTAGAGATGGAGACGCCAACGTTGGGACTCGGGAAAGATGAGGATAACAGAAAAAAAGGGGAACGAGTCGCGATCAAATGCAAAACGATCAATACCCCTGTAGGAGCTAGAAAATATCATGTCCCCAGTGTCCAGAATATCAGTATCCAAGACAAGTGTGGTTGGCCTCTGAACGGCCATCACGAACGATCCACCGAGCCTAGCAATAGTCTTGGGGCTGTTTAGCCTGTTAGCTTGGGCGTTTGGCGTTGCATCGAGCGCTGGCCTGTTCTGAACTTATTTGACATGGGTCTGCGGGAGGCGAATCCGAACTCATTAGAGATGGGACAGCTTTGGCGTCAGGAGTACAGCATCTGGCCAGAAAGTCCCAATGGTTCTGAGCCTTGGATGCTCAATCCAATTTTGCCCCTTCTGCGCCCGTGAACATGCTGTGAGCCTGTGAGCCTGTGTCACTAGTTGAAATGGAGGTTGAAATGCAATTAATCTCCACACCACGGGTGTCTCACGTCAGATAGACTAAATTGGTTGTTATTAATATTGGGATTTGGGAGACTGGAACAAAGAAAAGATTCATGAATCCTGATAGGCAGCAAATGCTCTCCACCGAGGCATCAACTGGTTCTGGTCCGCTTCCTTAGCCGAATCACAGAGCCTCCGGCGCCCCGATAATACATCATTTCTCAAGGAGAACCTACGGAGTAGGAACTGATAGCAATTTACGCGAATCAAACGTGGTTGCGGACGATCAATAGTAGCGGCTTTTGATCGGTGAACGGTCAAACCACCCCTTAGCTTGTTAGTCGAGATCATATTGCATTAGGCCAGACAATGCCTGTTGTCAAGTCAACCCTCAAGACGTCGGTCATATATATTTCTCGAGTCGAGGATGATGATCTCGACGTTCTGGAATTGGTATAATAAATACCTAGGACGCGAGATCAGGACTGCTTCCCTTTAAAATGGTTGGAGTTGTCATGATGAAAGACTTACCTCCAGGGCTAGTTGAAATATCCTCAGTCAATGCAGCAAGAATTGTGCGGTTTTTGAGTCCGAGTATTTCTGACAATCCTCAGTGACGGATTGAATGCGGTGCTTTGAAGGATGAGACCTTGAGAAGGGAGAGGGAAAGGTGCTGGTTGATATTGGTGTTGATGTTATTCTAACACAGCACGTGGGAGATTCCGCGTGTGGAGTGGACGGAGATCAACTCCCTCCAGTCTTTCAGTCTCAGCGCGTTCCTGGAGATATCTGCTTGGGCTGTTGATTCAAATAGCCACGATGCAGCCATTGCTTTCTAACCATGATAAATTTGTATGAGGCTCTAGTCGACATGTTCTCGTCGGTGTTGATGCTGTTGTTCTCGGGAACCGGGACTGTCGCCTCCCTAAACACTTTTTATCCCCCTCTCAACCACACTACCTTCATTTCCAACACATCATACGGCACGTACGGAGGGATATATACAGCTCCTTCTGATCGGGCCAGCTCCTCTTCCCGGGATGATGTCTATAATTATTGCTCGATGCCTCATCCCCGCGTGGAGACCTATTCCGTGCCTCCACCCGTTGCCTATCAATCAGTTCAAGCCAAGCTGGTATATCTTGAGTATTTCCAGCGTCACCAACGGCGAACCCCTTACAACATACTTCCAGGAGGCGAGGTATTGCGATTGTTCCATTCTTACCTACACACAGGCTAACATTCCACCTAGGATCAAGAATACGACTGCGACAACATCAACCCGCACACATACGCGGCGCTTGCTTCACAACATCCGTCTCCGGTAGCCGTCTATGGCCAGGCCTACTCTGATCAAAGTAATCCGTTTCTCAACACCTACGTCAATGGATCTTGCCAGTATCCTCAACTCACACGCGGCGGTTTTCTGGATGGCTACCGGCACGGTAGCGACCTCCGCGCCGTCTATGGTGAACGGTTAGGCTTGCTCCCCTCCACTCCTGACCCCAAGAAAGTCTGGTTGCGCTCCAGCTCCTCAGCCCTTACGCAAGGCTCAGCGGGAGCCGTGCTGCGCGGAATCTGGCCCGACCATCGAGGCCCCGTTCCGCTACACCAGCAAGCCTCCGCGATAGATACGGTGGACAGGGGCTTTCCCTGCGCGGCGCGCGATACGCTCCAATCGACAATTGAGTCCACTGCAGAGTGGAAAGACCATCTCAACGTCACGGAGACTCTCCGTAGCACACTTGCAACCATGTTCGACGCCGAGAGTGTCAGCGCTTGGACCTCCAACTTTGACCATTTTGCCGACAATTTCCAGGCCCGTTTGTGTAATGGCTACCAACTGCCATGTCGTGTGGATGATTCATCCCAATGCGTCACCGCGGAGCAGGCGGATGAAGTCTTTCGCGCTGGTGATTGGGAGTATAACTACTGGTGGCGGCGCAATGCAAATGCCACGCTCTATATTCAACTCGTCGAGGGGCTGTTCATCGGGGAGGTTGTGCGCAAGCTCGAGGCACTTGAGCAGGGATCGTTGGAGCTTACGTATAGCCACAATTTTGTTCATGATGGGGACATTGCGCCCATTCTAGGGGCTCTGGGGATTAAAGCCCTACGGTGGCCAGGGATGGGATCAAACATCGCCATAGAAATCTGGTGAGTCTCTATGCCACTTTACTCAATGGCTCTAATCTGATCCATACAGGGAAACGTCCACGTCGGAGTTGTACGCTCGGGTGCTCTATAGCGGTCATCCCATCGACACTATTCACGGAACACTGGACTGGATCCCACTGTCTCAACTTCTGAATATCCTCCGTCCATTTGTCCCGCAAGACATCATCGCCATGTGCAAGTAGACAGCCAAAAACGTCGATAGCATATCTTTCCTCTCGATAGATACTCCGCCATCAGTCCTCACAGCAATAGCAGTGGCGCCCATCCGAACAGCATTGTGGGAACTCCCCATGACAGCAGACAGCATGCGAGCAAGGATACGAGCAGCGATAGCAATCTACGATTATTAGCTTTGCTTAGATACTGACCGGTCTAGTAGTGTAGAACATACGACTCTCCTCAACCGTAAGCACAGTCTGCTCCACACTGAAGGCGGGGGTTTTCCCCTGTTCTGCAGAGATTTTTCTGATCTCCCCTGTGCACCTCGATTAGTACATCTTCAAATGGAACCAGGGCATGGTTGGCCGTACGTTTTGCAAGGTGCTGGCTACCGTGTACGGTAGAGAGACAGAGGCACAACGCGGTGAAGTAGATGGGTTTCATTTTGGATACTGAGTCTGGATCTAGAACCGCACAACAATTCTATTTCAGGGCGCCTATGGCAAACATACTTATATTCCCATTCGACGATGCTTGTCCGCTCAGATGAGACCGTCATCTGCCATTGTCCATGGCTTGGGTCAGATGGCTGACTGTAGAGATATCAGATGATCCACCATCTCGAGCCTCTGGAACTTCAAAACACATCGGATCAACGTATAAGATCATAATGATGGGAAATTTCTTTTTCTACCAGATGGATCTCATGGGGTTGACAGCGTGGTTTTATTATAACCACGAAACCTATCACCATGCTGATTCTGCTGCGAAGACGTGAAAGTTGTAGTGGACTTAATTCCTCTCTACTATGATAACAGTCAACATCCAGGGTTGATCATGTGATCTTCAACCAGACAGACAGATTATGTCATAGGCGTAGAATATCCCTGAACGAGATGCTTAGATTTCTATCTAGGTGCCAGGTGTGCGATGCTCATATAGGTGAGCTTGGTAAAGGTCTTAGCCCTCATGGCAACGAAATGGCAGATCTTCCCACCTTTCTCAAACGCTAGAAATGAAGGCCATCCGGGGTCACTTCCTGAGAAGAATTCTAGGAGCCACGCTTTTCCGCCGCTGTACGCTCCACGATACCCTTATGGCGGCTCCTTTTTCTTCCAGTAATTCCAAAATGAATGAGACCGAGCATATCGCAGATCCAAAGCATGACCTTGAGGCACTCAATCGTTTTACCTCAGGGCGCTGGCTTTGGAACGAGCGACAACAACTTGCCTGCCGCTATGTCAATTTCGACCTCTCAACACTTCTGCAACGAGCTGCCTCTGCGATCGGATCGAGATCATGCACCGAAGTGTTAAAGATCTCAGAGGGCCAATACAACAAAGTTTTTCAGCTTACCATGAACGATGGACGCGAGATTATTGCGAAACTTCCAAATCCCAATGCAGGCAGACCACACTTCACAACAGCTAGTGAGGTTGCAACTCTGGACTTTGTATGGTTTGCTTTCTTTTCTACTGCGGCTTCTTTTTGCGTGTCGACACTAAATGTTACTAGTTGAGGAATGTTCTGAACCTCCCGGTTCCGAGAGTATACGCATGGTGTTCTCGAGCATCAGAGAATCCTCTCGGAGCAGAGTATATCCTTATGGAGAAGCAAGCTGGCATCGTACTAACCAACGTATGGGACACCATGAAAGGAAAGCAGAAAGTCCAAATTCTGGACCAGATTGTTGATATTGAAAGGCGCCTAGCAGCTACAAAATTCTCTCGGTTCGGGTCGTTGTACTATAAAGGCGACCTTCCTGACAATTCAGATACTACTTCGCCCCTATACGTTGATTCAACTGGGAACGAAGTATGGAGCAAAACGTTTGGCATTGGTCCGACTAATCACCGTTCTTTCTTTGACTTCAGGAAAGGCGAGTTGGATATTGAGCGTGGTCCATGTAAGTTCATCCCTGACTCATAATATCATTATCCTGTGCTTATCCATGCACAACCTTTAGGGTCAACAGTCACAGAATTTATGATGGCTATTGCGCGGAGGGAAATTGCAACTGCAAAGGCAGGTCTCCGGTACCCCTTAATGCCCGAAGGTCTTTTCTATGGACCCGGACAATACCAGCCTAGCCTCTCCAAAAAGCTCTCCGCATTGGAAAAATATCTCAAGGTGGCACCTCATGTTCTCCCGGAAAACAAAGCCACCCATGCCTCAGTTTTATGGCATGGCGATCTTCATTCGCAGAATATATTTGTCGACCCTGAAGACCCAAGCCGTATTGTGGGAATTATTGACTGGCAGTCTGTCAGTGCCTGTCCGCTTTTTATGCAGGTCGGGCGCCCAGCGTTTCTCGATTACAACGGCCCGGTGCCTGAAGATTTGGGGAAGGTCCCTTTACCACCAAATTTTGACTCCATGGATCCTAATGAACAGCGGAAGGCAATGGCACTCCATCGAGCACAGACACTGCACAATCTCTATCTAGTTCGGTGTCTTCAGGTTAACGAAACGGTCTTTCAAGCAATACAGAGCCAGAATACTCTCCGGCATCAAGTTAGTGTGGTTCCAGGATTAGTCTTGATGGACTACGAGCCGCTCCTCAACGACCTGTTAAGAGATGTTGAGAAAGAATGGGCGCATATTATTGGCGCGAGGGGGGATGGCAGTTCTCCTGGAATGCCGTTTCCATTGCAGTTCTCGGATGATGAAATCCAGCAGCAGGAGCAGGATGGCGAGCTATGGGCCCAAGGTGTTGAACTCATGAATGCATTCGTTGAGGACACTGGCTGTTTTAAACATTGGGATGGCAGGGTGAGCAGCGTAGATTATGAAAAATCTAGGAGAAAACTAGATGAGGGGGTGAGGAGGTTCCTGGAACGTGAAGCCAGGAATGAAGAAGAACGTAGGGAGTGGCTCAAAGCCTTACCGTTCGTGGATTAAAGTGGGCGGCAAGGTTAGAAGATATCACTGGTTTTTAGCCTTTCCGGCAATCTAATAATATTATAGCAATTTCCCTGTATCTTTGTCATATATATCCTTTGCTTCTATAGAGTACGGATATAGGTATAAGGTCTCGTATCCAGGTAGTCTTACCAACCGTCCTGGTAGACCAAGCTTTTTGCCACCGAGAGCTAGCTACCTTAAACTGGCGCGGATTTCCTACTGCCCGAGAACGAGGCCATGGTAGCGTCTTGCATCTGGCGTGACAATTTGCATGTCGACGATGTCGTTGGACTGATGATCAGATATTCTGTTCCGGCCGTGTCGATTTCCTAGGAAATTGCCGCGCAAGCAACGGGCGGGTCAAGGATTGCCTTTACGAAATTGAGACACATCTGCAGAAGATAGCATGGGCACGAGCTTGACGACAAGAAGCTGATTTCAAAAATCTTCTTTGCTGGCATTCAGATGCAGTTGTCGATCCTGGACTTGCCCTCCACTTTTTGTTTCCCTTCTCACAAGTCCCCGCTCAAGGGAGAGCAGGAAGGATGACAGTTTGCCTAGCGGAGCCCACTGGGCGCAGACGATACCCGTTGGGCGCAGCCTAATTATTTGGCTCGTAATCCTCCTCACACGCTCTCTGAGTTTCTCAGACGTTGTGGCTCGAAGGAGAGCAGCTGAGATGGGGTCGTGCAGCTTGACTGTTACTTCACGTTGTATTCTAGCTTCGTCCGGCGACGGGGGTCGAGATGTGTACAGTGGAGGGGGGCCGGCTGTCCGAGCCCAGCTTTTCTTCCCTCCTTTGGCTTGTAGGGATCCGTCCGGAGCTGGGTGGGTGGTGATCCCGCAGATTGCATTCTTCGCGATTGTTACATCCTCTTTGGTTGAATCCAGTTGGACGTGTAGACGATCTAGGCTGGTGAGAATTTCTGAGGTCGGTGGTTGCTCTGTCGCTTTCCCGAGGTAGGTTAGGATGCTTGTAAGGAAGGCTTTCAGGTGGCGGTATGTGTTTGCGCTGTAGCTTGTCCGGTGCTAAAAAATGCCTCTGTTTCAGTTGTGGTTTGTATCGCGCTCGTGTAGGTTTGATGGCTGAATGCCCATTGCTGGCCACTGGATACTGCTCGCATAGCTTCTTGGTGTCAATATGTAGCCAAGAGCGAGACAATGGTTAGTCGAGGTTTTAGGCGTGTAAGGTTCTTTGTTCTTGAGAATCTTCAAAAATTCGTTCCGAGCTGATGGTGGTTGTTTTGGGCGCAATTTTTGTCTCATGTCTGCAGAACGAGCGGCTCTCTGAGTTTCAGGGGCACGCGACTCAGGCTCTTGCTGGGCAATAATGAAAAGAATTGCCTCCTCAGCTATCCATGAATTCTTTTTACCGTCCTTGAGGCACGCGTTTCTGACCAACCTCCTCCTACGTAGCTAATTCTCAACCTTTCCTGTGAACTGCCCTTCTTTTCATAATATGCCAAATGCGCGTCCACTTCTTCGCGGGGAGATCACATACTCAAGTGCCAAAACAGAAGAGGTGAACGTTCTCCACCGATTGCGGTACCATGATCAAAGAGATGAATTCTTTGCACACATTCTCGAGAAACGTTACTGGGTCGAAGCGATAGTTGCTCATCACCTGAACCTGGTCATGGTGAGTTGCTCTGAATCTGAGGCTGACATGAGACACAAATCTCTCTGAGGCGATGTTCAAGCGCCTGGTTGCGGAGAGGCTCTCTGAATTTGGAGTCAATAAATCACCAAATGCACCCGCGCTGCTTTTCAAAGTCTGCAGCTCGCATGCATTCTACCCCTTTCCAGCATCAGACAGCGGCTCAGAACAGGCCGGGATCAATGAGGATGGTTTTGTGCGCGCAGTTTGTCTACTGATACTGAGTCCTGTCCAACAACACAGCACCCAAGTTCCAGGGACTGTGCATCGCTATTTTTCAGGAAACTAGGGCCCACATGGTGGTTGGTATATTGACATCCGCGGTAAAGACGCCAGTGACTTCCGCAGACGGTTGTTCCGGAGCCTTGCTCTTCCTGCCAGCTCTGGCACCAGCACCAGCTATGACACAAAAATAATGGTCCCTCGGTTCATATGGCTTGAATCCAAAAAAGAAGAAACTGATTCTGGGCCTAAACCTGACCAGCAGGTCGTTATTACAGAGGATGAGAGCGAGCTATCAATTGACATTATAGACGTCCTTTCAGAGTGTCCCCCCGAAGCTGATACGCTGAGCGCAAATCCGTTTCGCGAAAGCTACCGTATCGTCCTACCATCACTGCCAAAATGGACTGGTGACTTATCTATGCTTTTCATCCCTAGGATAGAACTTGTGGCTTTGTTAAAGCTGGTCCACCAAGTACAGGGGGAAAACTCAGTAGATTCAGCAGCGGCGATCAGAGGGCTAGGTAATGAGGAGAAAATCAGCTGGAAGAGGTTCGACTCTGCAATGTCGGAACAATCCGTGAGTTGATTCGGACTAAGCTATAAAAAACTTGTTCATCAGCTAACATGTATCACAGGAATGTATTGCAGATGGTCTTTCGAAGATCTTTAGCGCCTTCTCAACCGCCTAAGAGACAACTGGGGTTCGTAATTTTATGAACACTTTCTAAACATTATCTAGTTGATGTATAGAGCATAATGCTTATATAGAAAGAGATACATTTGAAATTTTGATTCCTACCCCAATCTTATTGAGCACTATATGATAAGAGTCATTTCAGCTGCAGCAGGGTTATATAAGCATAAAGGGGGATTTAGAAGCATATAATCAGGATACATAGCGCAACCATTAGGCATTTTTGATGAGTTTAGTTCGTGGTATGGCTAGTTACCTTATTATAGAAGAGCTTACAGGGAAATTGTTTTGTCCTACGCAATCCGCACACACAATAGTGTCTATGGCAAGTAGTATTCATTAAGCGTTTTCCAGCAAAGGTTAAAAGAACTCAGGGTTGGGATATCCTGGGCCGTAGCTTTGTATACCTCCAGCTTTCCAGGGAGATACTCATAGCCGAGCCTTATATCCCAGAGGAATCCGTAAGCTTCATGTGGGAGCAGCTTGTCACATCCCTCCATTCAGGCCGGCGTGCTCGCGTAGCGGCGCGCGTTCCAGAAGTTCTTATGTCTCCGTATCGCTGACAAGTTATTCGCCGAGATCCCTTTTTAAGGATAAACCTGGAAACTGGGGATTAAATCAACTGTGAGATGATCACTCCAAGCAAAAAAGGCGTCGCTAACAAAGACAAGATATTGCTGTATCATACTTGCGCTATCGAACATTGAACAAATGGCTCCTGTTAAGCCAACATCTTTCATTGTTGGAGCTGGGGATTTAACATGGGAAAATTGACGGAGTTCAGCATCGTGTTTGGAAAGGGGACACTGCACGCTATCTACACAGTAAAACATCCAAATCAGTCAGCATCAGACGCAGGTGCCATTGGCGCTAGATGATGCTTTCCCATGATGGTTGAATGCAAGATTATCTTATCAAAACCTGCATCGCGAACAACTGAGCAAGCCTGGTCATGATTGGAGTTGTCGAGCTGGCGTTGATTATAAATGCCCGTTTCCACTCTGAATAAGCTCCCCAACTTTTCCCGTCTCGACAGAGTACGTACTCTATATATAGTCTCTCATGAGAGAACTTCATGGAGAGAAAGGAGATACCAGTACTATTTTCCAATAATTGAATGCTCGGTATCACGGCAACACAATGGCGGTTGAACGAGAACGAGATGCATCGCCTTCTGAGGCCACGCCTCTGATGGAGCGCACCCCTACATACAACGAGGAAACACAGACATCGCTTTCGGTCTTTCGGGGAACCATTCTAGTCATTGCTGTTGGCTTATTACTATTCATTCAGAGTATATGGATATCGTTTCATCCTCAATGGCCACAACAACTGACGACTTGCTATGATAGCCACAAATATCTCAATGTTGACCACTGCCCAATCTGACATTGCTGCAGATCTCGATGCTTTCTCAGAGACTACCTGGTTCAGTTCAGCATATCTCGTACGCTCATACGTCCTCGTGCCCCTTGAAGGCATCACAGAAAGCTAATTGTGCTTGTGCAAAGATTGCAATGTCCAGCGTTACTCCTCTAGCAGGACGTCTCTGTCAGATCTTCACGGCCCGTAGTTACACGCTTTTCTCGGTCATACTGCTATCCATCGGACTATTCATCACTGCAGCTGCTCAGAGTCTGCCGATATTCCTTCTGGGGCGCGCAGTATCTGGGTGCGGTAGTGCCGGCGTCATGGTCACATCCTTCATCTTGATCCTCGATCTTACGAGCAAGGAACGAAGAGGTCTTTTTATCGGCTTGCTTAATGTCGGGCTGACGACTGGCATCTCATGTGGCGCCGTTATTGCCGGGCTATTGACGCCCAAGTATGGATGGGTAGGTCATTTGCTCCAGAATCCACAATGTCTGCGATATTGCTGCTGACTCAATGGCCCCAGCGTCTCATCTTCTGGATCCAAGCACCTGCATCATTGATTCTGGGCTTGGTCGAATTTTTCGCTGTCCCCGGCAACACAGTAAAGGGCTCCATCGAGCTCGGGGCACAGTCAAACTTGAAGAAACTTGCCAAGGTCGACTATCCAGGTGCCTTGACTCTAGTAAGTCCAGAAAGGATATTGTTATAGATGATCTCTGACCCTTCTTCCAGACCGCCTCGGTATTTTTGCTACTCTTCAGTCTTGCATCGCCCGATTCAAGTGTCACAGTTGCGCCTCTGGTTCTGAGTGTTGTGTTTTTCTCTAGCTTCCTCCTGATCGAATCGAGATTCACCTCCGAACCAATTATCCCAATCGAGGTCCTCAAAGCTAAAAGCGTTTTGGCCACTTGTGTGGCAGCTCTCATCTCGATGATGGCCCGCTGGTCGATCCTCTTCTTCACCCCCGTATATGCAATGGCGGTTCGAGGATGGTCTCCTGCATCGGCTGGGTTGATCCTGGTTCCAACCAATGCTGGGTTTGGTCTTGGGGGTCTACTTGTTGGATGGATCCATATTCGCAAGACAAGTAGCTACTACATGTGAGTGATGCTGCAATTATCTACCTAGATTGGCCCCACTAACTCTCTGCGGCGGCAGCTCAACCCTGGTCGTACTTTTGTTATTTGCTCTGACAAGCTTCGTCCTGGCCTTGCTCTCAACGCCGTCTTCATCAACCGTTGCTTATGTTGTCGCCACCTTTCTCAATGGCTTCTTCATTGGCGCCTCAATGAACTATGCGCTCTCCCATATGCTTCATCTCACGAACCCTGATGTGCACTACATCACTACCTCTTTATTAGGCATGTTCCGGGGCTCCGCCGGAAGCTTTGGATCAGCCATCGGCGGCGGCTTCTTCCAGCGTGAGCTGAAGAAAGCGCTTGAGAAGGGGTTCGGTGAGAATGGTCTGTTTGATAAGGGGGAACTTGTTCGCAAGTTGTTGGGAAGTCCTGCGCTGGTGGGACGATTAACAGACACGGAGAAGAAGGTCGCCGTTGAGAGCTATGAGCACGCTATCAAGGTATTGATCCTCGGAGGCTGCGTTCTCGCTCTGGTGTCGACAATCGTCCAGGCTTGTACTGGATGGTCAGCACCATTGGGGATGGAGAAGGGAGATGGAGACGATGTAGAGCGAAGCTCTGAAGGGGAGGAGTAAATACGCTATAGATCAACAATTGACAAATGAGCTAGACTCAGTATTATCAACACACCTAGTATTATTGATCTTCTTCTGCTATTTGTCAAAGTTGACAATATTAGAGTCGTCGTCCCCATGCAAAAGGTGTCTGCCGTATTTTTTGCCTTGGTGCCTTAAGATGTCTTGGCGTGAATATGAATCGCATCAGAGCGGATATTCCACCTTGACTCCAATAATAGTTTTCACTGCCAACTTGCACCTTTCTCGTCCCAGTGCCCCCTCTCAGACCAGAATACCGGAAATAATCATGCCGCGCGCAGTAAGAGGTATGTTTGATCTCTTATCTTGAGAAAAGATACAGTGTTGCTGACAGATCACGCATCACAGGAGTGCTCATCGAGTGCGATCCGTCCGTCAAGGCCATTATCCTCAAGTACGACGAAGAGAGACACGACTATATTGTGGAGGATCTAGATGACGACCGCCATCTTGTCATCAAGGAGAGCCAGTTACAGAATTTGAAGGAAAGACTGGGAAGGGTAATGGACACAGACACTGCTTCTTGAGAAATGGCTTTGTTAACGGTCGGAAACAGGAACTCGATGAGAAGGTTATGCAACCTGAAGAATCCGAGTCGGAGTAGAATACAGGCTCTCGTCCTTTGCCTGTAGGACAAATGAACACCCGCCACATCGTCGTTCCCCTTGTCCTCACCACCAGCTCATCCAACCTTGGGAGTCTACCGGGATCCGGTGCTGCATCGGGAGTAGCAAACCCAGGGCAGTCCATGTGTATAAACAGGTTCCGCGCAGGTTGAGCATCAATGATGATGATGATGAAGAGGAGGAGGAGAAGGATATGGAACTACATCGAAATCCTACCTGATTCCCTCACGACTTCCACCATGACCATGAATCATTACGTTTTCCTGTCTCACATATTTCGTGCTATGCCCCTGCATGTGTGGTGTTATATGAGGACATCGATGTCTAGAATGTTTGTGTCATCATTTCGTTCTAGTTGGATACCTGACCTGGTGGCGAAGCATCCAATGGCTGATAGCCAGAACGCGCTGAACGGAACCTTGGAGCAGGGAACTTCATGCAATAATGCTGCAGACTATATGACAGCTTAACAAAGGATTTGGTCTGGATGAATCTAGGAGGTTCCATGGATAGGCGCTTGTCTTCGAGGCTTCCCAAGAACTTCGCTGCGGAGAAAGCTCGGAGGATCACGTGATCTGTATCGAATCTACGCGAAGCATCCAATTTCTACTCGCCACTTCGAGCAATCTTGCATCATCAAGCAACATCTAGGGAGTTCGAAGAGGAGTTTTTACGATTTTCGGAATAGCATCATTATGGATTCTCGATTCATAAGTCAAGGGTATATAGAGGACCTCGAACCCCGTGTCAACTTTGTCTTCAAGTTCTCAGATCAGAATCAAGACTCAAAACAATACATCGACAATAACAGCTTTCCAACAACTCCTCTTTCTTAATATCCTTACCACACAAGCCCAATCAATATGTCTCTCTTCCGCACCTTCCACACTCCTGGCGACTTCTCGCCTCTCTTCCGCCTCCTGGACGACTATGATGTCCACCGCTCCAGCAAGGGTCAGACTTCCGCAGGGAGCTCCTTTGCGCCTCGCTTTGACGTGCGCGAGAGCAAAGACGCCTACATCCTCGACGGCGAGCTTCCTGGCATCGCACAGAAGGACATTGATATCGAGTTCACCGATTCCGAGACCCTGGTGGTCAAGGGCCGCACCGAGCGTGAATACCATGCCGGCAGCCCCGACGAGTCCAGCGAAGAATCTTCCAAGAAGTCGTCGGACAAGAAGGAGAACACCGAGGTTGCGCAGACCGGCGAAAAGCAGGTCAGCAAGTCCGATGAGAACAAGCACCGCTACTGGGTGACCGAGCGCTCCGTCGGCGAGTTCCACCGCTCCTTCCAGTTCCCCACCCCTATCGACCAGGACAACGTCAAGGCCAGCCTCAAGAACGGCGTCCTGTCCATCACTGTGCCTAAGAAGGCTGCTCCCACCGGCGCCAAGAAGATCTCCATCGAGTAAATTGGCTGACGACTGAGCTCATTCGCATACGAGCATGACTTGACGACTTGCGTTTCAATCTTTCTTCCGTTTCATGGACTGATACTCGATTTCTCCGCATGCACTTGATGGAAAGTGTGAAACGGGTGGATGCGAGTCATTCCTTTTACTTAATTATGTACTATTTCTATCGTTCATAGTGACTTAATCTATTTTCACATCATCGCATTTTCCAAATTTCCGTAGAACGTTACTAGCTGTAGGCATAGTACTGTTTGGTCCTCCGATGGACATTAGTGAGTCTCTACTAAGGTAGAATGCTGGTTTCATGGAGTGGAAATGCAAATGACGGAGGGGAGATGCTGTATACACGATTACGGAGGCTTTGAGCAAGTTCTTAGACACTCACTCATGACTAGCATACGCATTTTCCAAAAATTGCACTGCGCTGTCAAATATTGCATCCCTGAGCTTCGCGTCAATGAAAATGGACGGAACTAGTCGGTGGAAACCGTGTTAGCGAGTATACACAAGCTGGGGAAAGAATCATCATACTCTCCAACCACCCATGTATCTGGCCCTCATCGAATCTACTCTCGATACGGTAGACTCTCGACTGCATCTTGGAGTTCTGCTCACTCATACCGCGGTTGACAGCTGCAGCCTCCTCTTTCAACCGCTCTATGAAAACACTCTGCTCCTGCAATAGAATGTCCACCTTGGGAACGACAAACATCATATGCCGCGGCAACGACTCGATGTCCGCCAGGATGGGGTTCAGCAGAGGATTACCCATATTCTCCAGCCTTTCGGGGCCTGCATACGCATCCATCAAGGGCAGGAGCCAAGCCAACGGATCTTTCTCAGGTATCCCCGCAGGCTTCGGCTTCTCCCACGGTGGTAGCCGCAGATCAACCTTATCGGAACCTGGCGTGTCATCCTTCTGATCACCATAAGAGTGTGGAAGAAACCCACCGGAGCGTAGAAAGTCACCGACGCCTTGACGCAGAATTCCGTCTGCGCCAACCACTGCGCAACCCCTAGGGCCAGGTTCCCACCCGCCGAGAACCCGCTCACGCTCAAAGTCCTCGGGTTCGCGTTCCACAATCTTTCGGCATTCTCGACCAACCACTCGGCCACGTCTTGGACATCCTCGTGGGCGGTCGGGAAGGTATACCGCGGAGCGTATCGGTAGGATGTCGACACGACCACCGCGCCGGTGTCGTCAGCGACGCGCTGACAGAACGAGGTCTGGCCTTCTGGCAGCCCGCCGAGGAACCCGCCGCCGTGGATGTTGAGGTGAAGCGGGCGGAGTCGCGTCGGGCTTGGTTTACCGGGGTGATAGACGATTGCGCGCAGGGAGTGGCCGGGTGCACGTTTGAGGGGTATGCTGATGGCTGTGCGGTGGCCTTGGTAGAAGAGCGTGGAAAGGTATTGGATGGTGTTTGTGAGAAAGACGATGGGCTGGAGGCCGAGCAATCGCCAGCGGAGAGTGAAAGGGAGAGATGGACAGAAGATGGCGTCGTACAGAGGTCCGAACCAGGCAGAGAGAGTCGACATCGCGATTCGCAGGCTGCGGCTGACTTGTTGGTGATGATGATATTGGAGAAGTTGCGCCTGAAATGAGAAAAGTAATCCGGCTCGTATTGGGCCATTCCATTTGTCTACCACTTCGTCTGTGAGTCATCTTCTTCCTCAACAGGTCATTACTCGGTATATTCGCAATCAAATCGACCGATCTAGTAGATATTTATCAGGGAAGAAGCTGATGGGTCGAGAGAAGGTTGAAGCTTGGTGGTTGGGCCTGAGAGGTAGACAGACATTAAATGACCCGGTCATGGATCACTCTCTCGCCGGGCCGTTCGCTCAGGCAGGTTAAAATGGTAGATTGAAGCCAGTATATCCAATCGCATTATGAGTGAGTATTGTAGCATGATTTTCTCATCTATATGACTTCCATCTCCATATCTCCATAGCTTGTCTAGTCGGACCGAGGCACGTGAAGCCAGCATTGTTAAAGGGCTGCATCTCCATCTCATTCTGGGACCACACCAAACATCTCAAGTTATTTTCAATCAGTCTTGCTATCTTTTTAGGCTTTGCAAAACAAGAATCTGCCATCATCTGCATAATACGACGTATCCCGGGTGTTGACCAGCATCCAGCGCTCGGAAGCCATCGACTGCGAGACTTGCCGAGGTCCGTTTGTTCACTTTGAGGTGCCAACATATAACTAACTGACCATACCAGCACACAACAAAAGGCGCCTTTAGGAGCCTCAAATCACATTATTCTAGCCTCATAATATCAGACAAAATGGCACAGTTCACCTACGAGTCAGTAAAATACTTCAGTGTCCGGTTTCCGGCTGAATATCAATATGTCGCCCATGTGGAGATCAATCGCCCAGACAAGATGAATGCCTTCTTTGAGGCGTGAGTGACCTACCTATCGAATGGACTACAAGGATCCCATAATAAGCCGTACCTCTCATACTAACAAATAATCCAGGATGTGGATCGAGATGGGCCAGCTCTTCGACCAACTCTCCCAGGACCCCTCAGTCCGGGCCATCGTCCTCAGCGGCGCGGGCGACAAGGCCTTCACAACGGGCCTGGACGTAACCGCCGCGTCGGAAGGCCTCCTCTCAGACGAAAGCAACAACGGCCCACTCGATCCCGCACGCAAGGCCGTCCACTTCCGCCGACACATCGCCTCTTTCCAGGACTGCATCACAGCCGTCGAGCGCTGCGAGAAGCCCGTCATCGTCGCCATGCACGGCTTCTCGCTCGGGCTGGCGGTGGACCTGTCCACGGCAGCGGACGTGCGCGTGTGCGCGCGCGACACCCGGTTCGCCGTGAAGGAGGTGGACATCGGGCTGGCGGCGGACATCGGCACGCTGAGCCGGCTGCCCAAGGCCGTGGGGAACTTTGGGTGGGTGAAGGAGGTGGCGTTGACGGCGAGGATCTTCGGTGCGGAAGAGGCGCTGCGCGTCGGGCTCGTCAGCTCGGTGTATGAGTCGAAGGCGGCGGCTGTGCAGGGGGCGCTGGCCATGGGCAAGCTGATCGCGTCGAAGAGCCCCGTCGCCGTGCAGGGCACGAAGGAAATTCTGAATTACTCGCGGGACCACTCCGTGCAGGATGGTAAGTTGCTTCGGGGGGGGTTCATTGCGGTGCATGTCTGTGGGGATTGGCGTGCTGACGAGTAGCAGGTCTTCGATATACGGCTGTGTGGAATAGTGCTGCGCTGCAGACCAAGGACATCTCTGCAGCGTTGCTGTCGGGGCTGAAGAAGCGCACTCCTACTTTTGAGAAACTGTAATTGTCCGCTATGGAGGGCAGTACTATCTAGAAAGGTAGAATGTATATCAAAGGCTGTTTCATAAACGGAGTCCACCGAGCTCGAGGCATAACCACGTATCTCGTAGAAATCTGCATACACAGTAAACCAGAGTGACAACAGTCGCCCACAACGCTCTAATGATCTCCCTCCTCAGCAACCAAGTGAAATCGACAATGACAGGTGGAAAATTCCGAGAGTCGTCCCGATTCCCCGACTACCCTGTCCACGGAGAATTTCTCCGTTTCGAATAGACTAGACAACCCCTTCTGCACAATCCTTGACATCACTGCAGAATGCAATCGAGAATCAACCCAACCGTCACTCGGCTCGAATCCGGGTCAAGACTCTGCACATCAGGGCCAAGTGTGCGGAGACCGGCGTCTTGCATCATTACCGGTAGTGTCTCAGTCCTAAACACCCCCTGTTTTCTCTTCGAGGGTTATGAAACTCCGCTGGGCCGAGTGTGTCTCAGGCTCTCAGCGTGCGAATTGTGAGGGGGGGCCATGTACGTGTGCAGGATGTATGGCTGAGGAGCCCAGTGGGGGATACACCGAGTTCTATGGATGTGTTTTCCACGTATACTCTATGGCTTGGTGGCCGTGGCAGCGGACGTATATAAAGAGTCGCCTCTACCCCAACAAGTCCTCGTTTACGGTGGTAGCCTCTTCATATCCAAATTCTCAGCTGCACCTCAGTCAAAAATGAAGACTCTGGCTCTCCTCTCTTCGCTTGCCCTCCTCCCCGGCACGCTGGGCGCGACCCTCTACCTGGCCGGAGACTCCACCATGGCTCGAGCAGGCGGCGGGCACGGCACTGACGGTAAGCTACCTAGTACTCCTACACGGCCATTGCGAGGTCAGCAGGGAGCCAGCATTCTAAAATTTTCCGCCCAGGCTGGGGCCAGTACATCTCATCATCGGTCTCGGCCAGCGTCTCCAACAAAGCGATGGCCGGCCGCAGCGCGCGCTCCTACACCCGCGAAGGCCGCTTCCAGGCCATCGCCGACGTCCTCCAGCAGGGCGACTACGTGGTGATCGAGTTCGGGCACAACGACGGCGGCTCGCTGTCGACCCGCCACAACGACAACGGGCGCACCGACTGCGCCGGCACCGGCGGCGAGACCTGCCGGACGGTGTACAACGGGGTGACGGAAACCGTGCTCACGTTCCCCAAGTACCTGGAGAACGCGGCGCGGATGTTCCAGGCCAAGGGTGCCAAGGTGCTGATCGCGAGCCAGACGCCCAACAACCCGTGGGAGACGGGCAGCTTCGCGTACGCCCCGTCGCGCTTCGTCGGGTATGCCCAGTTGGCGGCGCGGGTCGCGGGCGTGGACTATGTGGACCATGGGGCGTATGTGGCTGATATCTTGAAGTCGCTGGGCTTGCAGACCGTCGACTCGTACTTTCCCAATGACCATACACATACCAGTGCCAAGGGTGCTCAGGTCGTCGCGAACGCGTTCCTCAAGGCTGTGGCGTGCAGCAGCGTCGCGCTGAAGGATATCTTGAAGACCACAGACTTTCAGGGGAAATGTTTGTGATCTAGGATTTTTTTTCGTTTCAAATCCTTGTAAAAGATGACATGGGAAGCTTGGTCATTTCTGTCTATGTACTGGTACGGCTCGCGAGATCTACATCAGGATGCAGACCACTCCCAATAATTTAAAAAGTAGAACAAACATAGCCAGGTCAAAGATCACTGTGACAGTCGCTAGAGGTTGGTCATAAGTGTCGTCAGAAATCGGCCCGCCGCGCTGGGTGGTATCTCAACTTCAAATCAAGAGATTATCCTGTCATTCCAATTCCTCCACGGTCGCTTTGACAATTCCGCGCTTCTCCATGCGACGGTAGTACTGGGCCAGATTGGGATACCGATCGCTCGGGAGTGGCCCGCTCTTCAACACCATATCCCTAAGGACGGGCCACAAAAAGCAGTCATCAAGTCCAAGGGCCGGTCCTCCCAAATAGTGCTGCCCGTCCACGGCCTTCTCCCATGTATCCAAAGTGTCCAGTTCAACGTGTCCATCGCTGCTCGCGCCTTGACGCCAGCTCTGCAAGAGTGTGTCGATCTCGGGAAGTCGATCACCCCCGCGCAACACTTCCACACCTGCTCGTGTAAGCCCCGAGGCATGCTGTGCCAGGAACTTCATGATTTCGGCATCTCCCGCGACTTCGCTGCCATCTGTTGCGATGAACAATGGTCGTTGATCGTCCTCGGTGACTTTGCCAACTGCTGTCTCCTTCGGTGACTTGGAGACGTCGTATCGAATCCCGTTCTCGCTGAGCGCAAGCCGAACTCGCAAGTTCGCCACAGAATCAGACCCTTCGATTAGCGTGGTTGTCGTTGTCGTGACAAAATTGACCACATCAAAGCCTCCACCGTACACGGCATCCCAGTCGAACTCGACTGCATGGTTCTCTTGACCAAACGCACGGATCAGCCGATCGGTGGCCGTAGGGTCCCCATGAATGACCGGGCGGGCCCGCTGATGGTCCTTGGAGACGGCGCCCTGGCCCCAGATGGTGTCGCCGGTCGGGCTCAGGAAAGTGCCAATGTGCCGGAAAGTGAGAGAGATACGCTCGCCGCCATACGCCAGTTCTTCTCGAGATTTTTCGGCCTCTTGCCGCTTGTCGGGCCGTATGCCATGAAGCCAACGCATGTTGGTCGTCTCCCCCAATATGAACAGCGACTCATGGGGCATGGGTATGCGCTGCGTAGGTCTCTGATCTTCATCGGGACCTTTGACCTTGTTCCGCAGCGTCATCACGCGCTGAGCACCAAGACTGACGTTGCAGATAGATGAACCACGGACAATGTCGAGTGTCTTGTCTGAGTGCTCTGAGATGCTGTCCTGTCCATCGCGATAGAGTTGAATGAGGACATGATTGAGCGGATGGCCTAGGATCCGCTCGACAATGACACGCACCTGGTTCACGGCTGGCGTGAAGGGATGCAATGGTGGAGACTCGTCCGCTGGATGACGGTAGATGGGAATTGATCCGTTATCCGAAGTCTGTCCTTGAACAGCGACCAGACGAGGAACCTGCCCCGACATGTGATACATCTTCTGCCAAGCGACTTCACTTCGGATCTTTTCAAATGCATCGGGCGGAAGATCCAAATCATGGATGATGCGGGAGTCTCCTTCTCCGATCATGTCGCCTGGTCCACGGATATCCCGCGAGCGCTTGGCTTTACTGCTCCGCGACCCATCTGCGCGAGTAGACGATTCGGCCTTCTGGTCCTGTCGTTTTGCGCGGCGCACACGCACCCGCGCTTTCTTCTCTCCCGAGGGACCTTGCGATTGAGCTGCACTTCCTGGCGACCCAGCTGTCCCGAAGCGGGAGCGAGACCGCGCCAGGTTTGACAGACTTAACAAAGTTTCCTCTTCACCGTCGCCTAGGTCCACCAGCTCAAGCCTCCGACGCCGACTCCGCGAGGAGTCTGCTGCTCCCTCGTTAGCCGTGCAACCGCGGCCTGTCTTAACATTGAGTTCGTCCAGAACCCCTTCAATCCCAACAGCGGTCGCTGGGTGCGAAGGCTTAGGGGTGGTTTGACGGGCAATGGCATCCGTCTCTTGCCAGTCCAGCTCTTCCAGGAGTTCCTGCGACGTAATCCCACTGGCTCCGAAAATATCGGCCATCCGGCGCATCGCTTCCTCATGGCGGGCGAAATCGCGGAACCCCAGGCAATCCTCGATCAGCGTCACCGAGAAGCCATGGCGGACAGCATCCAGCGCAGTAGCATAAACGGAGACATTGGAGAGGGAACCGCAAAGGTATAGTTCTGTGATGAACCGTGTGCGAAGCGAGAGGATCATGCCATCATCTTGTAGAGCAGAATAGTCCGACTTTTCCATCAATGTGTCCGAGTCCGCATCCAGGGCAGCCAAGATGGGCGCGGGAAACTGGACGCCGCTTGTCCGCGGTCGGCAACATTGGGACGACTCGTTCGACAGAAAGGCTTCCTCGTCCACGGGCGTTTGGGATTCCTTCTGGCTCCCCCGATCGGACGGGCCTCCGAGTTTCGGTTGCTTTTTTCTCCGCTCCTCTCCCGCAGGGCCAAGCACGATCCGTTCCTGAAGGTCCGAGTCTATGAGGGGTCGGGGTGACTCATAGTACGAGCGGACCCAGAGAACATCTCCGGTGTGGCGGAAGGCATTGACGAGCTGGGGGAGAATCTCTACAATGTCGGCAGTATTGGCGACGTGGAGAGCACCAGATGGACGAATGAAATCATTTTGAAAATCGAGGAGCAAGAGGGCCTTTCGGGTCTGGATGGTGGGCAGAGCACCGAATGAGGAGATGAGGCTCATCGTAGGCACATGATCGATGGGGGGGGGGATCAAATCAACAACGATGGTCTTAGAATTGTGGGCTGTCAGGGTCCAGGGACTAGGGAGAAATGATGATTTGCCACTGGTTGCAGATAGTGGATTGGTGTCTCCAAATTTCCATGAAGGACGTCGGCCGGAGTTGATTGTGTTGCTGGAGATGCCAGGTTGCTGCTGCTGCTGTTGTTGATTTGTTGTTGTTGTTAATGCTGGCGGAGCCCAGACACCTCAGGCAGTCAGGCGTCACTTTCCACCACAAGACTGGTTAGTTTTACTGTCTTTGGTATGGCCTCTTGATATGTGACCCTGTCTTATAATCACTACGGAGTAATTATGCGGGTCCCAGGCACAGTCTGCTTACTCCGAGGAACTGGCGAGATTTGCTTAAAAACTGCCTAGCCAGGCAGAGACAAACATCAGGCCGTCATATTCTAACGTTGAAAAGCTAACGTAAGGGTTGGACTGGGGTTTAGACTAGACACTAGAGACAGTGACCAGCTGACTCTTTGATTACCTATCCCTGGTTTCTATCTAGCATCAAATGGCCACATCTTCTCCGCCTTTGCTACTGTCATGTCTTCGCCACGGGACTCGGCTTCTTTGGCAGTCTGTATCCATTCATTATACGCTGCGCGATGAGCAACCTGAGCAGCATCCCATGCATCATTCGGGATCCACCCATCAGAATTTGTATCAAGGTTGTCTCTTAGCCAGGACTTGAGTGCCTGAACAGCCTCAAAATCTTCATAGTCGCGAGCATGCTGTTTCAATTCTGCTTCTGTAGGAGAATATGGACATGAGCCCTCTAGCCCCAGTTCTGCCCAGCGAGCTGAAAGCTCAATTAACTCTTGGCGGACAGCGACAGCGGAGTCTCTCCAAGTTGTGTGACAGTAGTGGAAGAGTCGAAAAAGAGTTGGGTCAAGTAATCTTGCAGGACGAAGCTTAGGAATAAGGGCTGTCATAACCACATCATATGTTTGATAACAGACAGATGCATCTTTTAATTCTCGTTCCTTTTGTTCAGAAATTTTCATTTCATTTTGTTCATTCTTAAGTAGATCTTCCTCGGGGGCCCTTGGGAGTGCAGTGAAATCAGGTGTCTCATTGGCATAAATAAACGCGGGCTCAATGCTGGTTGATTGCCAATCTATCAGGCCAGTAATAACAGTTGGATCTTTGGCAGAGACGTAGATATTCCTCTTGTGAAAATCCGGATGAAGCAGAGCTGGTGTAGCAGCGTCCTCAATGCGTTTATCTTCAGCCAACTTTTGTATCACCTCTTGACTTATTTTCAATAGACGGATGTGATCTTGAATTGATCCTTGATATGGCAGAAGCTTGCGATTATTGACGGCATCTTTGGGTAAACGAGAGAAACCGGTATCTATCAAACCTCGACAATAACTTGTGAGATCTCTCCAAGGTCCACAATTGGGGCTTGGGCCACGGTAGAGTTCATGTTCTCCCGGATTTCGGTTCCAGAAAACTGGACTGCAATGTGGTCCTACACAGAAGCCCTGCTCAAAGGGAATCTTTGAGTCCAAGTCTAGAGGCGCATCTGCGAAGTATAGACTGCCGTAGGCCGGGAAGTCTAGTGAAGCCATCTTTTTCATTATTAATGAAAGTGCTTTAGTGCACAGCATATGTTGTTCTGGGTTCATTTTATGCCACTCTTGATGTAATTGAACACCTGTTACATGCTCCTGGATAATATATTCTGTTCCAGTAGGATTGGAAGGATTATCACTCCAGTCGAGAATTTTTGGTATCGGAAGCGAAATCTTGGATTGTACTATAGACATATATTAGTGAGCATGCCAGCCATACTCTCAAGGGCAGGGGATATAGCTTAGCCTTACAATAAGTTATAGTTGCAACTTCAGAGTTGGTTGTTAACCTTGGCGGGCCAGCAATACCAGTAGGTACCCTTGCCACAACACAAGATCCATTATCCATTATTAAAAGGAAGACTCTGTTGAATCCACCTTCTCGCTTCTCATATTTGACAACACTGGTGGCCCCTGGACATATGTAAACAGCCCGATCACACAGTGCTGAGAAGTCAAACATAACATGGCGAGATTTTCGCTCGAGCTCATCCCGATTGAGCCATCTTCCACCTGTATACGAATGCGGATCATGTCCTAGAATGCAAAGTCAGTGACATATTAACTCGTTGGTCAATGACGGGGAGTGTATGCTACTAACGACGAGTCAGTTCTTGCGAATCTGTTCCTGTGGATGTGCTGTCGAGCCTGGTATATGGCGAAGGTGCGCTGTTCTTGTTTCCCATGTCGGATAATGTTCGAGATGGGCAACGGAATCGGCAATGCTGAATGATTGACGAAGGGACTCCCAACCGCCGCCAGACTCGGAGCATATCAGACTGCTGGTCTCCTTTTTCAGATTGTCAGGTGCAGGGAGGTCGAGATTGGAGGTCTGAAGCGCCCCCTTGGCCCTTAATGCAGCTGATTGTTTTGCTGTCTTGGCATTTACTAATTAAGTTATCTGCATTACCGCCCACACCTTACTGTTAGGCTATCTAGATATATATATATATAGGAACTGGGCCATATCCTTCTCCGCCCGTCCAATGCCTCAGATGACCTGAATATGATTATATGAGATAATAATTTATGCAGGACTTGGGTATAACACCATGCCGTACTCTAATCGCTGTACACAGTAGTTCCTCTGAGAGAACCACCCTGGATACTATGATATAGAAGAAATATCTTAGGAGGATTTGAATGGACTACCCCAAGATACTATTATAGATGTAAAATTGAGCCAATTACAGAGTCCTACTAACTTATGAGTCGAACATCATGTTCTGACCACCTTGCAGCAGCTCAATATTGATCAATTCGAATCCCAATATTTAGTCACTATCTTGCACCAGCTCCGAAGTCGATCGGGTCTGGGCTCCGACTCTGTGACTCAAGCCATCCACTTTCTCCATATTCTCAGCAGTGGAGACGCGGACCGGACAGACATCGCAGTCTCTAAGTTCTAGGTTGAGGGACTCTAAAAGTCTTGACGCCTCCATACGGGGGTTGTGCTGCCCTTCCACCCGACCAATCACACCGCGTTCTAGCCGACATCGGCCGGGGAGCGCTGGCTCAACTCCGGTCACGTGCTGCACATGGCCGGTTCTGTCGTCCTCGACAACGACCTTATAAGTTCTCTGGCTCATCCGGCTTCTCTGAAAACTTTCTTTCTTCTTCCCTCACTATTCAATTCTCATCTAAATCTCCTCTCTTTACCTTCCTCCATCCTCTTTCCTCCCTTCCCCCCCCCCCCATTTCTTCCTCCACAATCTTCACAATGGCTTCCCGTGGACTCCCCCGTGCCCTCCGTCTGGCCCGCGTCGCCGCTCCTCGCTCCGTCATCTCGGCCGCCCTCCCCCGGCCCGCTCTGGCGAAGGCTGCTACCCGTGTGGCTGTCTCGACCGTCCCCGTCCGTGGTGTTAAGACTATGGACTTTGCTGGCCACAAGGAGACCGTCTACGAGCGTGCCGATTGGCCCCGTGAGAAGCTCCAGGAGTTCTTCAAGAACGACACCCTTGCTCTGATCGGTTATGGTTCTCAGGGTCACGGCCAGGGTCTCAACCTGCGTGACCAGGGTCTCAACGTCATTGTCGGTGTCCGGAAGGATGGTGCCTCGTGGAAGGAGGCCATTGCCGATGGCTGGGTCCCCGGCAAGAACCTGTTCGACGTCACCGAGGCCGTGCAGAAGGGTACCATTGTCATGAACCTGCTCTCCGACGCTGCCCAGAGCGAGACCTGGCCCACTCTCAAGCCCCTCATCACCAAGGGCAAGACCCTCTACTTCTCCCACGGTTTCTCCCCCGTCTTCAAGGACCTCACCAAGGTCGACGTCCCCGCCGATGTCGATGTCATCCTCGTCGCCCCCAAGGGTTCCGGCCGTACCGTCCGCACTCTCTTCCGTGAGGGCCGTGGCATCAACTCCTCCATTGCCGTCTTCCAGGACGTCACCGGCCAGGCCAAGGAGAAGGCCATCGCCATGGGTGTTGCCGTCGGTTCCGGCTACCTCTACGAGACCACCTTCGAGAAGGAGGTCTACTCCGATCTGTACGGTGAGCGTGGTTGCTTGATGGGCGGTATTCACGGCATGTTCCTCGCTCAGTACGAGGTTCTCCGTGAGCGTGGCCACAGCCCCTCCGAAGCTTTCAACGAGACCGTCGAGGAGGCCACTCAGTCTCTCTACCCCCTCATCGGTGCCAACGGTATGGACTGGATGTACGCCGCTTGCTCCACCACCGCCCGTCGTGGTGCCATCGACTGGTCCAACCGCTTCAAGGAGACCCTGAAGCCCGTCTTCAACGACCTGTACGACAGTGTCCGCGATGGCTCCGAGACCAAGCGTTCTCTGGAGTACAACTCCCAGAAGGACTACCGCGAGAAGTACGAGAAGGAGATGCAGGACATCCGTGATCTCGAGATCTGGCGTGCTGGCAAGGCCGTTCGGTAAGTTTTTGACAGTTCATCCACACTTGACCTTGGAATATATGCTAATTCCTTCCACAGTTCCCTCCGTCCTGAGAACCAGAAGTAATTTAATTTTGCATCAATGGGAAGGCGCGGGAAAAGTTACGACTGTACTATGACTGGCTTGATTTCTTTTTATTTTTTCTTACATGTTCATTGAGTTAATAATTGGGATAAGAGAATACCACATTTCGATCTTTTTTTTTTTTTTTCACATCAACCTTGCTTTCTACTTTCTTCTTTAGAGTGCAGATGCGTAATCCGTGTCTCGCCATTATAGCTCGCGATGACTCGTATCGACTTTCTGCCAACACAATCTCCACCGTAGTTTTATTCCCCCGCTTCCCCAGTCCATCGACTTGAAGTAACGGACTAACCAATTCACAATTGAACCTCCAAGATTGTTGACCTTGCAAGATGACTGAAGCACCGATCGTGGCACGAGCCTTGACTCCCGATGCGGTGCACTCCGCCTACTCGTTGATCCAGCAGTACATCCACCGTACGCCCCTCCTCACCAGCCAGACGCTCAACACCATCGCCTCAACGCCCCAATCGCCCGAATCGCTCGTCGGCACGCCGTACGAAGGCCAGCCGCCAGCGAGCCCCAAGTTTCGCTTCTTCTTCAAATGCGAGAACTACCAGCGGATCGGCGCCTTCAAGGCCCGCGGTGCATTCCATGCTCTGCTGCGACTCCTCGCAGAGCGGGGTGAGGAAGAGGTCAAGAGACGGGGTGTAGTCACCCACAGCTCTGGTACGCCATCAAACCATTGACGGATTGCCCTCATATGCCATATTTCCTCTTAACGCTTTTTTTTTCCCCCCGGCACAGGAAACCACGCCCAAGCCCTGGCCCTGGCCGCCTCCACCCTGCACGTCCCCGCGTACATCGTCATGCCAAGCATCAGCACCCCGTCGAAGATCGCGGGCACCCGGTCGCACGGCGCCGAAGTCGTCTTCAGCGGGTCGACGAGCACGGAGCGCGAGGCCGTCGTCGCGGAGATCCAGGCCAAAACCGACGCCATCCTCGTCCCGCCGTATGACGACTTCAACATCATCTGCGGCCAGGGCACGACCGCCTTGGAGATGGAGGAGCAGTACCGGGATCTGGTCGGTACAGACCCGCATCTCAGCGCTCACGGAGCGAGCGACGCAGGCGCGGGGTCAAGACACCTCGATGCGGTGATTACGCCGGTCGGCGGGGGCGGGCTGAACGCGGGCGTCGCGACGTTCTTCTCCGACAAGCCGACGCGGGTGTTCGGCGCGGAACCCAGCTTCGAGGGTGCCGACGACTGTCGTCGGGGCCTGGCGGCCGGGGTGCGCGTCGAGTTGGTGAAGACGCTGACCATTGCCGATGGGCTGCGCACGCCGGTGGGGCTCCTGAACTGGGGAGTCATCGCGGACCGCGGTAAAGTCGCTGGTGTGTTTGCTGTGTCGGAGGAGCAGATCAAGGCGGCGATGCGGCTCGTCCTGGAGCGCATGAAGGTGGTGGTGGAGCCGAGCGCGGTGGTCGGACTAGCAGTGTGCCTGTTCAATGAGGAGTTCCGACGCCTGGTTGAGAAGGAGGGGGGTGAAGAGGGGTGGGATATGGGCATTGTGTTTAGCGGGGGCAATACCACCGTGGAGGCGATTGGGAAGCTATTCAGCTAATTTTTCGGGGATATACTCGAGGATGCATAGAATAGCGCAGTGTGGTTTTTTTTTTTTTTTTGCACAACCTACACATACCCATCACAATCCATAGATAGACTCATACAAAACCACTTCAAGATATCACGCGAATTCAATGCCATTTCTGCCCACATGGAACTTAAACACCCCCTGGCTTCTCTCTCGCAACTCCTCTATGATCCTCCGCGGCCAATCCTCGCGCCCCCATTCATTAACCCTCCCCACGAAGCGACCCTGCAGAACCACCTTCTGGCGCAGAGCCGCCTCCCGCCGAGCGTCTCCAACCGTGGCCATAGGCGGAAACGGACGCACGGCATCCCGACGCACGATCAGCCGCAGCGTCGGGAACCCACCCCAGGGAGGCGGAAGCGGACAGCGGAACGCTAGCACACTCGAAGCCGTGTTGCCAGGAGGATGATACGGGTCAAACGGACCCGAAGGTTTGTGTGCTTGCTGGGCGTAGCGCTGGGGATCAGGGATCGAGCGGCCGCCCGAAGCAGTACATGTATAGGCGACTGAGCAGCTGAAACGTGTCTGCAGTCTCTTCAGCTCGAGCACCAGGCGCGCGTAGACGTCCGCGAGAGAGAAGATACGTTTCTGGTCCCGCGCGAGCTCGAGATCGGCGGCAGGTCGTCCGATGTTCTCTGTGCGGGCGACCTCGTCGTGCAGCTTGTCTTGCCAGAAGAACGCAGTGGCGCTGTCGATGAAGATGGCGTGCAGCGGCCTAGGGGCAGAGAGGTGGCGCGGGGTATCAAGCAGGTATGTGTCCAGGTTTTGTAAGGTCGCTAGGAGAGACGATGAAGATTGCGGGCGGAAAACATGGACGTGTTGCAGGGAGGTCCTTACGATCGTTTCCAGCTGTTCAGGCGTAGGCGTCGATGGGTTTGTTTCCGCCTGTGCTACGTCCTGTGGGATCTGGTTGCCATGGTTTTTGAGCCTCCTGTTGATAACCCCAAGAGCAATCGTTCGGAGACGTTGAGGGTCAAACCGGCCATCTGTGTCGATGAACACGACCGCTGAGTCTCGGCCGTCAAGCCGGATTCCGTTGTAGGTTGATGGCAAAACGGCAACGGCAGTAAGGTAATAGAGGAGCTGAGTCTTGCCAGCTGCAGATGAGGTGCTCGAGACCTCAATCACCGGGTCTCCTCGCTTCACGCGAGCAGGTACAGGAAGTCTGTAAGCTCCAGCTGAGACAGTCCGAGTCTCATCGACGTCCATCTTTTGGTGCTGGTCCCCATGCTCGTCGATGTCCTCTGAAATCATCTCCTGTTCCAAGTCCTGAGGTTTGCGTTGGGCCTGAGAAAGAGCCGGCAGCACAGGTGACGGCATGAACACCCCCAGAAGAGCATCCAGATCATGGACGCCCAGTCTTGAGACATCTTCGACTCGAGGAACCAGGTCTCTCAGGTCACGTAAAAGCTGCGAATGTTAGCGAGTGTTGCTTCAATTGTTGTTGGGCGATTTTCGAAGAAAATAGCGTAGTTTTTACCGATATACAAGACTGCAGGAAAAGGAAGATATATATATAACACGGATTAACTGTACCTCATGCAGTCCCTCCTGGTGTACCTCCCCAAGCAATCTTTCCCCGAAACTGGTAGACATTGCTCACTCGAGCCTGAAAGAAGCATATCATGGAAATCCGAACATCACGACAACTGACTTTGTTGTTGGCAAATCCCTCTGGTAGCAGTATTCCATAGAAAGGTGTTGCGGTGGTTTTGATACCGTGAACGTACCAAACCATCCATCGATCTATTATTGCATCTCCGGGAAGAGAGCAAAAGGTTTCCGCTTCCACCATGTCATCTCTGCCACCACCATCGAACTCCAGCACAACCGGTACATTTGCAACTTCAAAAAAGAAACTCTTCCGGTTTATTCAAACATAATACACGATACAATAAACCGCAATGGCGCCCCTCGTCCCGGTCTTCCACGCCGAAGCGCTCCCAGACCATGTCAACGTCGTCAGCCGGAACTTCCAGGAAAGGCGTCGCAAAGGAGGTCCCGTCGATCTGAAGAAGTGCAAGCTCCTCGAAATGGTGCAGTACTCGTGCAACCCGCCGCAGGATGGAATCCCCAAGCCCGGAGTTGTCGTGTGCAAGCCGATCGTCCGGCTATTCCGACGGTACAGTTGTTCCGCATCGCTTGGTAGACGTCTTTTACTGATTCTCTCTCTTTTTTTTTTGTTTTGTTTAAAGGTGCGCCGGCGGTTTAACAGTCGAAACGACAGCGTGGGAACCCATACGCATAGCGGAAGAAGAAGCACAGCGGAAACGCGCAGCAGAGGAGGCGACCAAAGCCTGATTACGACGAGAGAGCATACACACAGCATGTGAGCGGAGTTTGGGAGCTGAAAATCTACAAATACGGAATAATATCAGGGATTATTTTGGTTCCTCCGCCTGCATGGGTCTATATTGTGCTCAATGGGTATCTCTTGAATACGCTCAGTACAAGAAAAAGAAGAAGAAAAATTGGGAAGAATAGAACACCCTGACGCCTGCCTCCGCATCTCGCATGATGGTCTCATGGACCAGACCTATGTGCTCACCCAGCTTTCCACCCTCGTCACGCTTGTGGTATCCTTCGGTCCCGGTGATTTGTCCTCTGCTCTTCGGTTGCTGGGGGCCGTCGTTCGACGCCATAGGTCTCTTTCACAATTGATCACTGGCGGAAGCTCTAGACTCAATGGGACTTTGGGTCGAGCCGGCTTGGGTTCCGCATCCAGCGTCCCGAAATCGATTTCCAAAGGCGCAGCTGTACTCGACGCAGCGGTGTCTCTCTGCACCTTCTTTGCGATGCCTTTGACTGTCTTCTCGAACATACTATCCATGCTCTCCATTCTCCGACCCCACGGTCGCTTCTCACGGCCCGCAGAGCCAAGTTGGTTATCCTTGAATGATGCTCGCGCTAGCTTGCGCAAGGCCTCTTCGCCATGTCTGCCGTCTTCGGTCGCGCGCTCGCGAATCTTCCGTGGATCTTGCTCGCGCTCGGTGAACACCGGAGTGTGACGGTAGGTGTGTTTACTCGGGAACTGAGGGAAATGCTTTGGAATGTATGCGCTTCTGTCACGATCGTCGCTGCCGCTTAGTTCCGCGCCCAGAAACGGCAGACTGACCCAAGAATCTTCTTCTGGCGGTGGACTGGGCAGGAGGATGGGGACCGGTGGGACGTCTGGCAAGGGTTTCACGTGTGGGAGAAGGTCGCCCACGCGCACACGATGTCTCTTAAAGGCATGTTCAACATCTTGAGGGATAGGTTGGGTACGTCGACTCGATAGCATCGACTGTCGAACATAGGAAGCGAGTTTCAAGAAATCTAGCAAGCATCCCAAAATCAATAACACTGCGACTAGAATGACCTAGACAGCTATTTTGCGGTCAAGGTGTAGAACGTACACTCCTCCGCTGCATTGCGAAAGCTTTCCAACGCGGCGGGATCAGCGATGTCGAATCCAGATTCGCGAAGCGACAGTCCAATAGAGCGGTTCATCAGATGGTCAACCCGGGCATCGTCAGTGATCGCGGGCTCCGGAAGAGCTGGAAGAACGGGGTTCAGCAAACGGTGATGGTGGTGATAAGGGCGCTTCAAGCGCTTCGTGTCGGGAGCATTTTGCTGGAGAGGTGAGGTTGAGGATCGCTTGAGGGGGTTTTCAGAGGACACCATGGCGGTGTTGGGCGCTGGACGTGATGGATGACGGCGAGAGTGTCGAGACATTCTCGATTCGGACATCGCAAGAGCTTCGTGTCCGGTCACGTGTTGGTGCCTGAGGCAGGCAGATTGCTGGTGCTGCACGGCATGAATAGAAGGGAGACAGGAAATTCTGATGTAGAAACTCAGATATATGGTATATATCGATAGTTATTGTATAAGTCAAGTAAAGAGTAATTGATTGAATAGTGACTCTTGTCTATATCTATCTTCGTGCTCTCTCTCTCCTCTTGCCCGTTCCCAGCAACCAGTCAGGCCACTCATATCGGTCGCTTACGTGCCGGATCGGAAAGCTTCACTTCGACTTTCAAGTTCACATCATCGTTCGCTCCCCTCTCTTCCTCCCTCCGCCAGCCCCCCACAACCACCACCAAAGCAGGTATCCCGTCTGCTGAAACCGCACTCATTACTCTGGTTCAATCAGATATTTTCATCCATCCGTCGCAATGGCCGCCGCTATCCCTCCCATCACCGGCGTACGTCCACATCCCACTCAGGCCATACCCGTTGCTTTTTCGCTTCGGCTTCGCACCTTCTTGGACCAATCCATTGGCTAACACAAGTGATGATCTAGATGCTCCGCCGTGGTCTCGTTCTCGATCTGAGCACCGCCTTCGGTGAGTCCCCCGTCCTTCTACCGTCTGAACAGCCCCGGAATCGCCTCGACATGGAAGCGCAGGAATTGTCCCACGGACATCCGAGGGTCCGAAGAAGCAATCCGCCGCGACCCTGATATGCAGAATGGCTATTTGGAACATATCTGGGCAATACACGCAAACCTTGACGGGGCTAACGCTTCCTCGCTGTCACATACAGGCTTCGGCACCACCTTCGGCTACCTCTGGTGGTACGGTACGTATTATCGCAACCATTTCCCCAGCTAGAGAATGACTAGAGCATTTCCCTGCAGCCCTTTTTTTTTACCCCCTTCTTCTAACAGGCTTATCAGGCTACCACCTTCCCCGCGTCCGCGCCCGTGACTCCTACTACACCCGTCTGGAGCAGGAGCGTGCTGCCCAGCAGGCTTAGAGTCGATAATCCGTCGTCCAACGCAAAGATCAGAGAACGGCCAACATGACAAACCAACGTCATCCGCACCTGCCCCCCATTCAAGATTCCATGTCCCGCTTGTGGTTCGATGATGGCCGACATTGGCATGGAGGCAACTCGCTTGGAATTGGTCATACCGTTGCCGAGTGCTCGCCGGGGCGGGCTAGGGTGACGCCGGTGTTGCTTTGTCTGATTGATGTGTTGATTGAAAATCGAACGCAATGAAACTCCGAAAGGAAAAGAAGAAACTTGTTCTACTAGGTCGCATTGGTTCAATTTTGTTGTTGGTTGTATATATACGGTGGTTGTTAACTTCAAACATGCCGTTACTCGTTCCACTCTATGTGCGAGGGCGTAGTATCTAGACACTGTAGTCATCCGTGCTCGACACTCCCAGTCTAGTCGATCATCGCGAGGCACAAAACCTAATTCGATATCCTGATGACCGTACACAGTACTAGGATACTTAGACAGGATACTCACACCCACTCTACTCTAGAAACGCAAATGACGGGTCATATAAACTATGCATTGCGTTCATGATGAAATCTATCCAGTCGCTAATTAATTCAAGTTATGTACGCGCATTAACCATTTCATGAGAAGAAAAAGGGCAACCTCCTCGCCTGCAGTGCACTGTATTGCACTGCCTGTTCGTCACCTCATCGTTTCTTTTCCTTCCCCATATGTGCACGTTTCGCTCGATCCTATCATATACGCCGTATGTGCTGAGTAGTAGCATGATGCCGTGTGTGTTCGTGGTCGTTTATATTCACTGCAGAGTCCCAAGTCGGAGTCGGAGTCGGAGTCGGACTGGGAACTCTTCATCGCATCACGCGATCGTACTGCATGCCCCGGACGGTCCCACCGGCCATCGCGGTGCGGACGTTCCGCTTGAAGCCCTCGCGGTTCGTGCGAAGATCGTCGGCGGCTTCTTTGTTCAGAGGGTCGGAGGCATTCGGCTCCAGGAAGAGGAACTAGCAGGCAGCAGTCAGTCCAAATATCCAAGTATTCAACAACAGCGCCGCCAGAGCAGCAGCAGCAGCAGCAGGAACAGTAACGAAGAAAAAAAAAAAAAAAGAAAGAAAGAAAAAGTCACAGACATACCTGCATGCCCACAATGACCGCATTCAGATTCAGCACGGGCTTCCAGTCTTCGCGGAGGATATTGAGACACACATTCCCCTCAAGGTCGATGTTGGGGTGGTAGATTTTCTGGGTGCACTTGACCTTGGGCGGGTCATGGGGGAAGTTCTGGTTGACGACGAAGCTGAAGTGGAAGGCGCCGCCCTTGTACATGCCCTCGTCGGGCTCGATGGTGAGGGTGAAGTTGAGGATGTCATCCGGGTTGGGGAAGGTCATTTTCATCGTGCTTCCGAGGGTGAGTTCCTGCAGGTCTGTCCATGACGCTTATCATCAGCCCGAGTTCTTTTTTTTTTTTCAAGCTGCCGTGTCTCGAGCGCCGGTTCCCTAGGCAAGGTGGAGGGGGGAAACCTTGCGACATACCTCGCTGCACGCGCAGCTGCGCCGCCGTGACCTTCTTCTTCTTCTTCCCTGCTGCGCCCTCGGCATTTTCAGCCTGCTGTTGCTGTTGTTTCTGCACGGGAAAATCGTGATGTCAGTGGGGAGAAGTTCGTCCAACACTGGATAGAGAGCTCGGTGCGTTGAAACTGTACCATAGACCAGATCTTCAACATCTTGGACAAAGCTCCGCCACGCAGGCCGTGTTGGGGGGGGATGTTCGGAAGTACGTTAGGGAATAAGAGATCGTTATTATTGACAGAAAAGAAAATGAATGAAAAGCAAGAGATATCACCGTGTAAAACCCCACAGATCAGATCTGTTATCGATGACCGAAATGCAGTCGGAAGAGCCTAAGATGAGGGCGACTAAAGTTCGGGCCTGCGGGGGGGGGCAGCCTGCGATGGGCGATGAATCAGTGTCTCCACTCCGCTGTGGCACGGAGGCGCAAGATTAAAGACGAAGACGAAGCGCAGGCGCGCACTTAATAAGATGAGGCGACTATAGGGCCCAAATCAAACAAAGAATATCGGCAAAATGCTTATAAATGATCTGATTGTGAGGAACCTGAGATGGCGAAGTGCACTCGACGCGACGCCATCCGCCACGACCAGCGCCTGGGAGGCAAGACTGACTGAATGAATCCATGCGGTCTAGCGAATAACTGGAGCAGCCTGAAATATGCAAAATGAGTGATAAAAAAAAATGCATTTGAAGCTCCTTCCGGGCATTGGTGTATCGATTTCCTTTTCTAACCGCTAAGAATTTACGAGACATCACAGCGCAAATGGCCCTGTCCAAGCGCATAGATCCAACGGGGACAGAGCCAGCATCAACAGAATGGGACAGTAACAAACAAGCGTCATATGTAGAATACAAGATTGTGATGGAAATGTGCCAACGATCAACTCCGGAGGCCTTGGTGATTCGAGTATCTCGTCCACCGAGTAAACCACCCCTTGCTCTTTCATTACAAATAAACACCCCTCTTCTACCGCCGAGCAAAGCAGCACATAACACCGGTCTTGGCCAGGAACCAAGTGGCTCCGATAAAGCGGAACACGGCGACGACGGCGTTGGACCACAGCAGAGCTTGGAAGAAACGGGATGTTCGATCGGTGGCATTGTTCTGGACCATGTTAGCGTGGAAAATCCACCAAGAAAAAGGGCTGGTTAACAACATACCGTGAAACCAAACTTGTCAACACCGTCGCTGGTAATGCAGACAGCCAAGAGAGCGTTGCTGAAAATCCAGAAGGTGACCAGTCGGGTTCGGAAACTCTTGTACGAATCTTCCAGGGTCTTCTCCTCCTTCTCCACCGGTGGTACATAGGGTGTCAAGGCACGCTTGACGGTGGCCTCAAATTGACTGTCAATATCGGCCTGGGGCTTGTCGATTTCTTCAATGACAACCTCCTTGCTATCGTCTTTGGTGGTCTTGGCCGAGGGAAGTGCGTCTGCCTTATCGGAACCCTTGGTACCCCAGGAGACATCGTGCCAGTTGCTGAAGGCATAGACGTTCAGAATGTTGATGTAGGACGACTGGACACACATATAGGCAGGGAAGGAGGTAAACATATGCCAGGGATCCATGTACATGAAGGATGCCACGAAGTAGAGACCGAATGTAGCTGCGAGGGCGATAATGATGATACCAGCACCGCTGGATCCGAAGAAGGAACTGAGGAACTCGCCGACACCCTTATCGGTGACGAAATCCATCTTGGAAGTTCCGGTAAATGCGCGCACCACCAGGTACAGAGCATCGATCACAACATAGACCTGGATGATGCCAAACACCACGAAAGACGCGAGATACGAGAACTTGGAACCCTTGGGACGATTACCCAGAGCGAGAATGAACTGCAAAAGCAAGAAACCCAGGTAGATGTACTTCACCAGGGTGTTGATAACTGGAGTCGCGGTTTTACCAAATGGGAAGGCAGAATGGCCGTTTTCATCAGAGGGACTGCCGACCAGGTCCATGATGACCGTTGTAGTAAGCCAGTAGGAAGCTATTGAACCATCTGTCAGACAATCCACCTCCGACTGCGATGAGAGTCACTTACCCAGAGAAAACCATGTCAGGATCGTAGAAAAGATGTTATACAACATCTGAATGTGCAGGAAGAACATGCGGATGATGTTGTGTCCACTCTTGTACATCCGACCGAAATGCATGAGCGAGTAGATACCGGCAGCGAACGAACCGTTCAGCCAACGACGACGCTGGGAAATGAATTCAGGAGCACCTTCTGGCACATCAGTTTCACCCTTGGAGGCCTTGACGTACGACAAATGCCACTTGGAGCCAGCTTTCGCGACCAGCTCAAAACAGAGAATACGATCTTCGGCCAAGAACATGTTCTTCTTGAAAATATTCATGCCTTCGATACCCTTCTTACCCAGTTGCTTAGAGAGCGTATGGTCACCATGGAAGTACTGCTCCAGCGGACGGCCCATAATGGCGCGGAATCGGTAGGCTGAGAAGGCACCCGGCAACACACTGACGTATCCAAAGGAACTTTCCAAAGGTTTATCCAGAATGTTACTGATCTTATACTCAAAGTTCTGGGCAGCGACCAGCGGGTTGATCAGGTTTTTCCAACCCTTACCCAACATGGCGTGAATCTCACCGCATGCACCACCGAGATCCTTATCGTTGTAGAAGGCCTCCCACAGATAAAGGAGCGACTTGGGGCCGGGCTTTGTACCCGCATCAAGAAGAATGCAGACTTCAGGGTTGAGAATGCGACCAAAGGCATTGAAGAGCCATCTGTGCGAGTTGATCTTCTTGCTGTTCTTCTGCTTCAGGCAGAACATCATCTGCACCGGAGGGAGCGTGCTGGGACCGTCATCTGTGGGTCGGATGAGCTGCTGATTCGGGGTCACGGACAATTGAGTTGTGTATTCGAACTAATCACCAGTCAGTACGCCGAAGAGCCGGACGGAAACCGTCGCGGGCGATACATACGATGTGAGCCACCGTTTCCTTTCCGTCAACGTCACGCTTCATGACACCATCCTGGTAGATACCGATCGTTGCCAGAACATCGAGCGTATCCTTGTCACAGGGGTCGATACCGTCGAAGACCAAGCAGACCACGATCTTCTGCCAGGCGGGACCACCCTTATTCCAGAACTCGGATTTCTTGAGATTCACAATGTCTCGGATGTTCTGCATGACACCGTGCAGAGTACGCGATGTGAGGGTCTTGTCTTCGTTGTAGTAGGTGACCGCGATCAGCAGCTCGGTATGTCTGTTGTACATCGCAGGTCGCAGATTATAACCGTTGTGCAAGGTGAAGTCATTGGGATCGCACGTCGCCGCGGTGTCTGGTCAAATCGCAACAGGCGGTGTTAGACAAGGGGAGGTTCCTATCGAAGTAAAACGATGGCAAAATCGCCGGTGACCACTTACATCGCATGTGCGTGAATTCCTCGCTACCGCCCTCAAGGTCGTTTCTGTATTTCGCCTGAATGGCGTTTTGAATGGCGCTAGGCACAGGATAATCCACACTCAGGACGGAACCCTGCACCAGCTTGACCTTTCTGGTAGCATAACGTCGCAGACCACCGGGGCCGCCTCCAGGAGCTTGTCGCTGGCGCCATGCCTCTGTTGACGAGGTGTCGCTTCGAGCATAGGGGGAAGCGACACGCCCAGGGACACCAAAGGCTGCGGCTGGATTTTCGGTCGACTGGGCAGAGTACACCGAACCAGGACCGGCGGTGTTGTAGGGGTCGGAGTAAGCCGCTTCAGGGGCGTAGGTTTCGGTCAGACTGTATCCGGAGACGGGACGAGTTGGAGAATGACCGCGCTGGTGAGGGTCATCGAACGGACCAGTGAAAGGACCCTGCTGGTTGGATAGCAATCCTCTCGACGCTTCCTCTTCGTACTACAATTCTATATTAGCATCCTGCGGCCAGACTCCTTCCCTCACAGAAGAGATGATCGTCCGCGACTCGACTCACAGAAGTATGAGGCAGATCCTGAAGTCGGTGCCCGTTGTCGTCGTACTGGGGCGGCGAATGGGAGCCAGAGCCTTGGTAGGCCATGGTGAAGATGGGATGTCAAGATGTCGTGCTTCTTTTCGGGGAAAACGACTGGGGGGGGTGTGGTGGTTGAAGTCAAGAGACCCGAGTCGCAGCAGAACGCAAGGGAAAACGGGAAGGGGGTATCAGGAGGAAGAAGGAGCAAGGAGTCCGCTGATTCGAAAGATCCGACAAGGCGAAGTGGAATCAATAAACAACACTGTCGTCACAGGAATGAGAACAAGCGATGGAAGTCAAATCAATCAATCAATCAAAGCCGAAGCGTTCAATGAAAGAGACACAAAAATATGGCAAGGCTGGTATTGATGGTTTGTTTGAGAGGGGGGTGGTGGGCACACAATGAGAACGTGGACGAAGCCGCCAGGGCTGGTTATATTTCTGAAGCCCGCGAACCGTAGACAGCTGACAACCTAAGCCTGAGAGGGGCCCCCAAACGGGTTCTACAGAAGGCGTCGCGATGGTATGTACCAGGTCGAAGTTCCCCAAACGAAGTTGGAGGAGGAGAAGTGAGGAAGATGAAGATAGGGAAGAAAAGGGAGCAAAACAATACAGATTGCAGGCTGGAAGGAGGAAAAAATAATGATGGTTAACGTTAATAATAATTAAAAATAAAAAAAAAAAGAGGGCGAAAGGAAAAAAAGAAAAAATAAAATAAAATAAAAAAGGGCCAAAAAAAAAAATGGCAATACGATGGAGGATCCAACAAACAGCGTCCCTGGCTCTTACTGAATAGCGTACACTGTACGCAGTACAGCCCTTAGACTCGGTACCTAGTTAGTTAGTAAACTACCTAGATAGTAGTTAGGGAGTTAGGGGATGCGTCGCTCTTTTTTGGGGGGTTCAATACTCAATACTCTACTAAACTCAACTGTAGGTACTGTAAGTAAGTACCTACCTACTCCTATACAGTCGCTGAGCGTCGCAATGGCGAGTGACTGACTGAGCCATGGGTGGTCGGTATTTAGTTTCCTTACCACCAAAGTCGGTGTCTAGGTACCTAGGTTTTTATTGTTCTGTACCAGACTGCTGGGTAGGTATCGGTAACAGCCTTACAGGACGGGGTACCTGACTGTAGCTGCCAGAGGAACGCCAACCATCCGATGGTACTCTCATGATTACAGACTTCAATCTTCCTGAGTAGCACTACACAGTGAGTACTTGCTTGTTTTAATTCTTCAACTACTTTCAGACTTACTATAATGTTGAGAAGGCCTTCCATCTGGAGACCGTATCTTTGTCATAATTACCAAATGCCATGGTCTCAGTTGACTTTTGATCTCTCATTCCTCAGCTGAAACACGCCACGAGAGCCAAGCCGGTATCTAGGTTGGTGTCTTCGATCCTTCATAGGAGACAGTTGATGACAGATGGGACAGCAGTAGATATCAGTATTATTACAATACAATCTCACCGCCATCAATTATTACTACAACGATCAAGATACTACAGAGTACATCTTTATCCTCTGGTCAATCCGATGAGCAGATAATAGGAGCAATCCTACCTTATGATGTGGTCATGACTGACTGAACCTGCTGGTTCTCTCTTCCACTATGGCAATTGCAGCATTCTGCACCCCTCGCCAGCATGACTCGCAGGGTCAGAGGAGATACCATCGTCACAAAAGGAATGCTTAATTTCCTCAGCATCCAACACTCATTCTGCATGGCTGGATACACAGTTTTCACTGGCTTCTAGCCATATTCTAGCCTTCTAGGTCATGTCTGCTCAAGTACGTCGTTATCTATTTGCTTTTGCCTGCTTCCCACTGGTCACTATCAAACAAATCTACGGTATATACCTGCCTCAAGGTATTGACCTGTGCCCATGTCACATATACTGACCTGACAGAGTGACGGTAATATTAATACAGACGTGATGCCAATCCCAAATGCCAAGTTTCAGGGGGCGCGGGGCATCCAAAGAAACCAAAGATTCTCGAAAAAGGTTTTAGCCCCAGCCAAATATAGCCTTGTGGAGCAGAATCATTCCTTTGTGTTCGTCCGCCGTTGGTCGAGCACACATAATCCAAAACTTAGAGACCGCTGGCTCGAGATTCTTGACGCTTGCTCGCTTTAATTGGAGGGTCATCTTGAAGGCCGGGAACACCCCTGATTGGTTCCGTTGATTCAAGGTGTCATGTTGAGTGGTCAGCCATGGTTTCATAATCTCCTTCCGTCATGAGGATATGGACTCGTCTCTTTCAAAGTTCGAACATTAAGGTGAATCAAAGGAGCTTGTCACTGTCAGACTCATCGAACGTCAGGCACACTGTGCGGTTCACCAGCCACGCGGGACTTCGGAGGCTTTCAAGAGATTGCGAGACCAAAAGACTGCTGAGTCCTGACTATGGAGTACTCCGTAGATTGGCGATCATCATTGCCACGCTCGGCTAGCCTAAACTGTCTTAGATTTGGGGATCGCCACTCTTGATGCCTATCTTTAGAAAACTCGACGGTCTTGGCAGCTCGACTCCAGCACACCAGCCACTTTGCTGTTCACTACAGAGTATGGAAGTCAAAGTGAGTATTACTGAGATGACACTCTGCACTTTCAACATCGTCATCATATGGACAATATTTGAATGTTCCATTTGTACAGGATCAGTGTCCTATGTTTTGAGAATAGAGAATGAAGATAACAAACATCATACACCCCCCTGATCTTAGATGGACCAGGATCTGATCATCAGATGATTAATTCAACTGATTGTTTTGAGTTACAGAGTAATCTCTTACTGATCTGTTCATGTCTTCATGAACAGTAGTCTAAGGATAATAACACTACTACAGTAAATATCCCTATTCATTATTAATTGTGTTTACCTACAGAGTTATCAAGTACTCTATTAATCTCAACCTCACTAGTTCAACCACTACATAGGATAAAATTCCCCCAGGCTTCTATTAGACATCTCATATTGCTGGTCAGACCTCTTCGTCATCTAGGTCAGTCATTTGAGGTGAATCTGATGTATCTGTTCCATAGTTAGTAGAAACAGTCCTGGAACAGATTAGCAGTAGCACAATAAAATCAGAGAGGGGGATATGCTCTCCAGTGGGGAGAGACTAAGAACTATTTCCCCTATATGATATTTCCTACCCAACAGTATAGAATGGTGGTAAGCACCATTTCAAGTAAGCTATACAATAAATTATACAAGAGCTTAGGCTGAGAGGTGGTGATAGGATTATCCACACCCATATTCAGTTAAAAACATAGATCGATGCAACATATGTCCTCAACTCTTATCTACCTCAACATCTCAATGTCTCAACCTCGATGGATATGATGATGTTAACCAGTTAGAGCATTGGATTATTTGTCTTACTTCTACTACTCCCTCCTTTCACTTAGATGGTTGTACAAGTAATAGTGTCATCAATATTGATTTTGACCTTATTGCTTATTTTTACTGTTCTTTTCAGCTACCATTGAAATAGTGGTGTAGATAGCTGCGTGAGGACAAACAAAGACACCTGAAAGAACTATATATATCTGAACACTAAACACTCTATGGCTAGCCTTCAGTTACACAATGGCCCATTTGAGCTCAGGTACAGGTATTTCAGTCCCATAGCCGAACTGACAGCTAACTCCGTAATACTAGATTCAAAACTCTATTTTATTTATATTGAGTACTAGTAGTTGGATCGGATATCGACTCATATAGTCTCCAAGGCATCCAGTGCAAGTCAGTCAGTCAGTCATACTCCGTAATTCCACCAGACGATGCCTCTAGATGCATCTTGCTATTGCAGAATCACATCAATTATTTGCATTTTGTGGAGAGAAAAGTCGGACCATCAGTCTACCAAGCTTTGACTATCACTTCACTTAGACGATGTTGTCCTAGTATTATATAAGGGTTGAAGATATGTGCTATCCACCCCCCCCCTGTAAATGAGCACATTGACATACTCGAGAGTCTTTCGAGGAAGAGACTCAATTCAACTCATTTCAAGCCCGTACGGAGTAGTAGGCTGTGAGACCTCTGCGATGACTATGAGAGTGCATACATACCGGGTAGTACTCCGCAGATACTCCGTCGTCCGTCCCCTGGTCCTCCGTTGAGCAATGTCGTCCAACCATGTTGCTACTTGCTCGACGAGAATAATAAAGACGGTGGCTGAGCCAAGTTGACACCCTAAGGTTAATTAGTGATTATTGAATACTGACAAGTGACAACCCCAAAGACGCACTGTCCTACCACCCTAATGTAGTCATTAGTCAGAACTCAGACCATATACGGAGTACGGAGGAAAGAAAAGTTACTTTGACTGTAGTCTGTACGTTGTAACAGTACTTCTGTCGTTCTGTGTGGACAGAGCCCATGTTCCAAAAAGAAAAAAAAAAAAAGGTCTGTGAAACAACAAGAGGACACTGTAACGGATGATTAGAAGGGCTAGACTACTAATCTGTTAGGTGAAGCTGAAATGATGGAGGGCTTCAGTGCCTGAGGCCAAAGCTGGACGCCACTGGGGACGGTGATTGGCTCCAGCCCGCCATTGTAATTTCCCGGCAGTAAAACGTGAGATTGGCCAGACCAGGGGAGGGCAGGATGCTGGGGGCACGTCCTTTCCCACGTAGGGGACACACAGCCCACTGGGAAGATTATTTATTGAGTGGTTTTTTAGTAGACTACCTAGACAGTGGTTGGCCAGGGCAGGTCAGGCAAGGCAATTTTGACAAAGTGCGGTGGTGAGTTTAGTTGTATCTAGAATTCTAGATACTACTATCTACCGGCCGATGTCAGGGGCGCAGAGGAAAACAAAGAAAATCCATGCAGAAATAATGGCTGCAATACTGGGGTCTTCAGTCTGGACTCTCTGGAGAGGCTTGGACTCCATTATGCAGCATGTCTCTTGCTATTGTGCCTCTTTCGGGTTGTACTTGTCCATACTCCATAGTATCAACTGTACTTGCATGGCTATCTGCTGGGCTTGCATGCAGCCGAAGCCTCCTCCCATTCTCGATACTTGATTTGACTGAACAAGATCTTTCTTATTAACAGAGGGGTTGCTCTTGAGATATCGACATTTCAATTGTGTCTCTAATCTCTTACTCTTACTACTTACTATAACTACTACTATTTACCAGGGACTATAACCAAGGTCGTGGTGATAACATTAGCCGTCGTGGGCATAAGAGTACGCATCTCTCTAGATCAAATAATAATCAATCCTCTCTCTCTTCCCCCATCCTTCTTCATCACTATCTACTCCCTTCCTACCTCTCTCTCTCTCTCTCTCTCTCTCCCCCTGTGTGTCTATCTTCTCTTCTATCATCACCTTCTCTCATCATCCCTTCTTCTGTTGAGTATAGTTTTGTTTCTTGATTCATTAATTCTATATACCCTTCTCCGATACTTATCGTCTTGATCTATCATCCGCCCTTTAACCCAATCCATTTCCCCCCGGTCGCTGCACGAGTTCGACGTCAACTCGTCCAGGGAATCAACCATTGCGCTCTGGGGGACTCATTCAACCGGAATTGACCAGTAAATCGTTGGATCTAAGCCAGTTCGACATCGATTCTCGATCTCCTCCACACCCCATGATGCCCCAGAGGCTATGATTGTCACTGTTTACCATTCTTCATTTCAACCATTCAACAACCACGCTCGTTAACCTTCTCATGACCTAACTTTTAACGCTCACGACTCGACATTTACTTGAGCATCTTACACTCTTTTTGACTCCTCTCTACAACATTCTTTACGCCGTTGACCGGCCCATTACGCTCTTTTCTCGGTTTAAACCCCAGTCGAACGGCACAGGCTTTTCGTCTTTCCTCTCGTTACGATAGACCAATTCGCATCAGACTTTCCATTTCCAACGTATCTCGCCATACCCGATCTCCTCTATTCAACATGTCTCACTCCAACAACTATCCCCGCTTCTCTCACTGTATGAGCCATCCCTGGTCGCGTTGTCCTTGGAAGCTGTGTTCACTGACCCCGGAATGTCGTCTCTAGTGATCTCCCGCGATTTCCAAACATGCGTTCAGTGCGATTCCGCAGCGCCAAAATGTCCCGTCTGCGATGAAGGTTACACCTGTACGATGATCAGTCAATCGTGTAGCCAATGCGCCACCACAAAATGCATCCAGTCGTCTTCCTCCGGCAATTCGGGTTCAGACGGCTCGTCCAATGGTGGAAGCAACGCGGGCGCCATTGCAGGAGGAGTGATCGGTGGTGTCGCCTGTATCGCGATCGTGACATTCCTCATCTGGTGGTTCTTCGTCCGCAAGAAGCGCAGCAACCAGGAGCAACAAGTAGGAACCCCTGGCGAAAAGCGAAGCGTATTCGAAGACACTCGGCAGTCACGGAAATCGACCAACTCGATTGCGTCCACCGTTCTGACTCGTGCATCGAACGTGATCCAAATCGCCTATATCCCCGGGGTCACAAACCGGTCGCCCCCTGAGACGCCCGGCTCCCTGGTGCCCCCGGTCCCACCACTACCCGGCGCCTCGCCGGACCAGCACTTTTTCATGCCCGGCGATCTACGCGATTCTTCCTGGTCCGACATGTCGCAGCCTCATCGCAGCATTGCTCCCAGTCTGCGCAGCAGTGTGGCCACCACCATCTACCGCAACAACGCCATTGTCAGCCCCATGCCGGCACAGCAGGTGATGCGCACCCGGGCCGCCGTGGTCAGCATCCACAACGGAGGCAACGCCCCCTCGACACCCGAAGCACCGGCCGTGCCTGCCATCACACAAGCGCAGCTCGTGAAGGCCGGCGTATCGGATCCCCATACCAAGAGCTCCATCGTCGCGCGCACCGTCACGGCCAAACCCGTCATGGTGAAAGCCACGGGCGCCAAGAAAATTACAACCGCACCGCCGGTGCAACCGATTCAGGAGCAGACAGAGTCGAGCTCCTCAAGCACGAATGGCTCACCTACCATCAGTACAACTAAGTCCAAGTTTGATGCTGCCACATCGACCTTCGATACCAGCTCGTCCGACGAGGAGGACTCCATCGTCGAGTCCCATCCAAAGGCCAATAGCGCCCGCAACTCTCAACCCGCCAGGTCCTCTCGTGTCCCAACGGTGATTGAAGACTCACCCGCCGTCGACCAGAGCCCGTTCCGGGATCAAAACACAGACACCCCCGAGGAGAAACCGCGACTGTCGGCCTTTCTGGATGCCAACGGAGGGACCTGGTCCAACAGAAGCAGCCGCACGGTCCCTCCACGCGGAGAAAGCCCGTTCTCGGACGCGAATGAGGTGAAATGAGCTCCTCACTTTTTATCGACTGTATCAGACAGTATCCCATAAGATGCTTGCTAGAGAGCATATATCATCTCTGATTTCCATTTCTTTGTATTTATGAGCCGTTATGCTTTGATATCTAGAGGATCTCTCTTTCGCATCCCGTCATTCTGTGAAATCGAATCTACTCTTTTCAGCAATAGCGCCACGGTAATCGACAGGTAGTTTCCGTAACCATTTTTGTAGGATATGTATGAACCACATCTACTATAATTTATCCCCGCTTGTTCACAACATGGGGTATCCACATGCAGCTGAATACGATACGACCTCGACAACCACCCACCCAAAACCAAACATCAACCCGCCTAAATGAGAGATAATAAAAAAATAAAAAGAAAAGAAAAGAGGGGGAAAAAATTCAAGACTCCTCTAGCCCCATTCCGCGCCCAATCTTGCGTATCAGCGCGCGTTTCAGGAACGCCTCGCGCGCCAGGCCGCGCGTATGCCGCGACCACGTCTCCACCCCGACGAACCCCTTGACCAGCGCCGACTGCAGCGCATAGATGGCCTGCTGGATGCCGCGCTCCTCGGCGACGAGATCGTAGAGCTGTTTGCCGACGACGGTGGGGGCGACGAGGACGTCGTCGATGGGCGGGAGGCCGGCGTCGGCGGCGGTCGAGGTGGACGCGGACGTAGACGAGGAAGGCTGGGTGGAGGCGATGCGGGTCTGGGCGTCTGCGATGACGGCGTCGGCGCGGTGGAGGGATTGCGTTAGGATGGAGGTGTTGGACTGCAGGGTTGAGTTGAGGGCGTTGAGGGAGGCGATTTCGCCCTGGAGGGAGGCGATGGCGGCGTGCAGCGACTCGGACTGGGAGAGGAGGGAGTGCGCGGCGGCTTCGGACTGCGCGGCGTTCGCCTGGACGGTCTCGGCGAGGGTCTTGGAGACGGCGTGCAGGAGGGCGTCTTTCTCCGGGTTCGGGGGAATTGGCGGCGCGGGGCCCGTGGGTGTGAACGAGGGCAGTTCGAGCTCGAACGGGGAGGTGAGGAGGTCCGGTGTTTGCGCCTTGGATTTCGCTGCTGGCTGTGGGGGCTGGCGCGGATGTTGAGCTTGGATAGCGACCGGTTGAACGGGTGGCTGTTGCTGGTACCGGGCACCGTTCGGCTGCCAGCCCGGGGGACGCGTCGGGCCTTGTTGCTGCACAGGCAGCGGTGGCTGTGGAGGACCGCGAGGTATGCCTTGTGGTGGCGGCGGGCTTCTGGCAACACCCCCAGCGCTCGCTGGATAGGCCGTCATTGGCTGTGTAGCGTATTGCTGCTGCGGGGGATGTGACAGTCTACGAGCCGCATCCCGCTCAGGGAGATACTGCGACGACTGGTCGGCAGCAGGACTGCTGAAACCCGCATGGGGTTGGAACGACTGCCGTCGTAGGTCTTGTTCTTTCGGCGGTAGCGGAGGAAGAGGCGGAGGGGAATCGTATCTTCCTGCTGGGGACGCTTGTTGTTGCTGGCCAGCGGTTACGACCTGTCCAGGCTTCGGAGGAGGCGGGGGCGGCACCTGGTCCGTTGGCTGAGGCGGAATGCTCAGAGGAGCCGCGGGAGGACGGGGTATAGCGGACCCCAGCTCCGGAGGCAGAGGAGGGAGAGGAGGAGGGCCTTGCGTCGGCTCTGACGGCTGCGTTCGCTGCGGAATCTGTGGCTGCTTGTTCTTGACCGGGGGTTCTTTCGCGAAGACCTCTCGGAGGATCAGCAAGAAGTCGACGAGGGATGATCTCTAGAAGACGTCGACAACCGTCAGCAACCAAGTCCAACCCAAAGCAAAGAGAGACCGCTAGTAGCAAGCAAGACTCACATCCCATGCCTCAGCCCAATGCGCGAGATAGTGATGGTACACTCTGCCCTCCAACGTCACATGCTGCCCGACGCGGACAGCCATGTCCTGAGTCGGCGTCACGTAGACCATCGGCGGCTCGCGCGGGTATGTATTGGGAATCCATAATGCGATCGGGAACTTGTACACGGTGCCGCGAAACGTCACAGGCAATGTGCCTGTCAGGTGGAGGAGCAAGGCAGAGAAACCGTTTTCGTAGGCTGTAGCCGACCGACTCTGCGGTTAGCAATGGGAGTCCTCCACGGGAAGCGTATAGCTCGAAAGCAGCGGCCAATGGTACTGCAGCACAGGACACTTACTGTATACATCGGTTCGTGGTGAAAGGGATGGATACTGCGCGAGGACGTTGGCGACATCGTAGTAGGTGCGATTGGGGTCCTGGTAGGTTTGATTGGGGTCGTAATGGTCCTAGACCAGATCAATCAGTATATTCCTGGGGTGGAAGAGGACCGAAATTCGCCAACTGACTCGAGTCAGGACACTGTAGAGCCAGTTAAGCGTCCTCTGCGGCACTGCAGCCATGTCGACGGGGCTGATGCAGGAGCCAGCATGGTTGTTGTCGAGAATCATCGCCAGAAGTTGCTCTTCTCCATCTTCCCCCGCATCGGGTCTTGGCCGGAGGCACCCCGAAGGCGTAGTAGGTATTGCATGCTACGGGTTCAAGGTTGAGAGGTTGATAAGAAGTAGATAGAATAGCCATATATCTATTTGAAAATGTATAAATTGGTCTAGAAAATATTGACACATGAGAATAGTACAGGGCAGAGAGCCACGCCGCCATCCATCACGATCGTTAAACGGTATCGCTAATGCGCAGAACAGAAACCACTACATGTACAACCACAAATATCCAACGCCGTAATATGCAAACTTTTTCGTCCTCTCTGATGACCGGGAGCGCCGAGAGGGCCGTGCTTCTGCAAAAGAAATCAAGCCCGGATTCTTCTCCTGACCTTTCTCGTGGACGATTCTTCGTAGACCTCATTCCAAGCATCTTCGAAAGTGGTCTTCTTCTTGCCAATCTGGCCCTCGAAGAAGTTCATCTTACGCACGACCTCCATAGCGCCCGTACCAAGACTGACCGTCTTGCCCATGATAATACACTCAGAGACACCCTCGATAAGATCGGTGCGGCCAGCACCACCAGCGTCAAACAGGTGATCCGCCGTTTTCTCGAACGAAGCCAGCTGTAGGACAGAGTCACGCATCTTAGCAAGACCGAATCGAGTAATACCGAGGACTTCGCCCTTATACGTCATGACATCAGCGAGAAGTTGCATATGACGGGGATCAATGTCCATGTCCTTCATGACTTCGCTGATTTCCTGGATGATTGTGACTCGGGCAGCTTCAATACCAAGGACTTCACGCATCTCCATGACGTTGTTGGAGTAAGTGTGGAGACCGTTGACACCAAGGGTGGTCATACACTCCTTGAGGCCGTAACCTTCGACAAGGAGCGTGTTGGTGCTGGAAGTATCGTCCGTCCGAATGATGGCACGACTTGCTTGCGGGTGACCAAGAACTTGGATATCAGGAAGCATGCGCTTGAGATGCTTCAAGCGAAGGAAGGGGTCGGAACTCGTGGCCGCAACCTCCGTTTTCGACAAAGACGCTTTGCTGGCAGGGTCAACATCCATATAGATGTGGATGTGTGACCTGCTGCTCCGGAACTTCAGATCGTCGGCCTTGAAGCGCTTATGGTTCTTGATGGCGGCGACGATATGGTGGATCTTAAGCTCAAGCGCCAGATTCTGGATGGTTTCCCAGTTGATCTTGACGGTGATATAAGCCTCCTTGCCAGTCCAGGTCTCTCGGACATAATGGATAATGTCCCGCAAGAACGTCTTTTCAATACGTCCCTTGACAATTCGTGCGGCAATGACATTGTCCTTGGTGACAAGGTCACACGAGATAACAGGTGTACTGATCGCTTTCGACGCGTTGATGATTTCTTTGATACGGGGCACACCCTGAGTGATACTCATACCGGCGACACCAGCGAAATGGAAAGTCTTCAGGGTCATCTGAGTTCCCGGTTCACCGATCGACTGCGCTCCGACGGCACCGACGGCATGGCCAGGCTCGACCTGGGCTCGCTTATACTTCAACAGGCATGCTGCGATGAAAGTCCGGAGCGTTTTCTCTGTTAACTTGCCGGTGTGGTTCAAGCCTTTCTGGCTTCTCTCGTCCGAAGGGTCGAAATCACCTCCCCGGGAAATCAATTTGTCGGCTTTGGTAGAGATGTATTGCTGGATGGAGTCAAGGAAATCACGAGCACTTTCGAATTGATCGATACCATGGTCGCTCCGATCCATGTAACCCAGCTTATTGCCCATCAGATCTTCGCGGACCAGCTTCGCCCGCTCTTTCGAAAGCATCTCCTCACACACCTCCATAATCTCATGAGGCAGCAGACTCCGCTCGTCGTTGTCGTACGTGATCGATTCAGAGTGGATGAATGTGCGATCAAAGTGGACAGGCTTCGCTTTACCTTCCATGTCCACGGGATCAAGTAAATCATCTCCGTACTGGAATTGAACAATAGCGTCAGACGAGTTGCGGACCGTGTCGTCGTATCTGCTGGACAGATCTTCCAGAGACTTCATGAGACGACGCGACATATAACCAGTTTCTGCTGTCTTGACGGCAGTATCGACCAGACCTTCACGACCGGACATGGCGTGGAAGATGAACTCAGTAGGCTCAAGACCAGAGAAGAAACTGTTTCGCACGAAACCCTTCGATGGGGGCTGACGGGCGTTCTTCGGGAAATGAGGCAGCGTTCTGTCCTGGAAACCGTCCTGCACACGTTGACCACCAATAATCTGTTGACCCACGAGAGCAACCATCTGCGACACGTTGATGCTCGAACCCTTGGAACCCGACGTAGCCATGATCAGGGGGGAATTGTACTTGCTAAGCTGAGCGATACATTCGTCACCTGCCTGTTGACGGACCTTACTGAGAATACCGGACAGTTGGTTCTCCATAGTTTGCAATTCATCACAACCGGGGTATTTCTCAAGGGTACCGGCTTTATACTTGGCAATGACTTCATCGCACTGTGCATAAGCAGACTCGACTAGCTCGTTCTTCGAGCGAACCAGACCTTCACTGGGGTAAACATCCGTGATACCGATGGAAAATCCCATGTTCGTGAACCAACGCGCAGAGAGCTTGGACAGACGGTTCATGCCCTCGGCGGCAGCAGGGGGCCCGTAATCTCTCAGCATAATGTAAAACACGTTATCCTTCTTTCCTGAACCGATCGTAGATTTGTCCATCACACCACACATAACCTCGGAGTTACGGATGACGAGCCAGCCATCATTCGGATCCAGGTCCTTTGGCCGGCCATCCTTTGGCGGTTTGTATTCTCTGCAAGCAGCGTCGAGGTTGACCATAACAGGGTCATCCTTGTTAGGACGCATCAGAATATTGAAGACCTGCTTTCCGGTCCACATCATTTGAGGTTTAAGGATAGAAGGCGGAGGGAGATCGAATCGGGTCTCAGGGCCCAGCATATAGAGACAAATTTGCGTGAATGAGCGGCGGTCAAAGAAATTATCCTTGCTGCTAAGGACATAGGCAGCACTGATGAAATCCTGAATAGCAGAAATGATAGGCTCTCCGTTCTTAGGCGTGGCCAAATTGTTCTTGACACCCATCAGTTCCATCGCTTCGGCTCTCGCCTCTTCCGTCTGAGGAACATGAAGATTCATTTCATCACCATCAAAATCGGCATTGTACGGATTGCACACACACTCATTAAGCCGGAACGTTCTGTGCGGGCGAACTTTGGCAAAATGAGAGAGAATACTGAGCTTGTGGAGAGAGGGCTGCCGGTTGAAAAGAACGATATCACCGTCTTCAATGTGGCGCTCGATAACGTCGCCTTCCTGCAATTGATCGGCAATCATATTGAGATTACCATACTTCAAGAAAAGCTTGAAATCCGAGCCCTTCTTGATGATGTAGTTCGCTCCAGGCCATTTTTTCGTTCCATTCCGGACCCTCTGCTGCAGCTTCTCCTTGTTGTATCGGCTGACGACTTCAGGATAAGTCATATTCTTCGCCACGAGCTCTGGGACTGCAACTTCATCAACTCGCAGATTGGGATCGGGGGAGATGACAGTTCGGCCGGAGAAATCAACACGCTTTCCGGACAGGTTACCACGGAATCGACCTTGTTTTCCTTTCAAGCGCTGTACGAAGCCTCTGATGGGCTTGCCCAGATCTGCTTTGTTGAGACCAGGAACATCGCTGTTAATGTACACAGCGATCTGAAGCTGCATGTAATCCCAGCATTCCATGATTGTTTGCACGGGGGCTCCCTTTAAGAGCGAATTCTTGAGGTTGATGTTACTCTGGACAATGTCTCCCAACTTGGCCGTCAAGTCATCTTCGGTAGACGCAGCGTCCTGGCCGACAGAGGGGCGGATACACACTGGCGGAGCAGGAATGAACTGCCAGAGAAACATTTCAGGCCTGGCTTCCTTAGGATTCAGTCCAAGCAATTCGCAATCGGTGTCGGATATCTTCTTGAACAGATTCAAGACACGGAGAGCGTTCATATCATCCTGGGCCTTCTTGTAGTGCTTCTCAACCTCCGCGTTCGAGTTTCGCGCCTCATCGAACGAACGATCGAAGACAATCTTGCTGGGTGGCGGAACCTTCTTCACAGATGTAGAGGCGTTGAACGCGCGAAACTTGTCGTGCGTGATCTTCAGCGCACTGTTGCCAGCCTTCTTCACTACACCATTGACAGTACCACATGTCTCGCAAGTCCGCGTTTTCCGGCAGCGCTCATTGATACGTTTGGCGATCTGCAATCGTCGAAGATTGTCCAGCCCCGGTCGGCGCATCTCGCGGAGGAAAGCACGGCGTTCCGCTTCGGGCAGTAGGATTCGAGAACACTCCTTGCAAATCTCCTGCAGAATGCTGATAACACGTTTGAAGTAACCGACATGGAAGGCTGGCAGGACGAGCCTCACATGGCCGAAATGGCCGTTGCAGACCTGGAGGGAACCACCGCATGTCTGACAGGTCGCGGTCTTGCTCGAAATACCCATGCGCTGGTCAAGCGGACCGTGAGGGACGACTGCTCTGTCATGTTCAAGGTTGAAAAACTTCCGATCCGAAACTTCGACTACACCCTGGCTGACAATGTCATCGTTGGACCTGTCACGCAAAGACTCGGTATTAGTCACAATCCTCCCAACAGCACAAAGGCCACAGATCTCTGCTGTGGGGACAGGAAGCCTCATACAAAACACCGAATTTCAATTCCTTGATAACTTTCGGAACACGGTCTATGACCTGGGCCTTGCCCAGGTCGACCTGCCCACCTTCTGGAGGCTGCATGAGCGACGTCAAGAGCTGGGCATGGCAATAAGCCGAATATGACTAAACCGAGATGGACGATGCGCTGCGATCAGCGCTGTGGGCAGAAAGACAAGGAAATTCTGCCGAGAAACGAGAAAGGACGCTGATGGAACCCAAGTGAACGCAACACGATTGTTCACTTGATCACCGACCGAAAAAAAAACCCGGATCAAAGAGGCGAAGCGCGGAGGAAGGAGAAATTGTTAAAGACCACCGCGGCGGCGGGGTCGGCGACGAACTTTTTTGCGGCCAAAAGCTGCAGCTCTGGCCCCTCAAGACGCCCCAGCCAATCAGCATGCAGTATTTCTTGCAGCGCCTTTTCTCTCTATATTAGAGTGAATACTTGTGGTTATCCAAGTGGACGTCAGTTGGAGACATTGGATATGGTACATTGGTTATAAATATACTATGGACAAGAATATAGGTTTGTACAGATACTGAGCTCATCTCAGCCGTCTATTTCGCGAGAAAAGCCTGGAATGCCTTGTGCTCAATCACCACGTTCCCAACTGCCCGGAGCCTCTTTCGTCCTTCTTTCTGCTTCTCGAGCAGTTTCCGGCGCCGACTCACATCACTAGCATGTAGCTTCGCCAAGACATCCTTCCGGTACGGCTTGACCGTCTCTCGTGCGATGACCTTGCGACCGACAGCAGCCTGGATCACGACTTCGAACAGCTGTCGATCGACGTGTTGTTTGAACTTGGTTACCCATTGTCTTGCGAGCCTATCGACTTGGCTCGAATGCATGATGCGCGCAACAGCATCGACCGGTGCCTTGTTGACCAAGAGTTGCAGCTTGACGATATGTCCCGGTTGCCACGCGGATTCTTCATAGTCCAAGCTGGCATATCCTTTGGTAGACCCTTTCAGCTTTCCAAAGAAGTCGTCAACCAATTGCGCAAGAGGCAGCTCATACTTGAGAATGACCTGGGTTGCTGTGAAATACTCGAGAGTCTTCTGCTCACCCCGATTGGCCTCGCAAAGTTCGATCACTTTGCCAAGATATTCTTCTGGGAATGTCAATGTGGCCAGGACATACGGCTCTTGAATCTCTGCGATCTTGTTACGCACTTCCTCATCATCTGGGAAACGGACTGGGCTCGTGATGATTTCCTCTTTGCCGTCCGTCCAAATGACCTTCACAGGCACTGAAGGGGGAGTGATGATGATACTGGCGCCGTGTTCCTGACGCAGACGATCCTCGAAGACCGAACAATGCAAGGTCCCAAGGAATCCGAGTCTGAAGCCTGCACCAAGGGCCTCCGAGGACTCCTTCTGAACCGTGATACTTCTATCATTGAGCACAAGCTGGTTGATACTGTCTTCCAGATGCTCGAAATGGTCCGCATCCACAGGATAAGCGGCGACAAAGACCATTGCCTTCGGCTCTTCGAAGCCTGGAAGGGGCTGCACAGCTTTCTCCGAGCCGACCTTTGTAAATGTGTCGCCAATTTTCGCTTCCTGGCTCCGTTTCATGCCGGGGTTGAAATAGATATAACCGACTTGACCAGCACGGATCACGCTCTGCGCTGTCTCGTTCGGATACATAATTCCTACTTCTCCCACATAGTATTTGAGACCCGTGGCAAATGACACAACTTGCTGGCCAGCCCGCAGTTCGCCGTCGAAGATACGAACCAAACAGATAACACCCTTGTAGGAATCATACCAGGAATCAACGAGTAACATTCGGAGGGGTTTCTTGCAATCGCCGATCGGCCTGTAAAGGGTCAGGCTGGGGAGCTCCGAGAGGTGGGCAGGGGAATATCAACATACGCAGGAATCTTGTCAACAACTGTCGGAAGCAACTGCTCGACATTGAGTCCTGTCTTGGCCGAAACCATGACTGCGTTTTCTGTATCAAGCTCAAAGGTATGCTTCATCTGGTCTAAAGCCCGCTGTGGCTCAGCCGACGGTAGATCCACCTTGTTGATGACGGGGATCAATTCTAATCCCTGTGCAAAAGCAAGATAAAAGTTCGCAACCGTCTGTGCCTGGACTCCCTGACTGGCGTCGACCAAGAGCAGTGCTCCTCCGCAGCTGGCATAACTGCGCGAGACCTCCGCGCGGAAGTCCACATGTCCCGGGGTATCAACCAGATGCAACAAGTAGTCTTCGCCGTTGTGGTTATATATCATAGTACACGTCTGTGCCTTCACAGTGATGCCGCGTTCTCGTTCGACATCGAGTTTGTCCAGGACTTGCTTGTTCGAACCGGGCTGGATGGTGCCCGTCAGTTCGAGCAGCCGGTCGGAAAGGGTGCTTTTGCCATGATCAACGTGGGCGACGATGCAGAAATTGCGGTAGCGCTCGATCGGAATCGCGGATATTCTGTTCTCGAGATCGGTTACCGGTTTGCTGGCAGTGGCTCTTGAGCCGGCGCGCGCAGCGGAATTGGTGAAAAACCGAGTTGCGTTAGCAAGGCCAAATGGCGCCCTGGTCAGGCTTGCAGCGGTGCCTTTCGGTGCTGCGCTCAGCCATCTGGCTAACTGCAGGCATCCTCGCATCGGGAGTGCTGCAATGGCATGGGAATAGAATGCCTTCTTGTAAGTTGAGGATTCGAGGGTCTGGATTTCGAGACCAAAAAAAGTGCGGTTCTCAGACCACAGACTGCGGAGAGAAAGCGCTGGGTCTTGGGCGGTGGATCGACGGATTGCTGCGGCGACTATCGGGGTAAACAAAAAGGTCCCTTCTTTTCCAACCAAGTCAATAACCACACGAACAAACAAGCAGCCTGTTCACAGCATCATAATTCACTGGAACCGCACAAAATGTCTGCTGCAAAAGATAAATCTAAGGTCCACAAGCTGTCCATCAAGGGTAAGACAGATGCAACACCACGCTGGGAGGATTCTGAAGCTAACCCATCCATGACAGGGTCGGCGAAGCTTGTGTCCGAATTTGTGAGTGTCATTCGTCTCCAGATGTATTACACTGTCTAACAAGCTCAGTTCGAGTACTCGATAAACTCGATTCTGTATGTTGATGCCGATACAGTGGAGAATGTGACATGAACTGATCCGATTTGGCTCTCAGGTTCCAGCGAGGTGTATACCCCCCAGAAGATTTCACAACGTTAGTAACATGCTCCTCATGAATTTGAGCTTGATCTGGTTCTGATATAGCTACAGGGTCAAGAAATATGGTCTTAACATGCTCGGTTGGTCCAGTTCCTCCTCCACGGCAGCCGCCCCAAGCTGATTGCATTCAGTCACCGCCGACGACCAGGTCAAAGCCTACATTAAGAAGATCATGTCACAACTGAACAAATGGATGGTTGGTGGGAAGATTTCAAAGCTCGTCGTGGTCATCACAGACAAGGAGACAGGTGAACATGTCGAGAGATGGCAATTTGACGTGAGGCGGCCTCCCAGTTCGGCTACGTGTGCGCAATGGCTGACCGAAGTGGAACCATGGCCAGGTGCAAATATTTGGCAAAAGTAGCAAGAGCCAGACAGCTCGCAAGTCTGCGGATAAGGAAAATTCCACTCCAGGGTATGTGTCTCTGACTCGTTCATTGCTATCGAGGCCAAACATAAACCCCTACCTAATTCACAGAGATGCGGAGCCGCAAACCTCGAGTCCGGTTGAGAAAACGGAAAAAGAAATCCAGGAAGAGATCCAGGCAATCTTCCGTCAGATTACAGCCTCTGTTACCTTCCTACCTGTCTTGGACGGAGACTGCACATTCAACGTCCTCGTGTACGCGGATGCAGACTCGGAGGTGCCCGTCGAATGGGGCGACAGTGATGCCAAGGAGATCAAGAATGCTGAAAAGGTCCAGCTGCGAAGTTTCAGTACGAACAACCACAGAGTGGAGACTCTGGTCAGCTACCGGCTTGCTGATTAAATCATCGTCATCGAGGCTGGCTTTACATTCTGCATTATGGCGTTCGGAAAGGGAGGATTGAGGGGTTTAACTACGGTCTACTTGTGGATTTCAAGGTTGTTGTATCTACGAATCATAATGACTCTCAATGGTCTATGGCTATAAACGCGCAATATATTCATGAAAGGTGCTCCGAAATATACCAGGGCAACTGATTCATCTTGGGAAATAAGTCAACACCAGTCTCTCCCCCATGCCAACGGACAAGTTCCTCAACCACAGTCTCTAGCCCTATACTGGCAAAAAGCTCCTCTTCTATACCAGGCTGCCACCCCCTCTTGACTCTCTTCGCCGCCAACCCCGCGCCAACACCATACGGATCTCGTCTCCAAAGTCCAATTCCACTCTTCTCCTCCCCGGATATCAACGAGGCGAGCGGTGTCACTACTTCCGGCGGATTGATCCCAATCACTGAGAGAGTGATCATACCATGTTTCTCCTGGCTATCACCAGAGAACCGAGCCATCCCAAGCGCCGGAAAATGACACTCCGCGAACCTTCTACGCTTGAAGTCGTGGGTGACCACGGTGACGCGGGTCGGGTACGTTCCAACATAGGACCGAAACCGAAGTAGAGAAAATAACACGTTCTGGAAAGAGTCTGTCGCGTGGGTTTCGGCGATGACTCGATCAGGATTGATCCTCGCGGCGTAAGAGAAGTAATCATTATCTTTGGCGAGATTCTGTGGGGGAAGTAAGTGAGTGGTGTGGTCAATCGATATCCCCCTCTATCCCATGAAGGGTATGCGTGCGCTCACATGGTAAGAATCGCCTTCCGTTATATTCGTTCTATCTTTCTTGGTCGAACCTCTAGAGAAGCGATCAGCCCGTCAAAGCCCATGTAATTGTATCATGCTGCCGCAGCAAGGACAGAAGACAGCATACCCCGAGAACACAAGCAGCCCGTGGGGATCATCCGCCAGGGCGCGAAGGCCCGCTTGGACATGTGCGGTGAAAGTCGGCGTTTCACCCCTTTGGAAAGGTTCAAACAGCCTGTACATTGCTCACGCTGATTAGTACATGGAGCGTATCTCCTGGTATGACTACGAGGACAGCCACCAATGCTCATTTGTCTTGAATATCATCGAACAAGGCCTCATAACAAGGGGGCTGGCAATTTGGTTCAACCCACCATTCATCTTCGGCGATTCCCTTCGTCGGCCCTCCTAGGTAGATCGCATGGCAGCAGACGATTATCAAGTGGTTACACTCTATATCCTCGGTAGATGAGGGGGTGAGCATCGCTTCTTTGATTACTTTCCTTCGCCAGTTGTTGAGCAAGGGGATGGATAGGATGGGAGCCTTCTTATCGATAGATAAACCCCTTGGAGCTGAGGATAGGAGACGGCGCACAAAGGAATCGAATGAAAGGAGGTTCAAGAACAAGTGCTAACAACCATTCAGCTACACAGATATTTGCCTCTCATTTCAAGATTTAGAAGATAAAGGTTTTCTTACGGCCTAGCGAGGATCTGTAGACCGATGGGCCGTATTGCAACACTATTAAGCAATGAATCTAGAAATCTGATGGCATGGTGTAAGACTCATGATATTACTATGGTGACTACCCTATTGTACAATCCAGAGGTATTTGTGTTGAAACGATCATAGAGAGAAGAGATGAGAAAAGAAAGCCCTTTCCATTTCGAATACACAAAATGCGTCCATGCCCACAAGAACCCGTTGTCGCAAAGGTAATTGAGAAAGTATCGCAAAAAACTCCATATCAATGACCGTATGTCGGATGCTTTCAGAAGGAAAACCTATCGCTGACCTGACCAATGCTAAGAGTGAGAACTCACCACCACACGATGAACGCCGAGGTTTCGCCAGAAGGACGCCCCGCCATATCAATGCAGAATCAGCAGTAGAATAGAGAGATATCAAAGAAACAGCATTATGCTGGTGGGAAGATTGTTATTGTGCGCCGTCTGAAACAAAAAGTCTGAGATGGGTATCAAAGAAAAGGAAGTGGGAAAGGAGCGGAATCAATTCAGGGGATCATGACGAAATGTGCAGTTGTCGCCTTTGAGGCATTTGCCTTCGCGCCAATATCGGCAAGGAACCGATCCAGTTTTCGGCTGTTATAAAGTCAGCTATACATGTTTGTAGGCAGCACCTCAAGGGCACTCGGGAGGTCTTACGTGTTTCTTGTTTGGAGCCCCAAACTTGCTTCGTTTGGCGTAGTCGAACCGATCATCGCCGGCTCCATCAGAACCATTGGTCTCGCGCATACGCTTGCGCTCTGGGTCCTCGTAGTATTGACCCGGTGGTTGAGATGAGCCAGCCTGCTGGTTTTGGTTGGCAAATTGGCTGAAGAAAGCAGCAAGATTCGGGGCCATCGTGGGCTGCGTCGGTGTAGCTTGGGGTATAACAGGTGCTGGCTGCATTTGCTTTTGTGCATTCATAACAGCCAAGATTTTCTGGAAGTCAATTCCCGAAGCTGCCGGCGGCTGAGACGCGGGTGGAAACTGCGAGATTTGCGGCATCTGCGCTGGCGGCTGCTGTGGCTGCTGCTGCTGGCGGAACATACTAATTGTGCGCTCAAGGTCGGACATGGGAGGCTGTGGTACGGACAGAGGTGGTGGTGGCGGGGTTGCTTGCTGCTGAGATGCACTCTGAATGATTTTGAGTAAGTTCGAGATATCGACCTGGTTGTTTTGCGCAGTTGGTTGCGCAGCTGGCGCCGGTTTCGGGTTGATTGCAGAATAGTACCGATCCTGTCGGACCTGATGAATAGAATATGAGAAAATGTATAAGAAAGCAGCAATTCGGAAGGAGTCAAATGTTTACCTTGATATGATCCGGCAACTCTCCAAAAGCAGTCACATCGGTCGTAGGCTCCTCAGCAGTCAACTGGGGTGGTTCCTTTGGCGAGGGAGGAATATCCGCAGCGGAGGTATAGAACACCATCAGAGTTGTGGCTTCTCGGTGTTCTTGGGCCTGTTTCTCCTGACTACTAGGCTCCTGAGTGCCGCCACGTTTGATGTAGTTTCTGGAGCGTTCGTCAGATGGCATTTCTCCTTTGTCGATTTCTAAAACTGTTAGTGGATATTCCGTAATTTGATTGGATCCTAGCGTACCGGAGGGCTCTGAATAGTCCGACAGGTGCTCTTCACGGATACCACCATCCTCCTCCTCTTCCATATCATCAAGATCCCTATGGAGTTTGAGTACACTGCCCTCCCCCTTGATATCGCCAGCTTCACCCTGTGAGTGATCTCCAGGTCCAAGTTCCTCCTCGGGATCATGGGTAAACAGACGAACTTCGGTAAGGAAGGCATCAGGCTTCCAAGTGACCCTAAGTTTTCTCCGTGCTTCCTTGCGAAGTCTCTTCTTTCGCTCTTCTTCGGTCTCAGGAGGGCGATCTTCAGCAGGCTCAGCCGACTTTGCTTCCTTTTGCTTGTCGAGATCCGCCATGATATCACCAAACGAGAACGCGGGTCTTGGAGGCGGCGCCTGAGTCTCCTTCTTCTCGGCCGGAGGACTGTAAACCATTAGCACGGGGACTGACGAGGTCACTGAGGCATATTGATATCCTCATACCTTGTTTTTGCCGCAGCAGCCGCAGCTCTCTCTGCATTCGAGGTGCCCGGTCGTTTAGAGGCAGATGCCAGGCTTCCGAAGAGACTGGTAGGTTTCGGAGCGATAATGTTTGCTTTGGGACGTGTGGCAGCTGCTGCCGGCTTATTTTCCTGCCCCGCCTCTTGCGAACGTTTTACAGTGCCATTCGTGGTACTACTGCTCGCTTTCACACTAGGCTTGATATTGGATGTAACAACCATTCGTTTTGAAGCGGGCTGTCCATTGGTTTCTCCGTCACGGGCTCGCTTGGAACCAACGAGGTCAGTGCGGGAACCATCTGGAGTAGCTGTTGGCTCAGGAGCTGGGCTCTTATTCCTCAAGCTCTCTTTGGCCGTTGTCTTGGTGCCCTCCTTCCGTTTCGTGGAGGCAGCAGCATTATCAAGAATCTTTTGTGAGAGTTCCTTGACTGTTGAACCGCCTTTCTTGACAAACCGAGGCAGAAGCTTACCGATATTGGTCTTCTGGAGTACGTCTTCGTCGACAGTGACAAAGCGGGCAAGCAGCTTTGATTGGCTGTATGTTAGTAACTATATTCAACGTGGTTTCAGTAAAAAAAATCTCACCTTGAGAATGTTCACAGTAAATGCCCCATCAACGTCAGACGCTTGATGCCGATCGAGCAGAAACGAATACATGGCAGCTAGCGCCATTGGATGCTCACCCAACCTAATTTAAAATCTCGCGTTAGCCATCTGAGAGCTTTGGGCATGTGATAATTGGTGTAGAAGCCTGGGCGGACTTCAGACCCCATGGCTAGATGCCACCAAGCTTGGTAAAGGGGCGCTTTGTTCGTTGGCCTTTCAGCACATCCTCAAGACATCTGGCTATGCGTCCACTTAGAAGCAAGAAGTAGGGGTTATCTTCTCCTTTGCTCGATGAGGACGGCATAATTTAGTATGTTCCGTCCTCAGGCGCAGGGCAATTATTTGCCCATACTAATGATCATCTTTATAAGGAGGCTTCCTGACCATCGACACTATTAGGATTACAGGGAGGAGTTTCTCAATTCGTTTCTGACTTCTAAGGCCATAACGACGAAAGGCAAGTAGGACAACGGAATGAATAGGAGAAAGGACATACTTCTCAACGATAGTGGGGTGGCCTTTTTCTAGGGCGGTGCTGACAACCACATCCATAAGGCGCCGTTGCAGGACAACATCCTTCTTGTGCTGGGCTGCTTTGTCGTTCTCGTCTTTGTTCTCTGCCATCTTCATTGATTGGCTGCTTTCTTTCCACGCATCTCTTACGCTTTTGACAACGTCTTTAAACGCGACCAGCGCGTTCTTGACCTTGTCAGCGTTAGGTCGCCGATTACGTGGTGACCAAACCGCTCGCAAGGTATCATACGCTGCTGCTGCTTCTGGTTCTGTAGGGCGCGTTGTTGGTATGGGTGATGGCTCTTCTGGCATTTCAATCTCCAACTCCGAGTCATCGGAAGTGTCCGTCTCAGAAGCCGGGGACTTCTTGGTCATCACTGTTGATTTCCTAGGTACTGTTTTCGTGCGAGCCTTCTTCTTCTGTGGTTCAACTGGTTTTGCTTGCAAGTTGGGCGCCAGAGTGGTTTGGCCTAGTTCTCGCTCCAATGTCAGTTTCAAAGTACGGGACGTTTGCAAAACGCCAGCATGACTAGATGCTTGAAGATGCATACCAGTCACTTGAAAAGTTCTTTCGAAGGCAGTCTGGCCAAGAATACCCTGATTGTTCCCTGTATTCTGGCCCATCGCAGATGGTACGTGCAAGTCATTATCATAAAAGTTAAAAATCCTAGTGCCGACAGTCAGTGAATGCGAATACTAAAACTTGGACGCATGTAATTCGAGTGACCTACTTTGGGTCATCTGGACGTCCAAAATCCGGTGCGTTCAAGTAGAGGTAGGGATTTTGCAGAGAGGTATGCTGATTCGAAGATTGCTGTGCGGGATTGAGCATCTGGGGGTTGATTGTAGGATCTTCAGCTACATTGGTAGTCGGCTCAGCATAGCTGTTGGTGAAATTGATCTACTGCGGATTAGCATCCGGCTTGATATACTGTGTCAATTACCAGGCTTTCCTACCGAAGACTCTTCCGGAAATCCCGCAGGGATAGCATAGGAGGCAATAGGAGTTCCATGAGTGGCAGATTGGTAAGGATCCTGTCGAGCAATTTGAGACCGAGGGACCTGTGGTGAATTTGACTGCGAAAAGCCATTCGACATTGACAGCTGCTGAGGGGAATAGAAGTTTCGAGGAAATGCGTATGATTGATATGCTGAATTCTCAGTTGCAGCAAGAGAGCGCGAGTCGAATGTCACCTGGCCCGGGGGGTATCGGTGAACTTGATGGTACTGTGTTGGCACGCCATATCCTTGTGGAGCCGGCGCCAGTAGCGGCTGCTGCTGGTTGTGGTGTTGAATAGAATTCTGCTGTTGCCAAGATTGAGGAGTCGAAGAAGAATAGATGCCATGGTTATGCTCTGAATGTTGTGGTAATTGGTTGCGTTGTTGTTGTTGTTGTGGCTGCTGCTGCTGCTGCTGAGTGAAAACTGGATGATCCCAGCCAATACCTAGCGATGAAGGTTGTTGCTGTTGCTGCTGCTGTTGCTGCTGTGCTTGCTGCTGTTGATGCAACTGTTGTTGTGTAGGATGGGAATGCTGGTGTGTGGGATCAGATACTGTGTATAAGGAGTCCATATTGTTCCAAAATTCGGGTTGAACCGAACCAGGAGTTACCGAGTTGCGATGCAGGCCAGGCATCATGCCCTGTGAGGAGGAGCGATCCATCCTCGGCTTTAGACTACCCTGTCAAGCAGCTGTTGACTGGGGGTAGGTAGTTGTCGTTGTAGTTGTTATTGTACTAGACGGGCAATCTTAAAGTCACATGTACCCCACGTGCCTGGGATACTAAATCCGGTAAAGTGTCGAGATTGGTGGAAATGCCCCTCCGGTGGAGCCTTGGAGAGGAGCAAACAAGACAGTTTATTGGACGAGATCTCCAACCAACCGTTGTGCAGCAAATTGGAGTTTCAGGTTGGAAATTCACACAGCAGTCGAGGGATTTGATACGTCCAGAGTAAAAGCGGTCAAGGCAGGAGAAAGTGGAAAGTATGACTTCCCACCTTGCAGTAGCAGTAGTAGTAGTAGTAGTAGAAGTGAAATGATAGCAGGTATCCGTAGAACCCTGGAAAGATGATGCGGATTTTGATAGGGAGAGGGTAAGGGAGCAATAGTAGGTAGTGTACGGCTGACCAGTCACCAGAGTGGCAAAATAGGTAGTAGTAGTCCACCTTTCCGCAGGCTGGCCTACCTTAAAATCAACCAGGAACCTGGTAGGCTGGTAGCGGCCTGAGGCTTTGGAACTGTTCTTAACTGCTCCCCTCTCTGCAGTGCCTTAATGTTGTGTCTCCAGAAAGTCCCGTTCTGACAAGCGATTTGCGACAGTTCTTGCGCCCGTTTAGAAGCAAAGCACCTTAGTTAGGTACCAGCCAGAATTGGTCAACTTTGTTTCGAATACAGCGACCAAGTATTAAGGTAGAAGAAGGTTGCCGTCTGTCCCTTTTGTCCTTGGAAATCAACAGCTTCCACTCTGCTCTCTTCCCCTTGTTTTCTTTTCCCCCTAGCCTTGTTCTGTCTTCCTTATTATGTGTCCTTCTTGTCCTTTGACCTGTCCTTCCCACCTTTTTTTTATCTGTAGGACAGCTGCGACAAGTCAGCTCGTACTGCCAGCCCCTGTGGGCCTTCCTTTCTTCTAATCTTGTCTTAAAGATGGAAAGAAAGAGGCTCTCATACAAAGAACCACTTTGAATAGCAGTTAAACAGCATAGTCTTTCGCTTTACGAGGATGGTCGAGAGAATGATAGGGGCGCGTAGTTGATGGTGGTGGGTGAGTGAGGTTGAATGGAAAAGCCGAGCGCTCTTACGGTCTTTTGGTACCTTTTAGGGACATTCCGCTACTCCTGTTTGAGTCTAGTCACATTCACGTGATGCTACCAGCCACAATTTCCCTTTCTCTTTGTCGCTCTGTTTTTGCCTTGTTTGCATAGCCCAAACAAAAGGGGCTTAGCTCGGGATTATGTCACCATCCAACAATTGGGAAAGCGTCTCAAGGATGCCAGGTGGAGAGATACCGAGATAACATCATAGTGCTCCGTGCTGTCGATAGATCGTTGGGGTTTGACACAAGAGAGACCGAAGAAGTGTTGCCCCGTTGAATGCGATAAGCAATTAATTGGTCTAGCCTAGCCAAGTCTACGAGTGCTACTCTATCAGTGCTGAGGGAGACACGTGGGACGTGACATGATCTGGTCCTAAGTCCGAGAATAGTACGGGTGCAAGTCGCAATCACCATGGCGTCCCATGCATTGTCGCTTCGAGACCGTCAGGTCGGTAGGTCTCTCATACCGACTTGCGCGGATTCGCCTTTTGAAAAAAAATGCACTAATTATCGGTTCCAGCCTCCATCCAGAAGATCTTGAACTTAAACCACGATCCCCATGCAACGGGGGATAGCCCTCACGATGTATCCGCTCAGGGCCTCATTTCAACACCGATCCTGAATGAGGACGGTGACCCCATATGGAAGGTATTGGTGTTTGATAACATGGGCCGGGATGTCATTAGCAGTGTGCTGCGGGTGAACGATCTCAGAGCTTGGGGTGTCACAATTCATCTGTATGGAGTCCCGTCATGCCGGATCTTCGAGCTCGCAGCTAATGAGTGTCCATCAAAGAAACCTGAACTCCGTCAGATATCCCATCCCCGATGTCCCCGTCGTATACCTCGTGGAGCCGACCCCCGCCAACATCCAAACAATCACAAACGATCTCTCCCGCGGCCTCTATTCACCCGCCTATGTCAACTTTCTTTCATCCGTACCTCGACCGCTTCTTGAAGACTTCGCGTCCCAGATCGCCACAACCGGTACCGCAGAGCATATTGCTCAGGTTTATGACCAATATTTGAACTTCATCGTGGCGGAACCGGACCTTTTCAGCTTGGGTCTTGGAAATGATGCCTACTGGAAGATCAATAGCGCCAAGACGAGCGATGAGGAGTTGGACGCCATCGTTGATAAGATCGTCAGTGGCCTGTTCAGTGTCAGTGTGACTATGGGTATGTTATCTTATTAAGTTCTACCTTGAAATTTTTGAATGCTGAAAACCGGAAGGTACTATCCCTATCATCCGTTGTCCCAAAGGCGGCGCAGCAGAGTTGATTGCTACAAAGCTTGACCGGAAACTGCGCGACCATATCCTCAATTCCAAAGACAACCTGTTCTCCAGCAACAAAAAACTGCCTTCCGGGGTACCCTCATCACGGCCAGTCTTGATCGTAGTCGACCGCAATGTGGATTTAGTTCCCATGCTCTCGCACTCATGGACATACCAGTCACTAGTGCAGGATGTACTTCAGATGCGTCTCAATCGGATCACAGTCGAGACACCAGTGGATGAATCTAATCCTGCCAGAGGCGTGACGAAGAAGGCGTACGACTTGGGCAGCAACGACTTCTTCTGGAAGCGCAACGCTGGAGCACCTTTCCCCCAGGTGGCGGAAGACATCGATGCCGAATTGACACGGTACAAAGAAGACGCGAATGAGATTACGAAGAAGACCGGCGCTTCCTCCATCGAAGATTTACAGAACGACACCAGTGCATCTGCGCAGCACCTCAAGGCCGCCATTACCCTGCTTCCTGAATTGCGAGAGCGCAAAGCTGTTCTGGACATGCATATGAACATAGCGACTGCACTACTGAAGGGGATTAAGGACCGTCAGCTAGATAACTTCTTCGAACTCGAGGAGAACATCACGAAGCAATCAAAAGCACAGATTTTGGAATTGGTCAACGACCCCGCAAAGGGCAGCGACCCAACCGATAAACTCCGATTATTCATCATCTGGTTCTTGAGCACCGAGACAGACTTGTCTCGTGCAGACATGAGCCAATTCGAGGAGGCTCTTAAACGCGCGGGAATTGAGGATGTCAGTCCTCTGACTTATGTCAGACAGGTTCGAGAGCTCACTCGCATGACCATGATGACGACTGCCGCACCACAGCAGCAATCCTCCGACTTGTTTCGTGGATTTTCGTCCCTCTCCAACCGCTTGACAGATCGGATTACCTCCGGCGCATTGGGGGCCAATTTCGACTCGCTGATCTCCGGCGTCAAGAACTTCTTGCCGGCAAACAAGGATCTCACATTGACCAAGATCACTGAATCCATCATGGATCCAGCATCGGCCTCGAGTTCAGCAATCGCCAAAACAGAGAATTATCTCTACTTCGACCCCCGGAGCGCTAACGCACGGGGGGCGATGCCACCTGCATCTGCATCCCGCAACCAACAAGGTCCAGGAGCCCTTGGCGGTGTGGGACCGGGAACCAGTGCCACATTCGGGCAGCGTCGCCAGGCCTTCAACGAAGCGATCGTCTTCACCGTCGGTGGCGGCAGCATGGACGAGTATGGCAATTTGCAAGACTGGGTGCAACAAACCAGCGGTCAGCCCGGCGAAGGCGCGGGGGCGGGCAGTCGCGCGGGGGCCGGGGCCATAGGCGGAGCCAGACGACGGGTAGTCTATGGCAGCACGGACTTGATGAATGCCACCGAGTTCCTCACGGAATCCCTGGCCAAATTGGGGCGGGAAAGTTGATAATTCTCCTGTTCCCAGGGGGGATAATGGCCGTGTGTTAAGCAGATAAAATTACCTCTGACCCTAAAGATCCTTAATACATACCTTATGTTTCTTCGCTATTCTCTTGTAGAACTTGCTATTCATTCGTTGAGACTCAACTGGTATTCCAGCTGTCGTCAAAGACAAGGTTAAGGGACTTCAAATTCAGGGTGAGACCATGTAGCTATTTGAACCCAAATGCTCACAACCCGAGCATCAACTCTTATTCTAAAGAACCACCCGAGGTACTGAGTTAATATTGCTTGGTACTTGAAAAAAAAAAAAGAAAAAGAAAAAAGACAGAGAATTCCGCCAAATAGATGAAACAAGGATTACGGTTAAACACGATATGCATTAGCATATGCAATTCTGCCAGGTTGCAAACCCCATCACAAACACGACAAACCCCCAGCAGCAAGAAACTCTCAATGCATGTGTTGTGTTTGCACCAGTGACCGACCACTGCTCACACATCCGAATGGGCATCCTTTCTGTAGCTGTGGATGGAAATGTCGTGTTCGACCGAGATGCCAAAGCCCGCCTCCAGGTCCTGGTGGTGAGGTTTCCCAGAGTACGGATCGGAGTAGCATGTGGTGTTTGGCGAGGCGACAGGCGAGCACGCTGACAGATTGGGCTTGTCTTGTACGGTGCCGTTAGAGGAGAGCACGTTCCACAGGTTGCGGCGGGAGGCTGTGGAATTGGCTGTGTTGTTTGAACTATCAAGAGTGAATCCGGCCCAGATGGAGGAGAGAGGGAGCGAGATGGTGACGAGGGTGAGGAGGTTATGGGAGAATTCGGGAATATTAACCCAGTACTGGCAGATGGAGAACAGAGCTTGATAGCGAGGGAGAGCATGTTAGCTTGCGTAGTCGATCGTATAATCTGGATATATTCTACCTGGGATGATCATGGTTTGGCAGCCCATGATGAAGATGACCTTCATCGGCCCAAAATCCTTTACACCGAGCCTTCTGCGCATTTTGATGGCAAAGCCAAGCTTGACGACGAAGATTGCGCAGAAGAAGCAGATGCTCACAGTTGCCACGATGTTCGTGGCGCTTTCTAGCCAGTGGTAGTTCTTCATGTTTCCCGAGCGCACGATAACGATGCAGTTCTCGACCATAAAAGCAAGACGGAAGCCAATCGGGATAAGCGTGACAAGTATCGAGGCACCGAGAAGAAGATGTCTGTACCGGCGCCGGAGGTTGGAACAAACCACCTGAACCTGCAGGACCAAGGAGATCTCTACGCAAACCAGGACCAAGGTGAAGAAGACCGACGCCATGACCTGGCTAGCATAGGTCGCCTGCGCAACTCTAGAAAAGTCGTGGGCCAACAGTGCATATGTCTTTGCGAAGCCACTGGAAAAGTAACTGATCTGGCAGACTAATCGAACGATGTTCGACGCCAGCGCAGCGACGTTCAGCAGGAACACCGACGATAGGCGCTTCTCGGGTCTTGTCAGAAGCATAAGGATCAGTAGGAGCACGATCGATGCGCCAAGTTGCGTTCCATAATTGATGCTCAAACGAAGCATGTACTCCATGTTGTGATCCGCAATCACCAACGAGGTATTGAACGTCTTTCCATCAGAACGCTGAAGAGTGAAACTCTGCTCGAAAGGATCGAATGTCGAATTCATCTTGGTCTCCTCGCAAGTGAGAAAGGGTCAGGCTTGAATACCGATGGAAGAAGCACGCTGTGCCTGATAAGTGGTTAAAATGTACTTGAAGGGGTATCTCAATTTGAAGGAAAATGAAGAACACCAGGTTCGAAGGGTCCACATATGTATATCAAGCATGGTAGCAGATAGAAATGAAGTCAAACTACAGCAGCCGGCATTCCAAACTTCAGTGACAGCCTGCTTGTCTGTTGAGACACCGTGTGGCATTCTCTATGCAGTGGAACACCCGAAACAAACAATATATATGGAATGGCCACAGTTGGGAGGGTCACAATACTAAATGACATGGGGGGGTGTGAATCCAGACGCAGACTAAGCGTAAATCTCGACTTTGGGCATATTGAGATCGAAAGCTGAAAGAAAATGAAGATAATGACCGAGACCTGATTGTGATGAGTTGAGGACGAACAATATCAAGGCGGGAAGCAGGAACAATATCAAGACGGACAGACAAAGACAGCGAAATGGTGGAGGACGTCAACCATTCCACATTGGGATTTATCACCAATAGACAGTCATCAGTCTTTCATGCTTTGCAAGTTAATTCATCATCATGATCACTGTATCGGATCTCTTGACAGCTCATTAGCTGTAGATCATGTCAACTCTATTGAGGGTCTCGGTACAATCCCGTTCTGGGAGTTGTGTATACAGACGGGGTGAATCACCAGAAGTGCTTCATCCAGTCGATTCGAGTATGAAGCTCCAAATCTTCGTCAGGGATGGACTCGCTATCTCCGGACACTTTGAAGGGTTTCACATTGTCTTCTCCTGGGGAGCTGCCTCCTGCTGGTGTTTTCAAGCTGCTAGGGCGAACGCTGGGGTAGGCAATAGGCATCCTGCAAGGGCCATCACTTCAGCATTCTGCACGGATCCGTCAAATCATCGTTGACTTGTCGAGTCATGTTCTTAGCGAGAGTCTGCAAACGAATGATATTTGAGGCTGGTTTTGGCCCGACACTTATCCAGCAAAGTAAGTCGCTGGGCGGTATTCAAACGGCCGGGCGGGGTGCAGTTGGACTGCAAATTGCCTCGGCGTCATCGTTAGATATATAGTGATGTTACAGCGTAAATTTGAGATTGTTAGGTATGCGTTCGTGTATGCTAATGTAAGGTGGGATTTAGAGAACTGATGAACTTGTTTCCTGGCGAGGTCTTGATAATGACAGTGTTCAGATCGCATTGATGATGGAACTTCGATCTGCAACTGCCCCACCTCCAGTCGCAACTTTTTCTCCAGATCTCTTACTCCGACAAACTACAGCAACGATTGACACCTCAATATCCATATCCAGTTGGATTGAACAGTGATTAGAACGGGCCAGTGAAATACACTACATCGACTTCCACCATGTCTTCAGCAGAGCCATACACACCACCACCCCTTCCATCGCCGTTCACCAACACAACCCCACCACCGCAGCTACTCACCCAAGGGGCCGAAGCGCATCTGTACAAGACAGTGTTCCTCTCCCCCTCCACCCCGGCCGCTCTGAAAGTCCGCCCTTCAAAACCCTACCGCCATCCGATCCTCGACCGGCGTCTCACGCGCCAGCGCATCCTACAGGAAGCACGATGCTTGGTGAAACTCGTCCGGGAAGGCGTCAATGTCCCCGCCGTGCTGGCGCTGGATTGGGAGGGCCAGAACACAGAGAAGGGCTTCGGCGGAGCGTGGCTGATGATGGAGTGGGTTGAGGGATTGGTGGTGCGAGTCGTGCTGGAGCGATGGGAGAGATGGATGAAACGGAACCAGGGTAGCTCGGGTGCAGAGGAGCTCAAGGAGGAAGAGAATTGGGTGCGCGATCTGTTGAGGAGAATCGGTCGCGCCGTTGGAGCACTGCATAAGGCTGGCGTTATCCATGGCGATCTGACGACGAGTAACCTCATCCTACGACCGCCAGGCCATGTGGGGGAGCAAGCGGATACGGGCGAGAGCAGTCCTTCGATGGAAGGAGATGTGGTACTGATTGATTTCGGCCTGGCGAGCCAGAGCTTGCAGGATGAGGATCGAGCTGTCGATCTGTATGTGCTGGAGAGGGCATTTGGCAGCACGCATCCCCGCACCGAGCCATTCTTCGAGGAAGTCCTGAATGGATACCGGGAGAGTTACAAGGGCGCTAGCTCTGCACTGAAACGCTTAGAGGATGTGCGCATGAGAGGTCGCAAGAGAAGTATGATCGGATGAGCATGCCCCAAGAGGCGAAGACTAGTTCATACCCGGCTATTATTGAGTACAATGAGACAAGATCAACGACATACACATGCATTCATTCATCATCATTGGTTTAATCAAGACATTGCGCCACGTTCCATCGCAAAATGCAATGACAGACAATTTTACTGTGCAAGAATAGAAAAAGAAGGTCTCCCCGAGATCACCGCTCTCACGGACGTGATTTAACACAGCATCCCACATCTGCGAGTGCAAAATATCCCTTGTTCTCCACCACCCCGCGGTCCTTCACCACTGCTGTGTACTTGACCACCCATTGCGGCTCGATATCACCCTTGATCCCGTCGTCGGCATCCGGAGACGAGGCCAGAATTCCCGCGCCCTTTTCACCGGGGCCAAGAAGCTCGCGCGTCGTCCCCACAGGCAGGACGTCATTGCAGTCATTGTGAGTAAGCAGCTGGATTTTCTCCTGTTTCGCATAGAGAATCAACGACTTGGGGACGACACAGCAGTCCTTGAGGTTGATCTGGTCAACGGAGGGCTTGACCTTCGTGTGCGGCAATAAGCGGGCGAGTCTCTCACTGCCAAACTCAGCGACACCAAGCTGAGCAATCATGCCCTGCCCATGTAGCTCCTCGAGCGCCCGCCATGACTGGATAAAACTGTCGAAATCATCCGGCTCTTCGCTGCCGTTGTCCGAGGATACCTCTTCGTCGCTGTCATCCTCCGCATCGAACAGGATCCCCGGGAAAGACACAATGAGTAGATCAATCGAATCGACCTGTAACTCCTTCAAGACCAGATCGATCGCCTCCCGCGTGTGCGCGCATCGTCTCGACACCGGGGTCCCCGGTAGATAGAACAACTTCACCGTGATATCGTACTGCGATCTCTCCTCCGCCAGCCCGCGCTGCGAGAAATCGACGGCGGGGATGTAAAGCCCATCGTTCTGCTCCGAAGTCCAGGCCAGATATTTCTTCGAGGCTGCAGTGTCGTTTTTCTCTGTCTCCGTCTGTGTCTCCGTTGACGCCAGCTGCTGTGCGGCTTGAAAGTTGGCCCGTAGCGAGTCGATCAGCTCGATATTCGATTTGGTAGTGGTCGGATGTCTGATAACGGACGGTCCGCCGCTTGTCATGAGATTTCTGATAGGAGAGCGCACGCTGGTCAGTCTGGTGTCTGGTCCGATAGCGGGGAAGAAGGGGGGAATGGCCCCTCCATGAAGGCCACTTACGAGGTGAAGAGTATCAGCTTCATGGTTATAATTGTGATTGTGTTTTCTCAAGCATATGTAGATCGTCGGTGGTTTACCCCAAAAGCAAATTTCGTGGGAAGTTGTTTGGCTCGAGCCTTGAAAGCGTGGACAACTTGACAAATCCGAAAGTCTGATAAGAGTGGACTTGGAATCGGAATTGCTAAGCAGCCCCGCGTGAACGCCTCGGATTCCAACTCGGGCAATATACCGCAACCATATCGAAATCCTGCCAACTGGTAATGTGTAACATTTACCAGCATTTACATTGAGCTAAACTTATTCACACTGAAGTATCTTTAGATGGGTGTCAAGGGTGTCACGGTCTTTTAGCAGGCAATTTGCAGTGGTAGAGCCGGATCTTCTCGCCTCTGTATATCTCGGTTTCTGTATACTTCGCAAGTGCGACGCTTTGAAGGTTGCAATAAGATAGCTCTAGCCATTGGAGTAAGACGGTCGAATTCCAGGCGTTGCCAATTCACCGAATGACTATTCTAGCCTACGACTACCACTGTCCAAAACTTCAATCAGAATCAACCGTAGGATCCCAATCCGTCGGCGAATACTCCCCCGTATTGAGCGCCTGCATATCCTCCTCCGAGAGCTGAAAGTCAAACACATCCGCATTCTCCTGTATACGCGACGGCGTCACCGACTTCGGGAGAGGCACAAACCCCTGTAACCCAATGTCGTGAACGGGTCAACCCCACTCTGCTGCAAATAGACACGGGAGAAGGGCCCAATCTCACCTTCTGCAAGCTCCAGCGGATCATCACCTGCGCAGCAGACTTCCCATACTTCTCCCCCAGCGTCTTCAGCACAGGCTCGTCGAGCCAATACCCATGTGCCAGCGGCGAGTACGCCTCGATTACAACACCGCGCTTCTTCAGCCAGTCGACGATATCCGTCCGGTCCAGCCAGGGGTGCAGCTCGTACTGCCCGACGTCGATCTTCCCCCTACCCTCGCCGGCAGTGATGTACTCCTCCAGCTCGTTGAGGTGGTGGACCCCGTAGTTCGAGACGCCGATGGACCGCGTCTTGCCGGCTTGCTGGGCCTCGACGAGCGCGCGCCACGACCCGAGTCGACCGTCCTTGCCGCCGTAGGGGGCGTGGATGAGAATCCTAACACGGTCAGCTAGCTCGGCGCCTCTTATCTCCGGGGACGAATGGCCAGGCTCACAGATCGAAGTACTCCGTGCCCGCTTCACGGAGACTCGAGTCTATCGCGCGCCTGGTGCGCTCGTAGCCCATCGAGCCGGGGGGGATCTTGGTCGTGAAGAAGATGTCGGAGCGCGCGAGGCCTGAGTTCTGGATGGCGCGGCTGCAGGCTTTCTCGTTGCGGTACATGATTGCGGAGTCAATGTGGCGGTAGCCAGTCTTGAGGGCCTCCAGGGTCGGTTCCTCGGTCTTGGAGGAGGGGCTGTGCGTTGGCTTGTAGTCAGATCTATGCTTTGGACAAAAAGCTATTTGTCCCGGCGTACATCATGTAGACCTTGGAAGTATTGCATTAGTTATTGATTGTCAGGGTGTATTGGAGACCTGGGCTTACCCCGAATCCGAGAACGGGGATCTCATGCCCCGAGTTCATGCGGTATGTTGAGCGCAGATTCGTTGACTTTGCCATGTTGCGTACCATATAGTGAAGTCGACTATACTCGGAATGGGAGTCGTTGAATTCGGAGAATATGCAAAGTTATAGTCGATGGTCAGGCACGATAAGATCATGCATCAGATACGGTGGGTCTTGCGCATGAGGGGTACAGCATTGGACTCATAAAATGAAAGTACTTTCTACACAATATACACTTTGAATGTCAAGTAGTATCACCATAATCCAGTCCGGATATTTCCACTATTAATGATAAAGTTCGCTGCCTCTGCTTTCATCGATATAATTGTATGGACATGGAACACTATCAAATAAAAATAAATTGGATATCATAACTCATAAGGTATCGTCAAAGCCCATCCTGGAATCCCATAAAAAATACCTAATATCTCTTTTCCATATCCGCCTCAGCACCCCTCTGTCTCACCTTGCCCTCATCATGCACATCCCTCCACTTCTCCTCCTCTGTGCGATCCCCCTTGAGCGCAGCGCCCGCACTTCCAAACGCGCCCTTGGCGCGGTCAGAGACACCCTCGCCCCAGTCCTGGAGCTGGCCCTTTGCCTCCTGCGCCTTGCCGCTAGCGTTCTGCTCCTGGCCTTCGCGGCGCAGGTTCTCGTTGCCGATCAGGTTGCCGACGGACTCCTTAGCCGAGCCAATGGTCTGGTCCCAGGCTCCGGCCGTGCGGTTCGAGTTGTCCTTGGCCGCGGCGCCGGTGTGAGGGTCTGCGGAGACAGGGCCCAGCTTGGCGGTCTCGTGGCTTGCGGCATGTTGGGCCTGGCCTTGGTTTTGGGTGGCTTCGCCCTGGGCCTGTTGCTGTTAGTTATGGGTTGACTACCGGAGGAAAAGTGGTAGCTGTGGTACTAACCTGAGTAGAGGCGTTACCAGTCAGAGAGCCGACGGCACGCTGAGCAAGGCCAGTGGCCTGGTTGATGTAGCTGTTGAGGGTGGAGGAGTTGTTGTCAGACATGGTGGATGGTGGTAGTTGTTTGTTTGTTTGAGTAGAAGTGTTTCGTTCAAGAGTAAGGGAAGTTATGTTTGAGGCTGTTATCTTGTAGATTTGATTCTGATGACAGTCACTGAGCAGAAGATCCCAGGGGCCATTATATAGAGCAAAATCAAAAGCAACAGCATCGTGAAGTGGATGTTGATGGGCCTGTATAGATGACATCATGATATGACGTCATAGCACGTGATACTAAGCTTTCAGGGCGGAGACCAACTTCTTTGAAGCCGCAATGAGACACCAACAACAGCCACAGTCTCATCCGAGTCAGACCCAGATATTCCAGCATCGAAATGATATCAGGAACAGCAGAAGCTAGATGGCATCATCGCTGCGTCATACAGCCCAGAAAACGCCGTGAGCGCAAATAGTGTTGTTTCACTTCGAAAAATACAACATGGGCGTTAGTCATCAAGCAATTCAAGCGTCAGGCAGACTATGCAAAGTCGCTGGATCATCAAGTCGTAGCTAAATCCTAGTCCTAGAAAGGCAGGATTGAAATCCACGGGGTACAGAAGATCTCCAATGTAATCAGGAATTGAGAATGAGCCAAGCGCCAACTTATCATCCAGGCGGCCAAAAAAGACTTGGGAACGAACATCGCTAATGTAACTCTATCACGAGTACCACGCTCATGTCACGTATAAAGGAAAAGAAATCAATCATATCATGCTTTCAGTAGTGCTCCCTTATACATCACCAATGGCATATGCCACCCTCGCTATCATCTGCCGTCCAGGTTCCTGACAAGCCGACCACTTCCAGGTGGCCGTCGGGGTGCTCATCCACTTTGCTCAGGGCGGCAAAGCTCGGCTCCGCCGGCCCGTTGCTTAACAGCCGGCGCGCCCAGGCATCGATGGCGGGTTCTCCGGTCTCATCGCGCGCTTGCTTCAGGAATGGGATCAGCGCAGTCCCACCCGTGCCACGCAGCTTCTTGCTTCCAGGCCGCACATTGGCCAGGTTCATCGCCAAGCTGGTTCTCTTGGGGCTAGACGAGCCCGGGTTGTGGTTCCGCGCGTTCCGTGAGGGAACGATGATGTACCGGGACACCATCTGGATGTGCTTGTCTCGCATAGTGCGCAGCATCGAGAGACAGGCGTCGTAGGCAATGCACAGAGCCTTGTCCGAGCGTCGTGCTCCGACATACTCCCGGATGTTGGCAACGGCACCCACGTGCTCCAAGAACCGCCGGTGAGGGCCCGGCATGTATGTCCGCATCTCCTGGATGAACCCATGCCGGGGTGATCCGGCAACGCCTTCCTTTTCGTTCTGAGGCGAGGAAGTAGTAGGACGTGTTTCTCCAGTGGGTCGGTGTTCAATGCCCAGAGCAATATCAAAGAACTGGATAAGGGAGCTTTGGGCATTGCTACCGCCGCCATACTGGCGGTACTCGGGCTTTTCGCTTCCGTCATCATACATCAACCCATTTGGCAGGCCGGCATCGGCCATGTTCTTGCTTCCAGCCAGGTAGGGCCGAATCCTGTGGTAGAACACGTAAGGATCACAGTGCTCATACATCCGTTCCAAGAGCACTCCAAGTTGTTCTATGGTCTCTGCGATGCTCTGTAAACACTCCGTTACCACTGCGCTATTTCCGGCCCGCGCTGCAGAGATGGCCTGTAGAACCAGCGGTATAGCGGGGCCGCCACAGGCTTCGATAGCCACCGAAATCATATAGAACCATCGCTCATCTATTGATCCGGTGATGGTGCTGATACATGCCAGATTGTCCACGTCGTGTGCGGGCTCATCGGGGAAAATAGGCTTATAGTTCCACAAGCACACTGCAGCATATGTAGCCACAGGGGGCAGCTCCAGATGGTCGCAGACCTCGAGCAAGGGAATTGTAAGCTGAGGCGGGACTCTCTGGTTCCAGCCAGGATGGTCAGCATATGCCAATGTGGAGCTGGAGCTTATCAAACGGAGCATACCTCTTCCGGTGCATTGCCACCCCAAACATAGCCGTGTAAAATAAAGGTCAACAACACATAAGCTCTCCGCCACTCATCTTCGGAGTGAAGGTATGATGTTGAAAGGATAGGCATATGATCGACTGCCTCGCGGATCCGCCCGCTGTGCAGGAGGGACTGTAAATTCGAAACTATCCATTCCCACTTGGCATAGTAGGGATCTGGAAGGGCGTCGAGTGGAGGCTCAGAGGGAAGAAAGCCATGTTCCGGCGAGATACCATAGTCCACCAGAGCCGGAATAGGAGCCAGCATTGTGAATGTGTGAATCAGAAACGTCCAGTTTCAAGGAGATGAATCCACCAAGAAGTATTAAAATTATCTGTAGGGCGGAGGAGGGACCCGTATGTTTTTCTAGTGAAGATTGGATCCCGTGGAGGCAAATCCGTGACTTCAGGTCACAAAGTTCGCGGAACTCTGCTTCGGGTCAGACACCCGAGTGGCTCAAATGGGATCGATACCCCAGATCTTCTAGATCCACGGAGACGAACAGTGAGCTGATCGTCTGCTTAGTTTTTTCAGAGGAGCAGCACCAAGAGTGTAGAGATAGCCGCGAGAAAGACAGGCCAGCAGAAAAGACCGGACTTTAAGAGGAGAGGGAAGAGGAGTAATATATGACAACCGCGACAAGCCGGTGATTGCTCTCGCTCCAGTTCCTTGTGAGGGGAAATCACACAAGCAGAAGGAAGCCGAAAGAACGTGAAGAAAGCGAAAGATGATTTCTCCCGGAGCAGAGCGGAAGAGAAGGACTCTACTAGAGGTACAAGAGGCAGCAGAGGATCAGGAGATGGCCTTCTAATTCGGTGTCTCGGTAGGAGAAAGGAGAAAAAAAAAAAAAAAAAAAAAAAGAAGAACACTATTCCGGTGGGGGGCCTAGACATGAAGATTAATAATTCATTTCAAACCAGACACTCCATGGAGAAAGTCAGGATAGCATCATCACTGGCGTTTCGACTTATAAATTGGTCGTGTGCTCTGCGAACTGACACAGAGAGAGCCGACTGGGGCCGGGGTGAATGAGACCACCGGCGAGAACAGGTCATACACCACAGACAGCATCACTCAGGAGACAACCTACTCCCTGAGGAACCGAGTATAACCAGAACCATTGTGTGTTAGCCAATCAACAAGGCGTCGATGGCAGAGGAGACACAGGGGTTGAAAAGTCTGTGGAAAAAGAAGGCCGATATAGGCAAACGATCTAACCTAAACTTCTGGAGAAGTGAGTGATGATTATTGAGCATTGGGTGGGCCAGAGAAGGCGTCAGAGAGACAGAGGGGGAGGGGGAGAGAGAGTAGATTATACGACTGTCAATCATTTGAGTAAGTGCTGGGGAGAGGAGTTACTCCAAAATTCACAAAATAAAATCGATAGATACATGGAATCCATCATCATGGTAACCTGCTGTCAAAGATATAGATACTCTATATCTACTTCTGGGGTACGACACTACGACACTACTACTACTACATACACATGAAGCCATGCACCAGCACTGGGTGGAAGCGAAAGGGGGTCACTATATGATGAGTGTTAGCCTGAGTGCTAGAGAATGATCCGGAACTCCTTCTGACTGGCAGCCAGCCTCCCAGACCCGCTCGGTGTGCGAGATCGGGTGCTGCTTCCCCTCCTTAAGCGAGGCACCCAGTGTGTTCGCCTACACCCACGCCACCCCGTTCGGGTCTGCGGTGAACTCTGCGCCGATCGAGTTTATTCCATCGTTGGAGTCATGCCATGGGCCCATGCTATCAATAGATAGTGAGGTAGATAAGTAGAGAGGTAGAGAGGTTGTACTATGGACAAACCATCAATTTGTAATTTCAATACCAATGCTTATGGAAAATATAGGTAGTAAATCCGTCATCTTTTTTTTCAATTATGAGATCTTGGGTAGAATAATTTAAAAAAAAAAAAAAAAAAAAAGTGCATTCCGAGCCTGGTGGTGAGTGACATGGACACGGAACATGGTATCCTGATCTACACACCATGGGCTAATTTCAGAGTGCTCATCTTTTGTGAAGGATGTACAATCAAAGGTACGCCCACACGTACTACCAGATACCTCGGTCGATTCTGTACACACATGATAGAGACGCATCAAACTTCGTCGTCAATGCTCATACTATTACATACCATCCCAACGCCATCCCAAATGTGATATCTCAAAACAAGGCAATGAAAATGTGAAACGACTGCCACGAACAAAAGAAATCTGCTTAATGCTGACTCCATTCGATGGTGTTCAGATCAATGCCCTCCTGGACCAACTCCCACAAGGGACTCAGCTCCCGCAGGAACTGGACACGATCCGTTACAGCCTTAAGGACATAATCAATCTCGCTCTCGGTCGTGAATCGTCCAATACCAAATCTGATACTGCTGTGAGCACTTTCATCACTGCTGCCCAGCGCACGAAGGACATAGCTGGGTTCCAGAGAGGCGGAGGTACAGGCGCTACCAGAAGACAAGGCAATATCCTTGAGAGCCATCAGAAGAGACTCGCCTTCGATGTACGCAAAGGAAACATTGACGCAGCCGGGATAGTGGCGCTCAGCGTCTCCATTGAGGGTGGTGTGTTCCATCGCCAGAAGCCCGTCCAGCAGGCGCTTCGACAACCGTTCAACGTGCTTTCGATCATACTGTTCAAGAAATATTAGCTACCAGTCTTCTGCAACAAGTGAAGCAATGACCAATGGTTGTGACTGATATCAACTCATCACCCCTGCGATGGACGTCATCGAGCCACGGCAACATACCAGAAGGCATGCAGCTACCGCCATGATCACTCGGACATTCACGATTTTTTTGCAGTATATAATCCCCGTTGACATAACACAAGAATTGGGACCGAGAGGAAAGAAAAGTCAAGTCAACTTACATCCATATCTTGAGAGGCGATGCGGCAAGCCTCACCGAATCCAACAACCAGGTGAGGAGCGAGGGTGCCGCTGCGCAATCCTCTCTCCTGTCCACCACCGGAGATGATGGGCTCAAGACGAACTCTAGGCCTGCGGCGCACATAGCAAGCACCAATACCCTTGGGGCCATAGAGCTTATGGCTAGAAATGGACATCAGGTCGATGTTCAGCTTGTTGACATCCAACGGAATCTTGCCCACTGCCTGGGCCGCGTCGGTATGGAAGAAGACCTTCTTCGAGCGGCACAGCTTTCCAATCTCCTCCATTGGTTGGATAACACCGATCTCGTTGTTGACAGCCATGATGCTGACCAAAGCGGTATCGGGACGAATGGCCGCTTCGAGATCTTCCATCCGAATCAAACCATTGCTCTGGACGGGGAGATATGTAACCTCAAATCCTTCATCCTGCAGATGACGGCAGCTATCCAAGACACACTTGTGCTCGGTCTGGGTTGTGATGATATGCTTCTTCTTGCCAGAGCGGCCAAAGAATCTGGCTACACCTTTGATGCTCATGTTGTTGCTTTCGGTGGCGCCACTTGTGAAGATGATCTCTTTGGGGTCGGCTCCAATCAGCTTAGCGATGTTCTCTCTAGCTTGCTCGACGGCCTTCTCAGACTCCCAGCCGTACGCGTGAGTTCTCGAATGGGGGTTGCCGTAGATGCCGGTGAGATAAGGGAGCATTGCGTCGAGGACACGAGGATCGAGCGGCGTAGTCGCTTGCATATCCAAGTAGATCGGCCGAGTTCCTTGGTCCATAACGGTCGCTTGCTTCAGGATGCCCGCGGATGGACTCAGTGAAGCATCTCCGGATATGCTGGAGGCGGGAAGTTCCACCTTTCCAGGCTGGAGGCCCGTCTGCTTAACGAAGTTCTTCTGCTCCTGCTTGATAGCTGTATCCATCGTGACCTGGGCATTTCCAGCTTTGGTCTCAGTGACATAAGCCCGCCTCGAAGTAGCAGCACCGGAAGTGGCGAGCACTCGTCTGGGGAAGGGCGCGGAAGCCAGGGAGCTATGCTGTGTCGAAGACAGCCGGCGAGCATAGGCTCGAGATGCCTGTCTCAAGGCAGATGGTGTGATGCTAGACATTATTTAATTAAATCTGCAGCCGCACCATATAAGATAGATAGACAGTTGATGACAGAGGGTGATGACAACGAACCGTGAACTTGGGGGAGGTCGCACTGGTAAGAAAAAAGTCTGGATCCAGTTGTATCATTGCCGACTGCCGAGCCTTGCTAAGCCCGATCGGAGTAATCAGATAATCCGGCGGATTATACCGTTTGGGTAATCCACCTCGGTCTTTTCCATTGCTTGATGGCCATTGTTGTCGGAGATACCCAGAACACGAGAATTCCCTGCCATCCCTGCCAGAGGTCTTATGAGTTTCGTGTTACTATTCTCTCGGATTGCAATAAGGTCAAACACCAAATGCGAAGCTCCATGGTTGCTGTGGGGAAGCTCAGGAGAAACTGTAATCACCCCGCGGTTACGGAATATTCTTACTACTGCCTCCACGGTAACTGGAGGTCAGTCTTCAGCTTTACATGTTTGATGCCACGGAATGCGGGTTTAGAATCATTCTATAGAGTGGTATTACTCGGCTTTGAGTACTATCTAGTAAATTGAAAATGCCTACCATGTAGATATGTTGGAACCTGAAGGATGAAGCAAAGAGAAGTACTGTGTAAGTGAACACCTCCAAACTTCAAAGGCTGGATAGTTGGTGCCTAAACAGTACATAAACCAAGATTCGGTTTGGTTCTCCGTGGCTGCGCCACAATCTGATCGATCGTTCACGAGGAACTTTGCTCTGCATGACTTCATGATCTGGTTTCGAATTAGAACATCCATGCCTTCTATGTGCTATGTTTCCATAAAGCCAGTTCTTATCAAATGGACATCTCGCCTGTATCTTATACCCTTAGTGCCTTTTTCCTCCTTTATAATTATTTACCTCTGCAACTGCATTCTTAATTCCTTAGCTTCTCTCAGCCACCGACACCATTAACATCTTATGTCATAGCTCAGCCACAGTGCTGAACAGACGAACCACCAGTCTAGCAGTCACTAAAGACCCATCTTGGGGCTGAAGGCTACAAAACCACTCGAAGAGACAAGAACCCCCACTCCCCACTACCGCGAGTTTCCTCGTCCTGACACTGTTCTTCATCTGCTATCCTTGAATATCTTCTTCTCCTACCGCCCTACTATCACTCTCTACCAACCTAATAGTCGCAAATCTCATTGTTGTTTACACCGAGCACTTCCGCCGTATCTCAGCCTCCCCGCCAGGAATACCCGAGATGAGTTTGAAGGGTTTCCAGAAGAGCATCGTTCGCGCACCGCAACAATTCAAGGCGAAATTCAACATCGGCGAACACACCAAAGATGCAATCTACCAAGATGCAGAGCGCCGATTTCAAGAACTCGAAAAAGAGACCAAGAAGCTTCATGACGAGTCGAAGAAGTACTTCGATGCCATAAATGGTACTGATTCTGCGCATGGCCACTTGTCGTGTCGAAGCTATATCCCTTGTTCTTGTCTAATGCGCATACAGGCATGCTGAATCATCAAATTGAGTTCTCCAAGTCTATGACAGAATTATATAAACCCATTTCGGGTCGTGCCTCGGATCCAAGTACATATACCATTGAAGGCAACCCTGAGGGAATTCGCGCCTGCGAAGAATATGAAGCGATTGTCCGCGATTTACAGGAATCTCTTGCGCCCGAGTTGGAGCTGATCGAAACTCGGATTGTCAGTCCTGCGAACCAATTACTGGAGGTGATCAAGGTGATCCGCAAGGTCGCAGTGAAACGAGACCATAAGAAGCTGGACTATGACCGTCACCGGAACTCGCTGAAGAAGCTGCAAGAAAAGAAGGACAAGTCGCTGAAGGACGAAAAGGCGCTCTACAAAGCGGAAAACGATGTGGAGCAGGCCACTCAAGAATACAACTACTACAATGACCTGCTCAAAGACGAGCTGCCGAAACTCTTTGCTCTTGAGGCGGAGTTTATCCGTCCACTCTTTCAATCGTTCTACTACATGCAGCTGAATGTATTCTACACCCTTCACGAGAAGATGCAAGGCATGAACATCGACTATTTCGACCTGACACTAGACGTCGAGGAGGCCTATGAGAAGAAGCGCGGTGATGTTAAGGAGCGTGCAGAAAGCCTTACCATTGTTCATTTCAAGACCAAGGGTCTGGGTCGACAGACCTCGAAATTCACACCTCCCGGCAAGGACAAGATGGCGTACGAGAGCAAGAGCACTTTCTCCCATACTAATCGCTCCGAGGACACCGATAACCCTCCTCCACCATACTCAGCGTCTGCAAGCACTGTTGCAGCCGCCAAAGCCAAGCCGGCACCTCCACCACCCAAGCCCAAGCCTGCTCGGTTCAATGCTCCCGTCGAAACTGTAACAGCACTGTACGATTACGAAGCACAGGCGCACGGGGACCTCAGCTTCTCCGCTGGCGACGTGATTGAGATTATCAGCCGAACAGACAACCAAAATGAATGGTGGTCCGGTAAAGTCGATGGAAGGGAGGGCCAATTCCCAGGTAAGTAATCTTACGCCCACGTGAGTCGCCGGGTGGTCTAACATACCTCTTCAATCAGCCAACTACGTCCAACTGAATTGATCTATATTTTTACGACCAATTTCGTGTTCTCAGTAGATCATCTTTAATTCCCTCCTTTTTAAATTACGCCAACCATGATCTTCAGTCCAGCTTACCGCCTGGGTTTGGGGAGTTCTGCTATGCGCAGCTTCTTTACTTGTGAATTAGCAGTACCGTCGGTCTTTTTTTCTGCATGTGCTTATGCATCTCTGGTTGCTTGTCATAGAGCATCGCTTGCATGATGGTTGACTCCTTACTTGTATATATTCCCTTGGATTATCTTTACACCTCAATCCACTGGACCAAGGCACTTGACAACTTTTGGTCGTTGGCCAAGGTTTGTCGTAAGAAAACCCATGTGAACTTGGTATGAACCATTCGGAAATCATTACGATGCTGGGTAGCACCTAAGGACCTCATACATGGCTTAGTGTTGAGATTCCATCACACCGGCTTTATGTCATCGCTCATCAATCACTTGATCAACACCCACCAATATATTGGGACATCAGATTGATGTATCCCATTTCGAGAGCTCCCACATACAGGTAAACCGCCTCACTCGAAAGGGAACAGGCAACCGCAGCCTGTATCTAAAGCCTTTGGAGAATAGCCTTACCCGAGATCTAGTAGTAAAATGCAAGGCATTGTGTGGCTTATAGCATTATTTTGACTACTTAGAGGGACAATGCGATAGCATCCATGGCAGTCCAAGCATATATTGCCTAGATACCCTCTTAGTGTTTGCTTCTGCCCAGATGCAACCGTCAGCCCGGAATCTGTCATGTATTGCAATTCATCTTTTCTGGGGAGGGCTGTTTGTTACTGAGGTTTCTCCTGGGGAATCGTAGTGTCATCAACAATCCATCCTACCAACACTTTCCTCATGGCAATGGTAATCATCCTCAATAGAATTAATCTTGATTATACTTATTTTATTTGTGGCGCTTTATATTTCTAATTTTCTAGCCCACTTTCAACAGCCACCAAGCATCATTGGTCTAGTGGTAGAATTCGTCGTTGCCATCGACGAGGCCCGTGTTCGATTCACGGATGATGCATCTAAATTTTTTCATTCTACATAAATCATGTCTTGACTGTTTGCAATTAAAGTGAACAATATTGCTTTCTCTTTTTTTTTTTTTGAAGCTTGTATGAATGTTTCACAAAATGATTTAATGTTCGTATGCATGATTGTATGATGCATGCATCCTCTAATCAGGGACTATTCGCTATAATCAATAACCCATCATGTGCATGCGCAGACAGAACTTGTTCTGGACAAGAGCGGGCTCTACGCAGACACCGGGTATTCCATTCCGATATATAGTAGCCTTCCAGTATAAGACTACCACGGCAGCTGCAATGGTGTTGGCAAATTCGATCCCAGAACAGACTCTGCTGTTCCAATGTCCCTAGCAATAAAGTCAGCGCTAATTTCAAATACAAGAGCAATGATCCTTAAAGACTCGGCTCACCCGGGTCCTCGTGGTGCCCAGTATTGGCCAGTCTTGCTCATGTCGAAGTCATCTATGAATGATGCTAGGGACTTGGCCGCTTCATCAGGCGTAACAGCTTTGGAATTTTAGTCAGCACAGCCTTGAGCATCGTGGAACAGGCAGTCTTACCACCACCATCATCCCAATACTTGTCGAAACCCACGCCCTTTGTCATCTCTGTGCGCATGAAGCCCGGATGCACCAGCCCAACGGCAATGCCCTTGCCCTTCAAATCCAGGCTGAGTAGTTTTCCCACCATATTCGAAGCAGCTTTGCTGGCGTGATGACCATAGTTTCCTCCACCCTCCCTCTCGTGTCGTAAGGTAATACTGCCACTCTCACTGCTGACCAGAATCACCTTGCTTCCCTTCTCCAGAAGGTTTGCTTTGACGAGGCGCTGCACGAGGAAGACAGGACCGATAGCGGATGTGGTGTACATCCGTACTTCCTTTTCCCAGTCAAGATCATCGAAGGTCTCGAAGCCGAAATACCCCGCTGTAACTATGACCGTCGAGATTTTAGTCGATGGGGGTAATTGAGAGATCAGACGGCCCCCAACATCAGGCTGCGAAACATCAATGTTTGTAATCCAAGTGACGTGAGAATCGGAGCTGTCTGATGGCGGGGTACTGGACCGTGTCGTCGCAAAGACAGTTGTTACGGATGCATTTGATTCGTACAACTCTCGAAGCGAGGCTCCAAGGCCTCGTGTGGCACCAACAATGAGGACGCTGTTGCTCATCTTAAGTTTACTCGAGGAGTTTCTGCCGATGCTTGATATATCTACGAGATATTGGAGGAAGGTTGATAGTACGGCAGCAGTTGTCAACCACGTGCGTAGGCGTTACGCGACCTTGGGTGCCGATGACGTAAATATGCTCCAAGCTTCTTCTACGCCGCGATGCTATCAGCAGCAGCACCCCCACCACTACTTACTTATTATATCTATCAATGGCCGATAATTAATATCAGCATCGCGACACTTAATAGTGCCTTGAATTCGATGATAGATGGCTTGTAATTGAATCTGAGACACCTTTAGTCTTGACTCTTGAGAACAAACGCTAAACTAGCCAGAGGGGCTACGTAACATCCATGCACCTACTAGGTTATGACTTCAAAGCTTAGCTCGCCTTTGGACTCACCCAACTGTTCTAAGTACTTTAGATTCCAAAATGGTCCTAGTGATCTTTTGATCTTGAAAGAAGATGATATGTAGAGAGTGCATGGTTTGATCTCTATAGAGCGGAGTTGCCTTATCTGACTTGCATCTGAATTCGATACGGATATCCCATGTGATGATGCTTATCGCAGCCACGGAATGGCTGTATTTTCGGTCCTTTCTTTTTAGTGCGTATGGCGGACATGTATATGTTTATTATGCCTCATCCTGATCTTCCTCTTTAGCTAGATCTCGCTCTACTGCATGCTGTTTTAAATCAAAATCATGATTTGACCGTAATCCGCATGGTATAGGATGCTTTTAATAGCAGCAACGGACTATTATTAGTTCAGATAGGCGTGGCTTAGTCACGGCCCCCTCTGCGTCTATCCTGGAAGCGGAGAATAATAATCTGAGATCAGGTACCTTGACTTAAATATGACCACATTATCGTTCCCGGAAAAATCACTTGACTGAATGGTGAGCCCGTGACAGACCCTTCGATTCAATCCCGAAGCAGGAGCTGGCCTCCTCATAGTTTACGCTACTTGACGATGAGTGCGATCTTCCAGCTGTTACAACATGCAAAGAAAGCCCGCGCTGTCTTACAGAGAGGCAGAAAATCGGAAGGCAAGAAGGATAGGTCGCTGAGGCAGAGTCTGTTTCCTTCTTCAGTTTCATCAACTTCCGTGTAGGTTCCTTGTTCTATGAGTGATGGCGATTTCCAAAGTGTCCAATAACAGGACTGATACCGATGCAGTATTGACAAAGCCGATATCGTACCAACATCCTCGCCCTGGGACCTCCTGCCTGTCGAGCTTCAGATAAAAATATTTGCGCAATGTGGTATTAGAGACCTCCTGCAACTGAAACTCGTCTGCCGGGCCTTCTGCCAAATCCTCACCCTTCATGAACAACTTATCGCTCGTCAATATCTCCGCCAGCGCCGCCATGGAACGCTTCCGTCTCCCATCGACAGCGAACGAATGTATACTCGGAACCCCGAAGACGATGTAGTGCTGCTGTCGGACCTGTTTCCTCCTGCGACAAGCGCCAAAGGCGGTCACCTATACACTTTTCGTTATATACACAGCTTGCGACGGCGGCAAAAGCTATGTTCCCAGCTGTGCTATTACCTTGCAGATCGCGTCATGGATAGATTCTTGCACTGCGAGCCGACGTTTGTGAAGTCGAAGTTCTCCAACAGAAATGAGCGTAATGAGTTCCTAAAACGTGGGAAGGAATCTTTATGGTACAATCTTATACCTCTCATGTACGTCGCCCTTCCTGCCTTTGCCTGCCCATTCTAACACGGTTTGTCGCTTGATCAGGTACTATGCTCTATACTTTCTCGAAGCATATAGTCTCGCTCGACGTGACTTGAAAAATGCATTATTGCAGGAGTTGGAAGCTGGTCGACTACCGGTTCCGATGGCCCCCGATATTCGCAAGTCCATGTATCGAGACTTGCAACTTCAAATCCTCCAAGCTCCTCCATTTACCAACACTTCGACTCTGATCTGTACACACCATTGCATGCAGCTTCTCGTCTCATATCTGCGCCATACTGTGCCTCCCGACGAATTTGTGGTGTCGGACGATAGCTGGATTGGCTCGTTGCTCACAGTATCGCCATTCATTCGGATTGTTGAATACTTCTCGGCGGAAATCGGCGATGGTGGCAGTCAACGAGTGCAGCGAAAGGACTTCATGCACAATTTCCAAAACGATCTAACGCTGAACGAGAATGACGATATAAACTCGCTCGTCTTCGAGAGCGCCCCACTCTCGCATATACACTCCTCAGTGCAGGATATCTGGTTTGATGTTGCCAAAGAAGAACTGGGGTCGAGAGGAGCTGTTCCCCATGATACGGAAAATATCTGGATTTGGAATGGTGTACCTGTTGCACTTGGATGCCAACATTGCCGAGATGGGAGAGGATGGCGTGCATAATGCCATCTTCTTTCTTGGAGCTATCTAATCCGTTTCGATATTAGATCTTTGTATTCGTGATCTGACGTCGGGAATGGGAGATGGGGTTTCGGTTTGGAGTTAGCGATGCATATAAATGGAGCATTGAGCGTTATCTCTTCTTTACTGGATGGCCATTCACCTGGTAATCAGTTCATACGACGTAATAGTGTTTTACAGTAGAATGCTCATGTCCAAGACCATAATATTGAATTTTTGAATATCATGCTTCTTTACAGTTGCATACAATAGCACCCTTGCTTTGTTGACTAGGAGGTACCTTAGTTTCCATGTTTGCTTTGTTTGCAGGAACCAATCGCGTTCATGATAAGTACTCTATCTCCAACCGAGCAGGATACTAATACTCCCATGGGTCAGACTAATCTCATCCTCGATAGGTAAACTGAAGTTACTACTCATTGAAAATAAAATTCAGAAAAGGATTCTATGTCTCAATCAATCTTACAGTCGCTATTGAACACCTCGTGGACGCTACACCGTCTCTCTCCCCTGCACCATGGGAAAGAATTCCAGTCTCTTATTGGCAATAAGGTCGCGCTGAGAACCTATGCCACCAGACTGAGAGATCATCTAACCGGAAATTTCTTTGCTGAAGCCCAGGCTGGATTGGGTGGAACCGGCGTCGTCGTCGATGACAGCCTCTCCAGAACCGGGTCTCTCAAAAACTGCCTGTGGGAGACATTGTCAGCTCCGTCCTCTCTGGGCGCTGGACAACTGTCCGGTCAAACTCTTCCCGGGGAACTTTCAGGAATCTTGGTTGTTCTGGAATACGAAAATATCACTTACAAAGCTGCTCTCATTGCGGCACCGGAAGGTCGTCGTACCTCAGCACGACGGAAACAGTCCACACAGCTTCCTTTGTTACTGACGCGGTTCCCCAATCCATTGCGGCAGACCTTCATCTCGTTCTTGTCTGCGAACTTTGACACCTACTGCTCGACTCTTCGCTTGCCGTCGAATTTTCTGTGTGCGGAACTAAACGCGTTTATCGATGTTCTAATGTCTGGGACCTCGGAACAGTCTATTGACTCCTACCGCATGCTTGAAGATATTATAAAAGAGGTACAGCTGACATTATCATTTTCGCCATCTGTTGCTCCGTTGTTGAAGTCTCTTAACATCAACATCCCGCGGGGGTCTTTCGCGATGTTCGCGCGTGAAAGCAACACTAGTATGGGATCCGAGCATGGATCTTCTAGCCATCCAAAACAGACCATCCTAACAGGTCTCTCCACCTATCTTGAGAAACACTTGGCAATAGATCTGAACCTGGCAGGCCCTTCGACTAGTCAAGGCTCGGAAAAACAGCATGCGCGCCTCACTAAAGTCGCATGCGGTAGCTTCGTTCTTGGCGGCGAAGGAAAGATGAAGTTGGTCGCATCATCGGCAGCGACCAGCTCTGGCGACAGTGCTGGCGATGCTCATTCGATCAAAGACCACCTACTATTGAGGGCACATGAAGCTTTACTGCGAGCCGTTCTGCGTCGGGCTGCCTCGGAGGATGAAGAGAACACTTGAGGACTAGAGGTTGCACCAAGTATATCAAGCCGCGTTTGCGTGTGTCTGGGGCAAGCGAAATATCCCGAGAGCAGAGTTTCCCAATAGTGTTTCGTTCACTTCTGCCCCGACTGCCTTTAAGACAATCTTTACACCTGTCTGTCAGAAGATGCAGAATCCGAGTGACTGTTTTGCTTTACAACACGGTGTGCATTCGGGACCGTGCTTTCGGCTACAGGCAAAACTGCTACCGAGTTGAAAGTCATACAGATCTACCAGGATAAGAAGACAACGAGGGAAATCAAGGCAAATCGTACGGGTTATCCCGCCAGGAATCTCATCAGAATCAATGCTCGCTCGTCTATGTAATTAACAATCATGAACATGTGCTGGGTGGATCCGAAGTCTCGCGCCGTTCGATCTTCACCAACCCTCTATATACCCAAATCGTTCTGAAGACATATACAAAATCGACATCTATCCAAGGGCATTGAAGCGTTTGTATACAAACAGGTCGTTCCGCTGTGTCACATCATTGCTTGCCTCGCAGTCATATCAGCTTTCCGTTATTCGATGCTCCGATTCAGCAAGCCGCAGTGCTTCATCCACACTGGAAACGAAATGCGTCATTCCTCCAGCTTGCTGCACAATACCGCTCTTTTCGAACATTCGGAAGACGTCGCGGTTGGGGAGGCGGCAGAAGAATACTCTGGTCCCGATATCTGCGTAGTCTTTCACAATCTCGAAAAGGACCTGTGTCCCAGAACCGTCTATGCTCGTGACACCGTGTACGTCGAAAATGATGTTTTTATTATGTTCTGGGGAACGCATTCGGGGCAGAGATGGGTGCACGCGGCTCGAACCATACAATTCCAGTCGGCGGAGACGGTTCCTGAGGTCGCCGGTATTGGCGAAAGTGAGAGGCTCCGGTATCTTGATGACCAGGGCTCCTTCGATCGATTTGACGTCCTCGGGGTGAAGTTCGGCATTATCGAATCGACCAGTCCCAGATACTTTTCCCAAGATCTGAATACGCGATTGTGTGGAGTGTCGAATCAAGATGAGGACAGAAAGCCCGATGCCCAGCGCAATGCCCAGCTCCAGGGAATAGAAAATCGTCGAAGCGAAGATGAGGATCATCAGAGCCAGCTCTGACCATCCACGGAGGCGAATGAAGAAAGCTACATCATGAGGACACTCCTCGATTAGTGAGAAAGCGACGACGGAAATCATTGAGGACAAGACCGCTTTCTGGAAAGTATCAGCGAAAGCCAACCGTCGGCTCGGATGTCGAAATTATACTCACCGGCAGATAATAAAGATAGGGTAGAAGCACTAGGATGCTCACAAGGGTGATGATGCTCACGAAGATACTACTCATGGGGCTTCGGGCGCCGGTAGAAGCATTAACTTTGCTTCTCCCATACCCACCAAATGCAGGGAGGGCCATGAAGCACCCGCCAAGGACATTCGCCACACCAAGAGCCACCATCTCTCTGTTAGCACTAACTGTCATACCCTTCACCCCATCTTCTCTGTTCTGAGCGAGTCCTTTGGCGGCCACGGAGGACTCGAAGAAGCCAAGCAGTGCAATGATAAAAGAGGTGCTCATCGCAGTACGCACATGCTTCATCTCAGTGAATGGCCATTTAAAAACGAGAACCCCATTCCCGTTATCTTTCATGGCGCCCAGTATCTCAAGCCCTTTCTCATCCCAACCAAGATGCCACGTTAGAATTGCGGACAGTATGACCACCAAAATACGATCCGGAAAATACGCGACTTGAGGATAGCGTGGTTGAATTTTCTTTTTCAGAGTTCTAGAAAAGCAGCGGGTCAACGCATGCATTCTGGCGGGGGAAGATCAAGCACATACCGAAAAACCATTATGATAGCGAAACTGCTAAAGGACACTGCGGCTGTGAGTCCATGGCAGTATCTGACATTTCGGAAGAAGAAGATCAGCTTGTCCACTGTGGTGCCGTGACTCACTCCAGCGTCTTTTGCCTTGTCCGCCAGTCCAGCTTCCGGAATCAACTGATCCACAAAAATCACAAAGCCAATAGCAGTGATAAATCCCCTCAAGAAAGGACGGCTCAAGACGTTGTCCAGGAATCCCAAACGAGTCAATCCGGCGATCAGTATCATCGAACCCGCCAGCGCAGTGGCTACACCCACGACAATAGCATTTTCAGCTCCATTATCCTCGTGTGACTGCCCTTGTTTGACGCTGGTTTTCACGATCGTTCCAACGAGCAGCGATCCGGCTGCTTCTGGGCCAACTACCAGCAAAGGGCTGCTTCCAAGAATTGCATATATGAAGGGGCTGACCACGAAGGAGTAAAGACCGTTGATAGGGGGTGCATGCGCGAGATTGGATGATAATGACAATGCCATGGGGATATAGATAGATGCCACGGTAAATGCCGCTATCAGATCCCCTCGAAAGAATGACCAACGATATTGACCGATCCAATTGAAAAATGGAACATAGTATGATATGTATCTAGATTGAGCGCCGGGTTAGTATCAGATAACAAGCCCCTCAAGGAAATACTTTTTGGTTATCAGCACTTTCTCTCTCCTGGGTATAGAACATACAATGCATTGCGATTCTTTACAAGGGATGCTGTCATTGAGGACTCCATCGAAGGTAAGTTGTCGGGCCCATGCATATGGCTTGAGCTCGCACTAGAATCCCCGGGAATCTCTACCCTCCCGCCAGCCCATTGTACATCGCCGCCATGATCCTCGGGTCTTGGAGAGAAAGTTCCATGACTGCAAGTACTTTGTCCACATAGAGGCTCCCGATCATCATACGAGTCCAGCAGGCGGGTTCTCGGACCAGGTTCGCCTGCCACATACGTTGGGAGATTCCGCGGATTAGCCTCAGCAGTAGCAGAGAAACTGGTTGGGGACGAGGTCCGAAAAACCTCAAAGATACGATCCCGCAGAGAGCGGTGTTGACCGGTTCCATGCAAAGAGGCGGATTCGGACATGATTTATGAGATGAAACGGACGGCCAGTTGATGACTTGTAAACCGCACACGATGATTCAAGAATACGCCATTATCCAGAAGCAACTTAAGGAGGAAATCTTGAAATGGGATTAAGAGAGGGGAGGAAGGTGAGAGCCTTAAATATTAGCTAAATGAATCAACCAGGGCCAACGAAAGTAGTGCCTTTTGTTCGAAGGGCGGTGGCCACCGGCCAGTCCAAACAAGCGGGACGGTAAGCCAAGCCGAGGAAAAGAATCTTACAAAAACCAATATAGCAGTTATCATGGATCCAGATTGGGTTAGTAAGAAGGGGGGCATCGAGCGAAAATGCCTCAAAATGATAAAGCACAAGGGCTGTCTCTTTCCGTGGCACCTATTATGCCCTCAGCAGACCGAGATGTCCAGAAGGATGCATGGAGGCTGACGATGATGATGTTAAAGAGTGATAAGAAGCTGATGGTCAACTGATAAACCGGCCTTGCCTTGATTAGGTCAGCCGGAGGTCGCATCCCTGTTTCTGCCAGGCGGTGGGCTTGCTAATCACACGTGACTCGTAAGCTGCGCAGGTGGTCGCTGTGTCTCCCTCGAATTCGGTGCGGGCTCCAACAAAGCCCAAAGTGGGTTTTGAACCGCCACAAAGGTGATTTGAGATTGATTGTTGCTTTTTCACGTCAAGGACTCCCCTGCTGTCGCAACTTCTCTTCACCCGTCTTCTGTCCATCTTTCTCCATTATCCGATACGGATCTCCGGAAGAAAGACTTCTCTCAGAAATAAAAAGTTCTGTTCTTTTGCCTGAATCGTCAGCTCGGCCTACTATCAAGCGCCGCCCCGCCAAAATGTCGTTAACAAATTGTCGTTTCTACGAGGAGAAGTACCCGGAGGTTGACAGCTATGTCATGGTCAATGTCAAGCAGGTATGTATATGCTTCGATGCCTGGTGCCTTTGAGTGGCGGAGAACACCTGGCTAATCCAGTCCGTTTGCGTTGTGCAGATTGCCGAAATGGGCGCATACGTGAAGCTCCTCGAATACGACAACATTGATGGCATGATTCTGCTGTCCGAATTGTCGCGGAGACGTATCCGTAGTATTCAGAAGCTCATCCGTATCGGACGTAACGAGGTTGTCATCGTGCTTCGTGTTGACAAGGAGAAGGGTATGTGGCACTCACTGCATCTGACTGCGCTTGGCCCCCGAGTGATCTAACGATGTTCTTGCGTTCAGGTTACATTGATCTTTCCAAGCGTCGTGTTTCACCCGAAGATGTCGTCAAGTGTGAGGAGAGATACAACAAGAGCAAGGCGGTTCACTCCATCATGCGCCATGTTGCAGAGGCCACCCAGACCCCCCTCGAGGACCTATACCAGAAGATCGGATGGCCCCTGAACCGGAAATACGGCCATGCGCACGATGCCTTCAAGATCTCCATCACGTAGGATGATCCCTTTCACCCCCATCTTACATTCGACTTTATGACTCATATCTCATCCATAGGAACCCTGACGTGTGGGAGGATGTGGAATTCCCTAGCGACGCCGTGAAGAAGGAGTTGACGCAGTACATTAGCAAGAAGCTTACTCCTGCCCCGACGAAGGTTCGCGCTGATATTGAAGTTACCTGCTTCGGCTATGAAGGAATCGATGCCGTCAAGACTGCTCTTCGCACTGCGGAGGCAAACAACACCCCCGAGAACCAGATCAAAGTCAAGCTTGTCGCCCCTCCCCTTTACGTCCTGACCAGCCAGTGCTTGGATAAGACCATGGGCATCAAGCTGCTCGAGGAGGCCATCGAGAAAATCCAGGTCAACATCAAGGAAGCCGGTGGTGGCTGCATCGTCAAGATGGCGCCCAAGGCCGTTACCGAGCACGATGACGCGGCACTCCAGGAACTCATGGACAAGCGGGAGCGTGAGAACATGGAAGTCAGCGGCGATGAGAGCATGTCAGAGAGTGACGAGGGTGTTCCTGAGTAAATTATGGTTTCCACGCCGTTTTAGTCACGAATTCTTGGGTTAGCGAGCCCTGCAAAAAAAAAATGATTAAAAGCTGACATTTTGTCGCATACATTGGATTTGGACGGTGCCGCAAGCGGGAGAGATAGTGGTTCAGTTGACATATGAATTTGGTCAGACACGGGGGCTAGAAAAAAGTTCCTGATAGAAGGGTTTCGGCTATGACACGAATTATGAGACAGGAGACGGGTTTAATGTGCTCACCAGCGGGACATCATGAGCAGCAATGTCTCAAAAATGATGGGCTTATTTGGAAGAACTTGCTGCCGCGATACTTCTCGTCCAGTGGCGATGTGTCCATATCACTCAGGTTTGCGTTTATTCTGGCCACGATTCTGGGACAGCTCTATCTCTTGATTTGATGTACATAAATTCATGGTTCGAGTGCCAATTGCAAGGGTACGTCCTAGATGTTCAAAACTCACTCCCTTACCAGGCGGGATTCGGTGTCAACTTCAGAACATTATGCACCTGCTGTGTTCACTCGTAGGTACTGGATAGCGCTTGGGAAGAATTTGCTACCAGGTTATCTATTCCTGAAACTTCTACTGGTATCTTGGTTCGATGTTGGGCCATTGTCCTCGCCCGAAGGGTGGATTTTGCTCAAGTACTGAGTACAGGAAATTGGTAAGCCCTGTTCATCGAACGGCATTGTCATTTTCAATGATACCAAATCATGCATCAAGATATATCTAGCGGTGAATGGCAATCCGATACCTTGAACCAGATCAATCAATCGGTGGTGGCTGGAAATAGCGGGACACATTTAGCGCGGCAGCTGGAGATCTTGACGCTTGTGATAAGGTTCGACTTTTGATGGAGTCCCATGACCCCCCAATATTTTCTGCTCTGTCGTGTTATTTTTCGTCTTCAATTGATGCCTGTTCTCCGTTTCCACGGACAATCAATATGGGGCATTGGAGAGACCTCTTCAGCTCCGAACATCGAGTTCGTCAGCGTCTACACGAAGAAAGACGGCGTTGTACGTCATCACCAATCCTTGTCCACTCTCCGAAACAGCTCAATTCTCAGAAACTAACATAGTAAAACAGTGCTTCCGGCCTATGCGGCCGATCAATCGGCCACCACTAGCTCTGCTAAAGAAGTGACCAAAGTTGCTCTCCGGCTGAAATACCAGATCGAACAGGTCATTCCGTTTGAGATCGAAGAAACAGCTATCACCAAGCCTAACAGCCGAATCATCACACATGAGGTGGTTCGGAGTGCTAGACAGGCGGGTGGTGACGAGTATAGAGGATGTGTGATCTACTGTCTTCTCATCTGCCTACGTTGGTTCAAGCTTCAGGCCGTGACGGAGCTTTGGGATTCGGATCTTCTCCTACGTCGAGCACTTGCATGTGAGATTATTGCGAAACGGATGTAAGAAGATGCCAAATTAATCAGGATCTGAGACCTCGATACTTGCTAACACAATCTGCAGAATAGAGTCTGAAGACGATCATGAATTCCTCCTGCAAGAAGCCCTTCTAAAGCGATACTCCATCTTTTCAGAGGGTGAACCGACAACCCCTGCCAATGTTATCGAGCGGGCCGTGGATCTTCATGCTCTCACCGTCATAGGCTCGTCTGGATACCAAAAATGTATCAAGTATCTTTGGCGCGGCTGGTTCTGTCAAGAAGAGGGTAACCCGACCAACTTCGTCCCCTACCATCAGAAGGACAATACGGATTTCCGGGTCCATTTCCATCCTGATAGAATGAGGACTCCCCTATACCAGAATGCATGCCAGATACTGTTCTCATTGATATATCTCCTGCTGTACACTGCAGTCATCAACACCGTCAATCCGACCGGAAACCTGGATTTTGTGGAGGGAGTCCTCTATGCCATGACACTGGCCTATATCTGTGATGAGCTCGCGAAGCTCTGGAAGGTCGGTCGAGACTATTTTGAATTCTGGAACGCGTTCAACTCGACTCTATATACCATTCTCGCGGTGTCGTTCTTTCTGCGTGTCGCAGCACTCGTACATTCGAGCTCCGTCGAGGATGAGCAGAGAAAGAGGCTCAATGAGCTGAGCTACAGCTTTTTGGCCATGGCTGGCCCAATGTTCTGGATGCGCATGATGCTTTACCTCGACACGTTCCGGTTCTTCGGTGCCATGTTCGTTGTCTTGCGAGTTATGATGAAAGAGAGCTTGATCTTTTTTGCTCTTCTCTTCGTCATCCTTATAGGGTTCTTCCAAGCATTCTATGGTATGGCCCAGGCCGATGACCAGCTCGCTCTTACCGGAGGCATCGTGCAAGGCATGGCGAACAGTATCATGCAAAGCCCAGAGTTCGGCGTCTTTGAGAAGTTGGCATTTCCATTCGGGCTGATCCTTTACTACGTATTCAATTTTATTGTCATGATCGGTCAGTAGACTTTCCTTGCTCACAGTGTGAGATTTGCTAACTGCTCGACTAGTTTTGCTTAATATTCTGATTGCACTCTACAACAGCGCTTACGAAGATATCTCTGGCAATGCTGTTGACGAGTACATGGCAATCTTCTCGCTGAAGACAATGCAATTCGTTCGAGCACCAGACGAGAATGTCTTTATACCTCGTAGGTGAACCCTTACTGGCATATGAGGAACTATGCAGCTAATAGTCTAATTATCTAGCATTCAATCTCCTCGAGATCATCTTTCTGGTCCTCCCCTTTGAGTGGTGGATGCCGCGAAACTACTACGCGAGGCTGAACGATGTCATCATGGGCATCATCTACTCACCACTCTTGCTTATCACCGCAACCCTCGAGACTCGTGAAGCACGCCGGATTCGGCTGAATCGTCGCCGCGGCGAAGAGGATGACGATGAAATCCAGGAGTGGGAGCAGGTTGCCGAAGAGGTTGACTTCGACGTCGACGACACCTGGAGACAGATGGTACGGGAGAGCACCCCAGACGCAAATGCCGAGAATACAACACTGGAGATCATGCAGCTAAGGGAGAAGATCACGGCTTTGACCGAGATGGTTCAATCATTACTCGAAGAGAAGGCTGCAAGAAAGCACACAGATCAGGATCCACGTTGAATTTAGGCATTTACTGGTAGAATTGTGGACTTTGAAGTCCTTTGGATCCCTCATATTTCAGGGACGTTGCTGTGGTTGGGTGCGTTGACATGGTGGTGTGATAATCTACGGGTTGAACCCTGGAATGTACCTACTTTTCTTTATATATGGATCATGCAAGCATATACAATTCGATTCGTAGCAGCGTAGCCCTTTATTGAAGCTCGAGAGGAGTCGTTGTCATGTTGATGCCTGGTTTGTTTACAGACGGATGACGTGGCTGTCCCTAGATCTAGATCATGTGGGGTAGGCCTCCCCTCCTTTGTCGACCTCAGCTCTCCCCAACTCTCTGGCTCTTCTAATAGTAAACACATCATGAACCATCGCTTACTGCACAAAACACTATGTTCCTATCTGAGAGGTCATGGAAAATGACGATGTTCGGGGTGAGGTGATCTCTGCTCATCAGCATGGCTCTGAATTCTCCTGGCGCGCTGTATCCAGGAGAGCATTTGGACACTGTTGCATGGTTCCCAGCACTCTACAAGTTCAGTCCCGCTGATCCTAGCAATCCTCTCATTGTGTTCATCCCTGGTGGTGGTCACAATGCCCGCATCTCATACGGCGGCCATCCGGGAAGTCGCGAGAAAGACTTCCTGGCATACTGGCTCAACAAGCAAGGGTATGGATTTCTCGCCATCTCGTATCCCCTCCACAGCGAGCCGGATGAGATCATTCCTGCCACCGCACCGGGGTATCGCATCCGTGACTGGGGATTACAAGCCGCTGAGATAACAAGGCTGGTTATAAGCCAACACAACCTTTCAGGCAGCGTTGTGCTCCTTGCTTGGAGTATGGGCGGACGAATTGTGGTACCATATACAGTAGCAGCAAGAGCACGAGGGCTGAACGTTGAATTTTTTGTCGGCCTCGCCGCGACTCCTGGTCTTCCTGGCGTTCGCCCGATCCCACGAAATGTCAGGAAAACCTCACAGGGCTATGCTGCACTGGACGGGATGCCGGACCTTTTCCTACAGCAGCTCCATGGGCAGAACGAATTGAATTCTGGTGTCATCATACCCGACGACGTCTATCTCCGCAGTTACTATGGCCATACGCCTGTCAGTCTACTGGGCTGTGATCTGCGGTATTCTCAGGAGCATGGTTTTGTCGAGGACCGTCGTACGTCGGTGGAGGATGCCGCGGCGCTGGACTTTCACCAGTGGCCGTTGATTGCCGCTTTGCACGGGGATAGTGTTCATGATGCGCGCCATGTCCTTGCTGATAGGACGACATGGGCTTTCGTTCAGACGCAGCACATTGTGAGCACCCTTGAGACGCATGGGCTAGCGCAGCTAGATCGTTCCCGCTGGGGTACAGCCATGGATCTTATTCATTCGCGACCTGGTCGAATGTGTCGACAGATCCATGGAACCCATTTCTTCTTCCTCGGCGAGCAGGGCGCCCGTGCAACGGCGGTTGCGATCGTGAGCCTCTTAGAGGAGGCTCGAAAATTTGCGACTTCACTCTCTTCTCTGCTTGGCACTGAGCTGTCGGTTATCTGACCATCTGCTCCGTCTCGTGGGTGTCGAGTGTCTTGAAGGCATTTGAGACCCCGGTTTTCGTTGGCCGCGTCGTGGGCGTTGGATGTGGGCAATCCGGATAGTTCTTGGGGGGGGGGGGGTGTCGATGCGGACGTTGAGGCAGGTTCAGTCGATGAGGTTGGCCTTTTGGTCTGTCACGTTGATACTAATATTGCGGCCCCCTGCACTGCGATTGTGGTCGACTGACATGGGGGAGAGAAAAAAGTTGCGGAGCAAAAAGGAAAGCCGAACGCGGGGGTCGAACCCGCAACCTTGAGATTAAGAGTCTCACGCTCTACCGATTGAGCTAGCCCGGCGGGCTTTCTTGAGAATTGTTTATTCTCAAAATACTATAAATAAGATTTAATATTATCCTTACTGACAGTATCTACGAGAGGATTATCTAGGCATAGAAACATGCAATGATAGCTACGCCATGATTAATTGCGCACTCATATAGCAGTCATACGGGTTTTGGTATTCTAATTTGCCAGTTACTATTGTGCCGGGAAATACCCATTACCGACATAAAGTTATCAACCTGTGTAGACACCCAACCTACCATTGCGGATATATATCACAATACCTGCACGCCCGAGGCAGTGTTGGTATCCCGACACGAACAAGCACTGAACCACTCAACACCAGCAGGCCTAGACACACCGACAGGAGAGGTGCCTCACCTGGACGCACAAAAGCCAGTACCAAATTCCCACACCCATAAGCATAGCCCCGACAGGCACAAACTGTGATAGACTATAGAAGAATTCGATTGGCGCTGGACCATATGAGACTGCGCACCCTGCGCAGCAGAAGAGAATAGTTACGCCATAGCACTTCTAGAAAAAAAAAAAAAACCCTCTAAACACGGACTGGGTAATGGTGCTGAAACCGGTTGAATGCACCATGCAGACTATAGCGCAATGTACGAGATACTGATCAGCCACCATGGACATAGAAAACAGAACTCACAACATGCATTAGAAAGCAATATCTCACATTCGGAGCACATTCACACATACCCAGTCTCTACATTGAGGACATATAGTACAAAGATATACGGTATAATATTGACAAGAAGAAACAGAGCAAGAAGATACTACGACGCGCCTTGCTCTGGGCAATCATTTCTTCAAGGTCATATAAGCATAGAAGAAATGGCCTTTCAACAAGAACTGCCGGGCTAGCTCAATCGGTAGAGCGTGAGACTCTTAATCTCAAGGTTGCGGGTTCGACCCCCGCGTTCGGCTTTCCTTTTTGTTTTTGTTTTTCACTCTCATCACCTTCTTGACATCCTGGGATTGGTTATCCCCGCTCGTCATTTATTCGTTTCATAGCTGATAGGGTAGAGACAAAGAAGTAATGTACATGCAATAAACTACCGCGGTATCCTAGTCTATCATGTCAAGATTTAGACTACTCGACTCAGACTTCGAAACCTTCCTTCTGAATTTGAGTTTCCCTCTGGCCAGTAATCAAACATAAAGTACTGAAAACTAGCTTGACGAACGAAGAAAACATACGGAGTAGTAGCCACAAGCAAGACAGCGAAAAGAGAATGTAGAAAAAACAAAAACTTTGGTCACAGCGGGACAAAAAAGCAATTGATTTACTGCGTCAGCGGGGAGTCGAACCCCGAGCACTTGCTTGCTCAAACATGGAAGGCAAGTATGTTACCGCTACACCACTAACGCTACTTGTTGGAGAATGAGTGTGCGCTTCTGCTCTATGTCAGAATCCTACAACAGCTATAAGACGTATGGCCCACTTCAGTCCGGCGATATAATTGAGCTGATATTTCACCTTTAATTAATGGCACAAAGGAGAGGTATTATAGTCATATTTACTGAGCATATCATATTGTACAGATCAAACCAACTACTCGCTGTATTCAAGAACGCCACGTGCTATGCAAATCATAAAACGCCAAGCTGAATACCGTGCCAATAAGCCATGAGCAAATAAATGTACCATAGAGCATCCCAAATAAAAGTGCCGTAGAAGTAAGAGTCGAGAAAGAGAGGAGATCAAATGAATAACCCTCTGGTATGGGATCAAGGATGTGGCTGATTGGCGGTATATACGCTCTCAAAATCGAGGCCGTCCAGAATGCCGTTGATGCGGTCAATCTCCCGACTCAGGTCCTCTATATTCATTGCAAGGCTGCTGACTTCGTCGAACTTACGACGGCGATTCGCATCCGCAATCATCTCTGATACGAAGAATTTCTGTTCTTCCAGGACGATAAGACGTTCGCGCAGCGATTTCTCCTCGGCTTCTAATGCTGAGACAGCACTACTCGTATCGCTTGCCAGGCTACTGTTACTACCGCTGGTAGCGATATTGCCATATTTAATTGATGCAAGTGCCGACTCTCGCCGTTGATGACCGCTCGCTGCATTGTTACCAGAAAGGGTTGCAACCGAACTAGCTGGACTAGCCGGCCGTCCGTTTGACGATGCGTGTTTGAGAATCTTGGGTAACGCTTTTAGAGGAAGCATGTGCAGGTGAAGGAAATTGCTGGCTTGCTGATAAACGGCCTTCTGGAGTCGCTTCTGCGTCGGAGAGTCGGTTGGCATGTCACGAACACGCCTGGCAGCAACATCATATTGAGCAAAGGAATCGGTGAGCCGCTTGCGAACTTTAGAGGCTTCCGCCAGTTGCGTGGCTGTAGGTGGCCGCCTCGGGTCCCTATTTAGAAGGCGCCAAATTAGCTCAAGCGTTGATTAGAAGAGAAGCAGAACATACTGTAGAGTTGTAAGCAGCCTCTGGAACTTGGGCAAGAGCAGTCGAATTCCGCGCTCAAATTGCACTAGATTCTCATATGCCCTGACATCTGGAGGCTTGCGTGTAACATCCGCCTGAAAGTCTCGACGGTCAAACAGTGTTGCTTTGCAATCCTTACATAATCTGATGTCTATATTGATTACACCCGCATTGAGTGACTTTTCTCCGATCGCCCTGGACACTGGACTGGGATTAGGGGTGAACACGCTGGTATAATAGCAAGGCAACATACGAGATGTTATACTAAGAGGAACCTCATTGGAGCATCCGGTTGCAGGGTCACCGCATACAACCCGCCCGCAAGTCCTGCAGTGATGCCTCCGAAAAGTGTAGCTGCTGAAATCTTGCTGGCAGAACGGACACCGAGGCACACTTGAGTCTTCCTGCCAACTGACAATCGTCTGCTCGAGCGCTTTGCGCTGGTCATTCTGCCATGAGATTGGCCAGCGTTTACCTGCGCTGGATTGGATTTGATCTGGGGGTAGAGCCGCTAGTCCCTGTGTGAGTCGCGTCAAACGCTTTTCCAACCGAGAGACTTCTAGTGTAGCTTTATCGACGGTCTGCTTTCTCACAGCCTTGAACTCGGCCATTCGATCTCTGACCACGCCTGGTACCAATTAGCCTTGACAAGTCACACCCGCGAGAATGAAAGAGGCCGTACCATTATGGTCATTGTATCCTTCCCTTGACTTGTAACAAGTCTCACAGACCCTGTACCACAAGCCTCTCACCGGCTCATGTTGCGCCGACCTGGACAGTCGCATCTGATACATGGTATGCTCCTCACAGAACAGCTTCCCGCATTTGCGACAGTTGACACAGCCATTCGTAGCATTTAGACGTTTCCCGCACGACGGCTCCAGGCACGTATCATATAAGCCCCGACCTTGCCAGTGATCCTTTATGATTATGTCTTCGGGGTCAATTATCCTCGGTGGCTCACTGTGACCGGGTTGTGGTGCGATGGACCGACTCGTGCCGATGGAAGGTTGCTGGTTCTCGTTCGATTCGAAGACATCCAAGCCTTTTAGCTTCTGATTCAGCACAGCTAAAGGTTGAAAGCGCTTTGCCTTTTCCATTTGCAACTTGAACCAATCTTTGACTTCATCCTGCCGGTCATCTTCCAGATTCTGGTGTACGTCATCGAGATGTCTGTGGTGGGCCTGGTTAACCGCATGTAACAAATGCGAACCGCAAGTGACAAGGTACCTGTTCAATTGGAGTAGCGTCACCTGTTACCGATTAGCGCACTGCTTATCGCATGCTCTGTGAAGCCTGGACGGGAGAACAGGGAGGTGGGGGCAGGAACCATACCATCTCCTCACTGCAGATCGGGCAAGCCAGCTGCGCACCGGTAGCCGCCGGGGCCGCGGATATAGAAGTCGCACCATTATCTAGGGAGATCCTAGAAGTGAGGTCTTGAGTTTCGGATGAAAACTGCGAGGCGGAAGCTTGAGAACTAAGGGAGAGGCTGCTGGCGGAAGGTGATAAGATGCTTGGCTTCTGTCGCGGAGATGGAGTTGAAGCTTGAACAGCAAGAGCGTTTGGAGTGCCCAGGACACGACCTCCACCCAGCGTCCTCCGGGACATGATGAGACGAGGTTTATGGGAGCATGGGAGATAGATCCGCGAGAAGCGGTCAAACTGGGCAAGGCTGTGATGGTAGATGGGAGGGGGTAAGGGCGTCAAGGCGGATGATGAGCATAGCCCAGCACTAGGACAAGGCTAACTAACTAGTAACTACTGGGAAGGAGAGCTTAGTCTTACTAGGGGAGGTTGGTTCCTCAGGCAGGAAGCACTTTGAGCCTAAGGCACCAAGGGGGTGTCTCGACACCTGAGGCAGCAATGATTCATACTTCGTACTTCATACTTCACAACTTCATCATCGCCTTTACTTCAAGTACTCCGTACCACGAATCGGATTTCAAGGACAATTTGGGGTTCGTAACGATCGTAATATTTTCTATACTCGCTAAATAACACGACAAAAAGGAAAGACACCACAATGCTGCAGAAACAGAATTTTTTTTTCGCATTTTCCCATTTTCAACTTTTTTTTTCTATTTTTTTTTTGTTTCGAAACCCCGATTTTCTCAAATTTTCACCCCAGATTCCACCCCATCATTACCTATATGCATATGTACTGCGAATGCAAATCCTCCTATGTACTTCCCACATGCGCCAAAACCCATCTCCATTCCTCCCAATCTCTACCGCTCGTAGTCCCGGTGGTAGCTGGTCCCGGTGTTTGGGTTATCGTATTCCCTATGGACATGGACGGAGCCGTCATCGCGGCGGTCAACGTCGCGGTGTCGGTATGTGCCGCTGGGATTCACTCTCTCACGGTGATGTCTGGTGGAGCCATCGGTGCGATAGTCCATGTGTTGATCGTAGGCTCCCGTGCTGGGGTCGTAGGCGGTGGTGCCATAGCCGTTATCGTAGGTGCTGCCCGCAGTGCCCACGGTGCTTCCGTAGCCCCTGGTGCCATAGCCCGTGGTACCAGCCGTGGTGCCGTAGCCCGTGGTACCAGCCGTGGTGCCGTAGCCAGTTGTGCCAGCCGTGGTGCCGTAGCCAGTTGTGCCATAGCCTGTGTTGTCATATGTGGTGCCAGTGGTACCATAGCCGGTGGTAGCGCCGGTTGTGTCGTAGGTGGTACCGTAGGTGGTTCCGGTGGTATCGGTGTAGTCTGTCATTTTGACTGTCGATGGGATAGTCTTTGATAAGACCTGGATTTTTTTTGTTTGAAGATTTTTCTGGGTGTTTTGTTGCAAAAGATCGCAAGAGACTCAGCCTGATCGATACACAGAATCTGATCTGATCCAGGAAAACCAAAACCTCATCTCGAAGCCCATCTTCGTGCTCCTTATATTTCCTTCTCGTGGCGTTGGATATCACCGCAATGATTCCTTCCTGACATCACGGGGCAATGTCTGCCACCACCGCGGCAATAGAACGCGACTGGCCGGAGTCCTGCCCAAGGAAAAGACCTGGATACATTGCCCATCGATATCTCTTTCGTTCTCCCAGAATCGAAACGCCTTCCTGAGGAAGCGGACCTCTTTCCAGAGTGGCTGGTAGATTCTGGACGCCGATGATGTAGATCGGAGTGGCCGACAAGCGACCCTGGACCTCTTTACCTAGAGCCACCACCAGGGATGTGATGGAACTTCCTATTTCGAGTGGCCTGCCGCTATCATAATCTGGAAGAGCTCAGAACGGCATCGCACATACTCGATATCTAATGTGGCACTGCTGGGTAGCTTTCATCCGACTCTATTGCTTGGGTTGCGGTGTCTCTAAGATGTCATCCTCTGTGGATATTTCCCTCATCGATAGGCCTGGTAGACAACGCCACGTTTCCTTCAAAACAGCCTCTTGAGTGGCGTAAAGGCCAACCTAGTCCGCAGTTGAATCAGCGAGCGTTGCGTTCAATCAGAACGTAAACTCACCCTTATCAGTTTATGGCTCCACGCTGCTCCCATGGGCACAACGGCCCTTCCACCATTCGAGGACAACGAAGCAAGAGAAATGAACAATATCTGTATCATTTCTATCCTTTTGTATATGTGAAAAAAGTATAGAATACACCTATACAAAAAGCTAAATAGAAAATTTGCTTGAAACTTGACTGCGAAGAAATCGTCTAGACGTCTATCACTCCAAACGTAACTCTAATGTAACATATTAAGGAAAAGAGTCAGGAAATTTCAAACCTTCCTCTGCTGCTCTTTCTCCGCCTGGCTATCCAGCTCTTCCTTTCTCTTGCGCTCCATCTCGCGCTGCAGCTGATCGGGTCGACGGACAGCGATGTCCTTCGGCCGGAAATCGCTGAAAAGGTGCTTCAGCACGTTCTCAATAATCCAGCAGCCAGCGTAGTCAATGATCATCAGCACGGTCAGCGTGAGCTTGAACTCATTGGTGAAGGGGACAAGGCGCATCTTCTCATTCAGCTCCGGGATGAACTCGGTGGCACACGAGAAAGCGACGCCAGATGCGGCAACCAAGCCCCAGTACATCGCCTTGTTCTCGCGAATAGATTCTCTGAAGGGACGGCCTTGGTAGTTGATAGAGAATGTAGAGATCTGCTGAATGAGCTGCAGAAGGTAAATGGCGCTGTTCAAAAGCGAAGGCTCGAATTCACCCTCCAGATCAACGTCGGGTTTTCTCCTAAAACTCTGTTAGAACCACGAATCATGAGTCAAAGAGCATAAATACTTACGGTTCAACGGAATAGACATAGTTCGACAGATAGATAAGAGTAGCAATATGGATGGCGAACTGGCCGAGAACGGAGCCAATGATGTACGGGTTGAAGATATTTGGCTGAGGTCGTTCTTTAGACAAACCCTCCACGGACTGTGACATGAATTAGTATGGAAGTAGCTTCACTGCTATAAAACATGGCTTACCTTAGCACGAGAAATCGACAAGAAGCAAACACTCATCAACATGCCGCTGATGGTAACCTGGCCATCGCCAAACTTAATACCGTCCAGATAGATGACACTCAAACTGTAGGCACTGATCAAGCAGTTCAGAGCAAGAATCTTGTACATCTGGATAGTCGCCACAAGGGTACACCGACCCTGGCGAATGATGTTGGGAATGGCAATGACATTGGCTAATTTGCTGGTGAAGGGCGCGGCGACCGATGCATCTCCCAGCTTGATGGTTGGAGGTTCGCTATCGTCCAACTCCTGCTCCAACATGGAAGATGTGAGCTTGTCAGCAAATCCGGCGGCCGCGATGGAAGCCTGCTGTTGGCGCTGTTGCTGAGGGGTCATGGCATTGGATTGCTGCAAAGCCTGCGCGCCTGGAGATGTAATGGTCGGAATATGCTCTTGCGTAGTGCCGGCACCCTTGCGCTGCGCTTCCCTTTCCATGGCCTTCTGATAGTGGGGATTGGTAGGTCCTGGAGGGTAAAGATGTGCGATATGGACAGGCACAGGGGGAGCAGGTTGATTGAAGCGTTGCATCATACCGACTTGCTTCTCATAGATCTCCTTCATCTTCGTCGTGCGGTAGTGCTCCGCAATCTTTGCAAGATCCTCAGGCGATCCGTTCAGAAGTGCAACACCAACGTGAGCCTGCTTCAAAGCTCCAACATCATTTGTGCCGTCACCACACATCAGTGTCGTATAGCCAGCATCCTTGAGTCCGAGAAGAATGTCTTCCTTCTGCTTAGGGGACACGCGAGCATAGACCCAGGTGTGGCGCAAGAGGGTTGCGAAGGCCTTTTGACCCTTGAATTTAGCCAAGGCATAACCAGTAATACAGATATCCTTAGTGTTCAGAATCTGGGGGTCCAAATCTTGAGTCGGATCAACGTCGCGGTTAAACTTGTCATCGATAGATCGCCAAACAAGTCTCGTGCCAGACATATCATTTTCGGGAGCATCAAGAATTAGAACATCGCGATCAACGATCTCAACTTGGCGTGCAACGTGGACGGCAGTCAACGGGTTATCACCAGTAATCATAACCACACGATGACTGCTTTCATTCAACATACGGACGGACTTGACGGCATCATCCTTTAAGGGACATTGTAGGACAAGGAAGCCAGCAAAAGTCAAACCAGACTCTACTTCCTCACGGACGTAGTTGTTAATTCGGCCTTGGGACAATTCGGACTCGGTGGAGAGATACTTGTAAGCAAGTGCAAGGACACGGGCACCATTTCGAGTGAAATACTTGAACGTCTCTTCATAATGAGGAGGAATCTTGTCCAACATAGTCCTGATAGTCTCAGGAGCACCCTTGACACCCACAAAGGCTGCCTTGGTCTTCTTGGAAGTCTTGCGGTCATTGGTAACAATTGTTGCGATAGTGCTTTGACGCTTCAACGCAGAAGAGAACTGGAATCGTCTCTTGATCTGCACCGATTCAAGAGCGCGGGTGCCTGCGGCCAGTGCAGTCTTGCTCGTAAGGGTATCATTCCTGCCCAAAGTCCAACCAAGCCATTGCAGTGTCGCTTTCTCCATGGGGTCTCCGACAACATCGCCTTCATCCAGTTTGACTAAAGCGTGAGCGCTCGCAAGCACCAGGGTCGTATCGAGAGCGATGTTAGAGGACTTGGCAAGTTCCGTATGGGCGCCGCCTTTCTCGACCTTAGCATCCGCATGACCCAATGTCAGACCGGCGATACCATCGACGACCAAATCCTCGCCAGTCAAAGTACCAGTTTTGTCAAAGCAGGCAACATCGACACGTCCTGCGAAAGGAATACGGAAAGGCTCAGTGCAGAAGATTGCGAATTTGCTCAGCGCAGCCAAACTCGTGTTGACAGCGAGACTGAGCTCCATGGGAAGCTCTGGGGGAACAACGCTGGTAATGATAAGGACACAGTCCAGAAGGAGCTTCGACCTCTTCCGATCCTTGGACACACCCTCTTGCCACACATACCACGCGGCAGCAATGGCAAACATGAGAAGAAAGAGAATAAACAGAAGGGCCTCGACGTTGTTGGCGGAGACACGTTCAGTCGAATAAATCATCGTGCGCACAAGGCTACCCTGGCTAGTCTCAAAACCAGTCTTCACGACCACACCGAGGGCACCATTGTCAGGTGGAGAGGGAACTTTGGACAGGGGCTTTTGCGAATTTTCCGAATCTCCGGCGCTTGAACTGGGGTGGGTGATCTGTAGGACCTTAGTGCCGCCGTGAACGAAGGCGTTCTTGTCCAGACCGTCCGGGTCGATGCGGTCGTCTCCGGGTCTGAGCTGAATCGATTCCTTCAAGAGCGGAGTGCTCTCACCGGACAACATGGCCTCGTTGACAATAGCGCTGCCTTCGATCAAAAGAATATCGCAGGCAACTCCACTATCTTCCTTGGTGCGATTCACAGACATCAGGTCGCCGGGCAGAAGCTTGTCACTCGTGATTTCCCGCCACTTCTTCTCGCGGTACACCCAGACATCGTACGGTTTGATGTTCATGCCGCGGAACTCATTGAGGGTCCTCTGGCGCTGCCACACAACGGTGCTTTCAAAAGCAACCAGCATGAAAAGCGTGAAGAGCGAATAGTACCAATATTCGTCCAGCATCCACAAGCCAACGCAGAAAATCTGGAACACAAAGAAAGGCGCCACGGCATGCTCCTTGAAGAGCTCCACGAATCCCGGAACCGGAATATCGAAAGTGTTGTCGCCGTAATGATGTTGGATGCTGTCGACCTCTGCCTTGGTAGTCAAACCCTGGGACTGCTGGAAGAACTTGATCGTGGGCTTCGGTTCCGCGTCGAGCACGTACGATAAGGGGGCAAAGGATTTGCGGTCAGGATAATAGAGAAAGCGGCGCTTCTGGAACAAGAACGAGAATGTCTTCTTTCCGTCCAGTGTATCATGGACCAGGGGGCAAATCTCCGCAGAGCCAGCGTTGGCAATGGGGATGACCTTGATAAGCTGCGCAGAGTCAAGGGACCGGGCCTTGGTCGTCGTGAACAAAGTCTGAATGTTGATATTCCATTTTGTCATCAACCAGAGAAGAGATTGAGCCGTAATAATCGATCCAGACCAGACAAACGTCCATTCCTGTCCTCCAATGTAGGTATCGTAGCGCTCAGGGGAAAGATAGACGGCGAAGAAAGCTGGCCAGATGACCAGGAACGGCCACACGTAGGTATGAAGCTGAGTAGAAAGAGGGTTATGCAGCGACGCATATTTAATTTGGGGATCATCCACGAGTTTAGCCCTGAACAGCTGGTCAGTGAGATGGTCATTGCACGCGACAAGAGGAAGATAAGGAACTGACATGGTTACACTCGAATGACCACGGGGGTCAAACGACGCAGATGAAGAATAAGTTTATCCGTTCAATAAACCATAGGACCAGAGGAGACGATTGATTAGTCCCCCGGAATCTGCTGGATGTATTTGGTGGAAAGATATGACTTCGTCGTGAAAGAAGCCACCTTTGAATGAATTCCCTTCTAGAGGTTTCGCCGCTCGATCCAGCAAGTCCGTGTGTTGCTGGCCATCGATTGGCTGCCGCCATGTGCCAGAGATGGCTTGTCGGACAAAGGTAGTTCCGGGAGCTTGACTGTGCTTGTCCGCCTTCAAATCATTGTCTGGGATCATTGGGGACAGCCCTATGAATGGTTGTCCTGGTAGAGAATAGAGAAATAATTCCTTTTTCTCCATGTGCCATGATGTTGCTTATAAAACATACTTTGATCTTGCCTTTTCGTCAAGATATTAGTCTGGTCTTCTTCTAGACCCTTTCTACTGTGCACTACATATTAATGACGGAGCACTCATGGATTTCCCACCCTGCTTGCAAAGTGGTTTGACCAGAATTTGTTATAAACACAAGAGGAGGGCGATTGATTGGCACTATATAGTAGCTAGATCGAGGGCCTGCCTATTAAATTATACTTCATCTGATGTCACAAGGAAGGATTTATGCACGTTCACGCCATGCAAGGAACCCTGCTTGGGGTTCAGATCCTCCTGGCTGCTATTCGTGCTCCCTCGGGAGGTCTGAACGGTTGTGACCATTGCATGTGAATCCTGCGGATACACGTCAGGTCTCCAATATGGCGCTGGGCCGCGATCGCTTCTCGATTGGTGTGTTCCGTTGCCCTGGCCATTCATGCTGGATAGGGGCATACTCCCGTATGCTCTCCTCGCACTCTTGCCTCCCCCATAATAGCTGGCGCCGCGGAACCAGCGGAAAAGCGGGCGAAGAGTGACCAGACTACCAGCCATGATACCGAGTGAAGCTTCGACGTTCGACCATATACTGATGTCGGTTGTGGCATCTATGTCAAACCGATGGATGTCAGCAAGGTGCGGGCAGGAGCACAGAAGCCGCCGAGAACGCTTACAGAGAAACTCCTTCTCTTTGTATGAAGGAAGATACGGGATACGGACGATGACCGCCGCGCTTGCTCTGAACAAAGGGTCAGAAATCGAATCGAGAAGCTACTGAGACAACCAAGACATGGAACTTACACGCATCCCATGCTCAGGATACCAGCCAATGCAACCTTGGATTTTCGGTTCATTTGCAGGTTCCACACAAGCGAGATTGGCAATAGACCCAAGATAAAGTCGCACAGTGTGGCGGTGACACTGTAAAGGTAGGCGATGTTGATGATAGTATCCGTACTCAGGCAAGTCCCCTCGGTAGTGAATCGAGTCCAGAAATATGACACCGGTTTGCACTCCAACGTCAAGACGAAAAAGAACACAAGGCCAACGATGAGGGACATTCCGACTACGATCCACAGAAGAACCGTATGCATTTTCGTCACCGTGAGACGAAGGAGAGCCAGAGCGATGGATATTTTGGCGACCACGCAGGTGAGGACATAGCTGATCTGCCCGAGCCACCACCACTAGCAAGATCCAAGTATGAGCTGAGGGATTCCGGAGAGGCGGCGGAACAGGAAGTGGGGACGTACAAACAAAGCAGTTTTCAGTTGATCAAGATCGGGGAGGATGTGCTCAAACTTTCGCCCCATGCCATATACCGATCCAATTATTCCGCATAATGCAAATAGTATATTCAAGCACTGGAAGTAGATGAGTAACGGGTCGTTGAAAGTGATCATGAAGATTGAGCAGGCGCAAACAGAACTGCATACCATAGCAAAGACCATCAGGGCATCATCCCATCCGAAGGCCTTGACCAGCCTCAACCGGACAAAGCATCGCAGACACACGGCGATAAACGAGAGGCCCAGGAAGACGATGGTGACGACGAAGATCGAGGCGCTCCGATCAACGAATTCAACCATGATGGCACACAGATAGGAACCCGACTATGAGCAATTGATCATGACTCTAGGAATCAATCGCATGGCCTCCAAGACAAAGAGGCAATATGACCGTGCCACGAGGTGTGCGGTTTCGAGGGGATCTTAGCCACGAGGCTCAAAGAGGGCTCGATATTGAATTGTGGATAACAGCCGTTCTTAAGGAAAAAGAAGGGAAGATGGAGCTAAGTTTCAAGATAATGTAGAAAAATAGTAAATTCTAATTATCAAGCAGCATAGTTGACTGTAATTGGATCCTACGTATGATTTACGGCACTTCAGCTGTGGAAGTGGCAGCAGACAGGTCGACAAGCGACGACATCCTTGAGAGGGTAAACTAACAGCCAACTTTGGCCGTGAAGTGCCGTATGGAGCCATCCCCCCAGTATGCAGTGGGGAAGCGAGCCATACAATGACTCTTTGAAGTGCATATCCTTCGCAACTAAATGATGACCGAGCAGACCAGTGCATCTATAGCGTGCAGCCCAAAAAGGGGTGAGGTGCCTAGGATTGGATGCTATGCAGAACTAAATTGGTAGATCAGGCAAAACCTTGACTATAAGGTTTGCTTCTTGCTCCGTCTTTACAGGCTTTCACATGGTCGAATCCCTGGCTAGACGGAGATGAAGGGTTTTGGCAAGAGAGTCTGAGCGGTTTGGACTGTCCATACTCTCTACTGATACCTAGGTTACTTCCGCAAGAGTTCGCCCACGACAAGCCAGATCGTGTGTTTTGGCTCTTTACCACAGTTCGGCCAGGGACAGTAGACGCACTTGTGTCCTTCATAGGTGATAGATAATATTCTGGAACCTGTGGAGCGCTGGAGCCATCAGTCACGAGTCTCACGACTCATGATAGTCGAGAACCTGTGATTCCTGACGAAGGAAAGAGAAATCACCAGTAGTGAGTGGTCCAGCGGACTCCCACTTTTCTTCCCACGGACCTTGTGTTGAAAGCTTTGAATAGTGGATAAGTGGACTGGACCTGAGAGACGAAGCCCAATAAGCAGGCCATGGACTACCATAACTCGTAAGCCCAGGCACCCAGTGCTCCTGGGCCTTGTAAAGCGCTTTTAACAGTAAGTCGCTTAAGGAACGGAGTTTACACCTCGCAGGGTAATATGATTATATGGGTCCCCTCTGGTGCTGCGTAGGCAAAAGAATAATTATAAGCAAACCCAGAGGGCTTAAGCGTTAGACTTAGCCACCCCATCAATTATCTTGTCGAGTTCTGGACATATGCCCGACACCCGACAGGGGTGGGAAGTGGGAACCGAAATCTTGACTCTCGATGATCTCGTTCGTCAATTGTTCAAGGACTTGGCGACAAAGACATACTCCCGTAAGCCAGCTTGAATGTCAGTGGACAGAACTCCAATGCGGACGGAGGCCGCCGGATGTTGGTCGGGTAAAGCTGAAAGTCTGAACCCAGTTTGATCCGCAGAGGCTGACGAGGTGCCATTTGACAAATGACACTTTGACAGATGACAGCAGTAGTTGAATGGGTGAGTTTAGGACTTTGTTTGTGGACCATAGTGCAACCACAATGATCACAATCCCATTCATAGACCATGCCTCGCCCTCGAGATGACCTGCATCAGCCATCGATCCTCAAGATCGGAATCAAGGACGCATCTCTTGAGTTACCCGCGGAAATCCACGCTTTGAACACCAGCAAATTCAAGCAAAAACAACACGCATTGACCGAGGATCGTTGCCATTTTGAGACATAGAAGGCTCTTTACGGGGGAGTACTTTTGACTTCTGTATCGAGTTAGTCGTTGTACTAAACTGCTAGCCAATTAATCGAGTATTCGAGTTACTCTGGCTGCAACAATAATAACCCACTTTTGACGCTACTCCCCTGCCCTCCGTCTCAATTCCTATTGTTAGATAGTTGTTACATCAAGCGTAATAATAAGTTCATATTATGAGTCTACTATTGGCGTGGCCCTGCAGCTTTTGATGGCATCATTGGCATGGCGTTCCCCGTGTGTGAAACAGGATCGAAGCGAAGGATATAACTAGAATACGCGAAGAAGCGAAGGTACTAAAATGTTGGGCTGAACTAGCCTCCCACCCTGACTGCTTATGAGTTACTGAGGACGAGGTCAATCAGGAATGGTGAATAATCGTAGCGTAACTTGTAAGCTGCGGCTCCTACCATCAGAATCTGGAGAAGTAGAAAGTTAAAAGAGTCAGCATAATAGAGTTCAACAATCAACAATTCACCAGTATTGATTGATAGCCTGATTCATTGACCCCCAAATCACATACAGTCTCCTGAGTCCTGCTTGTCTCTTTCTCGACATTCATTCTGTTCCAGTCACTTTAGCCCAGGTATAGGCGACATGCATCAAACACTAAAGCACTCCGTGTATCCAGCTTCAGGACAATACTCTGTCGTGAGTGAGAATTGTTCAAAGCTCTCAATAATGATTGATCGACACCATGCTCATTCCGATCGTCCACATAGCTCCGTATAAATGCCAGAAGTGGATTGGGAAACGAGATGTTTCCAATGAGCTGGCGAATCCTCCATGTACTAGAAAAGTAAGTAGAATAGAGACCCATCGACGTTTCCTTATAAGGATAAGCCCTGCCATGGTCTTGCACTCTATGAAGTGAAAGCTTATCAAACGCAAACTTCAGGACAGACTTTTTGGAACCATTCCAGAACCCCAGGTACCTTGAAAAAAAGCAAAATGTATAAAGCAAAGGAACACTGTATCATGTGTGAGACTGCTGTCTCTCAAGTCTCAAACCTATCGACTGTAGATCCACAGATCGAAGCCCCATCAACTTGATCTCGATAAGTATTCGAAATCTGTCTTTTAGTTCTCGGGAGCCGGGACTCTGGAAGTCGCACTAGATCTTGCATAAGGTCTGAGCTCTGGACTATATAGTGTGTGCTACCAATATCATACATGTTACTGGGAAATAGTTCGGCAATCACAATGGCTAGTGCTGGCCTTGAAAATTGAAACAGAATGTCCTGTTCCTAACTCCTACCTAGTTTCGTACACCGGCCATGAGACTAGCACTCCCGGAAATTTTGATGATCCTCACTGGGACATGGGAAGAACAATATTGCTCGATACTCTTGCACGGTTGCACTGAAGAGGTTATTGCTCCTTCGTCCAAGCCGTTTGCAGCCGTTGGCTAGTGATGTAGTGACTGCTCCGAAGTCTGTAGCCTGTATAATTATTAATTGCATATATGGTATTTCATCCCCTGTCCTAGCTTATGATAAGTGCGGAAGTGCTTGAACTCGTTTAGAATCGTGATAGGCTAGAATTCACCAAATCCTCCAGCCGTGTGAGCAGTGCGCCGGAATATGGAATACACGTCGATCATCATGTCAATCGCAAGGCATGAACTTGATATCTATCAAGAATCAGTAATAAGGATGTTAAATCGCCTTGATGGAGTTTGAGTATGTGTGGCTTAAGTGGATACGCCGTCCCAGAAAGGAAGGTCATGTCCATCCAGACAGGTGAATCCCAATTCCCAGCTCTTAGGATCCAGTTCTCAAGGTTAAGGAGCTCTTAGTTCCCAATTCCAAACGGTAAATTGACTTGCCCAAGATTCAGAGTAGCATACCCCCTTTTGCTGATACTATCGACCATTGGTTTGTTCGGCTTTCACTATGAACCCGCCCATTCGACACCTCCGATCGCTTCCTCGTATCAACTATCTACACGACGAACTAGCAAACCATCCGAACTATACATCCACTCCAAAATTTGGCTTGCTTGCTCAGCAAATGGGCAAATCCAGGATGCAAGCCAGCGGGACTATCTAGTCTGTAGAGAGACTAAGAAAGCCCCTTGAACGCCGCACCTAAGGATTAAAAAGGCATTCATTGATTCCAAGCTCGTAGTATTAATATGCGTCCATGCTGCTAGCGGAGTTAAACTGTCAATCACTGCCAATTTCAGGAGGAGAGTTTTGCTTCATAAGCAGATCGATTATATCTAGATACCAAGTTGAACAGCGTTTAGATAGTCTCCAGAATTGAGCCCGGCTACTAGGGGGACGGATTTCAAGGAGACTACTACACATCAGTTCTCTTTTTGTCTCAGGTTCTACTTTCTGAATATTGTTCCGCTCGATATTCTTTTGAAGGCCAGAAAGATGCATGGGTCTATTTTTGAACTGGGTTGAAATCGAAGAAGTGGCGCCTTGTGGCATCACCGCACGCTGGGAATCTATCATTTGAGCTCACATACTCTGTTTCGTCGCCAGCAGACAAATTCATACATGCGAATGGTTTACTGACTCGACGACATGCTACAAGATATCAGAGCTTTACTATATCATACGCTCACAACAAACTCACAACATCTTCATGCTTGAGGTCTACATCGCAAAAAAGTGCCAGATGGATTGGAGGAATTTCGGCTTGGCCTGGTACATCCTGAAGCCAAAAGCATGTCCAATAGCCTATAACTTCACAGATCCTATATATACACGCTGAAAACCTTGCACGCTTGAATCACATATACTGAAAGGTTCCGGATCTTGGAGGACGACAACTCCCCATGCTGATTCCAGCAGCATGTTTACTTCCATTGTGTCTCCTTCCGTGCCAGGAACTCATTGAGGGTAGCAACAATCTTCTCCAGAGCCTCGACTTCCCGTCTCAGGGCAGCGTCAATCTTAGCAGGATCATCGCCAAGCTTGGCATAGAAGTCCTTTCTATAGGGAGTGGCAGACATCGCAGCGGAGAAGATGGGCTTCACAACGAAGGAGTGATGGGGCTTGAGAGTTCTGCCATAGGCGTCACGGAAGGAATTCGAGAGTTCAGCCGTGGGCTCGTTGAGGTTGTGGCGGAGAGCCTGAACGGTGAAATCAAGGCCCCTAAGCAAAATAGAAACCATTAGTCCTAGTGTCATTTTGTTGACTTGATGTGATCGTGGAGAGGGGATCTTCCATGTACTCGTGCAGATGAGAAGCAAAGGACGTACCGGACGAGCCACAAAAGTCCTTCCGTAGCATTGTGCTTTCCAGTCTTCAGTTCGTTCAGAACAAGAGCCTGGAGAGTCTCAGACTCAGCAGGGGCAGCCAGCTGCCTCTGTCTAACTTTCTGTGGTAGGTTTAGTCTTCACGAACGATGAGTGCGGGGCATGCATGGGCTGGACCTGGATATTGCCTAGAAGATCACTCTTGACGGGAGCGAAGCACTTGCTGCCGAGAAGGTCTGGAATGGAGGTCAGCTTCTAGTCCCGCAGTTCGCAAGCCCATAGAAACTTAGTGACTACTTACCGAAAAGGGTCACCAGAGACTCGGCGGCCTCAAGAAACTCGGTGGTAGAGATGCCATTGTCACCAACAGGAACATCGGCAAAAGATTTGTTGAGGGTGTCAAACCAGGTACCACCAGGGGGAATAGCAGCGGCCATTGTGCAGATTGCGAAAATATTTTGGATATACAAGAAGTCGACGAGAGAAGAATGAAGAGGTAATGGAGATGAGGGGAATCGGCAGCTATCAACAACAACAGCTGTCAACAACAGCTGTCACTCACCGCCAGTAGCGGGACACGCAAGCCCACGATGAAGCGGGACGGCCCCTGAACATTAGTGCAAACAAAATAAACAATGTAAACAGAACATACATTCCAAACAGTGCAACTTCACGTGCATTATGACATCATGGTTCGTGGATCGAATCAACGAACCTCAGGTGCCTGAGGAACGCTTGTTTTACATTGTTGATCCCCCCCCCGGATATCGATCCCCTATCGAGAGCTTTTAACTACTCACTAATGCCTCGAGTACAAAATTCCTCTCTCGGGTCTCGAAGTTGTTGTAAGATGAGATGAGCACTCCAGAGCCTGCCGATCAGCATGCCAGCACTAGAAGAATGGACACAAACCCCGAGACCGAGCTCCATGAAGAGCTTCACGGACTGGAACCGGGCTCTTTTACGGCTGAAAAGCTAGTATGTATTCCTTTTGAGATCTCAATCATAGGAAATGTACTCAAAGAAAAGGGACCAATTCAACTCCAGAGCTAATTGTTTGAAAAGCGATATGCCTCTGCTCATCACTTGCATATGACAAGTAGGAGATTCTTCATTGGACCCATCCCTGAGGGCTGGCTACAACATCACCGCAAACATTGGTATAGGACGAGACTCAAGTTTCGAAACTACACCTCCAGGACGGTCACCTTCTCAGCAGACCTTACAGTCGCCCAATCCCCCGACCAGTCAGATCAAGAACAGATATCGTCAGCCGCTCGGGAGGATAGTACCCCACTTATTGATACAATTATACAAAAAGAGAATGGCGATACCTCAAGAGACGAGGAGGAAGATGATCAAGGCCCAGCCGGGCAACCTGCCGACCTCCAAGCTATACCCTACCCACTAGTTGAGGCTGCTGAAGTTCCGTCTAGAGACCCATCTGACACGGATTCTATCTCGACCGGAAAGCAGCCTGAGTCGAACGACGTGCCTGTCCAGAAGAAAAAAGATGCTGCATCGACCTATTTTACAGCCAGGGAAAGCAATTCTGGTCCGGTCGACCTCGATTACCATTCGGGCACAGCGGACAGTAGGCGAACTCTTAGTATCCCTGGTCAACATGATGCCAGTCAGTCAATTCCCATGGCTCTTCCCAGTGAATCTGGCTCTACAATCGCTTTAATGAAGCCTAGATCATCACCTAAAGGTAAACAAAGGCTTAGCACATTGTCATCTACTGCCCTTGAGCGACAGGAGCCCCAAAGTGAAAGAGAAGACGATTTGGTCGACCTCCGGCAGGTCACAAGAAACTCAAGGACTTCATTCAACCGGAAAGTTGCAAGATACAGATATGATGACAAACTGAGGAACAGACAGCAACGACTACTATCTCGGGTCGCGAACACTTACGATGTACTCTCAGGAACTCGAAGACATCGGCGCCGGCTGCGAGAGGGTGAGATCATTAAGTGCGAGAGGATGCTTGTTCGCATTGAAGAAACGGTGCAGAAGGAACTTCCAGAAGACTATACTGAAACCGACAGTTTGAGAATGGAAACAAGGGTAGCAGACAGCTGGAAGGAGTATCTTGTGGTTTGTCGATTGACGTCTGACGAGGAAGCGCCAGTTACGCTTCAGATGTATAAGACGCGGGTAATCCCCGAGATCCAGAAACCAGGATCCCGGGTCAAAGCCTACGACGAAATTCCCTTGAATCGAAGAAACACGAAAATCAACCTGTATTCTTCGTTAGATAAGACCATTGTGATCTGGAGACCTTGCAAGAATGGCACTAAAATACACTTGATGCGTCCGAAATCCACAGCTCATGCCACCGAGTGGTTTACATTCATCTCACAAGTCCTAGGGCGGCAGCGTCCAAGCTCACTTACGATCAGTGTGCCAGGTCTGGGGGTATCTCTTGTCTTCCAGAACCCCTTTGAGCAACTGAAGACCAAACCTGGGGCCCAGGACGAGGAAGGGGCTCACACTGGTGACACACTTGAGCGCTACGCATCCCAGGATAGCTATGCAGCTGCTGCCATTATTCGGGGCTGCATGAAAATGCTGGAAAACTGCACTGAATGGGTAGAGGTGCTAAGTGAGTGGTCAAAGACGGAACAGATGGGTCTCGCTTGGAAGCGCTACGACAGATTAGAATGGGTGCTTGGTGTCAACGAAGAGAAGATGTATGGGTCACTTGCGATGCAAACGACACACCAGCTCCAACTGAGGCCAAGGCAGCATTACCAAACATTCGTGAAGGACACTGACGTGAAAACGGAAGAGCCACACCCTGTCGAGGGATTTCTGGTTCGTCTGACTTCCCAGATGGGTGTACATCAGCGCTTGAACAAGATGTTTTTCAAGCGTCTTTATTTCTTTACGCAAGATCATTACCTCTTATTTTGCAGGCCTGCAAAGGCCCTGCCTCCAGCACCTCCGAAGCTCTGTCCTGGAGAGGATAGTATACCCTCAGCACGGCAGATACTGAAGGAAATGCCTCTGTCATACGATGTTAACCCCTATCCGATTCAAGACGGCGAGATTACATGGCTGTCTAGCGGAAACGAGGTGCACATCAAGGAACATGACCAAGAAGCTCGCGCGCTTGCCCAACGGTCCATACATAACCTCACAAATGCGGAGGGTTTTATTGATCTTTGTCGAGTACAGGAAGTACGCCAGGTGCAGCGTGGCAGCTGTCCTGCTGATCCAAATATCCAAGAAGGTCCGGATGTTGAGTTCCATCCCGAAACAGAAGATACCCACAGAGACGATGGTGCAACAAAGCAATTCGACGACGATCGGACTCTTGAATTGGTACTTGATAACGGTCTTGTTGTCCGATTACAAGCTTACGACATGGTTGCCAGAGACGAGTGGATGAGAAGGCTTGAGGCTTTGGTCAAGTATTGGAAAGCCCGTGTTGCGGCGGACTCGTACGAGCTCAAAGCTATTCGAAAACAAAATCTGGAAATCCTAGATATGGACGAAGAGATGGAATCTATGATCGGACAATCAGCTGAGAAGTGGGAGAGCAAAAAGTCAGAAGCGTCACCATTCTTGCACAACATATGTGCTTTGGCCGGGTGTCGAATTATCAAGGTCAGTCGAACCGATCATCAGCATATGTTCATTCTTTGACAAGCCATTCAGATGTCTGGGCAGTTGTATCGCAAGCCTCGCCGTCACTCGACCTTCAAAAAGTGCGACGTTATCCTCGCCGCTGGGAAGCTTTTGATATTCCGCAGCTCACTACGAAATCGGACCGGCGTCGAGATACCTCACATTCACCAGAACCTCGAAACGGCCCTGGATCTGGAGGATTGTTACATCTACTCCGGTCTCGTGACCGAATCGGATCTGCTGTACGCAAACCAAACATTTGACAGCAATCACCCAGGGCATCGTGCTCTGCCTCGCATATATCTCTCATCCGATGTCTATACAAGCTGCGACGAGGATACAGCCATCACGTTTGTGGTCTGGCAACCTTTGCGGAAGAATTATTTTCGAGCCCAAGAGCTTGGGAAGAAGGGGCAGACGAAACAGACCCTGAAGCAAGTTTCCACGCTGGGTGTTCCGGGACGGACCGTGGTATTCAAAGCAAGGAGCAGGGTCGAGAGAGACCGCTGGGTCATGAGCATTGCGTCCGAGATTGATCGGCTGCAAGAAGAGAAGCCACAAGACATCCGGTTGATTAGACCCTGATCTGAATCAGACCCGGCTTTGTTCCTTTGACAGTACCACCTGGGAAACAGGTACAGTGATGCAGAGCTGAACTTGGGAATGCCCTCACTTGTCCGAGACTCCCCTCCAAGGCTTAATTAGTATGCTTGTGATTATACTACTAGGTTCACATAGTCATACACTCTGATGTTAATACACGCGACTATATACAATGCATCTACATGTACATTCCTGTCAAAGAAACACCGTAGAATGGGGCCTTACCTATTCGAATTGAGGTCTCTCCAGCTTGACAGCCTCTTTCAAAACTCTCTGCCGTACATCTTGCCGGTAATTCTCCCCAAACTTATGTTTATCATCGCCTTCAACGACCCCATTCTCCCAACCCTGCCAATTGAGCCACCTGAACTGCGGCCGTAAGACCGCCATGACCCTCCCCGTGATCAGACTGATACTCACCGGCCCGTACGTGTTACTGTCGAGCGACTTCTTCGGGTCCTCCGCATCACCCTCCAGCCAAACATGATTGAACGGCACAATCTGCGAGGTCTTCATACAGGGCTCCCGAGTCGTGATACGGTCCCCGGGGAGACCAATGACGCGCTTGATAGCGATATGCTTAGGATTGGCCGGCGACCTACACCCAGTAAATCAGAAAAAAAAAAAAAACATTTCCGACCAGCACTCCAAACCAAGCGGCGGAGGAGAACACCTACCGAAACGTAACAATCATCCCTCGTTCCAACCTTCGCTTCCGCTCCCAGGGCCACCCCGCGCCTCCGAACGGCCACATGTTCACCAGAACCATATCGCTCTTCGTATGCATTGTCTCGTAATCTTCGTTCAGGAAGGGCGTCATCGACGGGCCGCGCACCCACATCACCTGGAGCACGTGTTCGGAGAAAAAGATCCCGATGGGGACTATGGGGGCTAGCACGCGGAGGACGCGGAAAGTCCGGCGGATGGGCGTGGGAATGCTCGCGTAGCGTTCCCGGAAGAGTGAGAACAGGGACGGTCTGCTGGGACGGGGGGTGGATTGCGCATTGGGGATGGATGGGGAGGGATTCGCGGCGGAGGCAGAGGCAGAGGCAGAAGGCGAGGGCGAGGAGCTTGAGGGGGCGGACGGCCTTGATGATCGAATTTTAGCCAGTTCGGGGGCGAGGACTCTGAATCTGGAGCTTGGTTTGTTCGTAGCTGCTTCGCCCGGTGTGGGTTTTGGGGGAGGCATATTGCTGGTCGCGTGTACTGGCCGTGGGCGTGCCAGATGTGTAGTTCAATGGGTGCAATTGGTCCGGTTTGGAGCTCTTAGGACGGGCGTGAGAAGTTGGGATACTACCAGTGTAGAGAAAATGAATATAAATTAGAGACACCCTCTGAATGGACCGCCTTCACTTGGAAGAATAAACCATTTATGTCGCATCAACAGATAAAAGATATCGGAGAGTTGACTTTCCGCTAGAAAGCTTGTTTGCAGCGTTTGCATTTTACATACTATGCCGCTATTAACAATCAGATCTAAGAAAGGACTGGGTCCGTGAGAAAGCAATATTGCAATTGAACGATTATCTGGAGAATGTAAAGAACGCCTTCCATTTGTGTCCTGGAAAGTACAACGCCACGACCATCCGGACAAAATCATCATAGCAGCATCAAGTCATCATATCCGCCGCAGGTTGCGACCTACCAATCCTTCGTCAGCATATTAACTGCTATTTGAGGATCATCCCTCTCAATGATCCCACTGGACTGAACACTGTGCACGTCTGCTGCAGATGCCCTATCTATCTCGATGGGCTCATCGTCAAGCCTCTCTGTGGGGCCACCTTCGGTTTTGTCGACCTCCTCCCAATCGTCCTCGCTCCGGTAATCACTTCGGGAACGGTAATCTTCGGGTTGAAGTTCGACAGTTGATTCCAGGTCTTCTGAGTTAACTTTCTTTCTCTTAGTTTCGGGTTGGCCCTCCAGTCTAGGATCCGCGGTGGGAGGATCGGGAAGTTTGGCTGCGAGTACTTCTGCCGACGACGAAGACTCACTGTCTGTCTTTACTTGGGACTCGGGCTGGGCGTTATTGTGAGGAAGGTCCTGTTCGACCGGTGGGAAAATCAAGCTAACCACGTTCAGTATCGATAGTTGGCAAATTCTCAATGCTGGATAAAATATGAACAGTTAGTCAGCCACTTACGGGATATTTTCCTCGTACGCTATTTCGTCCTTCTGCTCAAAGTTGCAGAAGATGACCCTTTCCAACCTGTCAATATTACCCGAGCGCTCCAGGAACATTCGAACCTCATCGAGGGCAGCATGAGCCGCCTCGTCGCTTGGGTATCCATAGACACCGGTGCTAATCGCGGCGAACGCAATGCTTTTCATATCATTCTCCACAGCAAGCTCCAGGCTTCGGCGATAGCAGCTACGCAGCAATGTCTCGGGTCCGTCATCGCTCTTTGACATCTCATAATGATAGACTGGTCCCACCGTATGGATGACCTTTTTGCATGGGAGGTTATAGGCAGATGTAATCTTGGCATCCCCGGTTCTGCAGCCGTTCAGCGTCCGGCATTCCTTGAGCAGGCCTGGTCCTGCAGCGCGATGGATCGCACCGTCGACCCCACCACCTCCCAGGAGGCATTGATTGGCGGCATTTACAATGCAATCGACATTCTCCAGCTTCGTGATATCGTTCCGGATAAGAGAGATGATGTTATTGAGGTTTCGAGATGGTTGTTCGAGAGGCGCGGAGGATGGCAGTAAACGGCCTAGTTTGTACAACAGAGAGACAGTTGGAATCTCCGAGACAGGGACGAGAGGATGTGCCATATTGAACAGATGGGTTATTTCGGAAGATATATGAGTGATGCCTGAGAGTAATCAAGTCAGGAGAATGGTGGAAGATCGAAGCGATAGAAAAGGGCCTTGCTTTCAATTCAAACAAGTTGGCAAAAGGAGCAGCCCCACAGTCCGCGAACCTATCCACGGAGAGCAACTAACCAGGCAGTTGTATCAAATAGTTCTGGTTTCGGGAAAAGCTGTGTCATATATGAGCTTTGGCAATTGTTTTGAGCCTGAACAGAAATAGTTACTCCTAGAGACGATTCGGCGTTGTTGATGCCGTCACACCTGTTGGGGAATAACAGTTTCCCCGCACGTGATAACACATGATGAAGGCTTATCGATAAGTAGAGCTTTATCCTTTCGTTTGCTGTAATCCTAATCAATTTTTAAGTCACATGATTATCCATCAACCTAGTCGAGTACGCGGAGTTGATAGTCATACTTTAGGTGAACGTGGAAGTGGGATAGGAGATCTATACACTGTATCCTGAGTGTTTATGGTACTTGTTCTAGAGCAGGAGGATGATGAATTCCTATCGATGTCTACGTTGTGGCCGTTATCTGATGTATCAGATATGGGATCCTGCACACTACTCGAAGAGGACACTCCGAAAATACAAGGCAACTGCAACCTCGACCCAGAAGAACACAAGAACAACAGATGCATTGAAGTAGTACTTATGCAGTTCACATTATTGGACCTTTTTTGAGTGCTGACTGTTGAACTCGACACGGGCTGGAATTGAAAATAACCTACGGTACTATTGATGTGGATCGAGATCTCGCAGGCTTACAAACACAATACTGCTGTTAAATACCGGGATCTGTTCAAATAAAAGCACCAAACACCAAATGCCGATGCCGCATGTCCCGGGCTCAACTTGCCGTGAAATGGCTAGATACATCTGACTATTAAGATCCAAAGAAAAAAGAAAGGAGAAATGAAAGCTGCTGATAAGTAGGACTTTGGCTGATAATTACAGGAGATGAGGAGACCAAACCAAGGGAACCGATTCAGCCCATGCTGATTAGTATCCACTATCTCGCATGCCAGGCTTTCAGCGGCGTAATACCACAACGTAGTTAAACTAGACTAGGAAATCATCATGGACAACCTCCATAGTCCATCATGATCTGGATTTTATTTTAGTCCTACTGAATATTACGTAGCACGGTGGTACGCACAGAGAAGTACTCCGCACTAAGTATGTGCAGCATTTTTACCGATGCCAAATGCAATTACCCTTTTTAGACTGGCCTAAAATCCGATCCGGTTCTATATTTTGCGAACCAAGATCCAGACAATTAAGGAGGATGGATATCGCAGAATCTTGACAGAGTAGATAGACCATATGGATGATGGAGTGGCCTTTGCTGTCTGGAGTCTCACCGAGGATGCCGGTCAACACCGACACATACCAAGCTGCTTCTGTTTTAGGTATGCATGCCTATTCTTAGGAGTGCTGCTTCCATCCAAAAAGGCCCATGACTCGGAGACTCGTCTCTCGCACCGAGTCCGTTACGCTGGCAAGTCCACCCCAGGGCTTCCACTCCTTGAGAGTCAATCTCGAGGCCACAGTGGCGGGGTGATCTGGCCCCAACAGCTGTGTTCGGAGCTTGAGACAATCCTCCATCATAGCAACGGCTTCCTGATGCTTTTCGAGGCCCTTCTGCGTATGCGCGAGATTGTGCATGCTTATCAGTGTCTCTGGATGTCCTGACCCCAGAACCTCCCGTCTTGTCTCCATCACCTGAACTTCCAGCTCTTCGGCTTCCTTCCATCTTGTCTGTCGCTTGAGGGTGAATGCCAGGTTACACATGAGGATCAGACTATCGGGATGACTGGACCCAAGGACCCGTTTCTGAGCGTCAAGTACTTGAAGGAATATCCCTTCGGCTTCCTTCCACTGCCCCTGCGCACAGCAGATGGCGGCCAGGTTGGACATATTGCGGAGTACTTCTGGGTGATCTGGTGCGAGGGTTTCTCGGTAGGAATCCGCAACTTGTGAGGAAACGTCTTTAGCCTTCTCCAACTGTCCTTGCTTGAAATATGTAGTTGCCAAGTTTGTTAGGTTACTCAAGGTAGAGGGGTGCTTTTGCCCGAGTGTCGACTTCTGGGTTTCTGCAATCTGTAACTCTAACACTTCTGCGTCCTTCCAGCGCCCCTGGCTTGAGTAGATAGACGCCAGATTGGACATACTGGTTAATGTATCTGGCTGATCTGGCCCCAGCACTCTCTTTTGAGATTCCACAGTCGGAACCTCCAGCGCCTCTGCCTCCTTCCATCGTCCTAATCTCAAGTAAATTGATGCGAGACCACTCGTGTTGTACAGGGTGCTCGGATGCTCCGGTCCAAGAACCTGCTTCATAGCTTCCAGAGTTCTTGTCTGCAGCGCTTCTGCTTCTTCTAACCTCCCCTGCTTCAAGTATGTTGCTGCTAAGCTAGACATGCTAGCAAGGGCAGAAGGATGATCTGCTCCTAAAGTGTCCTCCTGACTCTGCGAAACGTGCAGAAGAAGCTCCTCGGCTTCCTTAAACCGTCCCTGTTGCGCGTAAATGTCCGCCAGCTCGCGTATGCCCGTAAGGGTATCTGCATGGTCTGGTCCTAAGATTTTCTTCCGGTTCTCCACAAGTCTTTCTTGTAATTCATGAGCTTCACGCCACTGGCCCTTCTCACAATGTGTTGATATAGATTCGGTCATCCCGACTAATATTGGTTGATCTCTTTGCTTCTCGCTGGTAGTAGCGATTGCTGCTCGAGACTGGTCTTCATCGCATGACTGCTCCTCACCATGGTTCGCCATCATTAGTAAAGCAGTCAGGCCAACTTCAAATTAGTCTCCATTCTTATCATGGAAATCGAGCTACTTACAAGCCGGGGCCCAGGAACCGATTCAAGCTCGAGCGGAGATGTTGTGTCCTCGAGAGCTTCACTGGTTTGCTGAGCAGAGAAGAAAGTATCAAACGACGACTGTAGCGGTGTTATTGGGCACAGAGTAGGAGAATTCCCCGAACTCTTCGATATCTTCATCTATTGGTGGTCTCGAGTTCAGAGGTGCCTGGGAAGTCGAGTTTATTTAGATGTAGGCCATGAAGTGCTGAACAGTCTTACTTCGTTAGCGTCAAAATGGTTTAGTCAAATCACCAGGCAACAACACTCTTGTCAATTGCTTTTGTGATGGTTTGAGGATATTCAAAAAGCACCTTTTCATTGTGATAAGCCATCCTCATTATGATAGGGGCTTCTCATCAAGGAATCATGAAATTTTATGTGTTATATATGATGGCTATGGTGTGCCTCCTCCATTTTCCAAATATATATTTTGATTATGAAGCTCTCTAATACCACCTACAGAAACACCCGTAAATTGTATTTACAGATCGCACAAGAGGCTGTCATGTCTATTAAGATTAGAAGATGCAATGACATTCCTGTTCTTGCCATAATTCAAGGCATCCTTCCATTGCTCTAGATAGACACATTACTATAGAACTTATGATGGTGTAGTCCAACATAACAGGTTGTTAGACCCTAGCAACAATCTTCATTGAAGTAGGAATTTTCATGTCTATAGTATCTTAACTGCTGAGCACACCTAGGCTCATCACATTACAGATATTAAATGCAAGACATCATGCAGTTACTCTATTAACCTTTCCAGTGAGGAAACACCCCCGTTAATTGAGCGACAGATCACGTGTCAAAATCTATGTCTTTTAATTTGCTGATTTATCTGCAATGAAGAAGGGGATGATAGAAAGGCAGTTTACACGAAGATTTTACCAAGGAGATATCTGGATCTGGTGTGTCCTATACTAAGGGTTGCTGTGATAGTTCACATACCAGAACATCCAGTAACCCTCTATTGTAAATATTCATCCTGAATGTACGAGCTAATGAGGATACAACTCAACTCAGACATACAAAGACGGTGATCAATAAAGTCTGATATGACTTTGAACATCAGTGGATAGATTGCAGGATATGACATCCAGGAGACCTGATCTGGAGCCAGGGATATATGCCAACTTCCTCAGCGCTGTCATACGGAAACAGCCTTAGTAGCAATTGAATTCAATTGCGATCATCCCTCGAGGACATCATCCTTTACTCCGAACAATCTTCCCGTTCTCTCTCAAGCTTCGAGTCTTGGAAAAATAATTCTCATTATTGAAAAAAAAAAAAAAAAAAAAAAGCCAAGAAATGCCCCACTCTTCAACTACACCGTGAACTGCTAGAGTATCGCTCGAATCTTCGATACGATAGATGGGGGGATCGAAATTGGACGAGGGGATTTATTCTCGGGAATTCAATTAAATTGATCTTGACCAACCATGGATGGTCTTGGGGACCGGGATTCGAGAATAGCTCGTTCGAGAACGATCAATGGTCGGATTCCAAGAGGCGGTTAAAGTGATATTAGGATATCTAGGTAATGATTGGTACGTGTAGGGGAGTCAGGGACTACTGAATACTGATATTGTGGTAATTGAGGGATGATCTGTGGTTAAAAAGATGGCGATCACATTAATGTATTGCAATACTAATAGTAAACGAGGTGGAGAGCAAGGGATTGAAGGGAAAAGAGAACAGAGAAAAGCGAATCCCGACAGTGAAAAGTGACGATGAAAATGGAACCCTTGTTTTAACCACATTGGCTACCTAGGAAGCCGTTGTGGTCCATCGGGGACCTCGTTTGTGGAATTGTCCACATAATCCACGTGTTGTTGGGGTTTGTAACTAATGATTTCCCATGGATTCGGGATAATTTAGATTAATGGCTGTTCTATGGTAAATACGCCGTGTTAGCTTGATAGATTCGACCTCGGCTAGAGGGTTATCCAGGACCAGAATAGATTTTGATGGCCTATGCAGTAGCAGTAACGTTTTAGCCGTTAGGGAGATGAAATTATAGAAACATAGTTATCAGGTACCAAGTATGAAGTATGAGGACGAGGTAAGGTAAGACAGAATCACATGCTATGAGGAATACCTGCTTTGTTAACTTAAGTTACCACCAGCTACGGAGGGTATATCTACAGGGGTATATACTCCGTTCAACTATAGATACTCCATATTCAATATTGACCATAACTCACACTCATGAATTATTAATATCGAACTAGATCTGACAGGAGAGTGAGACAAACGCAACACCGATGTCAAACTACTTATGTTGATCGTGTATGTATGGTACCAAATAAGATTCCAAATCCCTGTCAGCCGGTGGAGACGGATAATCCTCTCCCCGTCTCCCGTACATTGTAAAAAAACGACAGCTCCTCACTGGCTGACAATGCGAAGACCCATCGAGTACAGACTACGGGACATCTCGTCTGTGCAGCAATGGCGCAGTGCTGCCGCATTTTCTGCAGAAAAAAAAAGTTCAGAAATGGGTGTCGTTTGCCTTTCGGCTCCGAGGCATCTCACATCTCGGTAGCATTTGTGACTGAGACGGATTGGGACAGGTGCAGATGTCTTTTCAAGGAAAGGACAATAGACCAGAATAGTCAGTGTGATAACTTGGTAATCAGATCTACGTACAGTGTATGTAATTATCGATAGGTACTAGATAGATTATCACATTTTGTATCTGTAGTTGCTGGATAGTGCCTGGGAAATATAATGACGCCCTGTTGCATGTACCGGAGGACATAGTACAGGAATAATTGCTAGATGCTTAAAGAGGTAATCTACAATATCTATTTCACATAAACATCCTTTGATTGTGAGGCAGGGGATTGGAGAATCTTGATTCATTAATTATAAAATGGGCACTGTCTATTTCACCACTGTTATTATGCTAAGGTCATTTATATCACCTAGTATGCTTCTAGATATCATTTCTGTTACTTCTATGTGTCTCTCATCACTCAAACTCATAAGCAAGTGTCTTTAATCGCTTTGTTTATTAAAAGATCTAAGAGTCAAGTATCATTATTAGCGAAGTCCCTAGCGACTTGTGGTGGTAAATCCATCTTCCGTTTCCCCCCTGTGTCCCGTAGTCCGTACTCTCGTTCTAGAAAAGACCGGGACCCATCCTACGGAGTAAGTCCAGGTAACGTTAGTCGTTTGTATTCCGGTATCCACAGGGGCGCAAATTGACCAGAAATTTAATTTCAACGGTCTCCATCACCCAAGGTCAACGGCCAAAATATAACTCGCCTCATTATAACCCGCTCTTCGGCTCGATCCATGACGCGACTGGGACCGCCGCTCCCTCGCTAGGTTAGTTGATTTGGGAGATGGGAACGGGCTACGAGCCTACGCTACGGAGGACGGGGAGTAATTACTAACTACTAGTAGTAGTTAGTAGTGGTACTCGACCTGAGTAGCGGTGTGTTAATTTGCACTTTGTGCAGGACTTGGTGACATATTGTCACATTCGTACGGAGTCCTGTGAAATTATTCTCTCCCCCAGCTCTCCCCTGTACCACAGGGAATAACGGGCTGAAATGATGCGATTGAGTCTACGATCTGACCGATGACCTTCTACTTCCTAGTATCTACTATCTAAACTCACCTACCGATCTGTCAGAAGTCTTACTGGCCTGTTCAGTGTTCACTGCTCCGTAGTCCGTACATCGTCCTGCATGGCACCGGATGCAAATCTACAACCTACGCAAGTCTAAAGGCTCACGACCACGCGTGAGTGGATCAGGAGCCACATTGCGGAATAGATGGATGATGTGGGGACAAGGTTCAACGGCCCAGTCCAGGATGGATGGGCTGCGGACTACGGAGTACTAAAACGGCGAACTAAAAGCACCAGAGCAGAGCGGTGTTAATCTATGAGTTGTGTTCAACAGGATGGTGCCTGTTTCTGTACTCCGTACTGCTCTGTCCTTCTGGACGCAATGTTGATGTAAACTCTGTAGACCTCGGCGTCACAGGCGCGGGGCGGGAGAATCCCTGTGCAATGAGACGTGCTTCGCGCCTGGCATGCATTGTGCTGAGAAAAAGGGGCTGGAGGGGAGGGAGGCCAAGAAGGGGGGGGGGATTCGTTGATGTGGTGAGTCGGTGACACAGACTCGGGAAGAGATACCGGGCGACTGAGACAAGAACGGAGAATATTTCGATTAACTAGAGATCAAGCAAAGTGAGATTGATTAATTGTCTCGGAGGTATTAACCAGACGAACGTCTGGGAATTTGGGACCGCTTCAGGGCAATCGGAGAACCACCCGCTTATCGGCTCGATTTCCCTGGGCGTTATTCTGTATCACGATGGAACCTCTTCAGCTTTGGACGGATTGACTACCTCAGAATTAGACCCAAAAAGCAGCCTCTTTGGTAGAGAGATTCTCGCTGACAAAGAATTCCCACTGAGGATGTTGAATGCCTTGCTGACTCAGACTCGCCCGTTTCTGGCGGGTGCCCCTAGTGAGAATCTTGGTACGCCAAAGACGGGAGAGTCAAATACATGGTCCACTGACCACTCACGTGAATGACAGGAGGTTGGTAATTCTGGTACCAACAAAAGTTTAAAAAAAAATAATAAGTTTCTTTGAAATAAACAAGCAGGAATGATGGTACAATGGTTAATGGTATATAGTACTCCGTACATGGATAGTTATCCCATCTTCTCTCTTGGGCCTTTTGCCGTTGATAATCCCGACCGACCGACAGAAGGAACAAGGGAGCCAAAAACAAAAAAAAAAGGCGAATCAACTTCAAGAGAGGGTTGTCAGATTGTCATGAGATTCGACTTTCGAGGACAAAATAGTCGATCAGGGTTAGGGCGCAGTGGGGATGGGGTGGGGCGGGGGTGGCGGGGCGGGGGTCAATGCACTCGGACTAAGGCAGGTCTCAATGATGATCGAGATAGACGAATGCATGTACCTTGTGAACCCAAATCGTACAGAACCTACTGCATAAGCCATCGATAAACAGCGCGCTATTGCACTGGCGTGTATTCAGACTCAGTATTGGTCAATGAAATCCGCAAATGACCCTCCCTGGGAAAAAAAGAATGAGAATCGAGTGGCAGGAAACGGTTACCTAAAGCTCGTTGATTGCCTTCCAAGACCACTGGCCGGTCAGAGTTCGAAAATGGCGCCACCGGTGCCACTGGCACCTCGACGCGATGCCCGATCGGTCGAGCTGCAGATGACCCAAATCTAGTCCAGCGACGAGGCGTCGGGTCAATCTTGTCTTCGACTCTTCACTCTTCACTCTTCAGTGACGAAACCCCAGCTGTCATCTTGCTCCTTTGGGACAAGATATCGGAGAGTTTTCCGGGACAGTTCCACCTGTGGCTTGGTTAAACGATTATTTTTTTTTCTTTGCTCGCTTCTCTGCTTCCACCCGTTCACTGCTGCTGTTTTTGTGATTTTACTTTAGGTTGGGGCCTTATCAGCCAATAAAATGCAACCAAAATGTATTCGTTGTTCTATTGTACAGGAGTCGTCCTGGATTTGTAGCGTCGATGGCTCACGGATCATATGTATATGTACTGTACTTATGGCGTAGAAGCAAGTCACATGAACTTTGACGAGTGGCTTCCATGTATTGTAGCAGGGTACAAACTACAAGTAACAAAGCATTGCAGGAGTCATTGTATTTATTGCCATGCCTTGAAAATGCGGTGGGTAAATGTGTCAGAAAACTCCTGAGCTCCGCAGTCATTATCATGGGTTCCATCGTTTATGATTTTATCCCCATCAAACTATCAAGTCAAGTGCCTTGTCTCTATTTAGCAAGTGGTCAACTTCCTCAAGCGAATCAGCAATATCCAAATTCGGGTGACGATCAGCTCATGTCACAGAGGGCGAAGAAAAAAAGGACAACGGAGGTGGAAATCTTGATCTCGTTCTCTGCGGAAAGAAAATGACTCCACCACATACCCCTGTAAAGTGTAGGCAAAGCAGAAAGCGACCAAGTCACTTTAGCTAGCGGTCTCGGTAGGGTTGAATGAATATCTAATGTGCTGGAAATTTGCGATCGCATTTAGACTTTCCGAATAGAGCAAAGTGTCGCCGTTCCTTTCCTTCCTCGAAGAACTTCAACAGTTCAACGATCCGATCATTTCCCAAAGTAGCTGAGCCAGAAGGCTGATGGTTCCACAGCCATAGCACCTAGCCACCTGTCTAGGGCACTAGGCGGCTAGGCTCGAGGAAATGGTAGAATGAGTAATGACTAGGTAAGTACTTAGATACGCCGAGCTGTTTCGTAGGCTCTCTTCTCCGTAGTCAGTAGTCAATAGGAAAGGACGGAGGATGGGAGCTTGCTTCACTCCAATGTCTATTATAATTGCTTTTCGATCTAGAACAGAATGCGGCCAATAGTTCGAGGAACATTTATCCCAAACAGTCGTAACGGTCTTTGGCCCATCATAATATCTGGCACTGTCGATCTTCTCCGCTCGCGTTCCACAACCCTCCAGCTTCGTGATCCATCGCAGACGCAAAATGTTGGCATCGGCATCGGATACCAGGGGCGCTTAACAAAGAAGGCTCAACTGAATCGCTGGCACGCTGCCAATGTTCCTATTCCGGAGGAAAAATGCGGACTTGCTTGGTGAGCCTAGTTTTGGGTTCACATGACTGGCCGTTATTGATGCTTAGGCTGCTCATGTGAGCTGGCAATCAGGGCCCATATCTTCAGCAGTCAAGATCTTTTGATCCGCCGTGCTTCTCGCGAGGAAGTGGAGCAGAAAGAACAGAAGCTGAAAAAGTTGTGTGGTGGTGACATTGGCGATGTCGTTATTCCACCCTGGCAAAGAACAATAGTATAGATTCAGATAGGCACGATGATAGACAGTAAGGCGTATCAATTCTCATAGCAAATCCAGTATTGAAAGAACTCTTTCACCACTGCCCAGTATGAAGATTGTTATGTCTCCGAGCCTTCCTCAGTTTAGTTGCCCTACGAGGTTATGATAGAATTCAAGCACTCACGGGATAGGAAGAACAAAGTACTGAATCCGCCATTTCGGCTTAGAGTTCGAGGATTCCCGAATTGAGTCCCCCGCTTCTGGAGCATCGCGAATGGTGACACAAACGGCTAGTTGCATGTATGAGACTATCACAATGACATTATGTCCGTTGTAGGGAATGGGAGACAACTGATCGTAAGGCGACAATCGATCGACGCGGATGGTACTGATGTCTCCAGATGTGTCTGCATCTTTGAGTCCCTATGAATGGCAATAGAATAGTGACATCCCTTCTGTGAGCTGTCTCATTCCTGCAAGTGTTGTCTTGGGCTTACGAGGAGACCACAGTGAGTCATGTTGGGTAAGTAATCCACTTCAGTAGTAATCGACGTTTTCCGTTTTTTTTTTTTTTTTGCCTTCTGTCGCTCTTCGAAAGGACAATTATGTATGTACTCTGCGGAGTAATGCATATCAGAAGGCATGAACACTTGCCCTGCCATCCTTGGATTTGTCAATCAGTTCTCCAGAGTTATGCTGACATCAGAGGACACCTCAAGTTTCAGTCGCAGAAATCGAGATCTGAGAATCCTCGATGTTAGATTGATACACACAAGTCACGATAACTCGATCTGGCTGCAACCAGGCGCCAGGTTTTTCTCGCGTCTGCACTCTTGTTCTACCTTTCCTGACACCCGGTAACACGAATCATTCTACCCCCTAAGGGCCGTGATTGAACAGCAACATTTCCTCAGCTCAGGAATTGTTGATCGTCGCTATGTCCGTGTACGCCGGTATTTTGCCGTGATCACTCCAGTCCTCGATCGATCGAACATATCTGGATGTAGCTTGGTGTGCTCGGTAAGGGTATGGGATTGGCTGTAAGGGCGACAAGAATGTCAGTTTTGTCTCACTGTGCCGCATGTAAGTTGCCTGTGCCAGGGCCCCAGATGTCCGTCACTTTGCTGACTTGTTTAATTGGTCTTCCTGCTGGCCTGTGCTTGGGAACTTTCGATCTTGGTCCCGATCCACTGAGTGTTCGGACTTCGAGAATGTGTCTTTTTCTAGGAGTCTTTGGAATATTGCACCAACATTGAATTTTTGAGCATGCACAGCACACTCCACTGCAAGTTTTGTTAAGCTGAGACCAGAACTTGAAACTGAAGTGGACTACTCACAGAGTAGTTGTACGCTCGGAGAGTTGGCCTGAGGAGGGAAAGCGTTGAGTGTTTCGGAGGGTACCAGGAACAGCACTTAGGTGTAAGGATTTGAGAGAGATATTCCTCCCTGCGAGAACGTTTTACTCGTGGTGTTTTAACATCAAACCGCCATCCGCGTCAGCATGGATCCAGGTATGTCTAGGCCAATATCTACATTTTATCAAACGCGCAGTTCGAGGAGTGATGTGGGAAGTTGCACTACGAAGTGTGAACTCCCGCTCGGAGCCCAGAAGTTCTCACTAGTTGGTTTCCACCTTCCAGTTTGTCTCACCCTCCTCCTTGGATGAGTAGCATTAACAAATCAGGTTAACTGATCTCGGCTTGGCTTTCGATCGCTTTATTCTCTCTTCTCGGCACGCTCCCCCTTCTCGAACGCATTGGCCAAGAGTCATTGTAACTCGTAAGTCAGTTCGTGTGCCATCATTACTATCAACTCCGTGGTACCGAGGAGGACAGGCTATCAATCAATATCCTTTGTATGAGATAGATAACCATAATCCTGCCTGGAGCAATGGCAGACACGCAGCAGCTATCATGAACAATTGCTACTAACATAATTGCCTGTTTGCCATGCCAGGTAAGAAGCTGATACCTAGCGCCATCGGAAGCCAAATAGTGCCGAATAGTCGCCCAACTAGACCTGGATATGTAGTTCTATCAGAGTGACTATTCACTATCTCCCTAGGTAGGTTGTAGGAGGCTTCGGAGCCGAGGATGTGGGTGTATGGAGATACTCCATTTTCCATACCGAGTTATCAATACAGTACAAAAATAACCAAGGTACCGGCTTCAGACACTACCTACCTGAGCCCAGTGTAATATCTATTATTTCTCAGTAGTCAATCTGTAGATAGATTGATAATTTATCAATATTTGAAGAAGAGAAGAGACTCAGGAGAGAGACAAGGGAACAAGGGATGACAAGGAAATAGCCCGGCAGAAAACAAAGATTAAGTTCATGTCTTGTGTGGCCTGTGGAAGGAGCATGGCCCCAGCGCAGGAGTGTAGGTAGTACTGTATGATCTGTATCTGTTAGACTCGGATCATGTGTCAAAGTGTCAACGATCGCAAGGTCGAAGTCAAAAACTCAAAATCTTATCCATAGGAACAGCTATTTTACCGTTTCACGAAGTTCAGATTCCATGAAGGATTGCTACTTGTCTTACTTTAGAACAGTTGTTACTACTCTGGAAGTACACCACTACCTAGGGCAATAATACACGGCTTGTTAACAAACAACGATCTACGGAGTAATCCTCGCCCTGATCGAAACATGCATGGCACGATAAACTTGAGGGGGTATCCGTACTTAGGTTAACTAAGTTCTACTTACCGACTGGCCACGGGAGATACAATAATAACCCCGTATGTTATTGCGTACGGAGATCAGATGGAACGCTGTACGTAGTACGAAACCAAATATTATTATAATTGAAGAACCAGTAGGATGCGGAACCTAAATCCCAGCTGTTGACGAGATGGTTGGATGGATGGTGGAACACAATCAGTTTTCGGTTTCTTGTTCTTGTTCTTGTTCTTTTTCTTTTTCTTTTTTTCCCTGGCTTCCCGTGCTCTCATTCTTCCAAGGTGGACCGGAGGTGGCCTGTCATCTGCGACATCAATGTAACCGACGCCGTTTTCCTACCGGCTCGAGGCCTCAAACTCTCTGGTCGCGGGCCTCACGGTTTCCTGATTCTGGTGGTGGCGTCTGGCTTGGAGAATCCCACGGAATCTGCCGAGTTTTCCCAGCGCGAGTTTTCTCTGTTCGATCTCGATATGTCCGAAGTACTTATCTATGATTTGGAAGGATGGACAAGACAGGCTATTATTATTATGGCTGGTCTTGTTGTCTTGGGTTGTATGGATTAACTGAGATACAGACGGAGTCCGGAGTACATTTGAACCATGAGAGGACAGAGTCAAGACTAAACGTATTCCATTAATCCTCCGTACGAGGAACGTCCAGGCTGCATGCATACCGGGATCTGTGCATATGGCTGGAAAGGGCAACACCCCAGCCGAACCTAAGTCCGGTAGAACACCGTTGTGCCCTTATGAGGGACGGAATAGAACAGCGAGTATGGGAGAAGAGACTCTACTTAATATACCAGGGATATACCTACCGAGTACCGACCTACCTTGGGTATCTCTCTAGGACATGGCAGATAAATAAGATAATAAACAGTTTTAAAACTCGAATTTTACCTTTTGTGGCCCTGGAGGTTGTGGATGTCGATAGACTCAAACACGCGATTTGATTTCCCCATTTTGTTTTAAACATCGCCGTTCGAACCTCGAAGTGCAGGTCAAGGCCAAATCGGAGAGAAAATGACCTAATAGGGCGTTGATGCGTTACGTCAATTTACCGCACACCCTATGTGCGATGACATCGACCCAGATTCGAATCTCGTCCCAGGATTGATTATGCACCCATCGGAGTTGACACGGCCAATCGGATGGGCCAGTTTTCAGTCGGACGGCGGGAGTTGGATCAGAAACAATGCGTGTAACTATCACAGGCAAAATCCACCGGAATTAATGTCCCTGGTCCTTCTTCTTTTTTCACTGCAAAGTAAATAAGGATAATAAAAAAGTTGGAGGCTGGTGCCGCAGTGCGCGTGTTATGGAACAGCCGGTCGCTGCAATAATAACTATGGGAGTTGTAGGCGAAGGTGTCAAGGATACTTGGTTTGTTCCAGCTTGTACATCCATGTATCTAGCATGTTGAAAGGCAGTCGTGCGATACCAGAGCAATATATTTGCGGGATTTGTCTGGTGCTGACTGTTGCTAACGGCCCATAGGTATACTCCGTTGATTAATATAGGTAGATAGCACGAAACGTAGTATTCTCGATAGGAACACGTGTGGTCATTAACTCCCTCTGTTTTGAAGTAACTATTGGGCACGACGTCTCACTCCCGAGATAGATTGTTTTATCGAGAGCCTTCGATTATAATCTCCCGTCTCTCGATTCCTCCGTACAATTATGTGAGAGTATAACTCATGATCATGAGGGAATCCGCTCACAAATTTGGAGCCCCACCTGGAAGCCGCCAAACGTTTTCTTAGGGAGAACCGGTCCCTTATATCGACGTCATCAGATCTGTTAGCGAGATTTCTGTTTGAGTGGCCATCTATGACCATGAAGAAGAGCTAGACTGCTAGTGCCACTGTGCTAAAGGTGTGGAAGAAGAGCACCCAGGTGTCAGCCTTGAAAGATTACGATTATTGTGTCACTGGTGAGCGGCTACGCCCGAGATCTCAAGCAAGGGAAAGCGGGGGGAGCGTTGTTGTGTACCATGGAACGAGTGTCAACCTGAACCGGCCAGCCACAAGGGGGGGGAGGGTCCAGTCAACCTGTGTCCACTGTCCAGCATACACGAAAACCGTCCTGAAAGAGAGATACATTGCTCTCGTTCCCTTTTGCCAAGGGGAAGAAAAAAAAAAAAAAAGAGAGGAAGACAGAAGTAAGGAAAAGAAAGAAAAGTGAAAAGAACGCAGAATAGAAAACTTTCGTGATGTTCATAGCTCCTCTACCTATTATTCTCCTCCCTACCTTGTAGGTACCTCTCCTGATGATACATAACACAAGGTACGATTGGAACTCGAGACTCCCCGGGAGTCAAGACTCAAGACTGGCTAGAAACATGGCTTTGTGGCTTCGTGCAGGAGGGGATCTGGCCATGCCTGCAGTGGTGTGTTTACCTAGGTGCTTGTGCGACGCCAGCGAACGAGCGGTCAGATCTCTGCCAGCCGCGATTTCAATGGTGCAGCCTTTGGGCTAGTTGCATACGGATGGGCGTAAGCGCATGTGTGTCTTGCTGATGTGCGATTCAATTTCTCCACTGCGATCGTTACCAGATCTGGCTCAGGTTCAGCAACGTTGCAGAAGGCTGTGTAAGAATGTACACAGTACGGACTACAGTAGTGACTCTCTTTGACCTCGTACTTGAGTGGTTAGTAGATAGATAGCGTACCGAGGAGACAGTTGTACAGGGTCAGATGGTCCATTTTTAAATTCTCGATCTTCCCGTCCCCCTTCGTACCCTGCATTCAGTGAGAGCTCAGATATCGCCGTCAGCCATAGATCCGATTGGACGTCTGTATCTGATGGGTCGTGTTGTCCAGTTATCTCTACGAGGTCTTTCATCTGGCAGTAGCCACTCCGTAGTCCGTAGGTACTCAGTACATAGGGAACTGAAGGTCTCAGGTAGTAAAAAACTTAATTAGTCAGCCCTGATCCAGATACTCCACACGGACCTGTACAATAAATAGGACGAATTACAAGCCTTTCTTGAAGACTTTGAGGCACTGAGGAATGGGAAATCGAGGAAGAGACATTGAACAGCGAAAAAGGAACCCGGGCCAGATACGATCTCGATCTGGCGATCCAGATAGAGTGATAGATAATGGGCGTGCTTTTGTTGGCGGCCTTCATTTCCGGTCCGCGATGGTTCGCAGAAGGAAATGAGGCAGAGGGAGAACTGCAGAATCTTAGCAGAGTGGTACCCAGGGCGATGACAGAACAACTAAATCCCACGGAGTACTCCGTAGAAAGCTCTCATTTCCTTTCCATCGTTGCATGGTGGCTACTTTATACATCTGATGGTTATGATCTGATGTTGAAAGGATTGGTCAGTGATATACGTTTCCTCTATGGATACCTTCAAACATGTTACATCTATATAACCTAGCTAGTACCCTAGTGGTCTGGCATGATCGAAGTCTTCATCTGCATTGCCCTGTATATAAATGATCGTCGAGTCATCGTCTAAGATCGCGGTTCAATGTCAGTCTGTACAATGACGGAGGCCTTTCTCTCTCTCTCTCTCTCTATCTTCGCTCCAAACCCTCAACTTTTTCGCCTCTCCCTCTTTGTTTCCAGCAATAGGCATTCTTCTGTCGATTGCTTCCCAAATACATACCTAGTAGATAGATAGTGTCCGATCCAGCGCATTTGATACTATGGAGCAGGGCTATGTACCAACTAATCAACTTAGTATTCTTGCTGAGAAATCGGATCTAGATAATGTCCAATCTTATTTATTACCTATTCTTTTTCTTTTTAATTGCCCCTGTAACGCAGTACGGAGTAGTGCTCTGGAAAATGTCAAAATACAAATATGTATTTCACCCCTGACTTTTACGGGATTCGGTATGATATTACCAACATCATGGTCCAGACAGCAGATGGCTGGAAATGATCGTGTCAATGATCGAAAAGGTAAGATCTGAGTTGATCATTTGACATTTACCCATCTGGTATTGAGTGGATCAAATCTCTGTATTATTGTGTACTGCTGTGTATTTTTCGGAAACAAACTCGATGCTGGGCTGTCTCTGGCATGCATATCTATGAGATAGGATTACATTTGTACAACACAGTGATGGGGTTTTCTATTTTGCTCTATTTTGTTCTAATTGTTTTTTCTTTCCTTTCTATTTCTTTTCCTCTCTTTTTTTTTTTTTCCTTCCCATTTTTAATTCGAGTTTGTAGTATAGATGGAAAAAACATGATACAGCTTACATAATGATAATTTTAAGCTAGGTAATTTTAAGGTGAAGTATAATGATGGGGGCAAAAAAGAAAATAAGTAAATAAATAAAATAAAATGAATCCAAACAAAAATAAAATCCGCGAAGAAAATAAAATTGGATGTTCAGTGAACTCGACTAGGACCTAAAGGGACAGGACTCAAGACAGCCCCTTGTCATCATTCCCCACCCAGATATCCGCACATCGCCAAATATGATCCCAACAACTCACTCCACATTATTTGGTCCAAGATCCGCAGTTCGCAGCCTGTAAAGCTTCTGTAATTCGCCGTAAATCTGACCAGGTAACAGTTCCCCAAATGATTCGACGATCTTGCAGATGGGTGGTGTTCCATCTCGACTCTTGAGGTTTCTGGCTTCTGAGTTCACTCTGCTGCCTCTTTGCATCTTCGAACGGGTTGAAAGTCTTTGAATGTCCAAGTATCTAGTCTGTGTGTTCTGAGGGGGTGCTTTGACGAATTGACGTACCTAGTTTTCAGTAGCTTCCGTTTGGATGGATCCTCCCATATCTCGTGTGTGCGGGCCTGCTTGTGGCGGTCTTGTAAATTGTCTTGACTCTGGAGTAGGACTTGGTAGTAGTGTGTTAGTCGTTGTCGTTAGTAGTTGTAGTAGTAGTACTTAGTACCCCATAGTAGTGGTAAAAAGATAAACTACTATAGGATTTTTGCCATAGAAATAACAATTATAATTATAAAAATCGCAAATCATAATTATAATTACTCTTGTATTTATTATTTTTCAACGGGGTGCCATTATTCTAGAATTTATAATTATAGTCATAGTTAATCTCCCTCCTCTGGCGTTGTTTTCTTCTTTCTTATCATATTCTAGCTTCTTCCCTCTTCATCACTTTCTTCTTGCCGACCTCCCCTCCTCCTCCTCTTCCTTACTCTTTGCTTCTTGAGTTCCTGGATGGATTCAAGCCCAATAGTCTCGTCGCTCTAGAGAAGAAGCCTTGATTTACTCGTTCTCCTTCAAGCTCACTTTTTACCTTATTCCCTCTTATCCTCCAGTCCACATCTATACTCTATACTCGCTGGGATCCCTTCTCTCCCACATTGCGCTTCTCCTTCTACACCACGTCCCCGTTTTATTGTCCTTCTATAGGGACGCACATCTCAATCCTCACACTGAGAGGGAAAGGAAACCAACGTTCTTTATTCCACGCGACGCATTCATAATCAGTATCCGTTGCATTCACAGCGCCGCCCGCACCTCCCGCCCGCAACTAACTCCCATTGTCGAGATCGAACGAAGGCCAACGCACAAAACTTCTGACAGATAGAAGTTTATTTGTTCTATTTTATTTTAATTTCCCCAATCGATACTTGGCTTCCAAGAGAGACAGTGCTCCTCGATTCGATCTTGTCTGGTCTGTTCATCGTCGGGCTTCGAATGGTTCCCAGTTTCTTGAACCATCAAACGTAATCGCCAGAGGAACCAACTCAATTTGACAGTCGCGGTCACTCTAACTGCATCGCATCACCCGTGGGTTGCTCGATCTCTCTACCAACGCCACCCCACTCTTCCAGCACCGGAGTTCGGTTCCAAAAGCCCTTGCTGTGAATCGAGTGATTGAAGCCCAGACTTTCCTTCTTAGGAATACCTTACGACCAGCCGATTCAAGATCTCTTCGGTTCATCCTCTCCACAACAACCGCCACCATCCCCGACGGCGCTGGTAGAAAAGAACGGTGGTTTCTCTCTGATACTTTGACTTGAGGCATAGACATTGCTTCTCTTCATCTCGAAATACGCGAAAGCATTTTTGTGGTGGTAACATCGAAATTCTGGGAACGTGGCTTGAAGAACACGGTCCTAACCCATATCCCTCTTTTGCGCTTCACCTACAACGCATGGGACGCCGATAAACGATTACTTTTCATCTACAATCGCGACACCGATCAGTCGAGTTTTTCTCGCCGCTACCAAGTCCACGACGAGTCTCTAGTGAATGAGGTTGGAACACAAAAGTTTTATTCTGGCATGATGGGGTCCTTAGAAACAACACATCGGCAAAGGTTTGTCATCTATGCTATTGGAGATGCGCTTTCGAAGGGCCTACCTCGCAATTTCTCATTGCCTGTAAGAGAGAGTATATTTTGCTAACGAGTGATTTGATGAATCCAGGGAACATCTGCCAGCAATAAACTTCCTAGGCAAAGACGGCCCCGGTTATTCCTCCAGAAGTTCAGCTGTCTCGTCACCGACACCACTTGTCAGCCCAACCACCATGTATCCTAATCAATCGTCTCCCTATTCCTACCAGCCCTCCGCAGCCAGCGCACTTGCTCAGCCAGGGTATATTTCGTCTCCGGATTCCAGGCGCGCACTTGAGGAGGAAAAAGAGAAACAGTTACAGCCGCAGCGACAGTCACTCCCTTCAATCCATGAGGCCCTACGCAACGATAACTCCCTACCATACCCTGCTCCGCCTACTTCAGCTCCTCCACCACAAACTCATCACGCACCTCCACCGCATGCTCTTGTCAGTCGGCCCGCTGGGGATGGCCCGTCAGGTCCGCCGAACCCCTTCTTAAATGGAACACCGACGGGGCAGTACCTACGCGATCCACCTTTTCCTCATCAATCTCAGCTCCAAGCGGATGCATCGCGATCAAGCCTGGCATCGATAAATACCCAGGATTCCAGGAATCCGTCGCTGCAGTCGCTCAATTCGGGCAAATCCCCTACACACAGTGCCAAAACTGGGTTGACATCAATCACTGGTTCACAGGCGGGTTCCGGGTACGAATATAGCGCGCCTGCATCGGCAGGTAGTGTAGCCTCGCCGAATGGCTACGCTTCTTATTCACAGCCATATGCTTTTCATTCACAACCACCATCGAGTGCTCCTGCATATCCCTCCGCGGGGCATCACGATACGCGACCTTACTCGGGTACGTCGTGGAAACCTGGCCCGCCAGAACCAGTGCGCGTGGAAGAATTGAAAAACGGCTTAGCGGGGCGTCCAGCTGTTCCAGTACCGCCCCAAAGCGATTCTGCTAAGCGTCACCTGGAAATCTACGAAGTGGAATCTTCACTAAACGAGGTACGTATTGGATTGTGATATTAGGCATCATTTTTACCTGGCTGCTAATCAAATCTCCTTTAGATTGCCGAACTGAGCACTCGCACGCTGGACTTTTCGCGGCATTATGCAGCAAGGGCTCACCAAACCCAGCGCTCCGGGCCCATGTTAGGGTCTTTGCCCTCTCTTCATGAAATCGAGGACATGATCAATTTGCAGCGCCGGAATCAAGATGCGTTAATGCGGATCCGGACCGCCGTTCTGAACCAGGAGCATGCCATGGCGGAGCAGATGGCCCAGAGAAAAGCCTTTGGCGCCGGTGGAGTACATGATGGCGACCACATGGCAATGTACCAAGAAGAGTACAAGGGCAATGGTGGATTTGCTGGTCCCGATACGAAAAAGCGACGAGGGGTACGTTCCATCCCTTTTCCTTGTTTCCCTATTGTTTTTTCCCTTTCGCTTTATTCTTTGCCGCGCCCTCAGTTCCTTCCAAGCGGGTCCTGAGTGTTTCCATGCAAACCGAGGGCGTCATTTCTCCACTGGTTACATCTGTCATTGCGCTAACTATGGATCATTACAGAAAGCTGCCCCTCCTGGTCGTTGCCACAGCTGCAACCGAGCCGAGACTCCAGAATGGCGCCGTGGCCCCGATGGTGCTCGAACATTGTGCAACGCCTGTGGTTTGCACTATGCCAAATTGACGCGCAAAATGGGTGCTAGCAAGGCAGCAGCCTTGGGTTCGAGTTTGAAACCCAAGGCCGCGCTTGATTCTGCATCTCCCAATGCTCGTTAGTTATATGTAGCATTTTTTTCTTTTCTTCTATTCTTCTACTTTTCATTTGTCTTTTTTTCTTTCTACTCTTTCTGTTCCTCCTTGTGGCGTTGAAAAGGCATTGGGATTAGAAGTGCCGGGCGTTTTTGTGACCCAATCTCTTGATCTTCTGTTCGATTGCAAGCTCTTGCATCTTTGATTTGCTCTGTGCTTGATCATTATACGGGATACGGCAGTTTCCTTCATATGCTCTCTCTTTCTTGGGTCGTGTGGCCACGAACTTTTGCAGGAAGCCCATCTTGTTCACATCGCATTTATTTTAATACCCCTCGCATGCTGTGAGAGAATTATGAGGATAGACTATTTGGCTTTTCCATTTCTTTTTTTTTCAATTCTACTGGGGATTGATTACCATCCACCCGTTGACCAGACTTGTTTTTTTGTTTTTTCCCTGTTCTACCTTGCTCTGCTCCTGCTTCAAAACAATATACCCCAGCTTTTCCATACACTCCTCCCATTATTTGCGCTACTCCTTAGAAAGAATGTGGGGACGGCTATACTGACTAGAATAGCATCATGATGAAAAATGAGAAAAGATAATTATCATTTCATACTGGGTGTCGAGTATCTATCTGAATTCTGTAGTGATGCGATTCCAGTGGCGCGGCACTGGGGCATATCTCCATTCGGTAACTAACATGCGGCCGAGTCGTGGCCCTGCCAAGACCATCTCAATATCTACGAAGCTCGCCACAATCAGAAGAAACCGATAGAACGAGAGAGATCCGAGAGATCTCGACCGAAAGTACGGAAGCGAAGCCATCGCTTCCAGACCTTTAGATTATCATGTTATCGATGAGCCATCGGGGGAGGCATGGGCTTCGGGTCCGGCGGAGCGCGGAGGCGAAATTCCCTTATTCCCACGTGTCCCGACTCCCGATTAAGCTTCTTAGCCTCAGAGTGGCATGATCGAGGCGGCGATGAGATCTTGGGGGGGGGGGTTCTTCATCTTATTTTGACAGCGTGGAAAGATGTTGAAGATAGAGTCGTAGACGGGGCATTCTTCTTTTTCTCTTTTTCTCTTTTTCTCTTTTTTTTTTTTTGGGGTACTTTTTTCTTCTCGCTTCTTGAAATCATAGTCTTGGGAAAATCAAGTTCAGGTTGTGGTCTTGGCAGACTACGTATGACGGATTACTGCTAGGAGCCTAGTACATTCTTGTCAATAAGGAATTCGAGATTCGGTTATTCCGCGAGCCGATATCCCATAATCCGATCCTGCCCCTAGATTGAATGTGAATAATCTGAGATTTAGTGAGCTAAGATTGAACTGTTCTGAGGCCCGAGTTAGGAGCGAGGAAAGCAGAATAGTTTCATTGAACTAAGCATTAGCTCAATGGATCTGTGCATGGGCCCCGAGTATAGACTTTGCGACCGCGTAGTGTGGTTAGAAATTAGAAAACCCTGAGGAGTTGTCTCACTGGGGGAAACCTTCTGAAATGAGAGTTAGGGGGGGGGGGTTCGCTCGTGAAGGAATTATCTATTTGGACAGTTGCAAGCGCTGGTCAAATACATACTCTGGGACTCTTGGGATCCGGTAGGTACTTGCAACTTGAGGCTCAATAATCAGTCGTCAGTCATCACAGCATACAAGTCACATGAGGTCTGGTTTTCCATAAAAGGCATAGCGCACATGATTCGTGAATATCGACAGAATTGACCAATCATTGCCTACAGTTGAGATTTCAAATTCCACTAGAACGGACTAGAGCAGCCTCCAACCTTAATCTGGGATGAAGGGCACTAAGTATCTCCGAGGAATGTTAGGGAATCAGATTCCGAACATAGCACTGGGCAGTGACGGGACTGCATTCTTTGATGGTCCACCCTGTAGATAGTCAAGACTAGCCTCTGATTTCTTCTAGCCTTGTTGATTACGAATCCGTCATCGTTGAGATTCTCCATTCATCTGGGCCTCGAGCTCCCGATCGATGGCCCAAAGCGGGTTGTCCTGGACTCTAGCTCCATCCGGCCTAGTTAGCGCCTTTGCCTGAATCGGATCGGATCAGATCAGATCAGATCAGATCACATCTTGAATCTTGCATTATTGGCTATCGGTGTTTGAGGCCTGCTCCGGTGCTCCCTAGTTCGACATGGATCTTTCAGCCATGATCCATCTCAGTTGCATCTGCGCCATGATCGAACTATCGAAGTGCGACTTCAGGCCGCTGGGACTTTGGGGGGGGGTGTGGGGGGCGGTGGTGGTCTCACCGCTGATTTCTATTTGGGTGTGTTTTATTGACATTATTCAGTAGCTGGGGGGAATGCTGGTGTAACATTTACTGTTTTGCAGAAATATTATACATCGATACTCAATACTGTTCAGACGGTGCTTGGCTTCGTTGAATAATTCCTCATTGGGGCTTGAGTTTACTTCCATTTCGTCCCGCTGCAGGGGATTGCATTGACCAACTATCTGGCTACCTGTCTGAGGAAGATACCCGACCTTTAATACGCGGGCAGTATGAAATGTGGACTGGCGTCTGTATCAAATACAAGGCACCGTTTTGACTTTGACGCGATTTGGAATTCGGTCTGTGTACCAAGGCTGAGATCAGATCTCGAAGCCACCGTCGAATCATCAACGGATTCCTTTTCCATCGACTGCCCCTAATCCCGTTGGTATCGCAACTTCACCAGTCCCAATTTTCCAACGTTTCGATTCTAGCTAGCACCGCCGAGGATCGGCCGGTATGTAAGTATTGAAGAACTGGGACACAGACTAAATACAGTAGGTTGGAGAAAACGAACTGACAAAGAGGACTGGCGCTCAGTGCTCAGTGCTCAGTGCTGAGTACTGCCGTGTATCGTATATTTCCTATCAATAATATGTTCGAAGTACGGAATACAGAAGGCAGGGGTAAAAACTACCTCTCACCTCCGTTTGTTCCCATCTGTCGGGACTCGAAGTATCACAAACCATCGGCCCTTGCTTCGCAGCCGATAGCCGACCCAGTCGCTCGGGAACTGGAGCGGTCAGCGGTGATCTCCGAACTCGAGGCATGCCCGTATGCAAGTATGCTATCGAGTCTATATGGCCTCTATGTACCCCCATTGCGTAAGGGTAAGTGAGGAGACCAGATGCCACGAGTCATGGATGGCCCCCGGGACCACTATGAGATCGATCGTCCGAAGGGTCCCCTGAATGACGGTGATGATGGGTTAGATTACCAGGAGAAAGATACACCAGTGGAGAAGACGGAGCCCTGCGTCCGCAGAGAATATTCCGTAATATTAATGCAGACCAGTTTCCAGTTGGGGGAACTGAACAGGCTTTTGTTGGAGTTGGATGAACTGGTGATACTTGCGAGTGAGTTCAACTTTCTCATTATTTCGTGACCGACTGCACACCAAGTAGTTCAGGCACTCCATTGACCTGCCACTGCTTGTCGTTTGAAGCCCCTCCGCACTTCATCGAGACCACAGCCATGTAAGTCGCGCGGTATTTGCTCTCAACAGCATAGCACACCCTTGACCACTCCCACCGAAGGCTGAGATGGGTCAAAGAAAACGAAACCTGGCCCATGTTACGCAATCCCCCGATAAGCGAGTCCTTTTGTCCTCTGCACTGGATCTATCCTCCCTCAAATATGTCCATATCGAAACAGCAGAAGCAAGGCACAATCTGAACTCTGCATGGATTGCATGCGTGTCTTCGGGCACCGAGCTCACCCGGCAGTCTAGATAGTACATAGATGACTGACTAGCACTGCTCCTTGAAGATCCAGCATGAACACGAGGGGGAGAAGGTTTGGATCTCACTGCTCCGTCCGGTTCGGTTCGGCGGATGCATGGCGCGCATATTATTGCATATATAGGGTCATGTACGGAGTAAATCATGGATAGATGGAAAGCTCACTAATGCTGCCACTTGCGGCCCTGCGCAGGCTCCTGATCGACAGTCCGGATAAACCCAAATAAACTCAGCGCGGAGGTTTCCGTTCTTCCCGTACGGGAGTACATCTACATACGTATTCCAAATACTTACTTACCTGTCCAGTATCTGCTCAGCAGTCCTCATTAGGCATGTACTGGCTAGTGGCTACTGGGTCCCTGACCCGCAGCCTGCAGGTGTCTAGAACCAGATCGCCGGGTTAGGCGACATGAATCGATGATGGGAAACTCAAATTGCTGATAGTCGATGGGCTAGTGAAACCCAGTCAGCACGACGCACGCAGCAGGCAGCAGGCAGCTTGATGACTGATTAGTGGTTACAGCGAAAAAATCCCGTAGCTTGCATGAAACTAAGGCGCCGGCCGCTTTCTAGACTGTTTTTTTCGAGGATCTTGAAAAGCGGTTGATCTGGATCAGGCGAGAATCGAGATCCGGAAATCGTGGAACGATCTCGGGGTGCTTGCGATGCTGCGCGGGGCGCAGATAGTCAGAGGGGGAAGGTTGGTTGGTTGGAAGTAAGGCCCGGGTGCTAATGAATGCATCATGCAGATACGGCGTCCCCGATGTTGGATGAATAACTCGGACAGTATTTATTTTTGACGGAATGGGAGGGATTCGATGGCTGAGTATCTATTCTACGAAGTAGAAAACTTAGATACTTCAGCGGAAATGGTTTGTGTACTCAAAAAAGTGGGAGAGCATCGAAAGCTAGTAAGCATACACAAAAATCAACCGTAGGCTACCTACAGAGTAATCGAGTCTCTAGACAGTGAGTACTGGACTGAAATACAAGTACTAATGCACCCAAATAGATCTTAGCGCAGGATCAAAATATTTCTACCTACGGAGTACTTTCGACTCCGTAATACCTGTATCAATGCCAATCAGTATCACCAGTTTACGGTAATACCAGTACATCCACTGCAAATTTTATGTTTCCCAAACTCCCAGTTATTTTCCATACCATTACCACTATCCTGACCTGTAATGTACCAGATGCCTGCACAGCACAGTACAACATAGCACAGCAGCGTAGCCCTCTGGCATGCAGTACAAAAGTACATACACAAACCATGCCCCCAGACATACTTGGAAAGAGTTGTGGGTGCAGAATTTCAAACACGCAAGGTATTATGACAGCTGTCATTGTTTGCGCTCATAGATGCTTGTTGCTTCTGCTTCTGGATCTGTCAGTCCTGCGACGTCGTTGGTTGCACTCTCGATCAATGATGGATAACGGTACCCAGTACTTATGACTTTCTATAGGTCAATTCTGTATCTGCTGGCGCTTGCACTGCTTGTTGGCTAGGTCAATGCAATTGCTTCACTGTCTAGCTGGAGTGGATTATTACAAGCAAGGATGCGTTGGTGACATGGAATAGGTACAATGATTGGATGTATGTATTGTGAGCTCAACTGTGTGAAGTCTCCAACTACAGAGTAGATCAATAGGTTGCTGAGAAAATGAAGCATAGTGCTGATTAAACATAATGCCTGACTGGTTCCCATGGGCCTGGAGAAAGCAAATGCGCGTCGTGTATCTTCTCAACTCGTCTGCTGATGTGTTGCAGCTCCAAATCCATCATTTGATAAGATCTCTCTCATGATGAAGTCCCAATAGATACAGGTATGCGGACAAATTGAACAGTCCAGCAGCAATACGATCACCGCCTATACTTATGAGCCATGGAGTTGATGTAGTGGATCTGCTTCTTCCTCCATGTGTCAGGCTCCATGTGACTAGTCACATTAGCATCAAAGAGCAGATCAACTGGCTCATGTCGACTATACGGGTCCCAGTGCACGGACGAGCTTCCAACGCCTGAGTTTGGATCCAGATCATGGATAAACGATGCCCACATGCTCGCCATCAGCTTGCTGAGCTGCTTGTATGACTCCGGCACGCCCGCAAACGGTTTACCGTAATCGTATCCTACTCCCCCGATGTTGTGGAACACAAAAGCCACCTCCTCGAAGTGAGTTGAGCCTTCAACAAACGCAACATCAGTCGAGTGGACATTGAAGCGGTAGCAGTACGCTAGCGTCAAGGTCTCGCTCCATGCCTCGCATTGCCGGCGTCGGTTGGCATGAATTGCAACGTCACCTACGTACGCCGACGTGCGACGCCATCGATAGCCCTTGGAAGGCACACGTTCGGATCCGAGAGATTCCGGAGTGCCTTGGGAGGGCTCGTCAGGGTTCAAGTGTAGGATATGCATCGCGATGGAATGTGGCAGTTTGAATGGACCTCCGTGTTGGCCATCTGCTACCCAGATTAGCACATTCATTACCCTCCAGGTATTGAAAGACAGGTCAACATACCCGTGAGATATTCGTAGAATTGTTCCGTTGTATTGACCCCCATGGGCCCAAACGCTGTCCCTTCGTCTGTGTTGGTGCCCGCGATGATCGGAACCCTGGCATATTTATGCTTCTTGAGAAGAACACTTCCCCGATCCGTTACGATATCGCCATCGATGGAGGGTGAAAAGTTGTAGTCAGAATGACCGTCCGTTCCGTTCACGTTCAGAGCAGAGTTCAGCCTATCAAACGGGACTTTGCACAGACACTGCAATGTGTCCTTGGCATTTAAGCATTGGACCTGTAAAACCAATTTATCGTAGAGCACTTGGTAGCCAGTACAGTTACCTGGATCAGCAAATAACGAGCTTCCTAGCAGCTCAAGAAGTCCCATGCGGACAGACAATGAATGAGTGATACAGCGATAAATGGTTTGCCTGCTGTTGTTAGCAACACGGATACTTTTCTTAAGCTTGAATAAGCTTTCTCAGCCATCTTATAGGAGTTCACGACGATAGCAGACATATTGTAGCGCTGGCCAGAGCCAGCCCGCATATAAAAGCCACCTCCGTGAATCCAAACACTCACTGGAAGTTTCGAGCTCTCGTCAACCGATGGACCACGAACAACATTCACAGTAAGACAGGCTTCCGACATGAGAAACCAGATAGAATCACTCTACTTCCAGTCAGAATCAGAGTAGATTTGTTTTAGAAGGGAAACAGGTAGGTTACCCCATATCCCACGCAGATATCCGAGTATTCCTTCGCATCACGCTCCCCAGCCCAACTCTCATTAAGAGATTGAGCTACCCTGAGCCGCAGATCTCCCACAGGCCGTTGAGCTTATGGCATCCCCAGGAAGAAGTCCTGCTGGTAGTTTGCATTTCTCACACCAACGTATGTGCCATTTCGGACATGGAATTTAAGGCTTGAGATGCTGTTCGGCGCAGCGTTCCCAACAGCCCACAGAGCAAGGAACGAGGCACCTGCTGCTATCATTTTCGAGAAATGGAGGCTGGTCAGGCGAATCATCTTTTGCAATCTCCATGAGCCCGGTTCTTCTTTGCCTCCGCGCCGCAGGAGAAGGAGAAACCCATGATCGGTCCCCCATGGCTTGCGCTGGTTGATCCCTGAAAACTTGGTTCTCCTCGTATAGAGCCACCAGGTGCCACCGGTGAGGGGTCCTAGGATCCTCTTGGTTTGCATTGGGATGACGATGAGTGACAAGATTCGCGAGGACTGAAGAGTGTGGGGATTCGGAGTTGAAGCCCTCCATGCTTCACGATCGTCTTTCCCTGATCCAATAGAGCAAAGATCTCCAGAGTACTTTGCGGGGCAAAAATGGGAGTGGTGACTGTTGTCGTGTAAGAACCGGGGTGTGGAGTCACTATGTGCTAGAAGCTGCTTTGGCGCTCACGCCGGTGTACGCTACTCAAGCAGGCCCGGAGGGAGACAGGGGATTATCCGTTGTTCTTCGCTAAAAACTCGGCATTGTGATGGTGAAGCCGGTCAAGATCCGAGAAGGATTGCTAAAAGCATCATCTTTGATTGTCGGAAATGATCTTTGGAAAATATCTGAGAGGCAGCAAATGGTTGTGCCGTGGTGAAAGGACGGGGAGACCAGTGTTGGGGCGAAGAGAGACCGATGGATTACGGAGAAGCAAAGATGGCACGGACATGATATTTGATATGTCGATGTGTGCCATCGGCCCGATATTGACTGGGTCCCATATACTTGACAATAGTTGTGATGATGTCGAAAATTGAGAAGAGATGTGGGAAGTACGCGAGGTCAAAGGCGCTCAGCACGTGCACTTGTACGATGTTCGACGACATCTCACAAGTCCAGCATCGTCCTTGAAAAGAAAAACATACGTTCGGCTAGTCTGCCATAGTCTCATGGACTCGTACTTAGCAAGCACGGAGTTTTTCACAGCAACTTCAACGTCCACCCTTAGGACGCGATACGAGGATCCAAATATTGGGACGGTGCACCTTGCTTCAGGTTGCACGACTCCTCAGGTCAAATTCCGCAAATGGTTGCCAAATGTGCAGGATCAACTGACATAAAGCCTAAAAGAATCCCGATACTGGCTGATAGGGTCATTCACAACGAGATTATCCTCCTACTGGAGCTTGTCCCGAGTACTACGCAATCATCCTGCGTGTGTTGCCTTTGATCTCAGGGCCTGTTACACAGAACAGGAAGCAATCTTCCATGCCTCATATTCAATCATCATGTGTCTTTAGTGTTTAGTGTTTAACGGCTAGGTAGGTCATACCTGTGAGACGACAGAAACCAGATGCAGCCCGCAATGTAACCGCGATGCTTCCAACCCACTCCTTGGATGTCTATTCTGCTGTAGTCGTTGATAGAATCATAGTCGGCGTCAGTTTTGTCCATTGTACCCGTTATAGGTATTTTGGATTGAGACAAGGCACGACTCCATGGCGTTTTCTGAACAACAACCATCGTGATAAGTATGTAAACTACCAGCAGCGTCCAACACGCATCCTAATTATCGTAGAACTGTCGCTATATCGGATAGCTGCATGTGAAGTCGCTATACGTATAGCCCCTGGTGAGTTCGAGAATATAATATATGGCCTGGCGCCTTCCCGGTACCGGGTCCCCTGCCCAAGAGTCAGGAGCGCGACCCTGTGTCCTTCACTAGAAAGGTACCATATAAGCCAAGTGACAAGAACACGCCCCTAAAGAAGTTCGCAGCCACATCCCCAACACACCCATGAGTCCCACTATGTGTTGGAATATATCAAACCAGTCTCGACGACAGTTCGATCCCTCCTCCCCAACCACTACCGGCCACGCAGACGAGGTCGAATCCGTCGTCGCGGTGACGAAAGGATTTCTCTCCGCGCTGGCGACAAAGTCCCGCGACGATTTCGACAAGTACTGTGTCAGAGCAGGTGGGATGGCACTCTGGCCGCCGCCGCCCATGGCCCCTCGATTCTGTACAATCGGTGCGTTTGTCGAGCACATTTTCAAGATCGAAGACGATATCAACGAGCGTATCTGGGACCCGGAGGTGAAGGTGGATGAAATGGCAAATCTGGCGGCTGTTTGGGCCCCGTTCAGAGCGAAGATCAACGGAGTCGTGGACCATGTGGGCGTCGAGCTGTTCATCCTTCATAAGATCAACGGGGAATGGAAGGTGACTGGGTTGGCGGATTCTTGTCGGCAACCCACGGAGGACGAAAGAAGTACGTTGGCTTGAGCTCAATTTGGCGCCACCTGATATTTCCATCATTGTGAGCAATGGGAACTGTTCGGCGGAAGACACGAACAAGAGATAGAGCTGGTAGACATCTGAACGATAGATTCGACGCTTTGGGTGATCCACCTAGAGACACCAAGAGATATGAAGAGTAATGCTATCTATGGACAATCAAACAAACCACCAATGCTACTAGTTCTGAAACGGATATCATCACCTGCTTGCTAATGCAGAAACGCTCATTATTTTCGTCCTCTGAGTAATTGCCAACCCGCACTTCCGTCTCTGCCTTCTTTCACGGCCATCTCATCAACGGCTTTCACAAGATCATAGCAAATCTCTTCTGAGACTACACTGTCCTGCTTATACGCCGGATGGGAAGCAACGAATTCCCGGATCCACCGAGCACCTGTCCAGAGCGTTCCGTTTGCTCGTTTCCTGATCAGGTCAAGGTATGTAGCGAGGGAACACCGGGTTTCCACATCCACATTGACACTATTCAAATAGGACTCGACGAGGGGGATCAGACCCGGGAAGCCTCCGTCATCAGAACCGTTGATAATGTCGTTAATAGTCATAAGATCGTACTCCAAGTCCACGGGACCAAGAGGCGGCGATGGCGGCGGTGTGTTGTTCGCAGAAGAAGTAGCTGACGACACCTCGCTAGCGGTGGTCGAACGTTGATTATGTCTGACACGGCGCGAGAAAGGATTCCTGCGGAAATAGAACTTGCGGTCATGAACGGCATTGCGAGCATGCGCTGTCTCCATGTTCTCAGTGGTCCGCTGGATAGGAATATAGAAGTTGAGGTCAAAACTGAGGATAGCACGAGTGATGAGCACAATGAAGATACTGAATGCAGCGTTCTCAAAGTCAGTCATCTGGATCTCCATTGAGCGGAACTCAACTCGCCAGCCGATATCGGCCTTGTCCGGTGGGGGAGGCTTGAACCGCATATGCTGCCAGTTCGTTGATTGTAGGTTCTCAAAATGATCTGCCTTGTTGAGATCCAACTCTTCCAAATCCTCCGAGAAAATGACCAAGGGATCACGGATGAAAAGGTGCGCGAAATGGGTCGCCAGCAAATCATCCATGCCACCCTCCACGAGTCGCTTCTTAATATCCTCATCGACAATCAGACCCGGATCCAGATACTCCTTCCGTAGTCGGGGATCATGAGAGATATATGTCGAATTTGAGCCATACCGAGACTTGGGGATTCTCCACCGGTCGTTTTTCAGGGGCTACGGTAACATGTCAGTCCTCATATTCAGGACAGTCTGACACCGAGAAGGAAAACTCACTAGTTCACCTAGTTCTTCCCGTGTCCGGTCGTCGACCGCATTTCCTATTTGATTCCACCGGACGTCTGTATCAACCAGAAATCCTTTATAAATCGGCGTCGCAGCTGTCAGTGCCAGAAGGATTGGTCCTAGAGGGCTCAATTGGTCATAGAGCTTTCGTCCCTCGGTGATGTTCTTCGCTTGGAATGTGATCTGCAGACAGCAGCTGCCCATTCCGAACGCCATTGCATCCATGTAAACATGACCTTCCTTTGCAGCTCCGTTCCGGACATCGTTATCTTCAGGCCAGGTGTGAAGGTCATAATTGACCGTTGGGTCATTGAATGGTACTGGAGTATTCTTATCCACATAGACAGGAACATTCAGTTCGACCTTCCGGCCCCTTCTTGATCTGATGTTCGCTGCTAGTGTTGGGAATCTGATGTGAGGGTTGGCGATCTCATCTGGAACGAATTGCGAGCGCAGCGCTGGTCCAGATGGAGGGTAATAAGGTTGGATATAGTCGTCCTTTGTACCCAGACGGGGGAATGTTGTGAGTGTGATGGGATACTCGTTTTCAGCCATATGTGACTTTGCAATTTCCCGTCTGTAGCCGAATATTAGTGTTGCTCAGGCCCCCAGATGAGGCAAGTCAAGTATAAAACACACCTCCACTTCATGTTCGATTCCACTTTCAAAAGATCCTTGAAGTCAATCCCCCATGGCTGACCTGGAGTAGCCTCGAGCATGAACCGGCCAAACTCGGGGTGGAAATGGGGAGGGTCCTCATTTTCACTATCACCGAATTAGACAACCCAAGAAGAATAGGACATCGCTGTAATCGACTTACTGCTCTTTCCCATGACCAGGGTTGGAGCCGTTTGTCTTCCACAAAGCCTCATCCCGAGCCAAAGACTTCAGAATCTCGGCCTGAGCTAAAGACAAACGCGCCTTCTTTGCCTCGTCATCGACTGCTACCACGAGGTACTCGACCTAATCTTGCGTGAGTCATCCAGCCAACTGAGCAAGCTCAATAGGAGAAAGATCTACCTCATCACCCCAGAGCAAAGCATCGCGCTCCTTCCCTTTGGCACGATTCCAAATAGCGAGCAATTGCTGTCTTACGTGAGCTGTAGAGTCAACTAGAAACGAGCTTCGTCCGACCAACCTCGATACCCCATTTTCGCACTTGATCGGATCGTTTCTTGGCTTCTTCCCATTCCAGGGCTGTTCCAAGAGCTCTAAGAGAACGGATTAGGATCAATTCTCAGAAAGCAAAGGGTCTCTCAACTTACAGCAGACCCATTGTATCATACAGATATCCCAACTACCCTATACGGACGACCGCAATCGCGAAAGAAAGTACAAAGCCGAAACCCCGCAGGAAGCAAAGAAAAGTTCCTGGTAGTCCAGACCTGTGACAGACACAGGAAATGAGAGAGTGGGCTAACACCGGTGGCAAGTGACGCTGCCCCTCCTCTATAGGTATATGAGCACACTCTCCGGTCGTCCAGGGGCAGGAGAAACAGGAAACAAAAGGGGATATTATCTGATCATCATTGCAGAAAAAGTCCAGACTCGACTTTATCTACTTTTTTTGCGCCGTAGCTTCGGAGAATGGACTCAACTGCCTATTGGCGTAGAGCATGGACGTGGGCAGCGTAGTGGGGGGATTTTTCAGTCTTTCCGCGGGGCAGCAGAAAAAGGTGAATAGTAAGCAACCAACGACAACACTGGTTCTATCGCCGATAAGGCAGCGGAAACTGCGCGAACCCGATTTATAAGCAATTAAGCAGCATTTTGCACGCTTGAGCGCGGAGGTGTCGGATCATGTGATTACGTCTATAACACGTAATAGTCGTGGAAACAGAAACGGTGATCTATATCGAACAGACCCCGAGTCATTCAAGGGTCTGTGACTCTGTGTTACTGCCAAGTGGGGTGACAGTGAGTCGTGGGCTGATCTATGACCATAATTATATGCAGCCTTGGGAACGTAAATTTCCTGATTTATCATCAGGAACACGAGGTGCAGTATGTTTGAAGGGTCACTCATTCCATCATAGCATAAGGGGCATGGTACCAGGAATGAGGCGCAGCTTAATAGGCTGTTTTGCCTCTATGTCTATGTCAATAACTTTAACGTTTTAATCATGGTTGCCGCACCTCAGACATTCAAACACGAAGAGAAAATAAGCAAAAACGACGGCTCAGGAAAGAATACGAGACTGTCATCAGTTCTTTCTCGAACAGTTGCTCTGCTGACAAATTGGAGATTTTTAGATTAACTTCCAAGCTGCCAGAGCTGACCCATCCCCTCAAATGGTGGAGATATATGGATAGTCGACATTCAGGATCGTTTCAATCCAGGTGAGAGCTGCAGCAGGCCCCAAAGGAACCCCCGAGCTTTTAGTAGACGCGAGCCTCAGCTACTCAAGGCCATTTAAGTCGCCAAGTTTCAATGCGGAGAAGTTCCCAACGCCAGAGTCAGTGCATGGACAAATAACCTCAGATCCTCTATTATGTACATAGTCCGTCACTCCTTTCGTTTCAAGTGCACATGCCGATCTCCAAGATATCAATTGCTCCGGGCACCGTCCTTTGCAGCTCGGAGTTCGTCCATCTTGGCGACGCGCTTCTTGAACTCCTCATATTGGCACTTTTCGTAGCTGTGTCTCTCCTCCTAGCAAGTAGAACAATCAAGTTAGTTCATGTAACCACTTGAAACAAAGAAGCAGAGTCGTCAAAGGGACGGGACGTGGGTCCGGTTAATGTACCTCGCACTTCCACGGAAGGTAGTACTCCTGCTGTCGGCATCGGTTCAATGGGATCAGGAGGCCGGCGCAAGAATCGCGATATTGAAGAGGAAGACGGGCATCGGACATTTCTTGACGAGTAGCCGCTGTATTCAGACCATTAGCGGTGAGTTTGGACGGTGATGATCCTTCAGTCTTCAACTTCTGTGATCGGATCCCAATGGCAACAAAAACATACAGGTGCTCTCCGCAAGCCCAACGGCGCTCTTTACTGACTCGACGACGGTCATTTCGATGTGGAAAATGGACGCGGGGAAGGGTTATGTCCTGAGAATGAGCAATCAATTACGCAGCGAGGTTTGGAGCTATTCTCGGCATGCTGTTCCTTCCTTCCCGATACAGTCAGGTGACACCACGTGACTATAGTTCTGTAACAGGAATAGCGTTCTTCGGTGACCACTTTACGCGGTTCTCCCCTTCCCGGCGCGTCTTTACCAGTCAGCCTGCAAAGCATCGCGTTTCTGGGATGCCACTGAGCCTACAACGAGCCACTGGTGGCTGATAACTTTTTACTGGACGCATTCTGATTGATTATTTTGTAATGCGTTGGGCCTGAATTCTTGTCGCATAATCTTTAATGCCCAGGAGGAGGAGCATCTAGGCTTTTGGATTGGTCGTCAGAAGCCGCGAGGCCGCGTCGAAAACCAACTGTTGTTCGGGAACATACTGATTGCATCACGACGGTCTGCGGAGGCGCACATCATGGCGGCAGTGGATTTTTCTAAAATCTATTCTGCTACATATAGCAGTGTGAGTTGATTCCCCCCTACTCTTTCACTGGGCAAGTACCCCTTCCTGCCTTGCAACACTTCTGATGGGGTCGAATAGGTTCCAGTATACGAATTTAAGATCGATGGCGAAAGTGTTATGCGCCGGCGCGGCGATAACTGGATCAATGCAACACATATCCTTAAGGTAGCCGGGTTCGACAAGCCGGCGAGAACCCGGATCCTGGAGCGCGAAGTCCAGAAAGGCACCCATGAGAAGGTACAGGGTGGTTATGGTAAATATCAAGGTGAGCAACCCGATATGATGGAGCACGCGAAAGCTATCATCTTCTAAGGCTTTTAATAGGGACATGGATCCCCCTCCCTGAGGGTCGCTTACTTGCCGAGCGCAATAACATTATTGACAAGCTCCGTCCAATATTCGACTATGTCGCAGGAGATCGCACTCCTCCCCCGGCTCCGAAACACACAACCGCAGCGTCAAAACCAAGAGTCTCAAAGGCCAATAAGTTGAAAGCCGCGCAGGAGGAGGCGGCATTCAATGCAGCTAAACCAATTCGCAACATGGGCCCACCCAGCTTTCCCCACGAACAGTACGAAATCAATCCAGGGTTTGACGATAACGAGTCAATTGAGCAGGCGACTCTCGAGTCATCGTCAATGGTGGCAGATGAAGAGATGATGCCCATGTCCCAAAATGGAGCTTATTCTCGTAAGCGCAAACGTGGGCCGAACGGAGTCACCGCCATGTCGATCAGTGAACAAGAACACATACTCTACGGTGACCAACTACTGGACTACTTCATGACCGTCGGAGATGCCCCAGAGGCCACACGGATACCACCCCCGGAACCGCCGACACATTTCCAAGTAGATCGTCCAATCGATGATTCAGGCAACACTGCTCTTCATTGGGCCTGTGCGATGGGCGATCTAGAAATCGTGAAAGACTTGCTGCGAAGAGGTGCAGATATCAAGGCACTGTCCGTCCACGAAGAAACACCCCTTGTACGTGCCGTTCTGTTCACAAACAACTACGAGAAGCGAACATTTCCTGCACTACTGGATCTGCTTCTAGACACGGTCTCATTCAGAGATTGGTTTGGAGCAACGATTTTCCATCACATAGCGGAGACTACTAGAAGTAAAGGGAAGTGGAAGAGCTCTCGGTATTACTGCGAAGTCCTGCTCGACAAATTGCACACTACGTGCTCCCACGACGAAGTTGATCTATTGCTATCTTGTCAAGATTCCAATGAGGATACGGCTGCACTTGTTGCTGCTCGGAACGGCGCCTTTCGGTTGGTGAACCTGCTACTTACGCACTGCCCGCGAGCCGGAGATCTAGTGAACAAGGAAGGTGAAACGGCGGCAGCCATCACCCAGCGAGCACACCCACCGGAACGCGAGATTCCCCCTCCTCCATCATCGATCGCCATGGGCAACGATCATACTGGAGTTGAGATTGCTGCCACAGGACCTTCTGACCAAGACCCCATCACCCTGTCTCCCTCGGCTTCTCCAGCTACCTCGATACTACTTTCCAAAATCAGTGCCATCATGGCTGAAACCAACAAGAAGCTCGCTATGAATTACGGGTGTAGCAAGCCCACTCAACAAGATTTGGACGATGTAACGAATCCGGAAGCGTTGTATGAGCAATTAGAACTGGATCGGCAAAAGATCCAGAAGCAGACTGCTGTCTTGTCGGTTAAAGAGGTCAAAGAGCAGCCGATCGAAACACAGCTGGAACGATATGAGCGACTCCGACAGAGCTACGAGTCTCTCTTGGAACAAATCCAACAAATCCGGCTTAAAGAGCGCCTCGCGTCACTACCCCCACCGGCGAAAGAAAACATGATGCCCTCGTCTAGTGATCAGAACAAACTTCGAATCCTCTATCAACTCTCTCGGCAGCTCTGTTCAGTCCAGAAAGCACGTGGCGCAGCTGTTCGAGATCTTGCCCAGCAGACGGCCGATGCAGGCGTTAGCACCAAATTTGACGTGCATCGGAGGCTGGTGGCTCTCGCCACGGGGTTGAAGGAGGAAGAGTTGGACCCCATGGCGGAAGAACTGGCCGAGACTCTGGAGTTTGATCGAATGGATGGACAAGGGCCTGGCGGCGAGTCTCCTGAGCCAGTGCACAAGCGTCAACCACCTCATCGGGAACCATCATCACTCCCTTTTACAGGGCCTACCGTCTCCGTCGATGCCTGAACAATGAATATATGAAGCTTCCCCCCCTTTTTTTGGGCACGTTTGTTTGAGATCGAAACTTGTAGTGCTAGGGGAACGCTCCACCTTTGCAACAATGACGGCGTTTCATATTATCCCCAAAGGGATCTTTTATATCTTTGTCTTCTCATTGCATGTACTGCATCTACTTATGACTACTTCTTGCTCATTGTACTTCTGGTGGACCGTATGCGGTGTCTTGCCAACAGATACCCCCATTTCGAATTCTCATCTCATCTTCCGTTGATATGTCATGTGCCGATATACAGAGTCTTCCCTTCAGAGTATCCACTCGGACTCAGGTTTCTGCGAGTTGTTCTTCCATCATTCCCAGTCAAGAGGCCAAGGTTGATTATGCGGATGGCGTTCGTTGAGTTTCTATGAGAGAACGGACTGTACATAGTTAGTAGGGACATGCCACAAGTTCATAACGTGGTTAACCGAATCATCTGACATGAGTTGCGATAGTGAACCTTCCTGACACGACTGATCATCACTCAAAAGTCTTCAATCTCCCCAGTTATTGGCTCAAGAGCATTGTCTGCATGCACATCCTGCAAGCGGAGCACAACCGCCTGTCTAGCCAGTCAGAAGCAGCAGACGGCGGTTCCTGGACGAATGCTGTAGCTGAAGCGGTTTGCTGGCGGCGAGAAAGGCCACGTTGAAGACGCTAGACTGGGATCAGCCAGATGGAGCGCGAAGACTTGGCCCAATCATCAGTGGTCTTGGGTAGATATTGATTTGTGCTGTATTAGATAGCTACCTAGGTAGGTAGGGTACACAAAGGGTTTGTGGTGAACATAGTACTGAGGACTGAGGTAATAACTGTGATAAGGGCCGAATTGGGTATCTAAGGTCTGGGGAGAATAATGTAATACACAAAATAGGCTGAATAGGAGGCTATCTTACATAGTTGAGTATGTTAAAAAGAGAAGATCATTGTCTTGGAGTTGTTTCAATGGGTCAATTATTTAATTATAGCTGGAGGTACTCTTGTAACAATTGATGGTCAGGCAGACAGGCACACAAGGAACTGTATGTAAGGTATTGAAGATTCCATTTATCATTATCCTTATTATCTTCCAATCAGCATTGTCGCTCACACTGGGGCTAACTCAGCCTGGTCTAGACTTAGTGCCAAGCGAGCCAGTCAGCATGCATACTCAGAGTACATCTGACGGGACACTCCAACCAGTTCCAGTTCCATCGCTGACATGGATGGGACTTAAGTAACCGGGCAATCTGTATCTGTACTGTAATTACTGTACTATTCTCTGTATCAATCAGCCTTTCCATGCCATTGATTGTTCATTATTTTGTTTCCTGTCCTCTCGACAGTAGTGTTGACTTCAGTGGACTTTAGCAAGCAGGACCTTAAGCTTTAGGCCTGGAGAGCAGTTCTTCTCTCCTCCTTCTCCTCCAGTTCCTCTCTCTCTCTCTCTCTCTCTCTCTTTTCTAGATCTTCCTCCTCCTCCCCGTATCGTGATCCGTCCAACTCACTATCTTCACTTCTCTCCCCCCTGTCTTCTTCTTCCACCACTTCTCTTCTTTTTCCCTTTTTACTTATTCTTCTTCTTCTTCTTCTTCAAAAGTCTCTATTGATCCCTGCTTGTCTCAAACTTACCATTCTGATATTGCATCCACGCGTGAACCCTCATCAAGTCCATCCTAAGCCGAACCCCCAGAAGCGGGCGGGAAAAGCAACGAAAAAAAACGCAGCAGGTGACTGGCGCGTATCTGGCCGATACCCGAACTTCCACCACTTCGTCCTTCTTCCTCTTCCTCTTCTCACCATCTCTTCTTCGTCTTCGCCCCCCTCCCCTCCCCTCAAACGCCATCATCTTCATCATCTTCATCATCTTCATCATCTTCATCATCGTCTTCTTCTTCTCTATCCCTTCTTTTCCCCTCACGCGAGAAAGAGAGAGAGCGAGGGAGTTCTCCAAAAAAAAAAAGCAATAATTGAAAAAGACAGCCTAATAGAGAGAATCCCGAACACCAAACAAAAGAAAAGTTTCTCAACTTCTCTCTTCCTCCGAAGCGACTCTTAGCTCTTCGCCTCGTCTTTTTTACAACATCTTACTATTCTCTTTTCTAACCTCGTCCTCCTCTCTTCTCTAAGCTATCGCTATCTTTCTCTCTCCGAGTCACCCGTTGCCTATCTCGCGTCAAGCGTCTTTTCACACACTTGCTGGGGTTGCAGCGCACACTCCACGCCTTTTGACCCCCATCTTTTCTTTTTAATTTGGATTCTTTCTTCACAAAATAAATATTTTTCCATTGCTCTAATCGGCTCTTTCGATCTTTCGACTTCTGATCGCGCCTGTCGTCGCTGCCTTTCACTACCTCACCGGTCCTTGGGCTGAGGCTTCGGTCCGAGACTCGTTGAGCCAATTCCTGTTGATTCTATAATTGGATATCGCCTCGATTATTCTCTCCATCTGCTCTTCTCACCTGTCCATTTCTTCCTTGGTTTGCAGGCGAGATAGTTCTCGCGGTTGGTGTTGTCGGCTAGTCCTCCCCACTCACACTTCTCAGATCCTGTCTGCTGGTTCTTTCCCCAAAGCTGAAAAATCACACCACTTCACACACTCTCACTCTTTGTCTCATCCATTGACTGGCCTTCTTCGTGGAACAATCTCTACTGTTTCGTTTCTCTCCCACTCTCATCCATCGATCATAATAAACTTAATACGTCGAACGGAACACTCGTTGAATCGTCAAATTCGTCCTTTCTTCCCCGGTCAAAAATATCGTTTGAAACCATCTCTTGGTGCACATATTGTTTATACTACATTCTACACGATTCTGAGTTATGGACGCTGGCGGTCTTGCTCAAATGACTTACAATTCGTCCTTCGGTAACGGCAACGGCCTTGGAGTTCCGGGTTCCGGGTTCGCTTCTCGGAGAAAGGGCTCCCACGTCAAACGCTTGAGTGTGCCTCCTCCCCACATCTCGACCATCGATGAGTCTCAGCCGTCTGCACCGATTCCTCCCACCCCTCGCACTAGTCGTTCGCATCTTTTGGCGGGTCTGAGAACTGCTCCCAAATCTGCGACCTTGCCCTCAGCCGCTCACCGTCAGCAGCATCTTGGCCTGGAAACAGGACGATATGGAGCACATTCCGGTGGCGCGGCTGAACGTGTTCCGCAGACTGCGACGGGCGCTGCCTTTCCCCGACACTCGTTCGCCACGAATCAAAATATGGACATGGGAACCGGTCGCCCAATGTACACTCTGCCGGAGCAGGTGCTTGCACCTCCGGCTCTGGACATCGCCGGCGATATGCCTATTGACGACAATCTTTATGCGGAATTGATGTCGACGAATCTTTTCCTGGCTGCCCAGCAGCAGCGCTTGCAGCAGCAATTGATCAGTGTGACCGCTGCAGCACAGCAGTTTCAGGGACTCAATCTCGGAAACTCCTCTATGGGTCACATGCCTGAGATACCCTCTCTTTCCGTCCCTGCCATGGGCTTTTACCAACAGCAACTACAGCAGGGTGTACAGCCAGTGGTACAGCCCGTCCCTGGTCAGCCGGGACTTTTCTCTGTGTACAACCCTCTGACTAGTCAGCAAAATTATATCTATGACAACACTTACATGCAAGACAACGCGTATTCTCCCTACCGGGAAGAGGAGGATCAGTATCCCGTCATGCAAGCACCTACCTTCCGTGCTGAGGTCTCCCCGCCGCCTGAGTCGGCGCCATCTCCCCTGAACCGGCCGCAGACAAGGTCACCCCCCAATGCGAGCCCATCGCCACCTCGGGAGGTCGCCCCTCTTCCCCCACCGTCCGCCAACGCTTTCCGTCGGGGCCACAAGAAGAGTTCCTCTGTCAGCCCCGTAGCTCGTACCACGATTGACACCGCGAGGGCCAACAATGTCTCCATCACTGCTGCAGGTCCTAAGTCGGCTGTCTTTCCCCCGACTCCCGCTACGGGTACTTTCGGACCAGGTCAAGGCCGTGCCGGCGAGCATCCCGTTCGCCAACCCCGCGGCCCCCCTTCCCTGGAAGAACTTGTTGCGAAGCCGACATCCAAGCATGAGGGAAGCAAAAATTTTGCCACCCGCCAACGTCGCCGTGCTCTCCACAGTCTTGTGCGAGCAGGCATCGAGCGACGCGGCGAAACCCGGAGCTTTGGTTACAACAGCAGCGGTGGCACCAATACTCCAGCAAGCGAGAAGGATTTTGCATTCTCTGATGGGGACGATGCTACCGTGCGTAGTGGAAGCCTTTCGAGCAAGCCAAGCCTAGGCAGCTTGCGCGCCGTTGCCAATGGAGCCATTGGTTCTGAGCGGAAAGAGCGTTCTTCCCGGGAGCGCAAGTCTCAGGACAGCCCGTACAATACGACCACTCCCATTAGCGAGGACGGCAATTTCTTTGGTGGCAAGTTCGCGGATCTCCGAACGGAGCAGGCTCCTCCTCCAAGCGGCCCACCATCCGTCGCTGCTGTCGTCGCAGGTCAGAAGACGGTAGCTCCGGGTCCCGAGAGGCGCAAGACGCCAATGCTTGTGCTCTCCAGCGCCGAAAAGCGCAAGACCCCGTTCATGTAATGCGAACGTCGTACATAATGTGACTGAGACGTAACGGACCTGCACTTGGATGTCTTTCCTTTCATTGTTTCCTTCTCCGAGTTTTTCTACTTTTTCCTTCTCGAATCAGTATGGATAATTATTTCTTGCGAGGGCGGGATCTTGATTCTTATGAGTTTACTTTTACTGTCCATGACTTTTCATGGTGTTTGGAGCCTCATGAATAGTCGACCAGCCACGAAACGTTGCGCTGGTCGAGTGATGTATCGAGCGCTTCGAGATGAAATTTTTTTTTATTCCTGTATCCCTTGCGATTTCATTCTTTTTGATCATTGATGAAGACATGTACATCGATCGGCTCGGCGTGTGTCCTATACCTTCCCAGAGTCGATCTAAATGACTGATTCTGGCTCGTGGCCGATCGATCTCGACTTCTCTTCATCACCTGTATGTACATCTGGCTATGTACATGATAATTCACATATCTGTCTCATTCTATTCCCTGGGGCTTTTTTGGATGATTCCACGGTTGTAACCACACCCTATCAAATCATGAATCTATGTTTCTTCTCCATCTCGAGGACAAAACACTAGAAGATACAATACAGTAGAGTCCATTGGCAATGACATAACAACCACAACCCACAGTCACCATTGCTATGCTTTGTGATGCTATGCTCTGCTCCAGGATATAACAACTCATGACTCATGGCATCGTATTCGGAATATGCTGAATGGTATGATATGATATGATATGGTATGGTATGGTATGATAGATGTCCACATGGACATGAACATGGACAAGGGTCAAAACGTAAACGAATGCTTTTTCCTGCGTCTCATGTGCCACACACACAAAAAAAAAAAAAGAAAGAAAGAAAGAATCAAAAACCACAACAAAAAGTGCGCCGACATTTGCGCCAACAATAAAGAGTTCCAGGTCCGGGAAGGAAACAAGGTGAAGAAACAATGCCAGAAGAACCAAAACAGGGCCCGCTGATGACTCGCTCGGTGTTCAAATCAGACATGACAATGGAGAATCGATGGGAATATGGATGTACCAGTGTTGTTGTTGAGTGGTATAGATGGTGATATGGCTTGCTTGCTTGCTTGGATGGAAAACATGGGAAGAATGAGGAAAGGAAACACGCTGAAAGGACAAGATGACGCTGGTAGATGCGGAGGAATAGTGCAAGGGATGGAATTGGACGTATGTTTGGGAGAGAGAGAGAGAAAAAGAGAGAGGGATCAGAAACTAAACAGGCCGCTTCGTTTCTTGCCGAGTGGGTAGACAACCAGCGCGGCAAGGAATAGACCGACCGTAAAGCCGATGGCGACCTGGACCATGCCATAGCCGATGTCGAAGACGACGCCGTGGAACTGATCCGCGGAGGCCTGAGTCATGTTGCGCGCGGCGTCGACGAAGCCCTGAGTGCCGTTCGAGATGACGGCGTAGGGGGAAGCGTTGGAGGTGATAGACTGGGCGGAGGCGATGCCGGAGATGAGGGAGCCGCTAGCGGCGAGGCCGGAGGGGACGAGAACGAAGATGGCCGGGAGCATCGCGGCGGCGGCGAGGCCATGGCGCAGGCGGCTGTAGAGGTTGCCAAGGACGCCGATGACGAAGGCGCCGAGAGCGGAGGACACCTGCGTGGAGGAGGCGAAGCGCTTGGCGCCGAAGTAGTTGGTCACGTACCCGGCGAACGCGATGAGGAGCATCATGGGGATCTGCTTCCATTTGGCCTGGTTGACCAGCGCGAGACAGAGGGTGAAGAGGATCACGAAGGGGAAGTGCTGGAGGTACTCGTTGCGAATCGGCGAGGGCGGGCACGTGTAATCGTTCGAGGCGTCCGAGTCGAGCAGGCCGTAGACGGCCGTGCCGATGGTGATGCCGAACCCGAGGAAGAGCGAGTAGATGATGGCGTAGACCATGCGCACGGAGCCGGCCACAATGCTGCGCGACTGTAGCTCCAGGCTGGAGCACAGCACCATGTACCCCGGAAGGATGAGCGCAATGGAGGACTGCGCCAATGCCGAGAAGCAGAAGAGCCGCTCCCCCTCATAGCGGATGCTGCCAAAGGCGCGCGCGAGGAACGAGGTCAACACCGCCGCGGAGATCTCAAACACGTTGGAGTAGAGGTTCGAGCGCGGCGACAGGACCAGCTGCAGCACGCCCAGCAGGCAGCCCAGCAGGAAGGCGATCGGCATGTCGATGGGGCGGCCGTTGAACGCAAACGGTGCTACCGACATGGAGGCGAATCCGTGGACCAGGATGAGCATCCATACCGGGTACTTGTTCTTCGCTTTCATCACCTCCTCTAGCCGTTGGATGGCTTCCTCCACTCCGATCACGTCGTGGATCACCTCCTTGTAGATCGTATGTACATCCGAAAGCTTGCCCAGGTCGACGCCCTGCGGCGACCGCACCACTTTCACCTCAGTGGTGTGCGTGGACGCATCGTCAAACGAGATGATCATACAGCCTGGTATGTACAGGAACTGGCCATCGATCTCCAGAACCCGAGCCGTCATGGTCATGTATTCCTCGAGACGGTGGGTCGGCGCGCCATACTTCATGAGTGCCCGGCAGAGCCGGATGAGGTATCGCTGGCGCGAGAGGAGTTCCGCGATGTGTACGGTGATGCGGATCTCGTCTTCTAGCTGCGGCTTGCCCCAGCGTTTACCCATGCCGGGTGTCGGACCGCTGCTCCGCGAGCGCTTGAGCATTGCGATGGGCGAGCTCGAAGAGGTCTTGGTTGTCGAGCCGGAGAGCGAGGTGCTCGACTGGCTAGGGGATTTTTCATACCACTTCCGCGGCCGATGGGATTTCCAGCCGGAGTCGGGAGAGGCGCCCCGGCTGCTGATCTCCCCCAGACTGCTCTGGCGGGAGTGGACATATCGGCCGCGCGAGTAGGGGTTGCCGGATTGGTCGTGGAGTTTGAGGAGAGACGAGAGGATGCCGCCCCGGTAATGGGTCGGGGGTTCGACGTAGGCGTCTGGGTCCCTCTCTTCGAGAGGAGTGGTCTGACCAGAACGGAGCCCCGAGGACGGAGCGCGGATTCTGGTCAGAAAGTTGAAGTCTTTGCGGGTCATTTGTCGAACGAGTTGATGGGCCTCTTCAGTGCGAGTGGGTTTCCGTCCATCTACGAGGTTATCTTCGTCCTGGTCGGTGAAATCGTCGTAGAAGTTTTTCTCAGAGAGGCTGATCATGGGAATTTCATCACCGTCTTCGGAGGGCAGCACCACCTCGGGAGTCGAGGCAAGCGATGACGGCACACTCGATCGGGGGCTTGGCTTCGGAGATTTTGTAGGACGCCCCAGCACGGACGCCAATCGTTGGGCGCGCTCCTGAGCAAACTGAATGGCTCTACCCTTCTCCCTACTGATCTCATCATCTCCAGGAATCTCTGGTGGGCTCACTCGGGGGTGGGCCGCGAGGCCCGTGACACCTGCGGGTACGTTGGAGGCGGTCTCCACCGAGGGTAATGCTTGGAAAGCTCTGTCTGCAGATGGAATGCTGGCGGCGGCGGGCAATGGGCGTTGAGGTAGTGATAAGCCCCTTCCGTCAAACCGGATCTCTGGCGTCGATCCCGCTGCAGGAGCTGGTTGAATGCCGGCCTCGCTGGCGGTGAATTTCACACGATTCGTACTCTTCAGAATGCCCGCATTCCGAGGCCTGCCCTGAGTATTGCTGGAGTCCAACGGTCTATCCTGAGACGAGCTGTCATTGGGGCTTGCAAGGGGAGAAGTACGTGGCCCTGGGGCAGATCTGTTCCCACCAAGGTATTCATCAGTATGGTTTGAACGCCTGGAGGTAAATATCGGTAGGTCGAAATAACCGCCGGCCATATTTGGTGGCTTTCTTTTAGATGCGTGACGGATTTCCGTAGAGACACACAGACACGGACTTTGTTTGTGTGACCTCTGGATTCTTTCCTGTCTCTCACAAGGTTTTTTTTCCCCCCTCTTTTAACTTGCGCTTCCACTAAATTAGATATTAATTAGAGAGGTGATCTCTGAGTCCCGTCCCCCTAAGTCTTTGAGAGAGGGGACTATCCCGTGTTGCTTGTGAAGTTGCAACGGGTAGACAGTGCAGGGTATATTGCGTAGCCTAGCAGCAGGGTTAGATACGCACTTGCATCACAGAATGAACCATGCCAAGCAAAATCAGAAGCAAATGCCGAGACGTACCTCACAGAGTTCGTGCCAGAAGCTACAGGAGATTGAAGGCACAGATGATAAGATCTTGGGATCGCACAGGTAGCTTGGGCTTAACCACTCAGTGGGATGGAAGGGGGTGAAGGTCCCGCTACCAAGAATGTGAGTACGTCACGAATACATGGTTCGAATATTGAAGCAGCCAGCAGGGACCAGGTGGGAGGAGAGCACAACAGCTGCAAGATCAGAAAGAAGGGGGAGGGAGGGTGCAGGCCAGCGAGAGGAGGGTGGTCAAGGTGCACAACGGAAGATGCACTCGCAATGGTACACGAGAATGACGATGCGAGGATGCAATAGAGGCGATTAGAGATTAAGAGGGAGATGGGGGGGGAAAGCAGATCAAGAAGGGTGCCAGATGACAGAGGGTGAAGCAAATCAAAATATAGAGGGCAGAAAAAAAAATTCAAAGGGTCTGGGCTCGTCTGGCTTGTGGATGGACACAGCCGAATTCAGCACGCAATGAATGCGGATACAAACCGCCCCCAAGTCTAATATCAATAGAGGTTCTGTGCGCAAGCATATGAAGATGAACAATCGAGATCGAGCTTTTTTTTCTCTCTTATTTCTGCTCTTTGTGTAGCAGAGGGATGTCCGTGGAGGTTGGTGAGAGGATTGTGATTTTCCTCGTTCGAGCAACAGACGTGAGGACAGGGACTTAAAAGGAGGAGGGACAAGATCTGGAGCTTTGTATCTCTGCCACAAGCCCTGGTAGGATATGATAAAAGTACTCAGGAGGTAGAAGTGAGGGCCAATAGCTAGATGGGGGGGGCAGTGTTTAGTCTGTATAGTGGTTGAAGATCTCTTGAGCTTGGAGTCACAGTAATGACGAGTCTTTCTTGAGGATGGAATCACAGACCACTCCCCCCGACAAGAACTAAATTATATCTTTTTTTTTTCTTTGTGCATATCGTCGTCCTCCAATGATGGTCAACGCAAGTTAGTTGGAAAAAATCAGGAAAAATCGCACAGGAATAATAGTCATGGTAAATCCAGACGGAAATTCCATGGTGACACCCAACCGCCAGAGCTAGAACGGTGTTCAGGCATGGCATAAGCCGACAACCAGTTGCTGTGAACAGAGCTGGTTCCACGGGATCCACGATAAGGTACCACAGTGGCCAAAGAAGTCAGTCACATTGGCTTGTGCTCCGGGGACGGATCAAGTCCTTCAGAGTTGTGAACTTGAGACAGGAGAAATGCAAGACTCCTGGAGATCAGAGCTGCTCTGACTCCATTCCGGTGCAGGACCAGAGTTCCTCCTTTCCTTCGTTTTCCTTGTTTTGGTTTGTGTCATTTTCTCTTCGATCGACAATTTTAAATGTTCCGAAAATCTGTCGATGGCGAGATAAGAGAAAAGTCAGCATCTTCAAAATGTCGCCTTATTTCTTTTTTACGTTTACCAGCATGGATGGTTGTTGGAGGCAAATTCAGTAGATGGAGAGTGGATCAACCAAGAAACAGCTTATCAATAGACAACAAGATAGTTAGTTAGTTAGTTAGTTGGTTAGTTAGTTAGATATCCGAACCAGTGGGAAAATATTTTATTTTGGAGGGGGGTGTTCTGGTTTCTGTCTCTGGTTGAGTCGGCTAACTAGGTAGATAGTGCCCGTAGTTCGCTTGAGACCGGACCGTTCGTCTAGAACACTTTCAAACCTGGGAACGGGAACTCGGGTAGAGAAGTTAGAGAAGAGAAAGAGAGAGAGAGAGACCAAGGGAAACCGTGGATCATCCAGTTGAAGATGCGGTGTCGAATGGGGATTGGCAAAGGGCCGAATGAGAGACGTCCTCGTCAGCACGTCAATCATTCGGGTTGCCGATAGGGAAAGCCGGGATTGACGGTGATAGGACCAAAGCCAGAGAGAGTGATGAGATGATAGTCGACGTTCCTTTCCTCATCGGTAGAATGATGAACGGATGGATAGATTGATAGATGGATAGATCAGGAATCAGGATGAGCGAGGCAATAGAGACAATCGACAGGAGGTGAGCTAGCGAGAGAGAGAGAGTGAGAGTGTGTGGAGTGGCGGAAGTGGGGCTGTCGGCATAGACTATAGGTACCTACTCTTAGTGAGTTGCTAAACTTGCTATCAATATCAAATCAACTCCAGCTGCCGCCGACATATTCTAAAGCATAGTAATCTATACATGATGGGATGAGGTTGAAAATGAGTAAAGATTGACGGAAAGGATACAGCAGCTGCAAGTCATCGGTCCAGCTGCAGGTTCCGAATCCGTCCAGCACATCCTGTAGTTCAACCTTGGATGCAGATGTTCCTGAGGAGTACATCATACCAACCCAACTACCTTACTTCCGACTCACTTACAGAGGAGATACCTGCAGAAAGTGGTTTATCATTTTTTTTTATCCCCTCTATTTTTCCTTATTTTTTTTTTAAAGCAATTGATGAAATTGATCCATACTTACGCACTCACTGCAGCCCGACTCAACTCCTTACATCAACTCCACTACGAGTGATAGTGATACTCCCGCGACCTACCAGTTAGATACGCAGTACGGAGGATATCTACCGACTTCCCAAATGATCTGTGTGAAGCGTTATCTCTAGCTCCGTCTGCTCGATTCTGCCCCTTTCCATGATGTCAACGTCCATCCCAAAAGGGATGTCTCAGTCTCTCATCACTTCATCAGACTTCAAGTGCGCCGCGGGGGTGTTACACAGTCGTTTCGTGTTGACGAAGTGCGAAGTGGCTCCTCCATGACCATCCCCGGTCTGAGTCCTCTTCAGGACCTGCTGCAGTGGTCTCGGACTGATACAACGTTTTTGGATCTTGTTGTTTTCCTCTCGGAGTAGACATACCCTAGACAAGCGATGAGTGAAAAAAAAAAAAAAAAAAAAACCCCCTCAGCGACAGTCATATGCGCTTTTCCCCCCCCTCTTCCCCTTTCTCAGTCTCCCAGATCACCGACATGTGCGACTCGCGACCAGACCCGCGAGACACAAGCTCCCATATTCGTATCACGCGAAGAGGGGACGGCTGCCGAGGATGACAGTGCCACCTGCTCGAACGCAGGGACCAATACTTAATTCTGGTTGGAATCAGAATCAACGAGCCAGTAGCCAGTAGCCAGTAGCCAGCTGCCAGCAGCCAGCAGTCCAGCAGTAAGGGGAGTCATTATCACACGGCCAGTGGATGTATCTCCCGTCAGCCCGTCACACCGGGGATGGTAGGGTTCCGACCCGGACGGATAATTGAAGGAGTCCGAGACGCTGAGGAGGTGTAAAGTTGTAGAATGACTGAAAGGATATTATCCGTGACGTGTGGTACTCTGTCGGCAGTAAACACTAAGCAGTGCTCTAGAGTCTAGTCATCAGTTAGTCTCGACGATATAAAAATCAGGAACGGATGGTGGATCCCGCACTTTAGCTTATTATTTTCTTCAGCTGAAATTATTGAAAAAAAAAAGAATCCAGAATCCAGCTCGTCAAGAAGGAAACACACACTCTTTCAACCATCAACCCCGTGGATCAACTTGCCATGTTCTTAGTCTTCTAGATATCCCGATTGAATGCAGCACTCGACCGAGTCCAGTCGCGTCAAGTTACGTCAAGGTTTTCAGGGTACTTATCAGCCATCATCACACCACACTGAGAGGATCACTTCACTAAATCCTCTACTCGAGATGTCAGGCGCACCGCAAAAATAGCAAGGAAGAAAAAAAAAACTCGGCAGGCTAGAGAAGCTCTAGACCAGTCTGCCAGGAGTCAGGAGTCAGGACTCACTTATCCACCTTACTTTAGTGTCGTTACCGAGTGAACGGTGTTACTACTGTTACTGTTAGCTGATTAGCATGGCGTCTCCTTGGCACTCAGAGTCAGGGTAAGAATCATCAATAACAACCACCAAGAATATACGCCGTAGGTAGACTCATAACATAAATAATAATACTATGTAAGCGTATGGCAGAAACAGAGGACCCGCTTGGGTGTGTTCTAGAAGCTCTAATAATTATTCTAATTAGGTGTACGCCCAATCCTTTCTCAAGGCTTTAGCCGAAGGTGGATTGGATGTAGATATATCCACCTACCTCCCTACCTACTACTGGTAGTATTCTACTATCTACCGTCCAGTATGAACCATCCGACCTAACCGCTAGATATCAAAATCCTAATCCATCAGAGGTATCACATTCACAATCACAATTCTTTCTTCCCGGCTTACCCAAATATCAGTCCCACGTGGCAACAACAACAACAACAACAACAACAACCTGTTCAGCAGTCAGCTTAAGCCAGGCTACGCTAGGCTAATAATGCTTAGCATCACGCCTCCTCCTGATCGAGTAGGTTGACCGATGACCGATGACCAGACTCCTGATCCTATCTATCTTTCATTATTCTATCTACTATGTGTAGTAGTAGGTATTGACTCGGCCAGGCCGATCACCCGCCCCATTTTCCTCTTTGTCGGCTGTCGCAGCTAGATCAACGGATCCTCCGACGGGAAATTACTCACTGGATAGATCGATACCTGGCCGAAAGGTGTTGCTGCCCAATGCCGGGCGATCCCCGATGAGTGCGCTAGTATAGGCTTGAGGAGGGTAGGGGCTAGGTACCTGACTACTAGTATAGAGTTGTGGGTATACCTCACTCGGGTTGATAGTGAGGTCCTAGTACTCCGTGTCTAGTACCTATGCTACGGTGCAGATGGGATATTATATCTTCATCGTTGCGGTTAAACTCGCTCAGTAGTTGTAGTGTAGTCGGTCATCTAACCCCAAGACCACTATAACCAGCATCATCGTACTTGTCCTATCCTCATCCATTCCGCCAGAATTGAAAAACAAGAAAAGCACCTCAACTCCATTGCTTGCCTCCCATACCCGCCCAAAAAGACAGAAGAGAAGAATACAAATTAAGAAAAAAAAAAAAAAAAAAAAAAAAAAAAAAAGGCTCACTCGATTGCCCGCGGCCACAAGAACCCAACCGGCCTGACCAGAGGCAGGAGCGCAGATATACATAGACGGGAGAAGGAGGAGAGGTAGAAAAAAAACAAAACAAAACAAAAGGAAGGGTGCGTCGGGTAGATGTTCACCGTCGCTCCACGCGACTGAGCGCCCCGAGAATCACCCCCAGATCCTCTCTGGGCTTTTCGCGGCGCGCACCGGCATCCTTGCCTTCCGTGTCACCCCCCTCGATCGCAAGGCGTCGCATGGCATTCCGGGCATCGCGTTCCTCGAGACGTTCCGCGCAGATCCGCAGGACTCGCGAAGACACCGCGTCCGACATGGCTCGATAGAGCTCGATGTCATGGACACCCGCCGCAAAGGAGTCTAATGTCGGACCAAGGCTGCTGGTCAAGCGTGAAAGACGGGCAGATACCACGGACGGCGTCATCGATGGTAAGATGTTGTTGCCCTGCGAAGGGGCCGATGGCTCTTCCGGTGTTTCTAGTTTTGGCTCCTTATTCGTCGTCGGATTCAGTATCGCGTAAATCTCCTGCTGCGACGGCTCCAGTAACGACGGGTCTATCTTCGCGGGCGGCGGTTTCCGAGCCGCGCCAGACTGGGCTGCTGCCGACCCTTGATCTTGATCATCAACCGTATCTGATGGTCGGGTCTTGAGTTGCGCAATCGACGGTGGTCGTAGTAGTTCATTCAGCGAATGCCTCTCCCTTTGTAACCTAATCCAGTACAAATCCCCGTTAGCATATATCCCTCACTCGCTAAATTCGAGCCTCATACCTTTGAATCTGCTCCTCAAGCTCCTTGATCTTGTCCGCATTCTGCAGGTTCTTCGGGTTCGGCTTCTTCACCACAACAGCGGGGGGATTCACATCCTCCCGCCCAAACCAATTCGAGAGCTCTGAGTTCGTCGAGAAGTCCTTGAGCAGTTCTTCCTGTATTACCCGAGCTGTACTCTCTTAGCGCTATCCCGGGAACTAACTCCCACATTACATACCTGCTAGCCGAGCGCTCGCATCTTCTGGCCGCGCTCCTTTAGGCTTCTCGCTCAATGCTCGAGTAGCGCACCAGGTCAACAGCTGTCTCATCCGCCGCGGTTCCGGTAGCCCATCTGCAATATGTTTGTAAAAGTCGGCAGTACCGACCTCCTTGTGAGGTAAGGCTGCAGATGAATAATTAGCACACTATCTCCCGCTCCATCCACAGGATCTGTCAACCTACCATTCGATGCACCCGAATCAATTAGCGAACTGGCCCGCCGCCCTCTCATTCCAAGACTACTCCGCCTGCTTTTACTCCCCTTCTCTCCCTTGGCCTCCTTCCTCATCTCCTTGTTCCGCTGTATGACAGGCGTGTCGGCCAAGGGCAACGTGATCTTAGCAGTACCAGACTGCTGCGGTTCCGGCGACACGAAGCCATTCCTTTCCTGAACATCCGATTTGCTCGGTCTGCCTTTCCGCCGTTTCTTCTCCTTGGGCACGGATTCGATGTCGTCGCGCTTCCGCGTCGACGGCCGTGTCGCACTCTCCGACTGCGTCTCTGCTGCTGCGTCCGTACCCCTCATGCTCCCTCGCGTCTGTCTCTTGCTCGCGCCCTCGGCTCTCTTCTCCCTAACCTCTGTACCTGCGCCTCCCTCCGGCTGAACTTCCGGTTTCTTCTTCGGCGGTCGTCCTCTCCGCGGCGTTCGCTGCTGCGGAGGCGGATTCTCGGTGCCGGCATCCGGCTTCTCGGGAACAGGAACAGCATCGACCGACGGCCGCGATTTCTTGCTCGGAAGCCGCGTAAACTGGAACCCCTCAATATCCTCATCGTAGACTACTACAGCACCATCAACAACATTAGCCATCGGCCTCAATCCCCCAGCACACGAACGAGCCCCGCATCCACCCCCATTCCCAACCCCAGCAGTAGAAAAGACAGGGGGTAAAGAGATAGAAGAAAGAAAACTCACCGGCCTTCCGTTTACTCCTCCCACCATTCGTCTCAACCTCCCCCTTCTCCTGAGTCGCCTTATTCAGCCGCGCGCTCGATCTCCCAGCCCTCCCGCTGCCGGAACCCGAGCTGGCCGCCGGACGCGGTTTTGACTGCGCCTGCGACGGTGCCATGTCAATCTCGCGTAGCGCGTTGCGATGCTTCGATGAGGTGTGCGGAGCCGCGAGAACAGCGACGGTCATGTCCGAGCCGGATGGAAAGAATGTTTGGTTTCGTTTGCGAAAGCCAAGGCCAGGGGCCAAAATCCCGCGTGCCGGGTCAAAGGTGGTGTCTGTGTGTTTGGTGTTGCAACCCAGCGCCAGCCCACGCAACGCAGACCGCTGATATCAACGACCGGTCAATGACCGCTCCGGGTCCACGGTCGAGGGCGATACGATTCCGTCTGATAAATTTGGTGTTCCTTTTGTTGTTGGTTTTATTTATTTTTTTTTTTTTCGCGCGGTCGCAAAGGCTGTCACGCTCCCGGGCTAGACGGGGTTTCCGGGCGACGAGTGTTATTTGTTTCGAGGGGGGAGGGGATAACGTGTGCCGCACGGTCGCAATCCCACCGCTTTTGCGTTGCCGGGTGTTTCGCAATAATGAGCGGGTTACTGATGCGGTATACTGGCGAAAGAAGCGGGTATGGAATTATCACGACTGCTTGCGCAGCTCGAGCGTCAACATTGGCGTCCGGATTGACGGGGTTTTGCTCTTGCAAGTCGCCGTCGCTAGCACGCGGTTGTTTTGGTCGTTGGCGCGTGGGGAGTCGCGCTAGGCTGTTTTGGGCGACTGTTCACTGCTAGGTCACCATCACTAAGGAATAACATCTGGATCGAAGGCTTCGAAGTAAACAATATCTACAGGATAGTCTAGACACACGATAGGATCAAATAGGAGTAGAAAGAGTAGAAACACATGTATGAAAGAAGAATGTTGAATCTCGTTCTCATCTATGTACCTCATGCACGAAATTGACCTGGCTGCGTCTAATATGTTCATACCAACACTTTCCCACCTGTACACGCTCTTGTCTCCCTTTCTTATATACTAATGAATGCTGAATCCGGGCCCCTGGCCCATTCGAGAATTATACCGTAAACGTCGTCAGTGACAAATCAATTGCATCGATGCACGATTTGTCAGATCATGGAATGCCAATGTCTTTAGTCGGAGGCGCCAGACTGCCCTCGATTCTACGCTTGGCGTCTTGTAGCTCTTGACGGCTGACCTGCTCGCTTGGCTTGCGCATATCGGGCTCAAATTGAGGAACCTTAGGGCTGTGGCCTATAGACATACCCACTCGAATCTAAAGATGGAGGAGTGCCGTCAGTGAAAAAGCTGGGGAAACAAAGCATCAGAAACAGAAGAAGGGGTCATCCGACTTACCAGAGTCTCCAAAGCGCCTCTGGAATTGTCGACCAGGTCCCTATCAAAGCTCACCACGCCTTCTTCAAAAAGAAGCAGAATCGTACTTCCGCCGAACTTGAAATATCCAAGCTCGTCAGTACGTCGAACCTGGTCACCTGCCTGCCGGGTGATCACCGTGCTTCCGACCATCATGGCTCCGACACAAACCACCATGACACGGCCGTGAGCGACTGAATCAATCGGCACGAGTACCCTGACATTCTCTCCGTATACGTCTAATGCCGAACGGATTGCCATGGGGTTCACCGTGTAGTACTCGCCTTCAATCGTCTTCGGGGTGCCCATGACGCCGTCGACAGGAATGTGGAAGCGATGGTAGTCCTGGGGAGCCAGACGGAAGACACCAAGGGCTCCATTTTTGTAACGCGCGGCATCCTCCGGATAGGCATTACCCAGAAGTCTCTCGATGGAGAATTCTCTGCCTTTGACCCAGATGCTGGTGGCTTCGTCAATCCGATCAAATAAGACTGAGCGACAGTCTGCAGGCGATACGACAATTCTGGGCTCATTTGGAGCTGAGCACGGCCGTGCGCCCGGCTTGAGCTTCCGGTAGAAGAACTCATTGAAAGTCTTGAACCGATCAAGGGGCAGCAGAACCTCTGACAAATCAAGTTGGTGGAAGTTGATGAAATCTTGGATCTGAGCTGCCGAATCAGGGTCGTCGTACTTCTTGCCTTGCTTGATACTTAACGATTTGAGAATTTTGCGAACTGCGTCCATTAGTATTGAGCCCTTCAATGATTGTTTGCAGGGGATAACATACTTCTCTTCTTTTCCATTTCCCGACTCTTGAGACCTTTGTATAGCAACCGGATACCCAGACGGACATAAACGCTCATGCGCTCTTCGTTGATCTGTCCCGTAATACGATCCTGAACAAGAATGTTCGCAGAGTTCGCGCCTAGCTTGTAGCCACCATAGGAAATCTTCGTGATAACCTTGGAGTACCATTTACGTTGCGCCTGGCTGGAGGTCACGAAGCCGCCCATCACGAGGTTGTCGACCTGCCGCCAATCCTGACTTGCGCACGTAGCAATATGGGTGATGATGTCTGCATCAGACCGTTTGGCCAGCCGTGGTTGATGGCAGAGAGGGCATTCCCGAATCTCAATAACGTGCTCTTCACCTCTCTCATCGCCGAGATCATCGGGGTGAAGATCTTCCTCGCTTGGAGACAGCTGATCTTCCCTGTCTAAGGTTGGAATCGATGTTGTGCTAGGATCAATATTGGCTGGTAGCGTTGTGCTCGTCTCCAAAGGAGAATCGTCACCATCGGACTGTTCCGTGCTGTCCTGGCTACTGCCTGTTGACGAGGATATTCCCGCCTGCATCTTGGCGATAGCCCGATGATCCTTCTGCAGTGCCTGCAGTGTATCCTCGAGGCAGATCACGACTTGATCAAAGGTCAAATCCATGGTCTCGCTAGGCTCATTCTCCGCGCTGAATCGCTGGAAGAAACTATCAATGGTGGACTCTTTCAGGGTTGAACCCAAAGTGTCAAGCATCGTTGTCAACTCAACTTTGTCGATTCGACCACTATCATCCGCATCGTATTGTTTGAGCATTAGTCTCCAGAACTGTTGACGAAGCGCGCGATAAGGCATATATTTTGCTTTGATCATGAGCTCCGGGGAATGCTTGTCCTCCCAGGTTTCCTTGTTCTTCATGATCAAAGGAATCCGGTACACTGGAAGGTTTTGGATATCCATTTGGTGCGTCCCGTTTTCTGTAGCAGTTGGAACATCAGAGATATTGCTACCGCTCTCTCTTCCCTGGGGTATGGTGAGCGGAGGCGAAACAACTGGCTGGTCCGACTGGGACTGGCCGGACAGGGAAGTTGCTGAGCTTCGAGATTTGAAAGTCGGCCTTGTCAACTTCGATAGACTAGAAGTCGATGGGGAGGGACTGATCCCGGTCTTCGCTCCTGACTTGCCGAGTGAACCTGTATCAGAACCTGCAGGATCGAGGGACGGGTCTTGAAGCTTGTAGAGCCCAGTCTCCGGATCGGCCTCCGGGGCAGCTTGAATCAGAGTCTGCAACGGAAACCCGGCCGATGCAACAAAATCGTTGCCAGAAAATTTGTCTCGATCCATGACAGTAAAGCTGATCGTGTAGGACTGTTCATGTTTCATGACCTGGAAAACCATCTTCTCATTGTAAACCGGATTGAGATTGTGGCGGATGACCGGTGTCCGGAGCGTTTTGCGCCCAAGCGAGGTGACGACAAAAGGATCCATATCGAAAGAAGTGCGGGTCACTGTGCCACTGGTCAGGAATAGTCCCATTGCGATACTGAACTTGGTGGTGAAGCCATACCGTTGCGTTCCGGCGGAAGATCCGTTACCTTCACGATCTCCATAAACACAATACCCTGTACGTTGCCAGCGCCGGAGAACTGATACGCGCGGGCTGCTAACGACTTGCGTTTCAAGCGAGCGAGCCGTAGCCGCTTCCTCCTCTTCTCTACAACCTCTGGTTTCGTCAGGTCGTCGGTCTCATCCGAGGTCTCTTCATCCTTGTCAACATCGTCCGAATCGTTCGTAGGAATCTGCGGAAGGTCTTCGTCTTCGTCTCCACTCGAAACCAGGGCCTTGAATTTCTGGTAGGTCTCGGTTGAAGGTGCCGTGGGGTTCAACGTGTCGATCAGCGAGAATTGCAGCAAGATCTCCCCCGAGACCGTGCTATCCTTCTTCTTACTTGACTTCCGTTTCGACTTGAGGGTGTACCATTTAGGCTTGGGGACGACGGGTCAGCTAAGGAGTCGATCATACTCTGATATTGATCTTCCACGCACCGGTTGGTTCACTTCACCATCGGCAAAGATGTCCTCCAGAGGGATGTCAAATTCGCCCATGTAGTCTTTACCGAATCTGTCATGGTCCCAACAGATACACTCCAGCAATGGCACCCCGACCACAGGCATCTCGAATGTCACGTTCCATTCTGGGTTCAGCGTTTTCGGTATTGTTGGCGTCGATTGCCTCGATTCTCCGAGTGTGACGATTAGATACTATTGTCAAAACGCGACGAAGGTCAGTCCTAGACGTCTCTCTGTGACATTTTCCCAATATTCCATCGAGCAAGCTTACCGGATCGCTGGTCCCGCCTCGATCCTTCGCTGCAAGGTTTCTGCCCTGGTGGAGTTGAAAACGGCACGTCAGTTCTCCAATCGCGACATTCTACGGAGCTCTGGTGCGGTGAATGAACCACACTTACCTTGATTGCAGTGACCTTGAGGACCAGGGGTGGTCTTGATTCGGTGGTTCTCATGGGGCTGGTGCTTCGACTTTGACCGGGGGTGGAAGAAGCACTCTTGACACTGAGATGGGAACTGAGACGTTGAGGCAACGGTAACCGCACCATGGTGGATGGCGGGAATTGCGGGGACCGGCTGTTTTTATGAAGACGGAGGACACGTCGCGTCAACCCCGGACGAGGCTTGTTTGTGCTTCAGTGTGGAAAAATCCGGTCTAGAGTGGTAGATCAATGATATCAGGGGCTGATCCTGGAAGCGAAAATGACGATATAATGAAGCGTGAAAGGCTGGTTCCAAGGCCGTCCAGCGACGGGGAAAGTGTCGCGGTTGTGGTTGAGGCCCGGTCGATCTCCCTTTAAGATCTGGTCGGGTCGATCAGGACCAACAACACCTAGACATGATAATGGGGGGGGGGGAGCCACCAGCAACGTACCGGAAAGAAAACAAAATGGGTGGGAACTGCCAAGAGAGAGGCGAGGAAAGCAAAAAGCTAGAAAGACGATGCAATTGAGCACGGTCAGGAGCCGCAATGGATGTGCGAGATGAGACAAAAGAAAGGGAAGGGTTGAAGAGGGAGCTTTAGAGGGAATCTTCGAAATAAGAATAGATAGCTTGAGAGTCTGATAGAGAAAAACAATGAGCAGAATGACAAGAAGACCAAGAGGAATTGTCCCTTTTGGTGGGGGACCTCCTTTTGACCCTGGATAGTTCAAGATTAGCTGCCAGTCTTACTCCGGAGTACTAGATACTATCTAGTTACTGCTAAGACTCCTGACTCCTGAGTCTGGCAGGAATTGTGCAATATGACAAGATCTACTCTGTGTATCTATCCTTCAGAAGCCGTCCTGTGTGTCCCATAATTATTACACTGACTTTTGTGCTATGGCGGATGGTTTCAATACAATCTCTTCTAATCATTATCTCATACCAACAGTGATACTGTCCGGAAGACCCGGGTTACGCGCAAAGACGTCAGGCATAGACTGACAGATGACAGAAAGTGACAGAAAAGAAGAGTATCTATTTGTTACATATTCACTAAATAAAGGTTGATCCACCCAGAGCACGGTGGACAAAGGCCCGCCAATATATCTACTCCATAGTCCATTGTGAATGTGGCTGCCTATTACTAGGTACCTAATAGTAGTTACCTGTCTACCACAACATGATCATAATAAATGTGGCTCACTAACTCAACGAGTCGCGGCTGGAGGTAAGGAGTGATGCATGCGGCATGCCAGTATCAACAGATGCAAGTGTAACCCCCAAATAATAGTAATAATGTATGTATGTATGTATCTCGACATCATTTCATGTACATAGTATGGCTAGTTTGATTCTTCCCCAACATTTATCTTCTAATCTCCTCCTTAATGGATCAAGGAATGACGGTGTGGTGGGGATGTTTCACCCACTACTTATAGAAGTGTACCACACACTTGCTGTGGCTGAGCAGTGATCATAATTCTGAGTCTGTCACTGTCATTCAATATCGGTGATGATGATGATATGCAGTATATCCTAGTTACTACTCATCTATAACTCTCAAATTATCTATTTATTTATCTATTTATCCAACGCCTGGCATATCCTATAATTTATATCATCCAACCCCATACCTCCAGGGGCTGAGATATATCTCTCCTGGATTACCTCACGTCAGACCAAGCACTCCAAGACAAGGAACCATGGCCCATCATGAATTAAGTCTCTATCAACACTTCGACAGCCCGACAAGATGAAAACAATGTGACTCTTGGAAGTCTTGTCCACCTCCCTGTGGCTTGAACTATTTCCCTTGTCCTACGTTGCCCCACACCAAGATGCCAATGATGATGATGGTCAAGCATTCAGTTTCAACGCCCTGATACTGTCTCAGGTTTGAACTCCCACAGTGTACTCACTTATCACTATCGAGCAGATGACCAAATCGGACAAGGGAAAAAAAAAAAAAAAAAGATCCATCTATCGACATCATAGGATTATTTATTACTAGGGTGATGCCTGTTGTTATCTGCCCCTCACTTGCAGAGGACTCTCCTGCAGTCTCCTGCAGTCTCCTGCATCTCAGAGGGACGTGCAGTATTGCGGTAGACGCCATCGAAGTGGATGTCCAATATCCCTCGGTAAAACTCTTCTTCTAAAACCCCCGAGTCTATTCAGCCCTTGAATTTTTACCCCGGCCAACGCAATTGGTCCTCATCTCGCAACAAGCTTATATGTACGTTCTCTTTGTGGTTGCTCGCATGCCGCCGTGTTTCCTTAGATACTCGTCTCACTCACCGATCATAATCGATGTGGCATATAGATAGATTGTGAATACAAAGATGCCTTTCTTTCTGTGCTACATAATCGGGCTGCTAGGAAGTTCGCCAGTGAGTCCGTCGCGGCTACTTCAATCAATTCGCCTCGGATCCTCCCTGTCCCAAACCTCGTTGGCATTGGCCTTGCCCTTGGTTTCGGGCACCCATCGATAGATGAACCCGCCAAGAACGCAGGCCAGCACCGCGAATATCCAATAGATCTTGCCACGACCGCCTAATGCGCTGTTGAGCACAGGGAAGAATTGAGCAACGAGGAAGGTGGCCGTCCAGTTGGCGGCTAAAGCCCAGCTCTGCGTCGCGCCCACAGCCTCGGGGCCCACTAGCTCCGAGGCCAGAATGAACGGTACGGGACCCAAACCGACCGCAAAGCTGGCAACGAAGAGCAGAACCGCGATCGCGGATAGGATTTTCTGGTTAAAGTAGATCCCCATTGCCAAGAGCACAGAGTTCAATCCCATACCGGAGATGCTCAGAAGGAGACAAGTCTTCCGGCCGATCTTATCTGGCAGTGGTGAGCACGCAAGGGTAATGACGAGGTTGATGACCGAAATCAGGACGGCAAGTAGAGCCGCTGTCGTGGGAAGGATGCTCTGCAGCAGCGACACGCTGTACATGATGATACTGTTGATGCCTGTGAACTGCTGAGCCACCATAACGCCAATGACAGCAATGATGGCAGGGCGGTAATAAGAATCGGTCACAGCTCGCATGATGGTAACCGGGGGTTGCTTGGGTGGCAGGTTGCCCGAGGGAGGAGTGAGCAGCGACTCCTCCTCGGCCGAACCAGCCGTAGGACCCTGGGAGGAACTGTGCCATCCTTTCACTTCCTCTTCAATATCTGCATCCTTCCCACGAATCCGCTGCAGCACCTGTCTAGCCAAATCCGCTTGTTGATGCTCCGCCAACCAAGTCGGACTTTCTGGCACCAAGAGGAGACCAAGGAGCTCCGATATACCAAGCAACGCGGCCACCGCAAGGATAACTCGCCACATATACCCTTCACTGAAGAAGTAGCCGAGCGTCTGCGTCAATAAGATACCCACATTGGTCATGATCTGCGTAAAGGCACCAAAGAACCCCCTAGCGTTAGGGGGAGCAATCTCCGAGATATAGATCGGCCCCACGACAATAGCAGCTCCCGCCCCTATACCACTCAACAGCCTTCCCACACTCAAAATCAGTATACCAGGCGCCAGAGTCTCCGCAATAGGACCTAAGATGAAGAAGATTGTGGTAGCTCGCAGAGCGAACAAACGTCCATGTTTGGTAGAGACTGGTCCTGCGAGCAGGGCTCCAAGTAAACCACCAAGTGTATATATAGAAGAAACGAGACCGAATTGGGACGCATTCATAGGAATACATTGCGGAAGGCTCTTGAACCACGTCGAGCTGGTGGAATGGATGCTCTTTCGCTCGCACGTAATAACTGCCTGAGGAGCATTGAGTTCAGCCTGTACCGATACAAAGTCAATCAGAGAGTGCCTTGAAGATAAGATCGTCAGATTATGTGAACGAACCAGATGATAACCAAACTGAAGCGGACCTAGCGTGATAACAAAAACGAGATAGATCAGATATGCCGTGATCCTTGAAGGACCCAATCCATCGGGACCCATAGTACTAGTAATTATTTGGCCCGCTCCAAAGGGTGACCGAAGAGAAGTTGTAGCAGATAAATGACAAAAGAGATAGTATCAAGTCATTGTAGACTATAATCGAGTGTGTCACAGCTGTGTTGTTGAAGAAGGTAATCTCCCTGATCTCTAGACGGTGTGAAGGAAACGGGTCCCTTATCAGGATAAGGAGATCCCGTGATGTCAACATTGCTTGCTTGCAATGATGTTTCTTCACCTACCTCCTCTATCTTCCATTCTCCGGCGAGCACACATGTAAGTTTGTCACTTGATGTAGATATATCTCATCGATCCTATGACCTTATCGACTACGTTCAATTCTGCTATGTTGATACTGAACTATCGATCATATTGGAGGCTGGAGATAGCTATTCCACGGATACCTAAGGCATCTGCTTCGGAAGCCGAAACATGGCAAGCAGCAATTCCGCTGCTCTCCTCCCCATCGTACAGACAGGCCGTCATACGCTCCGAGAGATATGCAAGAAGCCTTGAGCAATAACAAGGGTCAAAATAACAATTTCCAACAGCCTGTGTCAATCCTTGACATCTCCTATGAAGAATGCCGGGATAGCTGATCGTGCAAGCAACCACGCTTGCTGACTAACAAAGAGGGGAAACGGCGCTTTCAACGAGGCAGAAACACTCAGATCAATATGCATCACCTTCATCGACTCTCATCGACTATTTGTCTCGTGAGATCGATCCTCATCATCACTTCTGCATGCACTTGTTTCTAGTATCCGTCTAGTGGAGAGCCATCCTCTTCGTCGTGCACTGTCCACGCCACTACCGCGACCGTGGATCCGACTCCCCCCTACCGTTCCTCCCAACTAATGAGGAGATCCCAGTACGGACTACGGAGGAGTTACTACTTTCACTACTACTGTTAGCTAGCCACCGCAACCCCAGTTTGAACGGTTCCTCCACCCTGTCGGACCCTTTCGCTGCTTCCATGAGTCTGACAAACCAGCCTCCATCTTCCGGCCCATTGACTGCATCCTCCAGGTCCGTTGTGGCCACCGTCAGCCAGAATCTATCTTTAAAAAGGAATTTGCAGGCTGCTCTTGATGGTAATGCTGGTTAATATCATTTTTGTCACCATATAATCATCACAGCCAGACCCCAGACCGCCCATCTTTTTCTCTCCTTTCTTTGCCGCTCCTCTCTACATTGTCAAGGTTTCCCTTTTTGGCTTCGATTTTGAGGTGTGCCTATGTTCCACCGTCGCCAAGAAAGCTGTATAGCTTGTTACAAAGGGAAAAGATAGAAAACCTTTGTATCCAGTGTCTGCTGAGAATCACATCGGTTTCCTGTTTCTCTGATCTTCTTTGTATCTAACCCATCATGTTTGGAAGAAACTTTCCATTCTTCAACTCCATCGGCGGGTTCTATCCACGTGGTAATGGTTTCTTCTCCCCTCCGAGCTTACCCCAATGCTGTGTCTTGCCGTTCCTGGTTTCAAGGTCGCGTTCTCTTCTACGGAACTCTCTTCATTTTCTTACGTTCTTATTCCTGCTATATCCACTCCTGGTTTCTCATACATTTTTGGATCCGATCTCTCCAACATTTCAAGATCCTTTGACATGCTAACTTCCGCCATCTGAAGATAGCTTAGATCCGAGAAAACCCTCTGGTACTGGCTATACCAGCAAGGTACGAGTGCGGGATAAGTATCACATTGTGGGTTTTATCAGCAGTGGTACATATGGCCGCGTCTATAAAGCCATTGGAAAAGATGGTCGAAAAGGCGAGTTTGCCATTAAAAAGTGAGCATGCATACATACTCTTGATCTTGACAACGATACTAGACACTAACCACTCCAAGATTTAAACCTGATAAAGAGGGTGAGATTATCCAGTACACGGGTCTCTCACAATCGGCAATTCGTGAGATGTCTTTATGCTCAGAACTGGATCATTCCAACGTAGTGCAGCTGGCGGAGATCATTTTAGAAGACAAGTGCATCTTCATGGTATTCGAGTACACCGAGCATGACCTGCTTCAGATCATTCATCACCACACTCAGCCCCAAAGACATGCCATCCCGGCCCCGATGATCAAATCAATACTGTTCCAACTGCTGAACGGCCTGCTTTACCTTCACACAAATTGGGTATTGCACCGTGATCTCAAGCCAGCCAACATTCTGGTAACATCCAGTGGTGCTGTTCGGATTGGTGATCTAGGACTTGCTCGTCTTTTCTACAAACCTCTTAACTCTCTCTACTCGGGCGATAAAGTCGTCGTCACGATTTGGTACCGGGCCCCCGAGCTGTTGATGGGAAGTCGACATTACACGCCAGCCGTGGACCTCTGGGCAGTCGGGTGTATCTTCGCGGAACTGCTCTCTCTTCGACCGATCTTCAAAGGAGAAGAAGCCAAGATGGACAGCAAGAAGACAGTGCCTTTCCAACGCAATCAGATGATGAAGATCGTCGAGATCATGGGGTTACCCAGAAAGGAAACGTGGCCTGGTTTAGTGGCAATGCCCGAATTCTCACAACTGCAGTCATTAGCGATGGCAAGGGGTCATCTCAACCGGCAGTCCAACCTGGAGGGTTGGTACCAGAGTTGCTTGAAGAACAACGGCTATTCGCCAACATCTAGCGCTGGGACACCCGGTCCCGAAGGGTTCGACTTGCTTTCTCGGCTGCTTGAATACGACCCCCTCAAGCGGATCTCTGCCCAAGAGGCACTAGAGCATCCGTACTTCACTACCGGGACTCCGATCACCGCAAATTGCTTTGCGGGCTACGAGGGCAAATACCCCCATCGCCGCGTCACCCAGGATGATAACGATATTCGCTCTGGCAGTTTGCCTGGTACCAAACGGAGTGGATTACCGGACGACAGCCTCATGGGCAGGGCTGCAAAACGTCTCAAAGAGTGACCGGCGTGTTTTGCTCTATTGTCATAGTGTTTTCATCTCTGCATTTCAGGCGTTATTTGAGCTTGGCGTGGGACTGGCGTTGGCAATTTGGATAGATAGACATTTGGTGTCGGTGTTGTTGCTGGCGCCTGCTGCTGTCTCCTTTTACAGTCTACACAGGGTGGAGTATTTATTGTATACTGGTGTACATACCAGCTCAAAGCAACAAGTGGGACAATCAATTGAATATTATTAGATTATCAAGTTTACATAACATGACTGAAGAGAAATTGATTGTCTCGCGGCAGTATCGATCCCATTCTTTTCCTGCCGTACCTGATGCCAGCACCCATTTCCATGAATCATTCGTTCACTCCCTACCTAATCCAGCCAGTCCGGCGAAAATCAAAGCAAAAACCCTTCCATATGCGAATCATCAGTCACGAATTGCAACATCAATAACCTGCCTAGCGTCAGTAACAGAGTCGGCACAGAAACCACATACACCAAAGAAACAAAACATACCACTTTGTTCCTTGCGCCCATCCCCCTCATCCTTCCCATCACCATTTTCCTTTGGAGAGGCTGAGACCCGGCCCGCAGCAGCCTCCTTGATCGACTGCTCGTCACCACGCAATTTCTCAAAGTACGCCTTGATATCCTCCGCGCCGACGGCGGTGCCGGACTCAGCAAACGGCTTCAGGAACTCCTTCACCTTGTCCCGGAGGTGGTTGTAGACCATCGCGCCCTCGATAGCGCGCACGCGGTCGATGTTGCTCAGCGCCGCCTCGCCGCGGTCGTAGATGCTGCCTGTGCCCGTGCTGCCGCCGCCGTTGGCCTCGCCGTCCTCTGAGAGCGGGGGCTCGTAGGTATCCTCATCTTCGCGGAGCTGCGGGTGTTTGGCTAGGTTCGGAAAGCAGTCTGGGCAGCGGCAGAGGTGGTCGCGGAAGTCTTCTTTGAGGAAGAGGGAGAATGTGGCTGTGGGGGGTGGGTCGGGGAGAGAGGCGTGCTTGGGTTTGGCGGGTTCGGGGTGTGTGGGTTCTGGGTTGGGTGCTGGGGTGGTCTGGTTGTCGGGGTCTTCTGCCTTTGGTCGCTTCGCGGATGATTCGGTGGTTTCTTCCGATCCTTCTTCCGCTTCATCGCCGTCTGCTTTGCGCTTCTTAGTGTTAATTGGTTGTTGCGACGGTGTAGGGGAAGCTTGAGCGGTGGGTTGTTGCTGTTCTGAAGCTGTCGACAACCCGCCCTCTTTATAGACCGCGGGAAGAAAGCCTGACGTGCCGGCATACCGCTTCAGCCAGGGGTTCGATTCAACACACTTGTAACAGACGAAAGTCTCGAAATCGTCCTCAGCTGGGAATCCAGGCGGAAGAGGCATATCTCCATCATCTTCATCCGCCGCCTCAACATCCTGCTTCTCCTTCACAGTATCATCTGACTCGGCCTTTGCTTTCGTATACCAGTCTCTTGGTAGCCCAATAAGACACTCTGGATGCCACCAATCCTCGCCACAACCGCCGGTCTCAACAGTGCCCAGCCCCAGACACTGGAACATTGTCCCTTTCTCCTCGAAAGCATTGTACTCCTCGCCGCAGCCGCAGAACTTGTTCTCGAAATTGTGGTTGTATCTGTTCCCTGGCGCGGGCTCCTCCGAGCGAACGCCCTTGGCCCCGGTTTTTGGGTCGTTGCGCAGGGTGCAAGGCAGGCCCGATGGCACGCGCGTTGTCCCACAGTCGCAGACAAAGCTTCTCTTGTTGAAGAGCTCGACGAGCGTATGTTCACCGTGGCATGCAATGGAGCAGGAGTAGCAGACCCCAGCGGCAGTGTATGGCGCATCTGGTCCGTCGGTGGGAGGGTTGCAGGTAAGACAGGCGAATAGACTCTGCCGAAGGGGCCCTAGGGCTTGTGTGCAGGAGTTGAATGACTGAGGATGTATCAGCTGGGCTTGCGGGTTTCTGGGAAAGACCAACTCACGTATGGTAGGATTTCGCGAGCGTCGGCCTCGAGGCGCATTTGCGATTCGATGAATCTGCGAGTCAGGGCGTGTTAGTCAGAAGAGAAACAAGAATAGTCGAAAGCATAAATGCCTTTGGCAATTCTGCCGGGTCATGTCTTACTCTTTCGCAGTCTGCGAGTTCTGAGAGCTGAAGCTCTCTCTGCGCTTCCCAGCATCCTGTCCGTTCTGCTGGTCGCTGGGAAGTGGCGCGAGCGAGTCGGATGCGCTCATTTTTGCGTCGCTACTGTTGCACGATTATAGAGCTCGCTTGATTTTGATTGATAATGAAGTAGAGGATACCAAATAAGAGTGATAGATCGAAGGCGTTGGATCAGGTCCTGGTCCTAATGGCGATGCGGTGCGAGCGCATTGGTGTTTGTTCTGTTTGCAAAGCGTTGACTCTTTGCTTGGCCATTTGCAGCAACATCGGGGGGCCGACAGGAGTAGGGTATAATGAAAATGTGGTATGAATTGAAGAATGCGATGCGTATGTCTATCAGCTCTTCTTTCTCTCGGTCTGGTCTTATTGCAGTGGTGGTGTGTTTACTCTTGTCTCGATTACATGCGCTGTATGTGCGCAAATGTGCCACTACACTACACAATAATATCTTCGCAACAGATGGAACAGCACCAATGAGAGATCTTGCTTCTAACAGATACTACAGAATAGTTTACATGAGTTCTTCATCTAGTACTACTGACCCGTGGACAAGTAGATCCTCTCATCGATGTCTCCCACTCTAGGTGACTTTTCCCAATCGGGGCTTAATTGAAATCTCGACGCGTGACTGTCGCGCCTCGACGCGTCTTTTCTGCAGCCGCACCAACGCCGCCAAGGATTCTCTCTCCCTTTGCTTTCCTCCCACCAGGACCTCATTATTATTGCTACGGAACCGACCGTCCTCCAAGCAACCTTCCGAGGGATTCTTCATTTCAGTCTGTTTCACTCATTCTTCACCCCTCAGGCTGACCATCACACATAATGAGGTATGTGACGGTGTCCCTACACCCTAATGAGTGCTAGAGAAAAGTCTCTGCGTTTTCTCGCTCGGTGTAATAACGAATTTTGTGCAGTTCACCACTCCGTCCCAGCACCTCCGCTGCCAATCGCGGCTTGGGGAGATTGAATAGACGGAAAAGATCCAGAGAGCCTGACGATGAGGTTTCATCCGTTGCTCCTCCCTCGAGTCGTAAGTTGTGATAGGATGGTCAGGATTGTTGAACCCAACATTGGCTGACTTTTTCTCTCTTAAGCGCCCCCTTCCTCCCCTCCTATGCTCCCCTTTGATGACGATGACAACGAAAGAGATGAAGAAGCCGAGCTTCTGGGAGACATTGACGACATTGATGAGATGGCTGAGGATGAAGATGGAATCGACCTGTTCGGAGACAATTTCGAGAGAGATTACAGAGATGCCGCAAATGATCGTTACCGAGGCGAATATATTGACGATGAAGGAGACCATGAAGAGCTTGACCTTGCTACTCGTCGTCAGCTCGACGCTCGGTTGAACAGAAGAGATCGCGAGGTGCAGCGTCGCCGTCGCATGCCCGCCGCTTTCTTGCAGGAAGACGACGAAGGCGAACTAGACCTTACCCGCCAGCCTCGTCGGCGAAGACACCTTTATGATGAGGATCGTGAAGACATTGAGATGGGTGATGATGCCTTGGAAGAGCTCTCCCTGGAGGAGTTGGCCGATGTCAAGGCTGCTAATATTACAGAGTGGGTGCTGCAGCCCCAAGTTCTGCGCTCCATCTATCGAGAATTCAAGGCTTTCTTGACGGAATTTACCGATCAAGCTGGCCAATCGGTTTACGGAAATAAGATCAAGACCCTTGGTGAAGTCAATTCGGCATCGCTGGAGGTCAACTACATCCATTTGACCGACACCAAGGCTGCTCTTTCTTACTTCCTTGCCAACGAGCCAACGGAAGTTCTCAAGGTTTTCGACCAGGTCGCGCTGGATGTGACCCTCTTCCACTACCCTCAGTATCATGATATCCACAACGAGATCCACGTTCGGATAACAGATCTTCCGATTGTCTATACCCTCCGGCAGCTGCGCCAGTCGCATCTGAACTGCCTTGTCCGTGTCAGTGGAGTGGTCACTCGCCGTAGTGGTGTCTTCCCGCAGTTGAAGTACGTCATGTTCATCTGCCAAAAGTGCAACATCACTCTGGGCCCCTTCCAGCAGGAGGCGAGTGCGGAGGTGAAGATTTCCTACTGTCAGAACTGCCAGTCGAAGGGGCCGTTTACCGTCAATTCGGAAAAGACCGTGTATCGAAACTACCAGAAGCTGACGCTGCAAGAGTCACCCGGCTCTGTGCCAGCCGGCCGACTGCCGCGCCAGCGTGAAGTTATTCTGCTTGCGGATCTCATTGACTCGGCCAAGCCCGGTGACGAGATTGAGGTGACCGGTATCTACCGCAACAGTTACGATGCACAGCTCAACAACAAGAACGGTTTCCCCGTCTTCGCCACGATCATTGAGGCGAATCATGTTGTCAAGTCGCACGACCAGCTGGCTGGTTTCCACCTGACAGAAGAAGACGAGAGGCAGATTCGTGCCTTGTCTAGGGACCCCGACATTGTTGATAAGATTGTGCGCTCCATTGCACCCAGTATCTACGGACACCAGGATGTCAAGACCGCGGTTGCCCTGTCGCTCTTCGGCGGTGTGAGCAAGGAAGCTCAGGGTAAGATGGCCATCCGTGGAGACATCAACGTGCTCCTGCTGGGTGATCCCGGTACGGCCAAGTCGCAAGTGCTCAAGTACGTGGAGAAGACGGCGCACCGGGCGGTCTTTGCGACCGGTCAAGGTGCCAGTGCTGTCGGTCTGACGGCCAGCGTTCGTCGTGATCCTCTGACCAGCGAATGGACGCTGGAGGGTGGCGCCCTGGTTCTGGCGGACCGCGGCACGTGTCTGATCGACGAGTTCGACAAGATGAACGACCAGGACCGGACTTCGATTCACGAAGCCATGGAGCAGCAGACCATCTCGATCTCCAAGGCCGGTATCGTTACCACTCTCCAGGCGCGGTGTGCGGTGGTGGCGGCGGCCAACCCCATCGGCGGACGCTACAACAGCACGATCCCCTTCTCGCAGAACGTCGAGCTCACCGAGCCCATCCTATCGCGTTTCGACATCCTCTGCGTCGTGCGCGACCTGGTCGACCCGAACGAGGACGAGCGCCTGGCCAACTTCGTGGTTGAGTCGCACCACCGCGCCAACCCGACTCGCCCACTGCGCGACCAGGACGGCAACCTGATCGACTCGGACGGCAACCACATCGACGAGGAAGGCTACCGGCTAGACAAGAACGGCAACCGCCTGTCTCCCACGGCTGAGGAAGCCGCCAAGCGCGAGGCCGCCAAACGCAAGGCCGAGGATGAGAAGGAGGGCGAGATCCCGCAGGAGCTGCTGCGCAAGTACATCCTGTACGCGCGCGAGCGCTGCCGCCCCAAGCTGTACCAGATCGACCAGGACAAGGTCGCACGCCTGTTCGCCGACATGCGTCGCGAGTCGCTCGCCACGGGCGCGTATCCCATCACCGTAAGTCTTTTTTTTTTTTAATCTTTTGCCTCCTCCATTCCTATAATACCACAAACTAACCGTTCTCCAACTTAGGTCCGCCACCTGGAAGCCATCATGCGGATCGCCGAGGCCTTCTGCAAAATGCGGCTGTCTGAGTACTGCTCCGCCCAGGACATCGACCGCGCCATCGCCGTCACCGTCGACTCCTTTATCGCCAGCCAGAAGATCAGCTGCAAGAAGGCCCTCTCCAGAGCTTTCGCCAAGTATGTGTCCCCCCACCCCTTCCCCTTTTTTCCTCTCTCTACCATCGTCAACATGAATATGAATCCTAACTTGCATTTTTCAAAACAGATACACCCTCTCCAGACCCAAACCCCAATCCAAGCGGCGAGCTGGCATCCCCGCCCCGAACCCCTACGCTCTGCGCGCGAGTCAATCGACCAGAGCGTGAGCGTGAGCGTGAGAGTCGTGGGAGTCGCTGACTTCTGACTCTTTGCTCCTACTTACTACTTACTACCTACTACATAATGACCATACACATACGTTGCGTGCCTTTTCATGATTCTTCTCCTGTTGCTCATTGCTCTGTTCGGTCCTGGATATGAGGTTCTGATTTATTTTGATTTGATTTGGGTTGGTTTGGGGGTTGGTTCGCATGGGGGTTTTAGGTTCTATGTTCTATGTTCTATCGGGGGTCCGGGTCCGGGTTCGGGTTCGTTTTTTTTGTGTATATCGAGTGCAGCAAGGAGAAAGATGGCTGTTTCATTGCATCACCTTGCAAGGCAAGGTCACTTATTATTTACGTACGGACTACGGACGACAGAGTAGGTTTAATAACTTGCTCGACTCTGATCAAGCTCAGAATAGGCAATACTTCGATGTGGAGAGGTGGATCCGTAAGCAACTAGCAATGCACAGTATTGCAGAGAGGGATATAAGCGACATGACTCGTCAGGAAGATGCAGATTGACAACGACAAAAAGCAGGGGAAAAAACAAACAAACAAACAAACAGCACGCCTGGCGCACGCCACAACATCCACATGACATGTGACATGTGACATGGAATCTCGATTTCCTCCAACGCCGATCCCTGCACGAGGGAGTGGTAACCTACAATCGAAAAGAATATGTCCTCCGGGTATCGCTGTTCCATGCCGTGATACGGTGGCCCGGGAGCCGTCGCGGCCGTCGGATCGACAATTCGATGCGCTAGAAGATATCACTGTATGCAATGCGGTTCATGCTCTTCTCTCACAAAAGTCGACGGGTGTCACGGGGAAGAGTCGGTCCCCTTCGCGCGAATACGATCAGTATTACGAGTATGGCAAGATGTTCGGTCCCGGCAAGTCCGGCGCAGCGACGTCTCCAGGCTCCCCGGCGCATTATCCACCCGTCCGTTGCTTTCCAAATCGGGCTAATCGGGTCGAATACAAGCGATGGGACTAAGGAATTTAAGACACAAGGGGGCAGGCAACAGTTTTTCCAGGGGGTACCCAGCCACCGACCAAGACAGCTCAGTCGTTGCTGATGCGTCTTTCGGGCCGAGGCTTCCGAAGACTCTTCATTCGATTGATGAAGCCACCGCCTCCACCGCCTCCGGTCTTGCCTTCTTCGAATCCAGCAGCGGACCGTTCATTGGTGTGTCGTCTCTCGAGGGTGGTATTCTGCTTGGGGCTACTTGAGGATCGGGCGCGGCCACCTTCATGACCGGACCGAGATTCCTCGACGGAGCTGATGCGGGCGCCTTTCTTGTCCCATGCATCGTCGTAGTCCTGGAAGAACGGATTTCTCTCATTCGTACGCAGCGACCCGGACTGACTCGAACTGAAGGGAGCGTTATAGGAAGCATCTGGCGATACCATGCGTCCACCGGGCGGCCGGTTCATGCCCCGTAGGCGCTGCGCAAGACTCTTCTTCCGCTGGAGGCCGCCACCTTGGCCGAACTGGTTCTCGTTCTCGCTCGTTCGGCGCTGCATTGCGGCGCGGCTGGCTGGGGCGCCCTCCAGGAAAGTACTCGTTCCCAATCCCATGCTCTCGGCGCCATGGATGGGCTCAATGCGGGCCTTGGGGTCGAAGTTGACCGTGTCGCCAGTCAGCGCGGCAGTGGCGCCATAATCATTGAATCCTTCCTCCATTGTCCCGTGGAATAGATCAAGATTGATGTTCTTGTTGTTGGGTCCGGCCCCTCCCAGGGCCATGTTGGAAGAGTCCTCGGGGAAGGCCTGCATAGGAGCTGTGCGCGATCCTTTGCGGTTCCGGTGAGGGTTGCAGGCGTCAAACGGGCCATCGTGGTGGAACACTGTAGCAGCAGCAGCAACAACTTAGTACAGACCTTCTATTTGAAGCACCGGGGTATGCTGTAACGAATGCAACTTACTTCCGGTGCCGTAGATACTCGTGACATCTAGTTTATCGATGATGTCGAGCTGATAATTGGACTTCTTGGACCGAGAGGACTTTCCATCCCGGGGTCGGCCGGCCTCCCGTTCGCGACGGCGCCGCTCCCGGCGACGCTTCTCATCCTCAGGATCCAGCATTTTTGGCCGGTCCATGACGGACGACTCTGAGTTGCGCCGCGGTCGCCTTTCCCGTTCCCGCTCCCTGTCACGACTGGCGCCCGAGCGACTGGTTGTCTTAGTCAAAGGAGGATCGGCGAAGATGTCAAAGGGGTCCTTTGCTAGCTGGTCCTGTCGGTCTCTGGACGCGGGGGGCGGTCGTGTATTCGAGGGGAGCTTGGAGAAGCCATTGCCAGGGGGGGGTGGGGCGGTGCGGTGCCCGTTGTTTTGAGTCTGAGAATTGAGACTCAGGTTCTCCTGCAGGAACAGAAGGTTAGACAAAAAAAAAAAGTCCCAATCCTGTCAAGCGTCCGGAAGGACAGAAAGACGTACGAAGAGATCTCGCGTGTTGGAAGTCATGTCTTGCTGCTCGATTGGCGAGAACAGAGTGCCTTGAATGGGCGCCGACCGCGGCGAAGAAAGACTGTCGTTATCGTCAAGGAAAGGGTTGGTCGAGGTTGGTCGTTCCGGTCGGGTCGAGTTGGCAGGCGACAAAGCGCGATTTCTGAACGGGTTGTTGGAGGCGAGGTGGACAGCCAGCTGGGGAGAAATCTGACCGTCTGGATGACACAGTCAGAGTTGTTAGTGAGAGAAGATGGAGACGCTGTGGATCTGAGGTGACACCAAAGCCCAGCGCCGAACACCCTTGATATATAACCCGACTTCTTCGCGTTATGGACAGGCCCCGCCAGAGATGAAACAAAATACAAAACAGGAATGCCACAGACCATCGCCAAGGGCGAAACGGAAGAGAGAGATGCTCAGCAAATGAACGAGGAAGAGCTGACGTACCTGGTGCAGGTGCTTGGCCCAGCGAGACGCCCGGCGGAAAGGGATATGAAAGGGTTGGGTGGTGCTGTGAGGCGTTCATCTTTTCGTGGGATATACGCAATCAACGGTTCGGAGGGAAGGGGGAAGACAGATCGATGTTGGATGGGAAGGTCGGGAGTGTTTCATGAAAGAGAAAAAAAAAATAAATAAATAAATAAAAAAAAGCAGGAAGTTGGAGCCTTGAGGAGGAGGAGGAGGAGGGAAGATCCAAGTTTGGGAAAGCCAGACTGACAGATGGGAGAAGGAGGAGGAGAGGAGAGGAGAGGGTGTGTGGTATTCAGGAATCCCTCGAGCAACTGGAATGGCAGCGCGGAGGAGAGAGTGAAACAACGCTGCTCTTAATAATAATGATTGCGCCTAACGGAGCGTCAGGGGGAGAGAGAGGGCGAGACTGAGAAACTAGGAGTAGGAGACTACTACCTACGTAGTAGTAGTAGTAGTAGTAGTAGTAGCTAGTAGTAGCTAGTAGTCCTCCCGTAGTAGTATCCGTAGTAAGAGTATGAATAATAACAGAGTGGATTCGGTTCTCTTTGATTGGGAGGGTCGCAAAGAGGGGCGTGGATAGTTGAAGTGATTAGGGAGATGGAATTATTATTAGATTCGATTTGCCTCTTTATTGTTTCTTTTTTTTTTTGTTAGTGTTGTTCTTTGTTTAAGAAGTAAAGAGAAGAGAGAGAGAGAAGGAGGATGGGATGAGATGAGATGAAGATGAAGAAGAAGATGATGAAGAGAAGAGAAGAAGGGAGAGGAAGAAGATGAAATGAGATCCCCCCTGGTGACTCTGGTGACTCTGGTGACTCTGGTGAACGAACTCTCTTGTGGTCTCTGGCAGCAACGGAGCCAAGAAACATAAAAGGAGAAAAAGAACGAATGAAGAGAAGTGAGTGATGGCCTTGATTATTATTATTGTCATTTATCTAGAAGATTGAACTAAATAAATTATGAGTATTAACTACCTTGATCCTGACTACTGCGTACATACAGAGCAGTAGTCTACTGTATGTTAACTCTTGCTTCAATGCTTGTCTACTGTAGTATGGAATACGGACTCCAAATTGATCGTCGGGGGTTTAAAAAAAAAGGGGGGAGCGGGAGAAATGATAAGTTATAGAGAGTGAAGATAGTTGATATAGATAAGATATCTCCAGTGCCTGAATGTTATACTCTGTAGTCCGTACTCCGTAGTTATATATATCTACATGACCCCTTTTAACCTAGTAGTACCTAACTACCTAACTACCTATATACTGCATCGTATTCGTACGAACTACACGATGCTGACTCCACTACTTGGCAGTTTGGCATACCCCAGAATCAATAATAATAATAGACCTCTACTGTGTACACTTACAGTCTGCATAGTGCACACAGAAGGATACTATCCACTCTCAATCAATCATCGTACCATAGTACGGAGTACTTATATCCTATATGTAGATCTATTCTTTATTTAAATTTCTTACCTGGAACTCTGTAGATACATAGGTACTCAAGAGTATGTAAATCGGAGAAAGGAAAGACACGGCCCCTTGTCACATACTCCGTATAACTACCATCCATTCTTCCCATGGAATGAATGCGATGACCAAGAAAAAAGGGTCTTAGTAGGAATCCACTATCCTATATCTATCTATCTACCTATCTATTTGGAAGCAAAGAACAAGATGGAATGTACTTACGTATCCATGCAAGGAGTGGAGCTGAAAACCGGCCGTTGGGAATTTTACATTTTTACAGGCACGCGGTGCGCAAAATGCCACTCTTACATCATGGCATCGGTCTGACAGCTGCTGCTGCTACTGATGATGATGACGATGATGATGATAACGATGACTATAATTAACCATAAGAAAATAATTGTATCTACTCCGTAGTACTATAAATAATTAACTAAATGATGACATACCTATCCCCACCAAACGGAGAATCTCGCCCCCCCGCCCAATCTGGCCCCAATCCTCCCTCGGATTTCTAATTCTTAAGGCTTCTTGGTCTCGGACAACCCCAGGCACTCGGCCATATGGAAGAAAATATCAATCGAATTATACACGCCGCCGAACAGCTCCTGGCACGGACCCTGCGCGAACACCGGCACATCGGTCAGCGAGTGCACGCCCTGGCTCGCGTCCACGGGCAACGTGCCGTTCACCAGGAATCCCGTCACCGCATCCTTGTAGTTGGCGAAGTAGTCGCCACCGCTGCCGGAAGCCGGCTTGCGTGGCCCTCCCTTGTGGACCTGGTAGTTCTCCCGGTGATCGGGATACGCCGCCAGGCCCGAGTGCAGGGTGTACCGGGGATCCCACCGCGCGGGGAAGTGGACGCCCTCCGAGTAGCGCAGGCTGTTGGATCCCGCCACCGTGTACTGTGAGAGACCCGACCTCTCGTACGTGCCGACCGCCCGCCGCTTCTGGCGGTCCGAGTCGTGGGCGTGTGTGGTGAGGTACTCCGTGTCGACGGCGCCCGTGACGTCGAACCCGTGGCCGTGGTCGGCCGTCACGAGGATCAGCGTGTCTTCCAGCTGGCCCAGCGCCTTGAGCTTCTCCATCGTCGCGCGCACCGTGTCGTCCAGCTCCAGCAGCTCACCCAGCGCCCGGTCGTAGTCCATGTTGTGCATCTGTTTGTCGATGCTGGCCGCCTCCGACATGAGGAACCAGCCCTGCTTGCCGTGCCGGGCATTCAGCACGTCGATCGCCTTGAGAGTCATATCCTTGAGGCCAGGCAGGTCCTCGGCGTCGCGGCCGGAGCCATCCGGGTAGTTGGTCTGGTTCAGAAGGTTGGACTGGTAGACGTTGCGGTCCAGCCATGTGGCCAGGTTGGAGGTCTGGAAGACACCCAGCGCCTTGGTGTTGTTGGGGGCCGCATGCAGCGCCGTGTTGTTCCAGCTGATGCTGTAGCCCTTGTCCGCGAACAGCTTATAGTAGTCCCGCGACGCATCCTTGCTCTTCAGGAAGTTCTCCGCACCCGCCCCGAAGATCACATCGGGGCCATCCAGGTTGGTCCACTCGTACTTGGTCAGGCCCTCGTAGTAGGCATCGATGACATGCTCATACTCGCCACGCTTGCTGGTGTGCGCGGCCAGACCGGCCGGTGTCGCATCCGCCAGGAAGGCAGTGGAGACGATACCAACACCAACGCCCGGGTACCGGCGGCGGAAGATCTCCACAATCGTCTCAAACTTGGGGTCGTCGAAGGGATCCTTCGACGAGTCAACATAAACGTTCAGCGCATTGACGGTCGTCTTGTGGCCCGAGTAGAGAGCCGTCGCAGAGTTGGCCGAGTCCGTGATGAACGAGTCCATCGAATGCGTCATCTGATGGCCCAGCACGGGGAACTTGTCCAGCTGCATCTTGGACATATACTTGCCGTTAATGCTCTGGTGAGCAATGAGACGAGCGGCGGTGATCATGTTGGTGGTCATTCCGTCGCCGACGAACAGAATGACATTCTTCGCACGACGCTTCTTGGAGAGATCACGCACCAGCCAGTTGGCCTTGGTTGTCTGGTTTCCGTAGTAGGTCAAAGTCGCCTCGTACTCTCCCGGCTCATGCAGCGCCACCCTTCTGTATGCCTTGGAAGTGACATTGACGAGAGAGGGTTTCTTTGCGTCCTCCGCAAACAGATCTACACCAGTCAGTCACGGAACGCTGTTGATTCGAGAGCTGCTTTTCTTCGTTGACTCACCTTCATACCAAGTGAAGTTCCATCTCTCGAGCTGGGGCTCCTGAAGGCCAAAGTACTCGGTGGCAGGTACTGGCTTCACACCCTTCTCACCCTTCTTGGTGATGGTAAATTTGAAATTTGGGTCGGGTTCACCGACGCGAGCCTCCGACCCGTTGACGGGGGAATGGACTTCCAGTCGGATATCGAAATATTGACCTGGAAGGAAGTCCGCTCTAAGAAAGACATCCGGTTAACTTCGACTCCTGCGCCCCTTGATGGTTAGAAGAGGCAGAGACATACTGGTCCGGAGGGAAAACACAGCCTAGGGTCGGGCAACCACCCAACCGCTGAAAGGTCTGAGCATGGGCGCACGAGACGAGGACTGACACCCCGGAGATCCAAAGGAACCTCATTCTGGCAGAATCGCTGAGGAGACAGCGAAAAGAGGAGATGCGGCGATTGATACTTCAAATTGAACAGCTCCGACCATCGAGAAAACCGTCTCCCTTTATACCTCATTCCTCGTCAGATGCCAAGGGCCCACGTTGCATGACGCATATTCGCACCATGCAATTCACCTTGCAAATTACCCGGTATGGTCATCCCCATCCTCCAGGTCATGTACGAGCACTGTGCATGGCGCAGATGGATGGGCCCCATTTCCAGCCAGAGTACGGAGTACAACCACACAAGGAGTTTGACCGAGACCCCGTGTCTTGGCAGATAACAATACATGATGCATCCTGAGTATGTCCAGTAGATACTTTAGTGCACTTGCCAGTAGAGGACAAATCGGATTCGAGCTTTCCCCACACGTGCAACAGCAAAGCGCTGTCTGAGAAGCTTGGATGACAGCGTAGTCAAGTAGTCTCACCCGCCAAGCCTGGACGGGGGTGGAAGCACCTTGGCAATGGCCGCCATGCCAAGGGCACGTGGCTGGCCGCAGGAGTTACAATGGGTGACGGCCATGAGTGCTTTGATTGCATTCTGGAAGACCCAGACATCGCGTGATACTATTGGTATACACATTGGTTGGTCTTGGTCATAGTTCAGGTCCGATAGCTTCGCCCGAGGTCTGACTCGATTGAGTTTGTAACCGAGAAGCTGGGGCGCCGGGGCACTGATGATAAGAACCATGGAGAGGATGAGATGCTGACATGCAGGGACCTGCCTTGGAAAATCGTGTTTTATATAGGATATGATAACGGCCGTTTGCGCGAGCTGTACTATGGAAGATGGCGACGGCCCCCAGCACTCCCCGCGTGGTCTGTCGAGAACCATTCCAATCAATATCGGACAGTTCTTCTAGTTCTAGCTCCCAAGATCCATTGGCAAGGTATGCTAGCTTGCTGCTCTAATAGCTGGCAAGGTCATGTGGATCACTGTTACCCTGTCATGCAAGGAACGTGCTCAAGCGCTGGTAGCAAGATGGCTCCGACGTCCGATATCTGTCTCGTGGGTAATTCTGTTTGTCGTTTCCGACCATGGAATTAAGTCCACCGGCAGAGAAGAAATCTCCAATTGGGAAAGATAGTAGACCTGGTAGGGCTACACGAAGCAGAGCCAAGGCATGCTCAAAGGGCTCATTTCGTTGGCGGTAATCCAGCTAGCTAGTGTTCTCCAGATGGATTTCCTATGTGCTGGAGAGTGTGATCACCCCAATATCATCATGCATAGCACGCAGGGTGATGGATTATAACTTAGATCAGTCCATAGCAGCCGAGTATGATCCGCTTCGGCTTTTGTTCGGGTTCGAGTTAGTGCATCTTGCTGTTGACATGAGGAGCTTCATCAGTTAGGCTGGCCTATACGCCTGGGAGAAATGCTCCATAGCCGCTCAAAGACGGCAGATGATCCATATTGGCAGCCAAAATGAACAAAAATGGTTCATTTCCAAGTTGGAGCTGGATAGCCGCATTCAATATACAGCACTCCTCTGTGTTAATTCTGCAGTTAGCATGGCACTTAATATAGATAATGCAATGTATATCAATCCTTAAAAGTAGGTAAATTGATTACTTCAGTCTCCCACAAGGTAACGGGCAAGTACCATCTGGGAATCAATGTCCATTCCTTTATGATTTCACAGTGTTAGACTTGGATGTCCGTGGTGGAAGTAGTTAGTTCTTTGAATGAATGTGTTGAGCACAGATGGTGTGTGGGTCTGTCTCATCACAGTTCTCGTGAGTCTTGGCAGCATCTGCCGACTGAGCTGAGTTGCTTGCTCTCCTTTCAATAATCCAGACACACCAGCCTACTCAAAGCTCCCACAGTTACCATAACAGTCAATCCTTCAGTGCGGCCTCCCTCTATATCACCATGGATCAACAACCCGGACCAGTCCAGCAATCTTCGCCGCCAAATCTAACGAATCCTCGCTTTACACTCGAGCTCGAATTCGTCTCTTCTCTAGCGAACCCCTACTACCTCTCTCACCTGGCGGTCACTTATCCCAATCTCCTGGGAATCTCCAAATCTGGTGACGAGGGTGAGACCAGCAACGAGTCCTCGGATCCCGAAGCGAAGGCCTTTGCGGCATACCTTGCCTACCTCTACTCCTACTGGAAAACCCCAGAGTACGCGCAATTCTTGACGCATCCCGGCGCGACACTACGAGCATTACGACTTCTCCAGGAAGAGACATTCCGTCGCGACATTATTCGTCCGCAGGTGATTGAGGCTCTGGCAGGAACCGGGGTCGATGAACAGGGCGCTCAAGATACCCAGGAAGGGGAGGGAGAGCAGAAGCAGAACAAGGAGGAGGACGCACAGGACGCACAGGAGAATACGGAATCGAAAACATGATGGATCTTGAAAGCCTCGCAATCGACATTCCCCGACAGCTTCCGTGGCCAACCATCACCGCCCGGATTGCGATGATGCTTTCATCAACAGTGTACCAAGTGGTGGACTCTGCACAGCTTACTCCGTAGATCCAGGATCTACAGCGGGGTATGGGATTCGCCCAGTTTCTTTTACCCTACACACTGGAGACAATGATTATACGGACAGTCATGGTCGTAAGGTTCATGGAAGACCAAGTTGATATGTACACCTTCATACAACAGGATCATGTGGGACCGAGGTATTTCCTGGATTGTTCCTGGGCCGCCAGCGAGACCAAAACAGTGGCACAACGGCGACAAAGCCGAATGATTGCAACCAATATACGTTATCAATGTCTCGTCAATTGGTTCGCACTGCTATCCTGATTTATGTTGCTCGGAATGTGGGGATTCGTGTGGGACTGGGTTCATAGTGCGTCTATGCTTCTGGCTCAAAGGCTTAGGCATATGTGATATACGCGAATTGCGACAGCCTCTGGGTATACGCTTTTATGCAAGGATACCACTGATTGAGATCATATGCAAGTCGATGTCTTCAAGATCTATCAAACTAAAGACTTCATCTTAAAGTTCAGTCATTGATCTCTATCTACATAGCCAAGTTACTAAATCCAGTGCTGTGTCGGACCCACTCCTTTGAGGATATACGATTTCATTATCCAAATTAAATCAAAAGGGCACCATGTGCATTCTCAATATCATTCTTTTGAAAACTCCTTCTCACGGAAGAGATATGAACGTAGTGGTAGTAGACACAGAGGCTGGCCCGGCGCACGGGGAGATTTCCATCCGCCAGCTTTTAACTCCGAGTGAGAGCCAACCAACAACGCTAAGAGAGACTGGGAAAAACATCGAGTCTTAGTCCTCCTTCTTCCATCCCTCTGCGTCATTGTCCAGTGCTCACCCCAGTCCCCTCATTATCCCTGGTGCAAACAATTGATTTATACCCCAGTTACAGACACCCCCTCGAACGCGGATCCCATGGCTTAAAGCCCCGCCCTTGGTGCCTATAACCAGCCTCAAAACCTCTTTCCTTCCTCCCGCTCCGGTGGTTCTCTCGTGCTAGCCTCAGTGACAACGATCCATCCACCCCTGATCGACCTACCATCCGTTTCCCATGACATACTACGGAAAAGGGCGATCTTTCTAGTTCTACTGGATCTTTACATCCTCCGGTCGCGGCCTCTGGTCATCTCGTCTTCAGACCATCGCCTCCTCGGCTTGTTGACAACTGGTATACACGTTCCAGGAGATTTTTCGTCCCTCGGGCACCCCTTCCAATGGAGAGCGTGCGCCAGTCGTGCCGGCCCAAGCATCAGGTCTTGGTCCTCAAATGCTATCCCCAGTACCAAAAAGGAGTTCAGGACGTGAAGCCAAATTCCAGCGAACTGTCGTATTTACTATACTATGTCAGCACGCGCCGGAGCAAGTTGACCAAAGTGGGTGCCTTTCTGGAAAAGAGGGCAGCTCGGGACGTCTGGCGTAATAAAATCGGGTGAGTCTGGAGGGATGCATGCACTTCGGCCGGCGTACATCGCGCGGTCGCAAATTCTCATCTTGCTGACCTGGAGTTCTCGCCGCCAGAAATGTACAGGTTACGCTCCAGATTCTCAGCGCGCTCATCGAGAAAGTCCCCCGCGATCTTCCAATCTATGCCCGATCGGTGATGACCGTCCTCGAAACTGTCCTACGCTCTCATGATATCTCTATGGTGGAAGAGTCGATATCCACCTTCGAAACGTTCTGTCGGCATCAGGATATGGCTGCGCTGTCTGCGGAGCAGGATTTCGCGAGCCAATACCGGGAGGTTGTACGAACATACGCGGACTTTGCAGACAACACTGGACTGCCATCTACTCTGACCACCGCACCGAGTGGTCCGCTGGAAATTCGGTGGAAGACCGCTGGTCTGCGAGCGATCAAAGGCGTAGTCAGTTCGGAGGCCGCTCTCGCCGCGGATGGTGGAGATTCGCTTCGATTGATCCTTCCAGTCATCCTGGAAAATCTTTACATTGGCGGTGATAATCTACTTGTGTCTTTCGAGCTCAAGTTGCATGAACCAGAGAGACACGAGCCCACCCTTGGCCGTCGGCGGAGGATCAGCAATGCGACCGTCCAAACGGTAGACGCGGTTGATGGAGATCCGGCATTGGCATCGCAGTCTGCCGCAGATGTGGACAGGCAGGCTGAAATGGACATGCGCTTACTTGCGCTCCGTTGTTTGGAGCGCATTGTCGTTACTGGAAGCAGCCGTGGTCAGATTCGTGTCACTACGAAGTTGGTGCTCCAGTTCGTTCTGAGCAAAAGCCCCTTGGAGTCTATTGATCGCACGGATGCGACCGACGGCTGGGCTACGTCCCTAATGGAACTTATTGCCAAATGGTGTCCCGTCCAAATTCGCTTCACCATCCTGGTAGCTGCGATGGAGCTTCTGCTCGAGGACAAATTCACAGAAGAGACCGTAGATCGCTCATATCACCTCATTTATTTGATCGACTGGCTGTTGAAATCTCCGGTGAACATGATTGGCCTGAGCGTTATCGACATCCTGCTGGGTCTCATGCAATTTATGTCAAGCTTGCTTTCGCCCCCAGCAAGTGAGAAGACGGCGGACGGTGCTGTTGCCGAGAAGTGGAACGACCGATCAGACAACGATATAGTCTTATCTCCGAAGAAACTGAAGGTGCTTGCGCTTCTCCAGAACACTATTGGAGACCTAGCAACGCATATCTATTATGGCGATCAAGTCGTTGACATGATCAGGACGATTTTGAGCCGCATCAAGCCCGCGAACAACGAACTATCCTCTGATGCGGTCGTACCCGCTCAGGATAACTTCGATGGGAATATCACTGGGACAGGATTCCCTGGAGAGACGAATACGGAGGCCTTTCCGTCACCTATCGCAAAGATCACAGCATTGAAGGCGATCCAGAATATCATCACCGTCGCAAATTCCAAGAGACACACTGCTGCTGGAGTGGAAACCAGAAACCCGGTGGGCATTCACGTATGGGATGGAACACAGGCACTCCTTCGAGACTCCGACAAAGAAGTTCGTCATGCATATGTCGATGCTTTCCTGACTTGGCTAAAGTTGGAGACAACACCTGACGACCTGAAGGCTAGAGAAGGAACAGCCAGGATGATGAAAGCTCTCCCACGACGCGAATCCCCCGAACTTGTGGAGATATCTGGGAGACGGCCCGCGAACGTGAGCCTAAGCGAGAAGGCAACCGTGGTGGCGCAATTGAACTTTCTTCGTCTCTTCCATTTAACCCTGTACGACATTGCTCTTGAATCTCCTACGGATGGGTCGAAGATCCTGGTAGTACATCTGCTCCTCACGACCCTTGTCGATCGCCTCGGCGTTAACGCTGTACGATTTGGGCTACCCATGGTTCTAAGGCTCCAAGACGATCTGGAAAGTGAGCAGAGTCTGTACCCTGCTATTGCCAAGGTGAACATTGCAAGCTTGGTTTATGGATATCTGTGGGCACTGGCCGAGAAGTTTGAATTGGAAGGCTGCCGAGTCGGCAACGAGATCCAAGCAGAGATAGACAAGCGTCAGAGAAGCGGCCTATGGTTTGACAGAATCCATTTGCCGGCCGCTCATATCGACAACATCATGCAGATCAGCGAGAAACCGGCTACCAACCACGGCGGCATCGATCAAAACCAGCTCACCCCTTTCAGGACTGACGTTGACGAGCTCGTACGCAGAATTGAAGTGGCATATAACTCATCCATGACATCGCCCTCTCACAGCCCTCCGGGCTCGCCAGGACGGAACCTAGCCCTTCCGGTTTTAAGTCATGGATCTGCGGCAGTCAATCTCACTAAACCTAACCTACCACCCTCGGTGAAAGAACAAATGCTCTCACCATGGTCCAGAGAAAGTTGTTTAGCAGCAGCTGAGAAGGAGAAAGTGGAAGCCATGTCTATCAATGGATCTAGGGCAGGGACATTGGCTTTCCGCAATTATGCATATGTCAACGGCGCCGGCAATAGTTCTCATTCCACTGCAGCCTCGATACAGCAGAGTTCCCTCGGTGCTGCAGCAGGTCTGCAGCGTCTCCGACGCACCAGTGTGCCGGAGCAGTCGGGGTCGCCAGTGAACGGTTCCAGCAGGGAGTCCCCCGTCCGAGTCAATGAGCTAAGACGAGTTCTTTCTGTGAGCACAGAGGGTAACGGCCGCCGGTTGAGTCCACTTCGGGGGCGGCTTGACGCTTCAAACGGTAGCATCATGTCCTCAAGCAGTGAGAGTATGGTCAGTGGCATCTCATTATCCGAATTTGATGCGGATGGCAACTCGATTAGACCACTGTCCACGAGGGACGGGCATACGACCCCGAACGGAGACGGCATGGACACTCCTCGAGCATCGAGTATGGCTCTGAATGGTGGTCCATCCAAACAGAGTTTACAGCCGAATGCTATACCTCCCGTACCGCCGCTACCGCCGTCCATTAGTCTCCCTGGTGGGTTTCCCAATGATTCTCGAAATTCGCTTCCGAATGGTGATCGACCATCGACTGCTCCCGGTCCGCGTCAGATCTTCGCGAACGGGAAGCAAGAGCAATCCGCCCCGGAGAATGGTAGAACCCTTAGTAGACACAAGAGCCGTTCGAGCACTGGTCTTGCAACGGCTGCTGCTGCTTCAGAGATGCCCGAAGGAGCGGATCCTTCTGAGATCGCACTGCGTCGCGATGTTCAGAATCTGATTAATGGCTTCCTGTCGCCGATGGACGCCCAATTACGAAATGGCAGTTCTACTCTCCCAAGAACCAGAGCTGGCCATGCTGGCAGAAGGCGGGCGACCGGAGGCATCGGGCGTCCTCCTTATTAGTCACGCCCGGCTCATTCAACATGATAATCCTCTCCTCTTACTATCTTTCTTGCACATTTTAGTTTCTCCCAGGTCGCTCGACAGGCTTCGTTGACCTACCCAACCCATCGAGCAAACATGCGCATACCCTCAAGACTTTGCAGCGGTGCATTCTTCCTCTTCTTCTTTCACTTCTGCGCTGCAACATCCAATTATCTCCTTTGTTTTCTATTGATTTTCACCCATGACTTATCTACACCCCGGACCGTTTGATTTCTTAGCTTGGCAGTGCCACAGCGCGCCGCGTGTCGACTTTTGCTCATAGAGATATCTGGCCCTCTCCTTTCTTCGATTTTCTTTGTACTCTCAGCGCCGGGTCATATGGTTTTGGATAATTTAGCAGGCTGATGCATGGTCTTATGTGAATAGGTGATAAGGATATCTTGTATGTACGTATGTAGACTTAGTAGGACAGATAACATATTGCTCGAGTTCATGGAACTGTGCATTTGAGAATACAACAGGGCCGAGAGGGTATATTTATAGCAGTACTGTCAGTGAACGCATAGCGCAGCGCAGCTCCGAGGAGTACAGAGCATAAGAATCAGCAAAGATGGAGATCTACCCCAATCATTAGTGGCCCAACTGCTTCGTCAGAACGGACATGGGAACGTCCACCTCGACCGGACCGAAATACTCCTCGAAGACCTTCGACAGCAGCTTCTCCGACAGCTGCATATGGCCACCGGGGGCGGTCCGAAAGTCCAACTTCCCCTGCTCATCCAGCGCCTTCAGCCCCAGCCAGTCCTCCTTGTACAGACTCCGCTCGCGGAGCGGGGTCACCGCACCGGTGGTGGCGTTGACCTCGGCGAACCAGGCGCTCTCCTTGGGGTTGACCATGGTATCATCCTCGAACATGTACATGGCGAAGCGGTTGAGACGGGCGAGGTTGGCACGGTAGGCGGTATTCTTGAGCGGACGCTCGTTGTTGATGTCGGCGAGGAAGTTGCTGTTGGCGAGGTAGGCGTCCAGCTCGGCGGGGTCGCGGAAGTACTGGGCGGGGACGAGGCGGGCCTGCACGAAGGCGGACCAGCGGCCGGCGCGCAGCAGGGCCTCGGCACCGCGGCACACCCAGTCGGTGGCGCCGCAGGCCTGGAACTCGGCGATGCCGTTGTGCTGGCTGCCGAAGGTGACGAGGTTGTGGACCGGGGGCGCGTTGCAGCGCTCGACGTAGCCGCGCAGGAACTGGCCGCCCTGCGAGAAGCCGAGGGCGTTGACGGCGGGTGCGGTGCTGAGGATCGGGTCCGCGGCGAGCTGGGCGCAGACGAGGTCGATCTGCTCAGTGACGTTGCCGAGGAAGGAGGCCTGGCGGTCGGCGGCGGCGGTGTCGCCGACGTGGATGAGGTGGATGTAGGTGCCTGGGTTGGCTTGGTCGGCGAGCGCGGCGACCTCCTTCATGCCGTCGCGTTGGAAGTCATCGCCTAGGCCGTGCCAGATGATCAGGGGGAGGGGGGTGAGTTCGGTTCCATGGGTGCGGAGAGGAGATGCGGAGGAGATGAGGGGGAGGGAGAGGAGAGGGAGGAGGAGGTGACTTTGAAGGTACATGTGAGTGGTGAGGGTATTTATCGCGATGTATCCCTGCTAGAATCCTTTGATAGAGCAGCAGTGTGCTGGAGAAAAGAAAAGGTCAAATTGATAGATGGGATGCATTGAGACGCGGAGGCAGCAGCAATGCGGAGTTGCCTCCTATCACCGTCAGTCATCAGTCACGTTGTCTGGCTGCCCAGAAAAGGAAAATAGGGCAGCATCGGAGGGCTGGGCCATTATCAGGCATGTGACTTTCTAAATACGCAAATATCACAACAGCAGACAATCAACACAATCTGAATTCTCATTCATATTGCGCCTTTTCAGTCTGTCTAATGATTATGGTGCTGAGTGCGACACTTTGAGCTCCTTTCTTCCAAATATATCTAGTCTCGCTTGTGTGACAACAACGGGTCTGCTAAAGATGGGTTTCCCATAAATTGCAATTCAGTATCCGCCAAATCCTGCTGCATCAAGTTGAGGCATCTCTTGCGATTGATATCTTAGCTGGCTGTTATGCGCACTCTGGGGTTCGAGTTCTGAGTGCTGCCTTGAGGTTATAGTTGGCGTGCGGTTTCTATTAGAGACATTTTGGGATGCAGAATTGCTATCGCTGAGGATTGGAGTGCCAGCATATATATTGTCGACCATGAATACTTGTTCTTTACTCTCCTTTCCGAAGTCCCTGTTTTGTGAGGAATATCGCGCGTTTATTCTATCACTCCCAAGACTTTGCTCTGTTCCAGTAAAGACTGACGTGGCTCTGTTCTCGGTGTTCACGGACCGTTCTCGTGTCCTGGGAGAAGTTTGCCACGGAGTCGATACCAAATCGAGCATATTATCGTATGCTTGCCTCTCTACAAGGCTGATATCTTGCCCGAACAGCATCTTAGGGGATTCATCGTCTGAAGGGACGAAACGAGCAGAGGTCTCAGGCCTAACTGACCTTGGTTGAGAGAGAGCAAGAGGATTCGAAATCAACGGTCGTTGAATACGGCACCTTGGCTTCGGGAGCCATCCAGACAATGACTGCGTGTCTGCTGCAGCGCCGTCAAGCTCATGATGACTGGGAGTGCTGTCTATAGGTAATAGGTGCCTAAGGGGGGTTTTAGAATTTCTTTCGTCTAGTGATTGTCTTTGATAGACGCTGCGTGAAATGTCTGTCGTGATTGTATTCCTCAGGGCTTGATTCCCCTCGGCGGCTATCTGATCATCAATTGTAAAGCGCCTTCTCATAGTCGGCTCTAGCTGGACGCTAGCATGAGAGTTCGACGGTGCCAACGTTGCCTGTTCCGGTATCTGACCGAAGAACCTCATTTCGTAGACTTGGGATCGCGCTACTCGACTAGAAGCCATTGACTGCCCCGAGTCAATCTCAGAAAATAGTGATCGTGTGCGAGACAATGATTGTGTCGATGAACCAGCAATTGTTGGTTCATTCTGAAGAGGCGAGAGTGACCCAACCGTGCTTGTTCTTCTGCTCAGTGTGGGCGTAGTACCATATAAGGGCACTGATGGAATTGCTTGGTCAGGAAAGACGTATTCATCTCTGTCTAGAAGCATCGGCTGGGACGAAGCATCCTGGTAGCGCTTACAGGTCGTAGCCAACCCGCCAGCATGACACCGCTGCCCGTTGATCCTGATCTCAAGACCTTCAATTCCCGGTATATCCGAAGAGACATTCTGGTGAGGCTTTTTACAAGATCTTCCAGGCTCAGGCCGCAGAATCCTCCGATTGGGAGAGGTTAATCTGGCACGGTCAGATTCTGTCAACTTGCGTCGTTTGCCAAATTGCTCAACCTCCTCTACCGGTGTGAATGAGATCTTGAGCGGTCGTGCTGCTCCAACAGCTGCCCAGTCGGCCTTTTCCAAAAGCCGACGCTTGATTTGCTCCAACCGATCTGGCAGCTGCGAGGTGTTCGTCTGATCTGGTAGGTTGGGCGGATCTCGAGCCGGTTGTGAGCGCGATAGAGTAGCAGGAGACTATAAGAGGAAGAAGCTCAGCCATCGTTCTAAAGACAAGTGGAGACGCAAAGGTCCGGAGCAGAATCTTGGTAATAAGAGCACCGACGAGTCCTACTTTCGCTAATTCATGCCTGACTTCCCCATCCTCCTTCTGTTGCGACTGGTTCAGAGACCCAAATATGGCAAAATCACCGACGAATGAAGCATTCTGGGCCTTCCTTGTGCTCTGGAGCCTTGACTTAGCAAATTTCTGTTTCTGGTTTCTGGCCAAAGTGCCATGGATGTTTCTTGAATGGCGTTGCAAGCGACCTCCTGTCCAGTTCATAGTCGCATTCGAGAGGACTCTGAAGAGATGAAAGTGATCTAAGATAGACGTAGAATCAGCTTCATGAGCCTTAAATAGAGTTGGTGACTTAAGCCATGAGGATGTCCTAGAGCTTTCTATCATGTGATACTACTCGACAAAGTCTACTGCCCCAATTGCTTGTAAATCCAGTCAACGACCCTCTCATGAGGAAATCAGTTAAATTGCTATAATCATTCGCTTATGCGCCAGCAATAAGACTATTCACTGTATTTTATGGTTTTTGCATCCCTCAAAATTGTGAACAGCTTTTTGCTGGTGTGCCAACACAATTCGGCTCAACCCAGCCAGTGGCTTCGAGAGACAATGGAAGGCTCTGCATCATGCCCTACTGCGAGTCATTGAGCCAATGCTCTGCTCTAATGGGTCAAAATGCCCTACAATGACATGCGTCCGGATCAGAGCCCAATATGGACTTGACAGACTGTAAGTCTGTAGCGGAAGTAAGGGACCAAGAAGCTGTTAGCCATTTCGAGCCAGGCATTCAAACAATGATGTGCAGGAATTTAAAGAGAAGCCTGCATGAACGCAGTGCTTAAAATGGAAGATTAGTACCTGACAGAATTAATTGGGCATGTATGTCATCCAAGGACCCTTACTTCTTAAGTTCTAGCATCGACCCTGATAGACAGATCTGAGAGCTGCCGTTGCTTGAGTTCCCGTCAAGTCGCCCAAGGATTGTTGAGAGGGAGCGGGCCGACCCGGGAGACGGCCCAAGACGGCTCCAGCGGTAAGTTTGCACCAAACCACGCGGTTTTATGGGTAATCCGATTACTCACCTAGGAGGCTAGGGCAAGACAGTGCAAACAATGCAATATCACGTGCCACTTCGCTTCTCAAAACCGGCAGTTTTTCGCACTCACAAATTGCTTTCCTTCTCTTCTATCTAACTATCCAACGGCCTCTTTCTTTGGTCAGTGAAATCGTTGCCATGCTTGTGGCTTTGATGCTATTTTCCCAGTAATGGATGATCAGGCTGTCGTCTAGCCGGTCAGCCTTTTGCCTTGATGCAGGCAGATTTGTTATTCTTTCGACGATTGGTACTGACGCTTAGAGATTGGTCCGGGTCTCAGTACCTGGCATTCCGGAGGTCTGGTGCATTTCGCATCAAATCATGACAAGGTGAGTTCTTTTTCTTTTTCTTTTTCCTCTTCGCTTTTCAACCTCGTGTTTCATGTGAACCCCCACTTGGTTTGCCTTGCAATCCTATTTCCTTGGCAGAACGGGATGATGCGAGGACTACGGTCCTTGACATGATGATCACCATTACCAATAAGCATAGTTCAACTGAGGTCTTCGGATCACTGAACGACAACCTTCTACCATCTTTCGCTCCTATCTGATACATCACCCGTCTGCCATATTGCTGCTCAAGTTGCTTTGACTCATACTTGAATCGTTTTCGACGAGTTGCTAATAATCACCCTCGTCGTCAGATGCCAGATCAACCAACCAGGACAGAGATAATGAAAATAGAATAGAACTTAGGGGCTAGACGCCCGTCGAACTTGATCTCTTTATGCATTGCTGCCCAACCTGGGCTGATTCCGCTCCAGATCAAACCAGTAGGAAGTGGACGTTTAAGGCTCTAAGCAGATGAAGATGCACGGTCGTAGATAAATGCGCTCCCACCTCACTCCTTCCCCTAATATCCGGTTTCTGCTCTTTCTGACACTGCAATGCTCTCCTGACGTCTGCACCAAGGCTGAGAGGTATACGCAGCAAATAATGAGCTGGCCATGATGAGGACGATGGAGTGGCCAGCCGCCAGGTCTCTCCGTACATACTAACCCCCCTGGTTGAGTGCAGTAGATATGAGCAAAGCATGCGAGTATCCCTGTTCCCCGACGCGTATGAGAATTTGACGTGTAGCGCTCTCAACCAAACGATGAGCCTTTTTTCGAATGTTTCTGACTTCAAAAGTCATGGGCTCCTGGCGCAGCTCAGGAGGGAAAGCGGTTCGATAGTCTGGCGGATCGGCGTGTTCCATTAGTTTCAGCTAGAAGTCCCGACTTGTGACTCCGTAGTCCGTAGACTAACTAGGCTAAGAGGCCATTCCCATGTGCACCTGCTATCCAGTCGATGGGACCTCAGGAGGCTTGATTACCTGCATTCAAGTCAGCGACCATCATGAGGATACTCGTCGACTGCACGAGGAGCTCCCATCCAATCGACCAGCTCGCATCATGTACCTCTTGAACTGGCTGCGTCCTCATGTGTGTTTCAAGAAAGGACTGTATCGGCTGGGTGATGCAATGCGCTTTAGACTTTCGCTTCACCGCTACTACCATCTGGAAGAGGAATCCATTCATGATGCAACTGCAAGTGATACATCCAGTAGTGACCCTTAGCTCTGCCACGTCAAAAAAACGCAAAGATTGGTGGGTGAAAAGGGGGGGGGTTCCATACAGTCCATTATTGGCATTATTGGCAGATGGCACCACAACCATCACCACTTGGCGCTGCACCCGAAATGACCAGATGCAGTCGAAATCACCGCCGACTTGCACGCACAGGCAAATCACTGGCTGTCGATGCTGCTCAGTGAGGCAGTTGGCTTGCTCGGATTCCGTAAACCTGCAGCACCATCCCAGTCCGTCATCCCGCTTGGACGCTTTTTCCTGATTGCCCCTCTCTCGGTCGCACAGTGTGTGAGTCTCCTGAGAAATCCTGAGTCCTAAATAAGAACCCCGTTGATCCCCCCCCTCGTTCTCTTGTCTTTTGAATTCTTCATCTTCATCTACTTCATCATCACCATCATCATCATCATCATCATCAATATCATCATCGTCTTCACAACACGAGACTACTACTAACAGTCGACTTGACTCACTCTGATACCCCTCGACAATAAGACTCCAAAGGACAAACTACCACTACTACTACTCTTCTCCCCCACATCATCATCATCGACAGCTCTTCCCATCGCCTCTTCTCGCTTTCAAGGCTTTTGCTGCTCTTTGTTTCTGCTCTTATATATATCTATCTCTATTTCATCTCAAGTGTCCAATCCGTGGATCTTGGAATAAGAAAGAATTACCACACCCTGGCTCCCATCAACCCAGACTGCCCGTTGGAATACAACCCACCTCCCGGATAGGATCTGCTTTGCTTGTTGTTTCTGTTTTAGTTCATCCTCCTCCAGGCTTAGGTCTGAAAAAAGAAAAGCTTTGCATCGACAGATAACAGGTAGTTCCCTTGATCGTTTCCTTGCTGTTCCCCCTTTTTTTTTTCCTATTTTCTTTCTTCACTATTTCTCTCTCATACTGGACTGCTCGACAACTGGACCTCTTGATCGACAACCATCTCTGGCCAGAGCCACCCCATGTGGACTTCTGATCTTTGATATCTGCATTGCCAGATTGGACCTTCCTGTCTTGTGACAGCTTTATGAATGATGATTTCTCCCCTGGATGCCAATGTCTTCAGCAGCCGCTGTTAGACTGGACACTCAAAAGTGTTGCTTAATGTTGCACACTTGCACTTGATCTTCCTCAGGACTTCGTCTTGTTTTCCCTGACCTGGATCTCCCACTCCAAGCCTGGGGTGGGAATTGGACTCTTGACTGGATATTTGGCCCCAATGACCATGCCTCGGATACTTCTGGACCTTCTCTCTGCCATTGATGGATTGCAAATTATGTTTTGCTTTAGTACGCCATAGCTCCGTGAATCCCCGTGGACTCTTTTGAATATGCTTCTTCCTGGAAATCAGTATCACTTGTCATCATCGACTGCTTCTCTGGAATCAACACCTCATCTGATCTCTCTGGACCCACCATTCCCCTCGGCACTTTGTAGTCTCACATAGACTTCCTTTCCGAGGGACTATACGAAGGTGAAACAGGACCCCTCGCAGGACCGACTCCTCGACGTGTAGCGTGTCTCAGCATTGCTTTTTTTCTTTGATATCGCCATCATGACCAGCCTTCCCCGTTCATTGATTCTCGACATGGTAGACAACTCATCTTTCAACTCAACTGGACCTTGCAATGACATGACCAGGCCCCCCTTGATCGACGACTCCAACACCGACCACCTTGATGATGTCCGACAGCAAGCAAACGGCCTCTGACAATGGTGTCGCATCAGTCAAAATCTGGATCTTAGGATGGCCTCCTTTCATTTATTTTCAAGCAATGTCTTTACTATAATATCTCTTGTGAAAGAAAGGTGGATTACTGACTCCAGTTGCGTCTTTTAGTCTTGTGCGTGTCTTTTTGACTACTGCTCTCCAGTCATAGCTGGATTTATAAATCACAATCACAATGTCTTGCACTATCAAGAACGACCCGGAGCGGGTTTCTCTGTCCCAGTCAGCTCTGCAAAATATGGACCAGATCTCTCAGCCGAGACACACCCAGGGAATCTCAAATATGGCCCCAAGAATGATCCAGGATGATGACCTTTCAAGCCAGGATAACTTCTCTTTGTGCTCCAGTACACATCATAGCCATGGAACCGATCTGAAGTCATGGGGTTTGAGCGACGCAGATGCACTCGATCATGGTGTCATCTCGTCGAGCAAGCCCGAATCTCCTGAAGTTCAAATGCTTTCTTTCTCTTTGTCTCAACAGCTTCTACCTACTACCGTGGGACCCAGTGATGTGATCTACCACACAGGAGCCGATTACCAGGACATCGGAGAACATAATGACCTGGACTTCTCACATGCTCATGATTTCAGCCATTACTCTTCCCTGGTGGACTTTGCTGCTTATGATAATGATGCTTGTGGCCAGAATGGAACACAACCCTGCACTCCTGATGATGCTCTTTCCGTTGGGCATAGCTCTCACACTGATACCACCAATGACACATGGAATTCCCTCATGGCAGACACCCGAAGCTACCACGCATCTACCCTGGATCACCTTGCCACCAACCTCTTTCAACCTATGCCTGTTTCTCCCCCATTGACTGAAGCAAGCAATGACATTTCCGTCACTTCTTCCTGCTCCCACACTGGATACCCCTCATTCATGACCCACGAGGATGCCATGCTCAAGGATGTCACCGCAACTCCGCTTACAAGCCACGGAATCAACTTAGGAGATCCTCTCTTTCCTCTCACCCCGCCTCTCAGTGAGCAGGATCCGAACAGGTTAGTACTGACTTGTCACGGATGACTGTGCCCTCAAGTAAGATGTATATTGACTTGGTTTTTGTTTTTGTTCTCACAGGACCATCCGCCCTTCCAAAAATGCTCGCAGACCCACTCTGCAGACATCTTCCCCCACATCTCAATCCCAGGTCAAGCAGGAGGAATTCTTCCCCCCCCTCCCGGTGAGGGAACCATCCCGTCAGAGATCCAAGGAGAACACAGAGTCGCGGAACCCCCGCGACCACCCATACTATTCCTATCCAACCCATAGTGATGGAAAGTACTACTGCCCATTTGCCAATGGAGACAAGTCATGCAACCATCCCCCGACCACCCAAAAATGCGCCTACCAGTGAGTACCAATTGATATTCTTTTGGCCGGCGATTCAACAAATACTGATTGGATCGACAGCAAATACCTTGATTCTCACTTGAAGCCATACCGTTGCAAGGCTCCCGCTTGCATTGAGGCGCAGTTGCAGTTCTCATCCAATGCGTGCCTGTTCCGCCACGAGCGTGAGGCTCATGGATTGCACGGCCATGGCGAGAACCCCCACCTTTGCCTTTTCGATGGATGTGACCGATCCATTCCGGGGTCTGGTTTCCCTCGCAGATGGAACCTGTTCGACCACATGCGTCGTGTCCACGACTATGCCTCTTCGGAGAGACCGAGCTCCCCCGAGACTTCTCCTTCCGGAATTCAAGCTCCCAAGAAGAAGGAAACTGCTGGACGGAAGCGCAGAGTCACTGGGACCTCTGGTGCGCAGACCTTGAAGAGAACAAGATCCACCCAGTCCCACACGAACCCATTGAAGGCCGCGCAACATGCCACCAGCCAGCACAGCCAGAGACTTCAAAACGCGGAGAGAAACTACTACAACTGCCGCGCTCGGCTGCTCGAGGAGATCAGCAACCTCACCCCCCAGGATGGCTCGATGCATGAGAAGGTCAATGCCAGCCTTCAGGAGCTGATCACCCTGGGACTGAACTTCCGTCGCATTGACGCCAGCCAGGCTGCTGCTCAGCTTCCCAACGGACTCCCCGCGTGAACGCACTATTTGGCCTCACCTCTTCTTCTTTTGACTTTTCTCCCTTATCAAGATGTCCCATCTGCGATTCTATCTTTGGAATCCTGGTTTCTCATGATGCTCGGAATCCGCAATGGGGTCATATCCTGATACATGAGGAAAAACCACAGACACGCCCCGGAAAGCTTTCCATATTGGTTATTGGATCTGCTATTTTGTGTCCCAAGGATTTTCCCTCTCATGCACCCGAGAGTTTCCGCCATGACTTACACGCCTTGCGCTAGTAACGTCTTGCATCGGAGCTCTTTCTTTGAACAAAGTACCGGACTCTATCCTGGGCCGGTACGGTGGAAGCGTCAAACTCCCAAGGTGGCACCGCTCCTTCGCTAAAGGCGCAGCGGGGAGCCTGCATTTTTCGGAAGCCAAGAGACGGATGACAAGATTCATCTCAGTAGAAAAGGGCTGTGCCATTTTCTATGTTCCTGGCTTTGACGCTTTTTCGCTTCTGCGGAGGTACAGGTGTACACTCCATATTTGTTTTGTATAACATTTTATAATGGGTGGAACTCGTGTTATGCAGCTGATCCCTCTGAGGGACTCGAAAACAGAACCAAAATCTGGGACAGACAGGACAGAAAACACATGTACGGGGAATAGCGTACATGGGAAGGATTCTATTTACTTCGGGTATTTACTTTATCTTAGACTCTTCCCCCCCCCCCTGTTTCTATTTGATTGTTTCTTCGTTCTTTTGATGTTGGGATATTGTTTTTTTTTGTTTCGTCTTTTGGTGTGAATACTTTGTCGTTGAAAAGTTGATATATATAGCAATTCTTTGATTTGACATCTTCGTCCTCTTCTGTAGGAGTATCGTATCGTACCACTTCGAGAACTATGAGAGCTTCGACAGATAACAGACAGAAGTTCCTAGGTCTATGTATTGTATAGTATAGTATAGGGAATTCATTAATCATGACAACCACAGCCGTGGCCCATTGCAACCCAACCCAAGAGAAAGAAAAAAAAAAAAAAAAGAACGACCAAAGCCCAGAAACTTTTTTTCTCTCGCTGCATGGCACGACATAACCTGACACAATCTAAAGCCCATTCTCGCCGGCAAATTCCGCATTCAGGAACCGCACAAACGCATCCCCGACCTGGGCAGGCGCCAGCCCGCCCTTCACGGCCGACGCATGACTCCCGACATACGCGCGGTTGAGGCCGATCCACTGTCTGCGTAGGCGCTGCAGGCGCGGCAGGGCAAGGATGCCACCGGCGGCGGCCAGCTCGTCCGACGCGGCTGCGGTGGCGACGTGCGCGGGGACGAAGATGGGGGCCGCGGCGTCGGGGACGGGGATGGCGATGCCGCGCGGGTCGGGGGACTGGGCGAGGGCGGACTCGGCGGAGGGGGTGGCGAGGGTGAAGGTGCGGATGGCGGCGACGATGGAGGAGGTGCATTTCTCCATGCTGTAGAGGGCGGAGGAGTCGGTTGCTGTGGGCTGGACGGTGGCCTGGTGGGGTTTGATGCGTGGCCGGTTGATGGTGCGGGTGCGCGCTGAGGCTGTTGCGGAGGTGCCGATGCTGGCGGTGTCGGCGAGGGTGCTTGCTGCGAGGGTGTTGGTGAGGGCTGCGACTTGCGCGCTGGGGTCTGGGAGGGTGGGTGTTGTGGATGGGTGTGGGAGGCCTGTGAGCGCGGTCCAAATCTCGGCGATGGGTGGCTCCCGATCGCTCCAGGGGACGGTATAGAGGGGCTTGTCCCAGCGGCTGTGGGTGCTGGGTTCTTCGTAGCGAAAGATGAGGTTGTTGAGGAGGTCCGGGGGGTAGGGCTCTTCCGTATCTTCATCCTCTGAATTGGGCGAGGTGTCGCTGGTTGGGGTCGACTGGGTCTCCGGGGATATTCCCTGACTCGCAGTGTTCTCCTCCGCGACTTTCTCGCGCTGCGCATCTCGACGACGGATGCGCGCTTCGTTGTTGGCGACGCACTGGTCAACGGGAGAGCCGACATGCACCTACAAGCGCTTAGCCCGTGAACATCCCGCACAGAAAAAAAATAAAATAAATAAATAAAAAAATAGAAAAGGGGGGAGGGCATACTAACCACACAACTCGTCGTCCCCAGCGCTTTCGCCTCACACCACAACTGATACCGGTACCCCTTGATGTAATTCATCCCATCCAAGATCACGAAACTGTCGCGGCCCAGCGCCCGCTTCGCCCGCGTATACGCAACCCCGCGCGCCTCCTTCTCCGTCCGGGCATTGTCATACACGGTCCGTGGATGCGACGCATCGTGTGTGGGCACAATGTGCACCTTGTACCGGGGTCTGGATGCGGGGATGGCGCCAGAGTTGAAGAGCTCGTCTTGCGTCGCCTCGAGGAGCGAGGCGAGCTGCTGCGCGCGATACGAGAGACCGGAGCAGGGATACCCCGAGAGAATGATGAGCTGAAGGGATAGTCGTTAGTAGGTTCGGTGGGAGTGCTGGTGTTCATGATTCAATCAAGCTTACCGGCATGGTAGAGTGTGTTTGATCATTTGATGACGGATTGGATTGTTGCGTCTGGCGGAGACTTTTTTTTTCTTGCGGGGTTGGCGGGGTGCATGTGACTTGTTGATAGCACAGATTCACAGATATATACTCTGTCAGATCAGCAATTCAACTACAATGATAACAGAACACTGGATTTGCTAATTGATACATATTAGAGCAACTTCTTGCTCCCCAGTTCCTTCATATGCGTGGTGTGTATTATGACTGTCTAGTAATCATAATATTCTACTTTAATGCCGAGTCATTAATGTCATTATGCAACGCCAATTCTATATACTTTTTTCATGCTCCCATTCCAGCTCATTTTAATTGATCCGGAGCCCATCGGATTTCATACCCAAACACCGTCCTCCGAAGCAATTCGTCCTGTCGTTCCGTCAGTAGCTGCGATCCCAAAGCGAGTGGGCAAACCTACACCTGGGTCGTTCTCGAACAAAACCGTATCCATAACCTTCTCGAATACATTGGTGACCTCAAACCCACTATTCTCCGCCCGCGGAAAGAAAGTCTGCGTCCTGGGAAGGAACCAGGGCTCGTAGGGAGTAAAGACTACCAGCGCGACCGCGTCGCTTGTCTTCTTCAGGCATTGCTGCATGATCTTGATTAGGTTGGGGTGCTCGGGATAGTTGTACACGACATCCGCCATGATCAAGAGATCAAACCCCTTCCCTCCCTCAGGCAGATATTCAAACAGTGGTTCTACCGGATTCCCCCATTTATATCCATCGACGTGAAGGGATGACGAGCTGGGGATCATCGGCGCCGCCAGCGAGGCGTTGTGTCGCATGTTTTCCACCAGCTCCGGATCGGGGTAATCGGTCATGACGACGGTGCGGGCTCCCTTGACTGCGCTGATGATGCTGGGAACACCAGCAGCGGCGCCGATCTCCAATACATCTTTCCCTTCGACAAGTCTGCTGGCGTGTTCTTCTAGGTAGGTGGAGCTCGTGCGGCCGGCGTTCCACAGCAGGTCGCCCTCCAGAGACGGTCAGTCGGCGAACAGTAAGCGAAAAGCTTGGATCAGCGTGTTCGTACGTAGAGAGCATGGCTGCCGACCAGGCGCACGCGCACGGTCTCGCCTGAGAGCATCTGATGCTCCGCGAAGGTGGGCTCTTTCTCAGGCGGGTAGAAGCCTTCGGGATCTTTGAAGGTATCCCCGAACCCGAGGAAGTCATCTTCGGAAGACATAATGCGAATGAATTGAAGGAATTGGGACAATAGAAAGATAGGACCAGTTACAGGAATAACAACCACCAGGTCTGTCTTCGCAATCTCGATAAATTCATAAATTCTCTATCGGGCGATAGTGGGGTAGTTCCAGAAACAAACTAGCGTAAACTTTTCTGCTGATGCTGATGCTGTCACATGAGATCACGTGGACGTATCCCCACAGCTGCCGAGGCTTTTGCTGGCTGACAGTACCGTACAGAAACATACACCGTGGTACCTGCAGCGGGCAGCCAGAACCCCGCATGGAGGTGCGCAGAGATACATACCGGATACAAATCGGGTAATCATCGGGGTCGCTGGGTCTGGAAGAAAATCATCATTATTTGGTCTAAAGGCTTAAGAGTCTAGTGCTCCAAGAGATGATGATGGGGTCATGGGGATATTGTCGATCAGTCGCATAGTTCACTTGTCTAGCTGCTAGTGTGCCAGCATCTTGGAATGACGCTCTGGAGTCTCTCTTCTGTACTGCACTTGATCTATCATAGGCTTTCTCCTCTTCCTCCTCCTCCTCCTCCTCCTCCTTCTTCTTGGCTGGCCTTTTCCTTGGTCGTAACAGCGTCATCACGGCTTGAATACTTTTTAGTTTTTCAGTCTTTTCCCTCTTCCTTCTATTCTTCCCGGACGTTATCCCCCGCGGTGTCTCTACTCTCTAGTCGAACCCCACGTGTTGTCGATTATCTTCTCTTCTCTTTCCTCTCGTCTTGCCTCTTTTCCCTAGCTCACTACTTTTCACCATCATCTCCTCCATCACGCCATTATCAAATATCAGGGTTGCTATAACCTCAAGCATACTAGTACTATCCTAGTCAATCGACCGGTATCAGCCCATAGATACAGATCCCAACCCTCCATCCGCTTCCCAGCCTTATCTCCGTCCCTCCGCCGGTCGAGTCGAGAAGAAACGGGTCTTATTTCAAAACACAGTTGCATCTCGTCTCTTTTTCCTCCGCGCAAGAAAAACTCCCATCATGGACACTTCCACCCGCAACCTTCATTCCATCACCCACTCCAAGCTCCAGGGCTCCAACATACCCATCCCATCCTCCTCGGTCACACTCGGATACACCCCCTCCGCGATGGCAGCCCAACCGCAGAACAACCCGGCCTTCGCACCCGCCAACCAAGCATCATACAGCGCTGTCCTCCCTGCCTCGTCAGCGACAGCTCACCCTCCCTTCCAAGCCCCTGGCCAGCAATATCATTACAGCCAAAACCCCGCCTCCCTCAGTGGTGTCCCGATGCAACCGTCTTCCTCGACAGCGCCAGCACCAGCCTCCGCAGACAGCCACCCCCACCAACCCACCGGTTCGGGGGGTCCGTTGGCGACGGCGCCCTTCCTACGAGACTTTAGTCTTGTCGCTGAAGCGGCGAAACGGGCGCAGATGTCGGTTGTGCTTCGGGATCTGGAAAGCGTTACTCTATAATGGGTGTTTTGTTGTCGCTACATTCGCCGGAGCGATCGGACTACGAGGCGGGAGGGCTGTTGCTCGCCATTTTCCTTTTTTTTTTTTCTGATTTCATATACTACTATAATCTATCACTGGAGTTTTTACACGGAGAATAAGGTGGGATGGACCGGCGCATTTGGGGGTGTGGTGGGGGTGTATGAGCATATCTCTCTTTTTGTCTTTTTTTTTTCCCCGTCTCCTTCTCCTTTACAATTTAGATACACTCTTCTTTATCTTCCCTCGACAATTTCCAATTTCAAAAAGGAAACGGGAATACTCCCAAGTCCTGGACTTGTGACTTCTCATTGAACTACGGAATATCTACCCTGTCCAGAACGGACATGTAACCAATCGCTTTTACAATGACCAATGGGCCTTGGCCTCCGTCGGCTCAATGCGCATTGTACTTAACCATCTTGAGATCGGAGTTGAGTATCCAATAGATACTTGCGACGATGTTTTCTATCACAGGAACGGAGTAGGTAGGCTATCTAGTCTATCCGTACCCTAGGCACGATAGATAACGCCCAAACGATGGAAGCGAGCGAGCGTGGCCACCGGCCGAAGCCATTCTGGGGCGTCAAAGCGATTGAGGCATCCTTAGTGAAAGATTCATCTCGCTCGGACAATTGCAGCTGCCAGTTGCACTTGCACCTTGCTGTAGGCTAAGCCGCTTACCGCAAATATACTAGGTTGGAACTGATGGGACGAAAACCCCTGTCGATACATCGAGGTACCGATTGGTGCGCGTATATTGGGAAAAGTCTTGTCCTGTTTTGAATTCGACTTGTCTATAAAAAAAAGGATGTAGATAGGCTGCGGGAAAACATACATGCATGTTTTTTGTACATGGTTGCCTGGGGATTTCCAAGAATAGGAATCGATGGAAGATGGAAGGAGAGGAAAACACAGTTTATGAACAGGAACGAATTGGCTGCACCCAACGCCGAGCTATGCTGCAAAAAAAAAAAAAAAAAAAAGGATTAGGAAAATATTGGAGCGACTTTCTTTTGGACAAATTGGAAATTAGAGGATTAGGAAAAAGAGAAAGAAAGTGGTATATGAATATGGCTGGAAAATGGTGAGTTGGAACCTGGGAACTGTTTTTGCTGCCTCAGGGACCCGTGAGGATTCACTTGGCACGACGAAGTATAACCGAGATGGTTTGATCTCGGCAAGGTATGTCCAGATTCGAGTAAGTGAAGCGATGCGATCAATATGACTGACATGTCGTCCACAGACGCATCAGATATCAGCCGAGGAGCCGATCAGATTCGGCTGTGAGATACTCGCCAGAGGGCCAGGCCCATTCCGCTTCCGCTTCGAGAACTCGAACGTCGACAGCCGCCTGCTCAGCATGCGGGTCGGCGGCGACCAGCTATCAAAGGAGAGGATGGACAGCGGTCTCAGGCGCGGCGCTCCAGACACTGCGAGGGGCGCCTTCTCCGCAACGGGAGGGATCCCCGAGGAAGTCGAGCCGCGCGGGGACGCCTCGGCCATGAGCATCGACTGGCGCCGGCTTCGGATCTTGTTGGCCATGTGGCTCTTGGGGTCCAGCTGCAGGGTGAAATCCTCCTTGATGTCGTCGAGAGCGTAGGAGAAGCGGTGCAGCAGCCGGGGTTTCTCGGCAATGGAGGGTTCGCGCTGCTCGAGGCCGTAGAGGTGCAGGGGGGTCGAGTCGGGCGAGTCTTCTCGCAGCGGGGTGGAATAGTATCGGCGGACGGGGGAGATGGGTCTCCTGCGCCGTTGGGGGACGGGAAATGAGAAGACGGGTTGGTTGTGTTGGGAGACGGGACTGCTGGGGTACGAGGATTCCCGGGAGGAATCCGTGGCTGATGATGTCGACATGATTGCCGCTTCGGATGTGGTATATAGGAGATGTTGGTGATGAGGATGATAATATAGAATGATATTCGAGTATCACGACGATAACTGATAAGTGATAAGTGGTGGGAGAATGGAGGTGTGACGATGAGAGTGAGTGTGTCAGGATTAAACTCAGACTCAGGAGATCCACGCAGAAAACATTCTTGTTCGGTGATCTGATCTCGGTGTGAGAGTTTTACTTGGGAAGAACAGGGAACAAAAAGTAACGGCTCTAATAATTGACCAGAGTGGAACTGCCCTCGTTTTTCTTTTCTTTTCCTTTCTTCTCCTGTCTTGCTGTATCCGAGTCCGTCCTACATCCAAAAGATTCGCCCTGTACCACTGCATTCTGTGTTTCCTGCCACCTGCTGCTGCTGCTCTCTATTTTTTTTCGATTCGTCCCCTCGCAGCATATGTCACTACTCACTACTTTAGTACTCGGTACAAGTCCATGGTTCATGCTCCTGGTCCCCTGAACAAGCAGATCATCATCACAGTCCGGCTGATCTGAATGGAAGAAGATCTGAAACGCCCAACCGAGCCGTTATCCGATGGGAAACAGATCATCAGAACTGACCGGGGTGGCTGACTCGCACGTCTTTTATTCGCCAGGTGACGCAGCACTTGACGTTGCCACAAACATCTGGCAACGCTTGATCGCATTGCATTATGGCCTATGGGCTTATGCGGTTCGAGCTATATATAATCTATGCTCTGCTGGGTGCTTGACTGCTTGTCCGCCTCGTCTCCAGTCTTGCGGTTACATGCCGTATGTAGGTACGTACCATGTACGCTGTAAGTGCTATGGAACTGCTAAAGCTTCCTGACATGACGACTGGAGTGGTTGGTGGGGTTCCATCCAAATACCCATGGTCCCAGTGCATGGCCCACGGGAAGCAGAGATCCGATCAGAAGCGAAGAACTCGAGAAATAATAGAATAGGGGGAAATAGGATCTGTACGGAGTAAGGGATAATAATCAAGAATACAGGAACAACATGTCTTACACCCAATTCCAACAATAATGATTATGATGGGTCGACTCCGCCACACTCCCAGCTATATAGCCTACTGTGTACGGGTGTTGTGATATCTCGATTCGATTGTCTTTTCGATATGATCTTCAGGTACAAGTGATGGCAGCTGGCAGCTGGCAGCTTGCACATTGAACTTTGAGTACTACTCGGAGCCTCGGAGGTTAACTACTTACCATCCAGCAGTCGTCGTTCAGGTTCCCCCCAAGAAAAAGGAACAAAAGAAGAAAAAGAAAAAAAAAAAAAGCCAAGCTCGCCTCGGGGAAATCCTTAGCCACTAGTTATTTAAAGCGATCTGCCCCCCTGCAAGGTGAAACAGACTACCAAAAAGGCGTCTAGCCGAACCAAACTATGAACTTCTGAAGTCTTGGCCTGCTGGCCATGGTGAGCTGGAGGGTGCAGACTTCAGAGCGTATGGGAGTAGAGTATAGATAGTATCATGTCCCTAAATCTGTGCATAGTATGAATTACTGGGAAAGGAGTTGGTACCTAGGAACCCGCTGCATACAATACAATCCTGCCGCAGTTTGAACTGGACCCAGCATCCGGTATGCCGCAAATGGCAGGGGAGCCGAGCAGACCTGGCTTACTGCTGCATCTAGGCTAGGAGGTAGTCGGACATTGCCAAACAGAAAACTGTTGCCAGGCTAATGGATCCAACCTCCGAGGAAGGAGAAAATCAAACCTGGGGAAAAAATAAACAAGGGGAAAAAAAAAATATAACCTGGCAAGACTGGGAGTCGAACCCAGGCCTCTTGCGAGAGTGCATTGCTTCTACTAGTTGACTAGAGAAAGCTAACCCATAACTTGAGTGCACCACCTTAACCACTCGGTCATCTTGCCATATTGGTTGAAAAATTGGGCAACTTTTAGCATCATAAAGCTTGAATCTTTTCGTCTCTCTTCCGTCCCTTCTCAACATAGTTGAATCCTATGCCTTGTGGCCTGTGGGTAGCATGCCACAAAAATCAAATGCTGTCTATGTCATGTTCTCAATGAAGACCACCGAGCGAACCCGGTCATTGATCACTGGTATCTACGAACCAATCAACTCATCCAGACGATAATAAACTCCCTGGCCAGGTAGCAGGCTTCCAGTGACAACCTCGTTCTCAATCTCAATACTTGCTTGGTGGAGTGAACCTTTCTTTTCGCGCTCTACCATGTAAGTATATCTCCACTCTTGCAGGTTTCCCGCGATATCCGTAGGACCTTGCACACTCTCTTTGGCAGACACGACCACTCGGCCAGCAGTCGCTTTTCCCACGGCGTAAGATCTATCGGGTGATATCTGGATTTTTTTCCTCGGGCTGTCGCTGTCTATGCGATATCCGCGGCAGGCTTAGAACCAGTGCACGGGGGAATAAATATAAGGGTTCTTGTCGCGCAACTTTCCCCGTCGGTGATTGTATTCAACCCCGGCGTCTGGGATATACTACGTATCCTGGATTCAGGCATGCGGTGAATCAAGGACATCTGCCTATCCCGATGACTGGAGCTCTTCAAAATGCCCCTTTCTGAAGTACAGTAGTCACATAACCATTATTATCACATCGAAAGGAAAGCGCAGATCGATCATGAACTGGGTGGTAGGACGTTCCTAAAAACTGGCGATGTTCTCTAGACAGGCCAGACCTATCTACAGAAGTGCGTCCAGAAAGAAAGAGTCTGCCGGTTGTGAACCGCGCCCAGTGTTGACTTGACGCAGCTTTTCCACCCTTTTGTCCAGACCATCCCTGAGAAGTAAAGTATAAAAACATCAACAACAAAAGTGAATGGAAAGCAACCGAAGTATCCGACCAGCAAGCAAACCACCCATGCGAGGATATATTAAACGCTAGTAACTCCGTAGGGTAGTAGATAGAAGAGAAACCAAAAAAAAATGAAAGAAAAAAAAAAGAAAGCATGGTAAGACTGGGAGTCGAACCCAGGCCTCTTGCGAGAGTGCATTGCTTCTACTAGTTGTCTAGTAGAAAGCTAACCCATAACTTGAGTGCACCACCTTAACCACTCGGTCATCTTACCATTACTTGGTAAAAGTGGATGACAAAGCTATCTACAGCCAGCAGAAATAATCATTATCATTCCGATGAAGGGATAACTCAATCAGTACAGTCCTCATAGGCTCATACCTTATCCACCGCAGTGCCATGGTTATGCGCAAAAGCTTGATGCTAAAGTCAGTACTCAGTAGTCGGTACACTAACCAGTCTGCGGCTGGCCTGCCTTCCGTACTAACTCTACCATCATCCATCAGGCTTAGTTTTCCGCCTCAGCACTTCGGGCAACGTTCTGGAGAAGGACGCGTACTGCGACAAAATGCGTAAGCTGGGAGCCACGTAATGGGCCAGTGACGAGGCCTTTTCTCCAGACAGAATAGTGTTCTGTTTGTCGGGTGGGCCGCGCGTGAAGTCCTTCGAGGATCGAAGTTTATCGAGGTCATACTCAAGTTGTCAACACGATGGAGAAATATTGGAGGCACAAGGATAGCCGCTGTCTGGGTATATCTATCTAATCTGGTGCGGTATCAAATCAATCCGTGCGCCATGAAGCCATGTCTAAGTACGTATTGAACATCCCATCATAACACAATTGAAAAAGAGAGAGAGAGAGAAAAAGAATAGAAAAAAAAGATCAGTATTAGTGATCGGCCAAGGACTCGGTCAATCCACTTCACGGAAACCGAATAGCCCAGTATTCAGTCTGAATGTGAGATCCAGATCCTCTGATTTGGCCCGACACCTCATCCAGGGGAATGACAGAATCTATGGTAGTATAGCAGTTGCTCATTGTCATTCAACCATTAGTCATGCAGCGTCCCTCGTCGTCATCATCATCATATAACCTCTATAGGGTTCACATCACAAAAAGAAGATTGACATCTGTCCCCCCGTCAGCCAGCTGGAGAGTCAACGCCCTTCGCGGTTTACTCACCTAGAGGATGGCTGCAGCTCAACTGCGGCTTCTGTGTATACTTGCCCTCCAGCTCGGCACGGATTGAGTTCAGCAGCTGCAGATAGCTCTGGTTCGGCCGCTGCTTCTGTGACTTGATGAAGGCCCAGCTCAGGGCACCACGGGCTTCTCCGTCTTGGAAAGTGTCCGCTCTGAGGCGTTGTAGGTCAGCGGGATGCGCACGAACCACACCCAATATCACTTACGATGTCTGAGTATCCTTGGAGCCGGAAAACATGACTACATCCGCAGGGGAGGTCTTGGTCATGACTGTTCGCTGGCGCGCGGAATCACCGATGGCGGCTTTCTTGAGGAAGCCGATAGCTGTCATGGCGACTCCACTCAAGTCACCTTTCCCATATGAGGCTAAGGCGCTGAAAAGGTCTTGTGCTGCTTCTTTGGCAAGGTTGGGCTCTTTCAGGATACCCTACACGCCGGTTAGACAATGTCTGCCACACAAAATTGCGGAGACTCTGACCTGAGTTGAGTAGACATATGGCAAATCTAAAGCAGTTCCCGAATGGCAGGAGTCGAATATAGCCGTTAGGCGGACCCCAGGTTGCAACGGCCGGACCCTACACCAGTAAGCATAAGAGACAGTTGCGAGGCGAAACAGGGAACCAACATGATGTTATGCATCTCGTCGTCAACGATGTGGCCCGCAACTCGGTAGTCAACAGGATAAATGACATCGTCGTATCCTACGATGATTAGTACATTCTGCCTTTCGCGACCAGAAAAAAAAAATAAATTTCAACTCACCATCTTCCTCATCACCGTCAAGATCGGGGGTTCTTCCGCCGTGCCCTGAGAACACAGTTTAGAACGGCTATACGACACCAGACAAGCGACATAAGCAACTCACCCGAGAAATGAATGAACAACGAATCATTCGGCTGCGCGTCTTTGACCAACCACTGCATCGCCCGCAGTATATTGATCTTCGTCGGAACACTCATCGGATTCTTCTGGTCGTCGGTGAGGATGACCATATCCTCTCTCCGATACCCAAACCGCTCGTGGAGAAAGGTCGACATGTTGGTGACATCGTTGATACACCCGCGTAACTGATTCGGCTGCCCGATGTAGTTGATTCCGATCAGGAGGGCTCTGCGCCGACCGGTGCACTCCGAGTACTGGAAGCGATAGTTCGAGGGCGCGCCTTTACCGAAGGACTGCGACTCGCGGGGTGGACGTGGGGGGAGGCTGGGGTTTGTCCATGATCGCGAATGTCCTGTGCTGAGGTTAGATGGCGATGTTCGGTTTCAGTTCGTAAACATATTAGACTTTCTTCCGCGCTTACCATGCTGAGGATGCTGGTATGGGGATGGCGAGTGGGGAGGTGGCGTGGAATAAGGCGAAGGATAATTCCCGTAGGTTGGGGGAGGAGAGTAGGAGTGGGCTGGAGGAGGAGGAGGTCCTTGAGGCGGATATGGCGGGTATCTGAGAATACATCAGCCGTTGAAGGCTTTGAAGCATACACAATGTGAACTCAAGGAATCTTACTGGTAAGAGTGCGGCGGCCACTGCGACTGTGGAGGAGGGTAGCCACCAGACCAACCCGGAGGGGGAGGTGCAGAGTTACGGTGGTACATCAATCAATCAAAGGTGTTGTGGTAAAGTAGTCGCTGTGCTGAGTGCAACGACTGTTCAAGGCGATGTGGTCGAGTGTCAGCAATTGATGCTTATTTTGTTTATTTATGATTGTGAGCCAAGCGGTCTGGGGATCAAACTAGATATCTAGATCAACAATGGGAAAGGGGGGGGGTATCTCGAGGCTAATAAAGAGCAGGAAGAGGTGTACAAAAGGTGACGATTGATAATGAACCTGAATTGATCATCACCATCATCGCCATTTTAAACCCGATTGATACTGAGTTATGGGCTTAGCTTAGTCGTAGTGTCTCTCTCTCTCTCTCTCTCTCTCTTTCTCTTTCTCTCTGTGCCCCTCCGAGGCACCAAGGCCAACAACAGGCTGGCTGATTGATGGATACATCGGCAACTGTGGGGAGCCCGCTGACGAAGGCACGCTCTGGTTGGCCAGCCAAGTTGCCAAGCGGGTCACATGACACCGGGCACACAGCATAAGGGCAATGGAGCGGTATGCATGTTGCTTTATTTGGGGTTGGGTTTCACTGCCGAGGGAGTACTCTGTAGAGAGAGAGAGAGAGAGAGAGAGAGGAGATCATCAAAGAGCATGGCAAAATAAGTTATCTATCTACTAGACTACTAACTAAACTAGGTGGTCCATGTACACCATGTACACCATGTACACCGCCGTCGATGCACTCTAACGTGGTCGTTTTGCCTCTCAACCAATGTCCCGAAAGTCGGCATCCTGATCCTCCCCCAGGGGCTAATTCATTCTAACTTCTATCTCCGTCTCAATCGAACAACCAAAATGACTAAATCCGAGTCTCAGCTGACTCAGTGATTGTCATCATTCATTCGTTCTTCGTCGATGATGCCAGTACTACTAGTCGGAGTCGACCTTCCGGAACATTCGGGCCCATCATTGCCATTTAGGCATCTACATTTCCCAGCCTTGGCTTGCAGATGGATGTGAATATTGAATTCATGATGAGAAGACCATGATTCGATCTCTTGGCTCGAGAGTCAACTTGGCCTTTCGGGTTCCCCGCATATTGGCATGTTAAATCTCGTAGGGCTGAGCGATGGGCTGAATGATCAATGATGAATGAAAGAAATCGGGATTCGGCTTTCCCAGTGCCCCGTCATCCTATTTCCTTGCCACAAGACATGGATGATGTATCTCCAGAGTAGTGGCGAACATTTTAGTGCCCCTGGCTATCAGTAATTCCGTATCCGACTATCCGTCCCTTTCAAGGTTGATTGAGGATCCGAGGTGGCTTTCTGGTGGTTAAGGGGTGGTCATGGAATGGACAGCCACTGGAGCCTCCACCTACTCGGACTTTTACTCCTTCCTGTCCGTGGAAATTACTTTTTTTTCGAAGGATAGTCAAGTAATCAAAAATTTCACTTTTGATTAGTATAGTTAGATGGCCTTTAATGTGAAATTCTTGAAGGGCTCGATTGTCTTACAGGAGATCGGTCATTCGTAATGTTTTCCGTTGACAACTTCCACCTCAGGGTTCCATCATGGTTATTGTCATGAATGTTTTGACCAAGACGAGCACATACAATGCTACCTCACCAAAATGTTCCTTATTTGTATCACCTTGGTAGCGAATATACGACGTTCCAGGACTCTCCAGGACCTGGATTCTCCACTAGAAAATTAAAGAGGCTCTGAGTTGAGCAGCAGATAAGCCTTATGCGTCCCTAGAGACCTGGATTTATATATTGTGGGAAAAGTTGGCTTTGCCAATTTTCGGCCAGGATCAGACTGTCAGGGTCCATGTTAGCTTATATGAAAAAAAAAAGAAAATCTCTGGGATGACCTCATTCTCGGGCTTATCGCACAGTCGCGTTCTCCCCCGGAGAAAGAAAATTTGTCCTCTCTTGTAGAAAGAACCACAGAGAGTCAATGAGCAGGCTTTCCAGACATCAAACAAGGACAATCCTTATGGAATTGGACGAGTCCTGAAAGTTGTCACTCGGCAGCGTAGGCAAAGTCTGCGATGACGATGGGCTGGATCGCTGACACGTCCATTGCCAGCTGGAGATCAAATGGATGTCATGGCTGGCTTAAATGTGATCTCCGGAACAAGATGGATGCCACCAAGGCCGTTATCGGCGTCCAAAACGGTTGCATTCTTGACGAGGCTGTCAGTTGCGTCCCAAGCGCTGACTCGGGGCCCTCGGGACACATCAACACTAACAGCAACGACAAAGAAAGCTCGCCGAGCAATCGTGACGGACCATGGTCCATGCGTCACATCAGACCTTCAATGCAAGCATGGGGGTCTAGCAGTCGTTATCGTCGCTGGGTGTGATCATCCCGTCTTAGCTCATATGCATTGCTGACGGACTTTACGGCTGGCGTAGCATGGGGGGCCTGCATTAATGCCATGGGAAAGTCTGGTGCCCTTCATAGTCAGACCATGATACCAGAACGGGCTTCTCACCCCCGCATCAGTCTGGCTGATCGAGGGAAGATACACAAGTGCTTACTTCTCCATGATAAGCATGATTCCGCCGGAAGGTTTTCCATTGGTGAATTTGAGAGTGTTGAGAAGCCCAGACGGCCACCTGCGCTCATGCATCATGCTGCGTGCCGCCTCAGAGCCATGATATAGAACAGGGAGCCTGTAGGGGGGGGGGAGAGAGAGAGTTCCGATAGGAAGGTTGATTCGTTTGTAGTTACTTTGTGGTCTTGACTTTTTTCCCGGGTGTCGTCCCCTTCTCCCAGCCTCGTCCAGCCTTGTTTGAGCCTTGGAGTTGTGCCTGTTTGATCATCATTTGGGTCTTTGAGGCAGTGCAAAGCGGGGGGGGGGTAAGGGGGCCAGATAGGATCCTGCTGTAGAAATGCATGCACCTCGAGACTCACGAGTTGAAACGTCACACAGATATTTGATATGAGGCCTTGATCGGATGATAACATGACACGGAATCATGGGATGATGCATACTGCATCGTTGCACGCTCTGTGTCCAGTTGGCGGGTATTCGATGCCTGAGAAACAGGGCAGCCACTGATTCTTTGTTTCAGGCTCTTTCAGGCTTCCGGATTGTTGAGGATGGCTCAGCCACCGGGACGACTGAGGATTCAGGAGAATGGCCGAATAATTGAGCCGCATTCTTTTTGTAGCGGTCAATCCCATCATTCTGAATCATGCTCCATTCTGGGTTGTTTAAGTTGGTATCCCGTATTACTGTGGGTTTTTCCCCCCCCCCTGTGGTGCGATAACTCGAACTGGCTAGTTTGAGGCGACAAAGTCCCCTCTCTAGGCAGCCAGTCACTTGAGTTTGGAATCCTGTCGACGATGAAAGGAGTACGGAGTAAACAGCGCGAAATCCCAGCAGATCGGTAGATTGGGTAATAACATGACACTCTCCTGAGTCTCCTCCCTTGTTTAGTTGTTTAGCGCTCAGATTGTCGCTTGAAAGAGCCCCATTCTATCCCTGGGTAGCCCACGCCGTTCGATCATTATCGGTGTGAGTGTGACTGAGCGAGCACTCTCGGGGCTTTCTGGACTGGACAGGTCTTACTTGGAGCTCTGGATCAGATACCCCAAAAGAACGGAAATGCGACTTGTTTTTAGCATTTCGACAGATAGTAATGTACTGCGCTGATGAGGTGACACAACAGAAGCGCAAACTCGACCACAAACACTAGTAGGAAGTCAGGGAGAAAAGAAAGAAACAGAACAGAGCCTTGTGCTTTTGCAATGATACCAAGTCACTCGCTTGGTTGGATTCAGGATATAGGTGTAGGCACTTTGGAACCGATATCCTGACTAGTAGTTACAGCGTACAGACCACATACAAACTCCGTAGACATCCTGTAAAAGTGTAAATCCACTTCATGATCCAGTCAACCGACGCCACTGGATCGAGTTGGCAACTGGGACCGAGTTGGCCGTCACAATGAGGCTCTGCTCGCGGTCTCTCTCTCTCTCTCTCTCTCTCTCTCTCTCTCCTCTTTCTCTCACACTAGAGTCACTCTCCCCTGAGCTCAGCGAGTGGCGTTTCTGGATCAGCATTCTATCTATTCGTTTCCCAGGGCCCTTGTGGGCTTATGTGGCTGCCAATGATGATGATTAAATTCTCGGCTGGATTTTGGAATGAAAATCATCCATCATTAATCAATAACCCGTCTGTTGCAAGGACCAATCGCATCCTGCAATATGAATCCTTTCCTGGAAGCTTAATGAACGAGCCTCAGAGAAGAGGCTGAAAATGACTTCTTCAACTACAAATGCTGCTCTGGCAGCTCTCTTTCCAAGAGGCGACATGCAAAGATGGGTTGCAGGATTGCCATAAAGGGAAAACCTTCATCAGATACTTCCTCCATTGCCATTCACTGCCAGCCTCATCGTCATCTCCATCGCAACCCCATCCTCATAACACTTCCCAACTATAACAACAACAAAAACCAACAACAACAACAATATATGACAACTTCTTGTTCCAATATCCCATTGACTGTTGCTGTTATAAGTTATTAGAGACATCAAAAGAGTCGACCTTTGCCTCACTCATGCTTTACTGGCGCCGCTCTTCCTCGTCCCTGCCGCTTCGGTCATGACAACCATGACCAGGAAGCTGGATTCCATCCCATACGATGTGTTCTACCAGATCGCCTCGAGCCTGGACTGCGATGACTTTGTCAATCTCAGTCGAGTCAATCGGGCGCTCCATTCGCTGATGCGAGAGGATTCGATTGCACGAAAGACAATCGAGGTATGTGTGGCTGATTCGTATTGATTCTGACAGTATCACCTGACATATCCCTAGAGTAATCTGCTGCACACGAAGGAAGGCCAAGAGGCGTACCGAGCCAAGTCGGGATATCGCAGAGCAGTTGGTCATCTGTTTGATATCAAGGAGGCTTTCGCTACCGCTCAACCATATTCGGCGTCGGTCTTAGCCTACGGGACTGCCTTTCTGTACAAACATGGCTCTCTTTGCTACATCCACAATAACGAGATCCGTGCTCTGAACGTGCACAGTGTTGATCGCGTGGAGCAGGTTCTGAACATCCCCAAAGTCATCTCCCGCGCCATCCCTGGCTGCGATCCGTTGCGCTATACCATCCGGGTTTCGCTCCTCAACTACAGTGACGGGATTCTGGCGTTCTTGGTAGAAATGGGCGAAGGGCTTGAGGCTTGGCTCCTTGCGGTCGATATGCGAAGAAAGACAGACGGCAGGAGCGGCCGTCTACGTCTCCGAGCGCCGCTACGGTCTACGCGGCGATTGTTCGTCCGACACAACAAGTCCTATCTGTACTACGGCGCGCAATCGGCTTTGAGCCATCACGGGTATCCGCAATGGGCAATCCACTGCGTTGATCTGGCTACCGGACGGCACGTCACCGACAAGCCCGTGGAGCTGGAGAAGCTCGTGGGTAATGAGATCGGCCAAACGGTCTGTTTCGAGGTGTACCAGGACCACCTGTACGCCGTGTCAACGCTAGTCGATTTCGAAGAGGAAGAAGTTGACTGGACCTCTCTGTACATGTATACCTGCATCGCGCCTCGCAGGAACCCGGGGATAGTAAAGCTCGCCGATGAATGGCGTCGACAGCACCGCGAGGGCCCTATTAACGAAAGCTGGTCGGATCTCTCGCTTCGAGTAGACGAAGCCACCAACCAACTCATGATCCTGGAGTGTCGGCGTGAATGGCGCAACGGAGGCAGTGATAATTGCCGCACGTATTACATGACGCCTCTCCCGTCGCCTGCTGAATTTCCTCGGAGTAAGCGACCGGAACACCGTCCATCACATAGCTCCATGGCTGTGAAATTACCGGACGATCCCTTAACAAAGACACTAGATTCATCCGATAAGCCGATCTACCAACAGGGCCGGAAACGACTACGCAGGTACTACCACTCAGAATACCCACTGGACAGGGACGATGATGGTCACAGCAGCAACAGCAGTAACAGCAGCAACAGCAGCGGCGGCAATAGCAGCGGCAACAGTCCCGGCATCTACACACCGCAACAACACCCGCGCCACGACTTCATCCTAGCCAAAACCAAATTCCGCACCTACAACCTCTCCGCCTCGAGCTTTGTCGATCTCGTCACCGACTCCCAACCGTCACGCCAAGGCAGCCACATCACACACGATCGCCTCCGCCTCCGTACCGTTTCGCGCAAACGCAAGAGCCCCATCGATGACTCCAGCAATATGCTTTACCCACCCGACCTCCATGACGAGGAAGGGAGCCTTCTCGAACACAGCGAGGAGCGCTTCGCCACCCGCGGAGTCCGCATGTGGCCACCCGACGACGCGCCTGCGGAGCTGACCCGTCTCCTCTGTCCGTCCACTCGGGTCGGGAAAATCCACGCCTCCGCTGATGAACGCTCGCTTGTCTACGCCGTGAACCAAGATGGTCTCTCCAGTGGCGTTCAGGCTATCGTGCTCATCAATTTCGATCCGACCATCCGGCACCCGGGTCTGAGGTGTCTCGCTGACAAGACGGACGACATTGAGCCTCTGCAATTGTGTCCGCCTCCGCAAGTCGGAGACTCTCCTCAGGAGCGCCAGGCGGTGCCATCTGTTCGGGAGGAGCCGGCCATGTATCTCAGCATTAATCATGGATATTGGCTTCGGTGAACGGATGGACTTACGGACTACGGCCACGGACACGGATATACGGAGTATTACATCCTAGATGACATGACAACAACCTAGCCCTGGTAATGATAATCAAATAAAGCAATACTCAACGTCCCACGAATCATCCCCAACCCTGCCTCGTAATCGTATCCTAGTAAGCACATACGAGTCATAGAAGTTGGACCTGAGTGTGTCCAAACTCCAAAGGACCCCGAGTATGAGACGTGTCCAATCGTCTGGACTGTCCTCGTACTTCTCACATAGATACCCAAGCACGACGCCTGACTCAAAAGCCTATTCTTTCGACTTCGCCAGACATGTAATGCAAGCCCAGCCCCGCCGCCATACCGAGTCAATAGCACGTAGCCATCCTCATTCTCAGTGATGACTACGATGCTGCTGCATAGCCACCATTCTGTGTAAGACTGGGGCTTTTGCTTGACCTGCTGGTCCAATCATACATGGCTGTGTTGATGGTGTCGTGGAGCACGGATACATCGCCTTAGATAGACCCTTTGTTGAGTTCTGATGGATGACGAGAGATGGACCTCGTGACCCATGCTATGGATGAATTGCAGCAGGATGGTGGATGTGAGTGGATGTGGAGTATTGTTGGGGTATCAATCATGTCTGAAGACGCGTAAGGGTAAGACTAGGCTAGTGCTCAGTAAGCATTATGATATCCTTCGATGGGCTCGCCTCGGCTATCCCGTGACAACGATCATACCAAGACGAAGGTTCTTCAAGCCGCGGGCTATTTCATCTCCCCGTTCCCGCTCCCATCCAACTCCGACACAGGCGCTGTTGACAATTCAACCGGCGGCCGTCGATACACACCCTGTGAAGGGTTGTAGCCTATATTTGGGTGGCCTACGGCCACAGGCGCCGATATACTCTGCAAAGCTTGTTTCCGCTGCCGGCGCTCCCACAGTGCCCATACAATGGAGGCCAGAGCGATGACTCCCAGCGGTACTCCGACGCCGGCGCCGATGGCCACGTCGTGGGATGTGGATGGCTCCGCTGTAGGGCAATCCTTGTCCGACGAATCGTCCGCTGGGGTGCAATTGTTTGATGTTGAGGTCGAGGTCGAGGTCGAGTTTGAGTATCCGGCCAGCGCTGCCACACCTAATAAAACCGAGCCTTTGTCTATCTGGAAAGGGTCCCCGACCTTGCATCCGAGTGAACCGTTGTTGATCACTACCGGCCCGCAGCAGTATTTGGAGTCGTCGCCGGCGTAGCCCATGTTGATAATGGGGAAGCCACTGTTTCGCATCGTATTGGCTGTATATGATGATTGAGTTAGTCTACATGATTATCGAGCGGTTCGAGCACATCCGCTGGTACAGAGTCCGAGGTGAGGGCAGGAAGACATACAGCATGGCGCAAAACACGCCGGCCCCCAATTCTTGTCCGTGCAGCTTCCACGCGAGAGTGCGTTGGCGCGATTCCCTTGTAAGTAGCACAAGCCATTGCTCAGACAGACATCGCCTATACTGCAGCAGTTCGACGTCCCATTTGCACGGCAAGGTACATCTCGCGTCGCCTCGCTTCCGTCGAGATTATAACATTTCGCGCTGGCCAGGCCGAGTCCTGCACAGAAGGCTAGACAGAGGGAAATTCTAGTCTTGGGGGATCGTCCCATTGTGCCGAACTTTCAGTTCCTTCCTAAAGACGAAGCGGTCGGTCCGAACACGTCTCAGACATTTAAGTTGAAGCAGAGACATCGGGATAATCACACAAATGCTCCCCAGGAACCGTAAGGCTGAGCAGGATCAGGGGACTTGTCTTAACCCCACAAAGCAGGGGCCAACAAGCGAAAACATCACGACACTCGCATTAAATGCTGAGGGTGACCACCAGCGTCATCGGTCATATCAAACCCTGCTTAGCTCGTGAGATTCTCTTTCCGACCACCTAAGATTGACAAGTACGAGTCAGGAACGAGGGCCAAAGAGCGTGAGCTGGCAAGTGGAGTCCCCATTTCACATTTGGGGCCATAGAGTCTTGGACTCTTGGATGGTTTCACAATTTTTGTAATAGAAGAGCCAGCCGCCCGTCACCATTGGGTTCGCTCTGAGTCCGTGCAGATTTTGTGACTCCTGAAGGAGAAATTTCTCTCGAGTTTCAATCTCGGTGGTCCACTGAGCCTCTCAACCAACACCCGCTGAAATTCGATCGAGATTGGTGCAATATTGACCCAAACCGCCCCCAAATTCTTCTAGGACCAGGGTGCACGCCGCTAGGGCCAAGGGGGCGTTGAGTCTCCACAGCCTGATCTGCACTCCGCAGGGTCGTCATGGATCGGGATTCTTGGGGTTAAAGAAGTACGGGTTTTCTCCCAGGGTTGTTTGAATTGAGAAGTATCGGGACTTGATCGAAGTGATCAGGCCTTTGGTTGAGTGATTTGAGCACTCCCGGTCTGAATCTACTAAGACGGTCAAACAGATGACAGGACCACTGAGATCATGGCTTAGTCGATTGATGATTGCTTGCCTTTTCAAATGAAAGATGAATAGAGAGGTGATACCGACTATCTCCAAGAGATATCGAAGACGAGAGTCCAAGGGCAAAGAAGACAAACTGAACTGGAAGCAGGTGCTAGCTCCCGAAAGGGCAGTTCCAAACATGCAGCCTCAGGCAGCATTCTCATCCAGCCAGACTATAGCCACCAGAACTGTATATTGACTCTCTCATATTCCTACACATTGTCTATCTACCTCAGCAAGAATAATCAATATGCCCACTGTCCAGAGTATAAGGATGACGGTAAACTCGCAAGTCTCCTCTAATCTTCGAAAGAAATGAGTGCTTCTATCTGCCTTGAGTGATCACTACCAAGCCTCGGCATGTAAACACGATAACCCTAGAACTGAGGTCGAGATCCTAAGATGGTATTATTAGAAAGATACGGACTGGACCAGATGGTCACGACAATAACATTACCCAAGATGAACCAAGTATGGCCAACCGCGCTGAGAAAAAGTAGTCAAAGCCAGCCCTAGCACATTGTAAGCTCCCTAATCGTCCCTATTACAGCCAATATCAATGACCAGTTGAGTTCCAGCTAAGCCAGAGTGTGACCAGCCTTCTAAACCTGCCTCTCCACCGTCTCGAAAGTAGCAGCAACGGGGCCGTCCTTCTCACCATGGGCAGCGACCTTGAGGTTACCTTCCGCTATCTCCTGTTCGAGCTCATCAAGTCTGCTACGTTTGTTAAGCTTCCGCCAGGCGGGAAGGCCGCTATCGAAGACTTCGTCCATTTCCTCCAGTGTATAACCCTTGGTTTCGGGGGCGGTAAAGAACATGTGGATGAACGCAGCAGAGTTGAAGGCAGCGAACTATGAGTTGTGAAGTTAGCCAGGATATTCCCCATCTGAGTAAAAAAGAAGGAAACACATACAATCATGTACATCTTCCAGTTGATCGACCACAACAGAGGCGGAACGAACAAGGCGAGAAGACAATTCCAGATCCAGTTCGAGGCGGTGGCAAGCGAGACGGCCTTTGCACGGACCTTGGCCGGGTAGATCTCCGCAGGGTACGTCCAGGAAGTAGGGCCAATGGTTGTGGCAAAGGAGCAGACGAAGAGGTACGAGAGTGCAATGATCGCCTTCCCAACTGCCGGGTGATCCGCCACAGTCCAGGAGATGGCATCTAGTTTAGGGTCGGTGTGTGGATTGGGCTTACCGAACCCAGCCTGCAGACCTCCTTCAATGTATAGGAAGATAGACTGGAGGGCGAAGCCGATCAAGATAGCAGGACGACGGCCGAATTTATCGAGGTAGAGGATAGCGGGCAAGGTCAGGGCTGTGTTCAGAATGTACTGGATAGAAGCAGTCAGGAGAGGGCTGCCGGCCCCTGTGCTCTGCATGATATACACAATGTAGTACATCATCACGTTCATACCTAGGACAGGTTCTTAGTTCTTGTACCACTGAAACAAGTTGAACCTGTATTTCAGCGACTCACCACTCAGCTGGGACCACATCTGCAAGCTCATACCGAGGAACACACGCTTGGCAATGCGAGGCTTGATCAGTTCCTGGTAGCTGGTGGATGATTGTTCGCGCTCGAGAGCCAATGCCTCCTCAATTTCCCGATACTGGGCTAGGACTTTAGGGTGGTTGACATCTCCTTTTCCATGCAGATGGGCCAGCACTTCCAATGCTTCTTCCCAGCGATCCTTGCTAGCAAGCCAACGGGGCGACTTGGGAAAGAAGAAGAGACCCAAGAAGAGAATGACACCGGGTACAATTTGGATGCCCCATGGAATGCGAAAGGCTGCGGTGCTCTGGGTTTCATTGTCGGGACCGCCGTCAATGTTACTTGCGCCATATTGCTGGTCGCGGTTAGAAATGTGTATTACGCCCGGCGGAGATGCGCCCTCACTATGAAGAACTGGATCAAGATACCCCAGGTAATGGCCCATTGCTGCAGGGATATAACCCGACCACGAATTTCCTTTGGAGCAACCTCTGCCTGATAGACAGGGACCATAGCAGATGCTATGCCGACACAAAGACCAGCGATCACACGGCCGACGACCAGGAGAGCGATGCCATTTGAAGCGGTCATAAAGCTACAGAATCAGACACGAGTTATGAAGTCACCTGCAGATGGAGCCAGCGTCACTTACATGGAGCCAAGAATCCACAGAAGAGACGAGAATTGGATCGCGGTGACACGAGAGTAACGATCGGCGATGAAACTCGAGCATAGAGAACCAACGAGCGAGCCGAAGGGCATCGCACAAGTGATGCCACCCTGCTTGTACTGACCGCTACCCACCTGAAAGTAGTTGACATAGGCACGGGTTCCCAAAACACCTGGCGAGATTGAGTGGATTGTTGTATTAGCACGAAAGACAGGAACTGAGACTTACCACTCATGGACGAGATATCGAAACCAAAGAGGCCACCACCTGTAGAGCCATCGAGTGAGAAGTGCTCCAAGAGCTCAAGCTAGACAGAAGAACATACCCAGGGTGATGAAACCACAGAGGAAATAGACATTATAGAACTTTTTCATCTTTGCAGCTAGCTGTCCCAAGGAGACCTGTCAGACAGACCAGCTACTAAGGGTGAGAAGCAAGAGGTGCAGAAAATACAAGTGGACAAAGTCAGAAGAACGGAGGACAAAAGAGAAGAAGAAAAAGCAGAAGTATATATATCTCAGCTGACTGTGAGCTTCCACCACAGCAGTTAAATACAAACTGTGAATGAGTCCTGTACTTTCCCTTCCCCCCCCCTTCTCAGACCACCAGGCGCAAACAACCTAGTAACTGCTGGCAATGACCTGAAACTGTCCAGCCAAACAGCACCCTTAGCGCACAGAATGCACAGAATGCACATCATTTTCCAAAACCGATACAAGTCTCTACCAGTCTTTTCTCTCTCACTACGCCTCTGTCAGCCTCGAGTCTAATTTACGAGTCGCCTGATTCACTGACTCAGGGTGAACGGTGCGCCACGATCGGATCCCGTCCGCAGAGCAGAGCAACATCACAGTACCACAGCGAGAATAATTTTGGCAGAAGGATCAGAAATCAGGCCAAACAAGCATGGTCCTTGGCTGGTACCACATTGTCAAGAAAACGCCACCAACATGTTGTGGACGGGATCACAATGAAGCTTGCGTTGTGCGGATAGGCTCGTTCTTGGATCATGGGGGCTGTTGCTCAAGCGTTTCCCCGCAATCAACCAGACTTCCCCGTGTTGATTAGTATTGGTTGATGGTTCAGAGCTTGGGGCTACGAGGGATATAACCAGGTTATCAAGAAGTCGAGAGGACGTGATGTATCCACGTGGGGAGTCACTTTCACAGCCTTGTTGCTGTTTGTTTGTGCTCCCGAGAGACGTGAGAACCCACAGGTTGGTTCGATTGTATGGGGAGTCTGCAGCTGACTCGGTTATTGAAGACTCTCACGCTGCTACGAATAATCGAGACCAAAACCTACTCCACCCTTAGGGAGTAAGGAACAACTATCTACATACCGAATGGCGTGAGCAGACTCTGACGCGGAGTGTGCGGGGAAATAGACCCCGAAGAACGACATGCATCCACATCCAAATCCAAATCTTCTATTTGACATACCAGGATTGATTCATACTAATCCACCCGTGAGCTGGCTGCATCCTAGCAGCAGCTATTGCGCTGACGGATTCGGGTTATTGGACGACGGAGGGGACAAAGAGTGCAACCTCAAGCAGCGCGCGTGATAGGTGGAAAGTTGCATCGTCCAGGATGGCTTCAGCTATCAGCACCAATGCTACGGTCTCATCCTCACATGGCATCTGCAGCAGCTGGCAAGGGAAACTGCTTGGCTTTGGTGCTTTCACGAATGCGACAGGGAGAAAGGGTCCGATGCTCCGATTACACGTGTCGGGGGTTGGACAGACGGGGGTTTTTACAAAGCATGAGGATTTCCTGCGCGTTGTGCGCATTGCGTATATACAGGAGCTTTCTTCCCATTTAAGAATATGAGGAAGAAGAAAAGAGATTAAAAGAAACGACAGCGATATAGCCCCGAGACACCCCAAACGCCGCTCATGTCCACATCTTCAGGATCTCATGTCATGGAGTCGTTCATAATAGCCCCTTGAGCACGTCGACCAGTATTGACCGCTCCTCAGGTTGCTCCAGAAACTCGGCCAGTGATCGACGGCCTAATTTAACACCGAGATCGCCCACAAGACTGCTCAGATTCAGATTGCCCAGTTCCTGAAGCAGGCCTCCATTGCTCCCTGACGACGATGATTCGCCGATGTTTAGACCCTGCAGAATATTTGTTCCATTTTTGTTGAAAAGGCCTCGGAGGGTGTTGACGAGCAGTCCGCCGATGGGGATCTTTGCTGTGAGCGTTAGGTTCTTCATCACGTTCGTGTAGTATGGTACTTCGACGCCATCATAGACAACCGATTTGCCGACGGTGTCGAGACTCAGGTATCCATTACGAAGAGAGTCCTTCTGGCTCTGCAGGACCGGTCCGAGATTCTTGAGCACGGCTCCCAGGTCGAGTTTTCCGCGAACTGGGTTGGAGTGGTTGCCAGGTCTGAGAACGAGGTTGTCGATGGTGGCGGTGCCAATGACAATATCTCCGCTCTTGAGGTCTAGAACGGTGGTGCCCTACTGACATTAGCGAGTATTCTGAGTCGAGTCCACACTACACTTACAATCTCCAGAGTCATGACTGAGGGGTTAGGCAGGGTGGCATTGGCGATCAGGTTCGTTCCGTCTGATTCAGGAGGAAGAAGTAGCTGAGAACCTTCAATAGCAAAGCCGGCAAAACCGTTTAGGGCTTGCATGAGTCAGTACCCGCTGTGGACATCTCTAGATCATCATACTTACTGTTCTGCTTGATAGTTTTGTCCATTGTGACGGGAGACTTCAGTTGGCCCAAATATGACATGGTGCTCCCTCGCAGGCATAACGGAGCATGCTCCATATTTACCACATTGTCCACATAATGAGCCCACTCATCAGCATTGAGAGGTGTGAATTGATTGGTGACTCCCAAGGTGGTGTTGCCTTGGATGACTGTCCCATTGATATAGATCTTGGCCCAGGTAGTGTTTCCAGGATGGTCTGGGTTGAAAAGATCTAAGGTAATGGGATCAATTCGCACTGGAACACCAATGGGCAGTTTGAGTGCAGATTTCATGGTGAGGATGACCGAATCGGGCCGAGGTTCCATGACACTCGCTTCGACGAGAACCAGATCGGAGTTATCGACGACTCTTTGGGACACTGCGGGAAGAATGACCAGGAAGCTACTATCGTTAGCAAAGGCCAATATGACATTTGCGAAGAAGAGAGACGAACAAAACCGGGAGGATAATGGCTAGGAAAATGATCGAGAAAAAGATGTAGCAACACCAGAAGCGTGCCCAATGGCGCCTCATGGCCTCTGTCCTTGTCCTCTGCCTTTTTTCCAGCGACAATGCCGTCTCGACTTGTTCGACCTCGCCGCCATCGCCTTGGCCAGAGGGCAACGGCCCTCTGTGGGTACCGAGGGCATACTTGGCCCCTTTGACGCTGAGATAGGGGGGCTTCTCTTCCATCTCGGCCATGATGACTAGTAGCCCCAATGATGAAGAGAGTCCAAAGGCAGACTAGACTAGACTGCAGAGCTTGGGGAAGGTGATAGGGATCTTAAAATGGATAGAGGAGACACAATCTGCCCTAAGGGTCTAGCACTATAGCAGCCTGGCTAGATACCCCATGCTTGATCTGCACGACAGTTATTGCCCATTGCGGGCCACACGACGATACAAAATTTCGTGTTTCTCATTGATTTCCCCATTGACTATCAAATAAACTGATGGTCTACGTAGTTTCAAGCCAAACCCCAACGGTGTTGTTTTCGTGCCTTTCCAACTTAGTGTTGGGTCTCAAGGCCCACGAACCTTGCTTTGCGCAATGCGCTGCCGGTTTCGCCACTTCGATTATCTTTCGACTCTGCACTGAACCCTGTAGACTCAAACCTGTCGGACGACCGATGCCGTGATTGTGGACGATCTCTCTGAGACAGCCAATCCCGGCGATTGGTCAGGTGTTCACATGCGGACATTGATATGAGGATCAACGCAGACTATTAAAGAACCGCGGCTGTTAGCTGGGGTTCTGATAGCAACTAAGACTTCTGGGGCCGGCGGGTGAAGGAAATAGTATGACAGTGGCATCATCACCGGGTTGATTTGAGTCAAGCTTTGGCCCATCATGTCCCGTCTGTCCCACACTATGGAGAAGCCGTTAAGCCACCGAGGAAAACAGGTCGAAAGTTGGGGAACGGAGATAGTCCCTAATTAGGGGATTAAATGAGGGAAATGCGAAAATGACGACGATGTGTATGATGGACATTGAGATAGACCTTCATAGAGAAATGCAGTCGAGACATGTGCTTGGATGATTGACATTGATTGATTGCATCAAGTGTGAGGAAGGAAAAGAGGTGAAAGTTGCAGGGTAGTACATGGGTGCAACTATGTATGCTTGCATGAAGAGTCACTCCCACCCCTTGCGGCAGATACCATTAACCAGTCTCAGCCATTATCTTCGATTCGACCCGGTTGTATACGAGACCTTCATCATCAATCGCACAACCAAGCACATAGCTGCCTGCGAAAATGTCGTTCGACGAGAAACACACCGATGAAAAAGACACCGCGGAGAAGTCGCAAACAGCGACCACGGACAGCATCAACTCAGAAACCGACCGCGTCGATGCACTAGAGAACCTCGAGATCCTCCCCCAGATTCTCCAGGAGGGCATCCTCTTCGCTGGATCGGGCTCCGCGCTCCTCCTCCAAGCAGCCATGCCCGAGATCCGCAACGAACACGACAAGACCAGCGACGGGCCCAACCTCGCTACCGAGCTGGGTGATGCCCTCCAGGCAATGCTGAGCTACTTCTCATGCCTGGTCTTCGGCACCCGGCAGGAGAAGAAAACGTTGCTGGACATGCTCGGCAGAGGACAACCGCCCCTCCCCGGCAGCGAGCACTACTACGCGGCCGCACCGAAGGTCCAGCTCTGGGTCGCTGCGACGCTCTACGCAATAGCCACCGACTTCTACCAGCGTATCTACGGGCGCGTGGACTACCGCACGGCCGAGAGGGCGTACGCGGAGTTCGGCCTTCTCATCCACAGCCTTGGGTTGCCCCCGGGGATCTGGCCGCAGACTCGGCAGGACTTCTGGACGTACTGGGATGACCGCATCGAGCGGCTGACGGTGACGCCGGACGCGAATAAGTTTGCTAAAGATCTGCTGCATGACAAGGCCGTACCGCGGTGGGTGTCGATGCTGAAGCCGTTCCTGCGGGTGCTCACGATTGAGATGCTACCGCCGCGGCTTAGGGAGGAGTATGGGCTTAAGTCTACCATGGGGACGAGGGGATTGTATCGCAGCACCATGGGGTTCTCGAATGCGGTGTACCCTGCGCTGCCTGTGTCGATGCGGTCGTATCCGCTGCGGTACTATTTCCAGGAGCTAAGGAAACATATGAAGACGGTCTAATGATGTATATACCGCTATTTAATGACATTTTGGATTTTCTGAGTATTTGAACTTCTATTTAGTAGAAAGGACTCCATTGTTTCGAGTAATCTACCAGGAAATGTCAGAATTACATTGTGTATATCCTAGATTCCAGCTATAGAACAGAGGATTCAAGTCTTCGTTAGATGTCTAAATGCACAAGATTGCCATTTTATGACGAGCAACCAGCCCTAAACCCAGAATGCATGTACAAACACCATAAATCATCACTCATATGTATAACCCATCACTCTCACTGACTTTCCTCTACGTCAACGAAGCCAACAGCCCACCCAGCAGCTTCTCCACCGCCGACACCAGCTATACTTGATCAGCTTCATCCTACGCACATACATGGAAAAGAAGGCAAAGCTCACCGGTGTCGCATCCCCAATCAACGTTAGAGTCTCATTTGCAAACGTGGGTGTCAACAGCGTATGGGCGTTGTCCACGATGTCCTGGAGCTTGTTCACATTGTCGCGAGAGAGCAGCTTGGCGATGTTCTGCGGATTGTCGCCGCCCAGGAGCACCGCGCCGCCCTTGACGACGGTCTGGAGGTCATCCAGAGTCTCCTGGCTGAGGAGCTCCTTGACGCCGTTGATGATTTCGGGGAGCTGGGAGAGAAGACCACCCGAGGACTGGGGTGCCGGTGCAGCCACAGGCTCGGGATTGGGTGTGGCGAGAGCAAGGGGGATGAGAGGGAGGAGGAGTGCTGAGAGACGCATCTTGCCGGGTATGGGGGTGTATGATGGAGGGGGAAGGGCTGTTGCTGGTGACCCGGGTGAAGATGCGATATGTCTAGCTTATATCGTAGCAATCTGGATATTGGTATTCCGGCTACGGAGTTAAGTAGGCCAGCAGGTCTCACCCTTCCGCAAGGACGAGATCTCATGTTGATACAGGGAAACTAGGCGCAACAAGCATCTGAATTACCCCGCCGTCAAGCATTGATTAATCCTGCTTCATAGATGTCTTGATTAGACATCTTTTTTTTTTTTTTTTCAGACAGTTGTATGTATGACCTCCGATTCGATAGGTATTGGTCCTCGCCATGGGTTTAGTCCTGGGCCTGGACAATTACTTCCGAGGCTGTATCTCCTTACTTGATTCGATATCTCCAAGTGAGACACGCATTGGAAGCAATTTAGATTCATCGGGATAAGCAATTCCCACACTGATCTCGAAGGATGCAGAATCAGTATAGCAAGGTTCAGACTATCTCCAGCCTCCGTACTCCACGCTCCACAACGGCCCCGGACGCAATGAATTCCCCTTTGGGTAATCTGTTGCTGCTCTCTGGAGACGCCAACTGGGATATAGCAGAAACAGTCAATGATCCAGGTCTTGGAGAGCCACATACGTAGATGCGACTCCTCTCTTGGGTCTCCACATCTCCAGGTCCCAGTTTTGGGTCAGTCGGTGTTGGTGAGTGACGATAGTAGATAATGATAAATGAATAGTCCGAGGTGGATTCACCACGGGGATATAAGATGCCGGACTGTTGATCGTTGACGAGTTGAGTATAGAGGTAGTAAGGGTCAGTATGGGCCTCGGGTGAAGTACATGTGAAAGTTTAGTTGTGGGTTTTCAAGTATACTGACCTTGGGAAAATGATGGAGATTATTCTATCATATTGCATGTTCTAGCAGCCTCGAGGCATGAGATAGCACTGTTTTTTACTGTTGAGGGACTTAATAGAAGGCAATCACTTGAGCTCAATGTCTCGTTATCAAAATAGTTGTACTTTGCAGAAGATTAGACGACAGACGTGCCTGAATTCTCCGTATCCCCACTAAAGCTTAACCGAAGGAGTATTCTCCAATGGATACCAATCAACAACAACCTAACAGAACCAACTATCAAGTGAAACATATCTCGAAATAATCGACATCATCCCATAAGTCATATCATTACTCCTCGTCGTCATCAATCCCAGTTTTTTCCCTTGATTCCCAAACCCCTCTTTCCCAAGGTGGGTCGCTGATCCTTTCACATTCACATTTACACTGACTTCACAGTACCAATGCCAAACCCAACACCCCCATACCCACTCCCCCTGCCATCAACACTCCCGTCGGCCGAGCCGCTGCGGCCAATCCCTTGGACGAAGTCGAGGTCGCTTCTCCCGACCCAGAATCCTTCTCTGTCGCCGTCGTCACCCTCGTAGGAGTCGCGGTGGGAGCAGTCTGATACGCCAGCCCCGTGGTGGCGGTCAACGCACCATCGGAGATCTGACTTTTCACCACGGACAAGTAACTCTGTACATTACTGGGAAGGGTTGAGTACCAGGCGGGCGTGCTACCGGCCTTGAACTGACTGGCGAGGGCGCTGCGCTGTGCGGGGACGATAAGTTCCATCAGCACGGAGGGAGGGAGTGCGGTGATGATCTCCGGAATGAGGGAGCGAGGAGGTGGTGAGATGTTGCCGAGGTTGGCTGTTTTTGTGGGCATGGTAAAGTTGAAGGTGAAAGATTGCCTGTAAACGTTTTAGTTGAGGGATGTGATTTTCTGTGTGGGAAGAGAGGGGACGAACAAGGCATTTCCAAATGAGGACCAGTTGACAGCATCGCTCGAAGCAGCCTGAGAGTCACTTTGACGCTTTTCTAGCTCTGGGGCAGCCAAAGCTGTAGTGAGGAGGAGAGGGATCCATGCTGTGACTCTCATTTTGCAGGGAATCGGAAGGCTGGGAAGCAGTGTGATAATGGGTATGGATTGAGAAGGCTGCGAAACAGCGGGTGATATATACTCTGTAGATATTCACTCGTTCTACAGCCACTACTCACTTAAAGGCTCTAATGTAACCCGAGAGCCGACTGGTGGAGATGGGCTGTATTTGGATTGCTTGTCAAGGCTTGTGACGATGATCCGTCCAAGTCTTGCTGCTTGAGGTCTAGTAGATGCCTAATGTCCATGATAGGGAGCCATTTGTCAAATGAATTCTACATCATATGTGAATAATGAGCATCCATCTCTATGCTCTGCTTTGATAGCAATGGGCCTTCATTTTTGTTCTCTAATCCTCTATTTCCCCAACAACCTAGCTCTGAGCACCAATACACTATCCATGTTGATTGGATAGTGTTTTCACGTCATCATATAGCTCAAAATCGCAGACAGTCTTCCGAGCCAATATGGATGTTGCGTTCATTCACGTCGACCAGTCCACAATTGCTAGTCAAGATAGTTGGGGCGATTAGAATGAGTGGCCACGGAGATTGGAAGATATATCCTATCTATATTCCCTAGGGGAACGACTGTTCAGCTCTTCTCCCCATGTCGACGGTTCCCGTAAGCCTGAGGCCAGCCTCCGTTTCAACTCTCACCGGGGCTTGTTGGAGAAACATAGAAACAGCATCCACGTCTCCAATACCTTTGCAGAAGAGGGAATGGAAGGCTAGCTTCGAGTGAGGTGATATCGTCCCCAGCTCCGATGAAACTCGTGCTGTCTCCGAATCTATTTGGTTATACACAGGGACGCGTGACTGCTACTATACATCTTGGAGTCGATATTTGAATGTCTTTCCGGTACAGGTCTTTAGACGAATGCTGTCCAGAGTCAACTCAATCCAACAAGAACTGGCCAAATCGGGAGCCGATATGGGTATCCAACTCTGGGGACCCCAGGCGACGTTTCTCGCGAAGATGACGATGCACCATACAATCCGAACGCAGGGCTGGACAGCTATAAAGACGATTACCCACATACAGTCATTGCACCATACTCCACATATTTGACCATTTCACGATTGTCCTAGACCGATGTTTTGCATACTTTGTTTGATTCAAACTTGAGTTTGAGCAGCTTGTCTCTGTCTGGCTTTCCAGAGATAGTAGAAGGCCAGGTAGAAGCCAGAGATGAGGTTAGAGTTCATCAAACCCTTGTAATCGGCGAAGCACTCGCGGCGATTCAGCCCGCTATTATGACATATAGAAGGCTATATCGTCAGGTAATCAACGAGATCAGGTATATTGAAAGGTAGCAAATGATGTGTGATATAGCTGGAGACCCAGATGCAGGACCACGCTGCTCTTGTTAAACTGGGCTGTGGGAAGCGAACTCGGGTATCTTCGGTTTTACGTCCTATAGGTCTTGCTGCTAGACAATTTGGAGAATAGAGCCGTCTTCTCTTACTCTTATATAGACATTGAATATTTACTAATTCAGATAGCACCCTATTTTTCATGATTCACCTTCGAATACAGCGGAAGTCATACATTCGAGTACCTGCAAGGGCACTCAGAGTATACCTATTTGATATGTCTTATCTTTCAAGATATGAATGCCAGCAGATAGGGTTGCCTTCTCAGAGCGCTTTCAGGACAGGAAATCGAACGAGATGGCATAGGATGCTGTGCTCCATGAAAGAAGGTGTCTGTATTCGTTCATTAGCATCAGCCAGCTCAAGCAGACATAGGACACGAGGGGAATCCTGCTGCAGAATCGCCCAGTCCTCATTAAGAATGACTGAGATACCAAAGGGCAGATGGAACATGAAGAATATTGGGACGCATTAAGGGGGGTAATCGGTACACCTGCAAAGTATGATACGGTTCGGGGGCATTATCCTGTGCAGTTCCACAATGTGCTCTCTTGAGTCTTGATCGAACAGTGGGTTCCACCGGTAGACAGTAGACACGCGATGCAGAGCAAACCAATAAACAAGGTTAATCTGCGGAGAAATCAACCCGAACCTGCACTTCCTCCGCCCGACAACAGGGCCGAGTCTATACTCTATACTCCAGTGGACATGAGAGACCCCCGATATGAGCCTAGTGACAACGGGGAATCCAACTACGTCATAGATCACATAGTTGAATATCGCCGGATAAATCGATTCGTTGTTCTGGGGGAGGCAATGCAGAAATCCCTGTGTGCGTATGACTCGCTGCTAGAAAACATCTGGAAGGATAAGTTCGTATGACTAATGAACAATGCAAGCTCACGTGGATCATATCTGGCTAGATGGCTGGGCAAACGAAACCGACATCTCATGATCCTCATCCACGGCTGGGCGTCTTCAAAGTTTGGAATTCTGCGATGGCAGTCATCATGATGTTGACGGTTCGATCGTATTGATCGGATAACACGGACTGTGTTCTGCATCATCAGCCCGCGGCAGTGCCTCGTATGAGCCCCAAGGCTTTGAGGACGGGGGGTCTGATCCACCGTAGCTAAGCTGCTAGCTCCCTAGTCCCTACATATCTGCTCTGGTATACTGAAACACACAAATGAAGAAATACTTATTCTACGAGTGTGTATGTGTGATGTGTCCCTGCCTCAGGTCTTCACTGTCCCACCTTGGAGAAATGCTGGCAGGGGTTACTGGAGTTGATCATAATAATTCAGATGAGAAGTTAGTTATTGGGCCCCAAATGCTCAGCCTTGTGGACTGTGGAGGTGGAGATCAGATACGCCCGACACTACTGGCTCCGCCTTCAGGATCTAAATTCTAAAGCCAGCAGCCAAAGCCCAAAGGGAAGTCAGTAGTGGAAGATGAGCCATTTAGAAAAGACATCTCTGGCTCTCTGCTGTTGGAAGTGGACTGAGCCAAGCATGATGCCCCACATCGTCTGTGGAGAGGTCGTGAACACATTAGTGATGGATACTGAATCATATCTAGAGAAGTAGAGAGACGGACGACTGGAGGTGAGATGATGAAGGATCTACTCCGTCCTTTACTTGGCATCTTGGGATAAGCTAGCTACTGTAGAGCTGCTGGTGCTGGTGCTGGTGCTGGAGCTGCAAGATTCTGAGAAAAATCGGAAGTTATATAACCCCCCCGCAACCACCCCTTCTAGTTTCATCTTACCTTCACTGTCCATAACCATTATCTAGCCATTATCCTTCAGATCAAAACAGACTCAAGTTCTTCCGATCTGACCATCATTCTATCAACTTTCTATCAGCCAGTCTACATATTCAAGTCCGATCCATCCATCCCTTTCTCAAATCGCCACAGTAACCGAAACATATTGCTCTGGGGAATATTCTCTTGCAACCATGTCGACTGAAGCGATTATTCCCAACGGCAAGGCACCGGCGCAGGAGCATGAGGTCACCAGTTCTCATCGTCATGGCCCAGTGAGCGTACAGCCAGCGCGTCTGGCTGATTTGCAGCCAAGATATGCCCAGCAGATTCAGCACGATGCAGATAACCCAGAAGCGCATGGGTGGTATGCTTCCATGAGTAAGTGTCTACCTCTGATATCGTCATCTCGATATCTCATTCATCCCCCCCCCCGGGTTGCGCATGGCGGATGATAATCTGACACGTCCTGCACCATCTTTTAGTCCACGGCCTCGGAGAGTGCATCGGATTTTTCGGCGCGATTCCCTGCTGTATCTGCTGCCCCAACCCCTTCAAGCCGGTCGACCAGGGTGAAGTGGGCCTGGTTTCAAAGTTCGGACGGTGCGTGATACGGGTGTAACTCTTTAATCAAACGAGGTTCTAATTCCCGTGGCAGGTTCGAGCGTGCGGTTGATCCCGGTCTGGTCAAGGTCAACCCGCTGAGCGAGCATCTCACCACAATCGATGTGAAGATTCAGATTGTCGAAGTGCCACGCCAGGTTTGCATGACCAAGGACAACGTCACCCTGAATCTCACATCGGTCATCTACTATCAAATTATCTCGCCCCACAAAGCGGCTTTCGGTATCTCCAACGTACGGCAGGCGCTTGTAGAGCGCACACAGACGACCTTGCGACATGTCATTGGAGCGCGTGTTCTGCAGGATGTCATCGAACGCCGTGAGGAAATCGCCCAGTCGACCGCAGAAATCATCGAGGAAGTCGCGTCTGGCTGGGGTGTCCAGGTTGAATCCATGCTCATCAAGGATATCATCTTCAGCAACGACCTGCAGGATTCACTTTCCATGGCCGCTCAGTCCAAGCGTATCGGTGAGAGCAAGGTCATTGCTGCTCGCGCCGAGGTGGAATCCGCCAAACTCATGCGCCAGGTACGTCAATCTGTTTGTCCATTGACTCGCAGATGAAGACTAACATGCGACACAGGCTGCTGACATTCTGTCCTCTGCTCCTGCCATGCAAATCCGCTACCTCGAAGCCATGCAAGCCATGGCCAAGACCGCCAACAGCAAGGTGATCTTCCTGCCCGCCATGAACCAGACGGTGCAGCAACAGCTCGCTGCCGCCGACAATGCCGGGGAAGGCCCAAGCAGATACTCCGGAGCTACCCAGGCGGACGACGGCTTCCAGCGTGCCATGAATGCGCGGGTGGTGGAAGACATCTGAAGAACGCTCCCCTTCTGAGGTTGAACGGATACTTTGAGGAATGTCCATACGATGGAGCAATGTATGCTCGAACAGCTCGAGACGGCCGCAATCCCCTCAAATTGATCTTCGTGGTTGATCCGAGGTTTTCTTGCTTTGTCCTTTATACCCTTGAACCTAATGACGATACCCACTTTCTTTCATGTTGCCTCCTGCTTTGTGCTTTCTGCAAATTGTACACAACCTTTTATTGATGACCTTTTAATCGAATAATATAATGAGCACAATATTGGATTTATCCAAGAACCTTGACTCTTGCCTCTGTTCCTGAATGCTGTCGTAATAATAGTCAAATCCTACGAAATTGATATAGCCGAGGCGGTGAATCTTCATATTGTCAACACCAAACGGAACCAGCAACATGAGCATGAAATATGAATATGGATAGCCTGATGATATACCCTTGAACAATCAATTGTCGCATATTCTTGATATTTGATCGAAACTATCTCTAATAGGACTCTGATCCTCGTGACTCCTGCTCTAGTCAAGTCAAGATAGGGGGGGTTTGCGATTGACCAACCCTTCTCCTCCCTCCTCACTCCCTCCTCACTCCCCCGACCGACAATGGCTCCGGCGCAGACCCCCAGGCCAGCTCGCGCCGCGACCAACACATCAAGCTCACGTTCCTCCCAAGAAGCAACACCCAACTTCACCGATCCGTCCTTTGACCCAGCCGAATTTCTCAACGATGCCCTACCCCCCCTGACGCTGGCGTCATCGCAAACCCGCGGCCCCGGCGCCGTGCCCCTCCCCGAACTCTCGACGCAAGTGCAATCGATCCTCTCCCAGATCAACGCGCAGAATGTCCGACTCTCGAACCAGCTCACACAACTCACCGACGAGATCCTGCGCAGCGGTAGCCGTCTGGCGTATGAGGTGGAGGTGCTGCGGGGCGAAGCGATCAGCCTCTCGGACACGCTGGCGGAAACGCTGCAGCCGGATATCGCGAATTTTGTCCCCGAGGGACTAGACGCTGTGGACCGTGATGCGGAAACCGTCCAATCTACAGAGGATGGAGAGGAGGGGCAGGAGCAGGAGCAGGCGAAGGATGGAGAAGGCGGTAGGACCGTCGTCGCTGAACCGGACTACATCGCGAAACTACGGGTGTTGAACCAGGTGCGGTCGCGACTGGAGGACGTGGTGCAGACGTTCGGCGACGCCATGGAATGGCCTCTTCCGCCGTCGGAGACGTCGCTCGCGTCGTCGTTCATATCCGTTTCCGCGCCGGAGCTTGGGGTGGAGAACGCCAGTCTCGAGGAGAAGGGGCAGGAGGTTGCGAAGCGGCTGCGGGGCGAGATCACGCAGTTTCTCGGTAGTAACGGGGGCGGGCAGGCAGGGCTGGAGCCCGCAGCGCAGCGCGTTGAGGCTCTCCGTGAGCTGGCGTTGGTGTGGAAGGGCTCCGCTGAGGAAAAGGCGCGAGGTCGGTTTGTCGACGGTCTGGCGAAGATGGTGGATGACCGTCGCCGGGCGCTCGAGAGTCAAAGCGTGTCGAATCAGGCCCAGCAGCGAGGCTCGTCGACGGCAGGGAGGCCGACGGGCCATCAGCGGCAGGAGAGCGAGGGGCCAGGTGGTGGCATCTTCAAGAATCTACAGCGTTTACGGGAGGAGATATACCTGGAATGAGGAGATAAGCTACGTGGATATCTTGTCCCTCTTGTCAGAGACAATTGAATCACTGGTGGTGTGGCCGATTTGGAGAAATCTTGCATATCTATCCCTATACCCTACTCCCACAAGCAAACTTGACCACCGTGCAACATGAAACACCCTTGGACCCTACTCTAGCGTATCACATATCACATCGGCTAAAAAACTAGAGCTGCATAGGCTCCTCCAGAGATAAACGAAATGAAACAACCCATCCAACACCCATGCGCCAAGCCATGGCAGGACACCGTTCCTGATCGCTGGTAACTAGCTGACGCGGCAGAGGCCAGGCAGGCTGGCAGGCTGGCAGCTTCAGAAGATGAACTTCAAACAATTCGAGTTTGTCTATTTAGAATTCTAGATATTTTTTGACAGTTCTATCGTAAAGCGTAATGGCGACATTGACCCTGCGGGAAGACGCAGGCCGATCGCATTTAACTAACATTATGAACAGTTGAACACGCGCTCTTTAGTACATATGGAAAAGATCCACCGTCAATGTAAATCATTTCCTACTCAATCATTCCATTAATCAATCAATCCATCACCCTTCTCAACTGAACATTTCTCCGGCTCTGATGTGGCTTTTTGCAACGTGCTTCTGTCTATCGATTGAATTTCTGCAACTGATCTGAATCTTGACACAATACAATCCCGACAGACCGGTAGTCAACTGGCCTTCTCCAATCGCATCCTCAAAGCTTCACCATCCGTCGCATTCCACTTATCTACTCGGCGTCATCGACTGCGTTCCCCCTCCATCAGCGCAATCAGTTATGGTAGATTGCCTCATTATCTGCTGAGCGCCTCTTTTCAGCAATAATCTACCAATCAACCATTGTCGCATCTCTCCTTTTTTTTGCTCGGATGTCTCAATGCAGGCATGTCCATCGCTAGCACGATCTTCGTTCATAGTCGCTGAGAGTCAGCGTCCATATTTTGATCAACCGTGACTGAGAATCGATTTGATCGTCATCTGCCGTGCGCGAAGAAAAGGCATTGTGTCCAACTTGGGCAGCTTAGAGAAGAACCCGAATTTGTTTCACGATGGCTAGGTTTGGCGGCTTGCCTTCTTTGGCCGATCAGTACCATTCCTTGTGGTCGACGACAACAACGTTCTTACAACGAGCTTCATTGAATAGTCGGCCGAGGGCTCGTCCGATCAGAGCGCTTATTCTCACGACTATCGCATGCTTCTTCCTGTATCTTTGCCTGTCAGGCCCGTTTAGACATGTGAGTTTTGGTGCTGCTGCTCAGGGGTAGTTGGTCCCCGGCACGCTTGAAGCGCAAGGCTGACCAACTGTTCACTTTCCAGACACCCGTCAACTACTGGCTTAAGTACCCCTCATACCATCCTTTCAATGGCCGCCCCGAAGACTCGCCGATGCTCAGTAATGGAGGGCCTGCTATAGGTCGCAGTGACACACTCCCGAATACTTTGCGCAAAGCGAACCCCTCCTTCCATCTCGTCCTGCCCGCGGGGCAGAAGAATGCCGCGCTATGTCGCACAATTACTTCCGCGATGATTCTGAACTACCCCCCGCCGACCTTGGTCAGATACGGCAGGAAGCTTCCTGAAGGATCTTCTGAATATGATTACATGGTGGACCGCGTGACGGGCATCTACAATTTCCTTGAATATACCTCCCACGTGCACGACGATGATTTCGTTCTCATTGCGGATGGCTACAATGTCTTTTTCCAATTGCCGCCGGAGGTGCTCATCCAACGGTTTCAGACTATCTTGAGAGAAAACAACGCAAAGCTGCGAAAGAAGTACGGCCTCGCGACGGTCGAGCATCCGTTCCGCAAAGGCCTGGCAGAGACGTTACAGAAGTACTCCCAAAGAGTGCTGTTTGGCGCAGGCAAGGAGTGTTTCCCCAATCTTACCGCGGACGCGGGCTGCGTCACCGTGCCACCGTCCAGCTTGCCTCCAGATGCCTATGGTTGGAAAACCGATACCCACCCTCAGGGACACTTGACGCGGCCGCGATGGTTGCACCCCGGTACCGTGATTGGGCAGGCTGCCGATCTGAAGTTGATCTATGCCGAAGTGCTACGCTTCGTGGAGGAAGATCGCCACAAGCGAGGGGATTACCTGGCCTTGACGCAGATGTATGGGCGTCAGGAGTATGTGCGAGAGCTGGACCGACGGGAAAGCTCCAGCCGGTTCAAAGAGTGGTTTTATAGACAGATTGGCATTTCCGATGCCGTGAACATCGCCGACGTGAGCCCCCGCCTCGAGACCGGCCATCGCTACGAATATGGGATTGGGGTCGATTTCGAATCTCGCCTGTTCTTCAACACCCGCAAATCGAAGAGGGACATTGAGTGGCTCCGACATCACAACATCTCCAAGACATCTTCCGCCCAGATGCAGCATGGTGTCCCTCGAGAGAAGCGCCTGCTGCTTCCCGCCGAGCTTTTCCCTGGAAGAATCGGCAATCCCTTCCAGCAACCCGTGTTCAGCAAGAATGAGCAGGTTAAACCGCCTTTGAACTCCACCCTCGATATGCTCCCAAGCACCAAGAATCATACATGGCGGAACATGCCCCTGCTAACCAATATCCACGCCGCATCCATCCCTGCTTTGATCCATCTGGACGAGGAGAAGGTTGTCGAAAAGGACGGCAATGAATGGCCGGTCAAGCACACCGAACGGCTGATGCGAGATACCTGGTGGTCCAAGATGTGGTACCAACCGTGGGCTCGTGCGCTTCTCCGCAAGTATGTGCGCAGCCCCACTGGGTTTGACGCCGCTCAATCGGCCCTTCTGGGAGGTCAAGATTGGTGGGACCTGCGTGGCGGCAAGGGAGGTGTCTGGACCGACAAGGGGGAGTGGATTGACTACGCCGAGGTCTGCACTGGGTTCGAAGAAGAGGTGTTTGACGACGAGCTGGGGAGATGGGGAGCAGAAGGCGGCGATACAGATGAACCCCTCTACAATCAGTTCGGCAAGTTAATCAAGGGCAAAGAAGAGCAGGTGGGATCTTCTTGACGCGGTTGACGTCCGGATGTGGTGCTTCTTCACCCTTCCGCATATATTTCTTCTATCTCTTTTTCTTGCACACACTATCTTTGGCTTGTAAGCCAGCTGAATATATTAGCCCTTCCTCTTCCCGTCATCGGACGACGATGCATTCCCGGTGTTTTGGTGTCGACTTGCCATTCCATTCTTGCTCTTCTCTATTGATTCGTTTCCTATATTGCCTCCCAGCCCCTCTGATCCAGCTCCTTCTCCCGATTCACTTTACCCCTGGACGCTTCGCTTCCCCAAGGCTCCTAAAACAGATCCCAGGCTATCCCATAGACTATACAAAATAGAACACAGTCCAAACCATTCATGACATAGAAAGACAACCCGTCCCAAGTACCAAAGAAAAGTAAAGAAGAAGAAGAAAAAAAAACGCCTATATCCCAGCCAATCCCAAAATTCACCCAGCATTCTCCTCCGTCCCCCGCTTCCCCAGCGTCTCCCGGATAATAGCCAATATCCTCGCCACATTTTCATTCGACAACCTCTCCTCGCGCTCCTCAATCACTGTATCTAGCAACGCAAGCGCCCCATAATCCTCCTCCGACAACTCCATGCTCCCTTCCTCCACCCCACCCTCCCCATCCGCCACCACCTCATCAACCTCCATCTCCTCAGCCGGCCCTTCCTCCCCTTCCTCCCCGTCCCCCTGCGGTCCCTCATGCAACCCCACCCCCAGATTCACCAGCATCACCACCTCGCCCTTCGTCAGCCCAAACGGCTTCAGCCGCGTCACCAGCTCGCGCAGCGCATCGTCCAGCGGCATAGGCGCCTCAGGCTGCGCGGGCGGCAGCGGCGCCGCGGACGCGTCGGAGCTCGCCAGCGGCGGTTCGCCGTTGATGTACCGTGGGTATTTCAGGATGTGCGGGGAGAGACGATGGGCGTAGTTGTGGATCTGTGAGGTTTCATTTCGTCAACTTGGATTAGATCCGGCTCGGGCTTGGGCGTCGACTGTGCGTCCCGCGCGAATGGGTTATGAGGGACTCGGAATGGAGATGGGAACTCACCTCTCGTACGACGGTATTGTGGTCGCGGAGGTCGGGGCTGGGGACCCAGTTGCGCGAGTTGGGGGGTGGGTTTGGGGGCCGTCGCGGTGGGTTTGCGGTTAGGTAGGCTAGGACCTCGATGTTGGTGAGGACGGCGTTTTGGGGGTCGATGATCTGGTTGTCATTTGTTAGGAGCTGGAGGATGGAGGGGAATTGGGGGATGCGGGACGCACTCTCATGATGTTTGATTGGCGCTGTTGGCTCTGTTGAAGTGATTGATGCTGCTGCTTTGCTGGAAAAAATGTTGGTGATGGCGGGGCGGAGGGGGGTTATTGCCGGTAGAATTGGGCGGTGGGATTTCGAGTCCGACTTGGATTGATAAGAGGTTGATGGATGTGGATTTTTGGTGTGTAGGTTTAAGTAGTTAGTGGTACTCTTGAAAGTGTGGGTGTTGCAAGGTCATAGCTGGAGACCAACTACTACGGTCTACGTCAATTACAAATACCAGGGCATAGATATTGATATGAACATATTATTCCGAACTGTACTGCCTGATACCAACAAGCACCTCTGCGCCATGGATAGACCAGCAAAATTGCATCCTGAAATGCCACCCAAACAAAGAAGTCACACAAAAAGAACAGAATCAAATGACAGGCAGCGAGGAAAAAAAAAGAAAACAGAATGTGTGATATCATACAAAGATTGATGAAGAGATCGATCCACGTAAACTTTTTTTTTTAGATCATTCCAAAGATTTACTCTTCACCCTTCTTCTTCTTCTTCTTCTGTTTCTTCTCTGCGTTGTCGACCTCCTCACCATCGTCTGAGCGCTTACGCTTCTTCTCGTCACCCTTGGATGCCTTCTTGGCCTCCTTCTTGGCCTTCTTCAGGTCCTTCTTGCTGACAGCGGTGGGGTTTCCGTCGGCATCGAAGGTGATCTCGCCACGCTCCAGCTTGCGCTTGTACCGCTTGAGGCTGAGACCGGCCCTCTCGGCCAGCTTCTCAAGCTCGGCGTCCTTGCCCTTCTTGGACTTGTGCTTCTTGCTCTTTTCCTCCTCAGAGTCGTCGGATGAATCGTCATCCTTGGTTCCGTTCGCTGCGGGCTCCTCGTCGGAATCAGCATCGGCCATCTCCTCGTCCGAAACCTCCTCGATGAGCTTCTTGTCCTTCTTAGACTTGGGCTCATCGCTGGAAAGAGCATCAGCGTCAGCATTGTATTTTCTAGCTTCGTTGAGCTCGAACTTCTTGGGCTGCGCCGAGGCACCGTTGGGCGCAATGGCAACACCACGAGGCTTGAGGGGCTTGCCCTCCATGGCAGCCAATTTGCGCTCAAGGTTGTATCTGGCCTCGGTACCCAGAGCAGCCTTGTCCTCCTCGGTGGCATCGTCCTCCCAGTCGGCAAGGGCATCAACACGGATACCCAGAGAGGCCTTGGCAGCCAGAACTCTGGCCATCTTGCCCTTGTTCTTACCGGTAGCCTGACCAATAAGAGAAGCGTGGTAGATCAGACCGTACTTGGGCGTGTCGTGCTTGGTCTTCAGGGCACGGAACAGAGCCTTCTCGGCTCCGAGAATCTGGATGGTACTGGCGGGGCTCTTGGAGAGGTTGGTCAAGCTTCCAGCGTGTGCAATGAGACGAGCGCCAACCAAATCGCCAACCAGGGCGGTCAAGTTGGGCGCAATGGCATTCATACGGGCAGTGAGGTAGCCTGCAAGCTGCTGGCGGTACTCGGCGAAACCAACAACCTGCTCAGCCAGGGCCTGGATGTTCTCCAGATCGTCCTGGCTGATCTCAGTACCCATGGAACGATCAGCAGCGGCCTTGACAGGTCCCTCCAGCTCCTCGGGGAGGATCTCAGCGAGATCTGAGGTCTCCCAGTTGGATCTCATGCCCATCTTCAGCACGAGTCTGGCATAGGCGATGTTGTCGTTCAGGATCTTGGCCAATTCAGGGAAATGCCAGCCGTACCATTCCTTCACACGCATAGCGTAGGTGTTCAGCTCCTTGTCGAGGTCATCCAACAGACCAATGGCTTGGACAATCATGGTGTCGATCTTATCAGGGGAGAACTTGAGCTTGTGTCTGGCAAGAGAGTGGGATAGACCAAGGGACATGGTGGACATGTCCTGGGGGAGAAGGCCAGGAATCAGTGTGGGAAGATGTTCACGGATGGCACGGTAGATGTCGGCGGTGGTCGAGTCCGCGATCAATTGAATGTCGAGACCAGGAAGCTTGCCGATGGCGTTACCTGTTCGAGGATACAAATATTAGAAAATTTGAACAATGCGCCTTGCTTTTTCTGAACGTTCAGTGTCACATACCGAGCTTAGGATCGGCAACGGCCAAAGAAACCTTCTTCTCATCCTTGATTTCGTCCAGCAGACTGGCGAGACGAGGAGTAACCTTTCCTTCAACAAGCGACGCAACTTCCTCCAGAGCGGCGGCAGCACTGTCGAATTTCTGGAAGCTCTTCAACTTCACCCTGCAGCATTGTTAGAAGACTGGCTGAGAGCGGAGAAAAATTTTGCTCGCGAGATTCAAGTCACGAAGAATTGAATTTCGAGGATCCTCCAGCAATAAGACGACAGCAGGTCACTTACAGATTCGAAACACCCTCTGCAGTAGCAGCCTCAGTGGCCAGATCATCTCTCTTCAGGAGCTTCTTGTCTTTCGCCTTGAGCAGGGCATAGCCCGCGCTGGTTTCGGTAAGGATAAAGAGCGTCATGGTGCACGACCTTGACTCTTCAGCTGTTCAGGGACGATAAGAATAAGTCCAGCAAAAGAAACTGAAAAGGAAACTAAGAAACGGCCGGGGAATTATGTCTGCGACCGCGGGCGAAACCACCGTGGACTTGCTGGAGGTTAGTAATTTTTTTGGCTGTTGGCGGGAATTTTTGCATCGAAAAGTCAAAAGTTGAAAAAAGCGAGCAAAGCCACCCGGCCATGTGGCTAGTGCCTGTGGGTGTGGCCGTGTAGTCTTACGTAACCAGGGCGGCGGGCTGTGGTTGAGCAACAGCTCCCAGGTGTTGGTTGCGGAGTGAGGCCTTGAGAATCTCCAGCTAGCTATCAGCGTCTCATCATGGAGGGTCTATTTTTCAACGTGAACAACGGGTAAGCTTATATGGAACAGCTCTCTCACATCTTCGATGTTGCTTGCTGACCTCCCAACAGCTATATCGAGGGCATTGCTCGAGGATATCGGAACAGCCTGCTCACCAGCCAGAACTACTCCAACTTGACCCAATGCGAAAACATCGATGGTCCGTGGGCTCGAATTCTGTCCTATCATCTTCATTCAGATCTAATCATTTTGTGAGCGCAGATGTCAAGTTACAATTGGCACCCGCCTATGGCGACTTCCTCGCCGCACTCCCTCCCAACCCCTCCACATCTGCCCTCGCAGGCAAGATGACCGACAAGCTCGTAGCGGAGTTCCGCTACCTTCTCGCCCAGGCCACGGGATCTACGGCCAAGTTCTTGCGGTATCTGACCTACGGCTATATGATCGATAACATCGCCCTTCTCATCACCGGCACTCTTCACGAACGGGATACACGTGAGCTCCTGGAACGTTGCCATCCCCTGGGATGGTTCGAGACATTGCCTGTGCTCTGTGTCGCAACAAACATCGAAGAACTCTACAACTCCGTGCTCATTGAGACGCCGTTGGCGCCCTATTTCAAGGGCAGCCTTAGTCACCAGGACCTGGACGAGCTGAATATCGAAATCGTGCGCAACACCCTCTATAAGAATTATCTTGAAGACTTTTACAACTTTGTCAACACGCATCCGGACTTCAAAGGCACGCCCACGCAAGAGATTATGTCTGAGCTCCTGCAATTTGAGGCCGATCGTCGTGCAATCAATATCACCCTGAACTCATTCGGCACCGAGCTTTCGAAGCAGGAGCGGAGGAAGCTCTACCCCGAGTTCGGGAAGCTTTACCCTGAAGGATCTCTGATGCTGTCGCGCGCTGACGATCTGGAAGGCGTATCATTGGCTGTCAGTGTGGTGGCAGACTACAAAGCCTTCTTCGACGCGGTGGGCCTCACCCAGGGCGGTGGAGGTTTCGGTATGGGCGGTGGCTCAGACGGGAAGAGTCTGGAGGATCTGTTCTATCAGAAGGAAATGGAGATGTCAAAGGTCGTCTTCACGCGCCAGTTTACCCCGGCAGTGGTATTCGCGTGGATGCGCCTCAAGGAACAGGTACGGCATTCGCACAAACCCCATAGCCTAACCCAGTGTAGCTAATCGTGTCATTTAGGAAATCCGGAACGTAACCTGGATTGCAGAGTGTATTGCACAAAACCAGAAGGAGAGGATCGGGGACTTCATCTCTGTGTTCTAGCCATGTTCTCTTCCCTCCCCCCCTCTCTCTCTATACCATGTCTTCGATAAATCCGTGCTTGCAATCTCGCATTTCTAATCATATTCCCCACACCATTGTATCTAGCTCGCAATGACCCTTGTTACTTGGATGCTGTGTCTTTACGCTGAGCGTATCAACGTTCGCTCGGCATTCCCACGCCAGTTATTTCGTCTCGATCTTATTTGCTTCTCCAGGCGTTTCGGGGATCCTATTTCTTGTCATATAGTATAGATGAGCGAATTTGACTCTGTGCAGTCCAAAATCCACGTCTTCTCTTACATACTGTGAGGTGCAGAGTACAGGTTGGTTCTCAGAGACATGTCGTCTAAGATGTAGGTCAAAAGCCGAGTTCTGGCACATGGCCATCCTGGCTTGATTCCCGAAGCACGAAGAATAGCCACTTCTACCGATTTCGAGAAACCCATGAAAAGGGATCTAGACGCTACTTAAGAGGCAGTATGGGCAGGGTAAATATCCAACTACAAAATAGATATAGCAAAGTAGGTATAGAGTCGACAATGTATTAGACTGCAGAACAGATTGGAGTCTTATACCAAGACTACGATTAGTTGATTGAGTGGGTGTAATCGGGAAAACTCGGTGGAAGGATGCCTATAGCATTATAATGACTCGCTCTTCAGGAGCACAGGACATGCGGATGTGTTGATTAGATACTAGGCATCGTTGATATGGCGAGTAGATATGCTGATTAGATATACCTCCAGAGTGATACCGATCGATAGGCATTCGGCTTGGTGTTGATTCGATATGCCGATTAGATACTAGTAATGCCTCACGAATTCAATATTGTTTCGATACACAGATCAGATCAGATAGGATATGAGCCCTGACTCAATACGCTATTTCAATTTGCATCAATATGGTATGCCTCCATTATCATTATTTCAGCTGAGGATCTTTGTACTTTGTATGCCGATCACAGTTCAAATTGGCCGAAGCCAAATTTTACTAGCGGGCGAAGGAAGCGTGGTCAATTCGCCATACTGTCAGGTAGATAGGCGACAGGTCCATTCTAAACAATCAGTTGAAGATGCGAGTAAGAGCCTTGGAGAGAAAGGCACGCAAGAACCGGGTGTGGCTAGAGTGCTCGAAGGATCCCGAAGCTGCGACGAGGACTAACTTGAGAAAAAATTGTTCCTAAATCTCGAGGGGAAAACTCTCCAACCGAAAGCAGAAGTATTATTTTAGATCTGCAACACAAAACTGCAGTCATATAGCAAAGCCGGGAAAAAAAAGGTAAACAAAATAATAACTCCATTTTCTGATCCAATATATGGGCTTGGTCTCAAAACTCATGCATCTGCCCCGCGAAGATCTTCTCATATATTCAACGTAGACTCGGTATGTGATGGAGGAATGGAAGCATCTCCATGGAACTCGATAGAAGGTGGTGGTAATGACAGCGTGTGCCGTCTTGACTTGGGCGACATCTATGTCAAAGGAAAAAGGAGAATGGAAGTGAAAAGCAAATAGACGGCCAAGATGTGGCTTCGCTTCATCAGTCAAATTTCATGCAACATCTTTCATATGCGAAACGTGATTGCCGGTTAGATTTGAGATGGACGGCTCCATCTAGTCGTACTGGAAGAGGACGCTGATACTCTCACCGTGATGGACACGGCGAATAGCCTGCACACCGTTAGAAACCAATCGATGGTAAAATTGATAGAATGCTCTTACCTCGGCAAAGACATGGCCAACCTCCAAAACTTCCAGCTTGGGACACCGGCGCAGGTGATCTGCCTGATCGACGCTGTTGGTGACGACCACCTTGTCGAGAGCACTGGCATTGATGCGATCGATAGCATCGCCGCTCAGGATTCCGTGTGTGACCAGGGCATAGACCTTGGACGCGCCCTCCTTCTTGAGCAGCTTGGCCGCTCTGGTGATAGTATTGGATGTATCCGCAAGATCGTCGATCAGGATTGCCGTTCGATCCTTGACATCACCAACCAACATCATGGTAGCATTTTGTCGGTCTGTGATCTTTGTTGGGCGGCGTTCCTATGTCACGACGATTAGCGGGAGAATCTCATGATGAAGATGAAATGAACGCACCTTGTGGATCAGGGCAAATTCCATCCCCATGGAATCCGCAATCGCCGTTGCGCGCTTGGCACCTCCAGCATCGGGACTGACAACAACTGCCTGCCTGTAGTAGGGGATATTTTGCTGAATATAGCTCTTGAGGAGCGGTCTTCCGTACAAGTTGTCAACAGGAATATCGAAGAATCCTTGGTATTGGGGGTCGTGCAGATCCATTGTGATAATATGATCCGCACCAGCGCAGGTAAGAAGGTCTGCCACCAAGGTACCGGCCTGAGCTACCCATTGCTTGTAACCAGGGCGAGGCTGGAAGCTGCTGATTTTGGACGGAGCTGAGCCGACGCTTGCATTGTCGTCGTTCGTCTGCCCGTTCGTGACGGTCGACCGGCTGGCCTCGGATTTCAATGAGTCAGCCGTGTCAGGGCGCGGGAGCCCGTTGGGCACACGTTTCTTGACCGGACTACCATTGGAGACGTCATCAAGCTGGGCCTTCGCCAGCCCCTTCTGCAGGCTCTCGACGTGGTTGAGAAGATTCCCATTGTCCACCTTTCCGGGATGCGGGGTTGGCGGGGTACTTTCGAAAGTGTAGCCGTTGGAAGACCCTGGCTTCACATCGGCGGACGACTTGACAAGGGGCGCACCGATTTTGTTGTAAGGGATATCACTCTGGCGCGAGTAGGGGAAGAGGGGAAGAACAGCGGTGACTCTCTTGGCGGAGGCGGTTTTGCAGGCAGACACGGTAATGAGCAGCTCCATGAGGGAATCGTTCACCTTTAAGCCACCGGACTGAATGATATAGACATCCTTCTCACGGACAGACTCTTTGATTTCCACACGAGTCTCACCCACAGCGAACTTGGAAAGTAATACCTCTGCGGGGGGGATACCCAGCACACTGCAGATCGTCTGAGTCAACTGAGGGTGGGAGTTACCCCCGATGACGATAATATTTCGGACCATGGCGATCGACTTGGGGTTCTGAGGAGATCTGGGAAAACCGGAGGGATAGAGAAGCAGGGGGGATATAGTCGGTTGGTCCGAGAGCGGAGAGAAAGCTGGAGGTTCCGAAGAAGCGGGAAATCTGGGAGGTCAAGAGAACGACCGGTGAGAACTGGAAGGATAGAGAGCAGCTGAAAAGGACGGGTTGTGTAAATTTGGAAGACGAGGGTAGACAAGCACTACCTCATGGCGGAGAATCAAGAGCGTAGACGAGGCCCGACGAATTGGACGAAGAAGACATTGGGGTAAGTAGAAGGAAGAATCGAAACCAGAGGTCGTGTGAGTCCGCGATAGAAAAAAAAAAATACCTTTTCCGCCAGTGGAACCGACTTTTTTGCTGCGGCCTCGGGTTTCTGCCGTGTTTGCCTCAGGCCCTCAGGCGGCCAATTGCCGCAAGTGGTTAAAAACACTGGGAAATATGCAGGAGGCGAAGTGGAAATGCCCCGCATGAAGGGAAAGCAGGGCTGATAAAAGGAAAAGATAGAGGTCAATCAGATAGATAGATAGTAGATAGTGTTCCTTCAGCAATCCCTGTAGGAAAAGGCGAAAAAAAGGATGGGGGGAAAAAAACAGAGATAAAACAAAAAAAAAAAAAGAGACGAACATATCCAAGAGAAATGAGAAAAAAAAAAGAAAAAAGAAAACAAGAAAAAACAGCACCCAGCTCTCCCTGTTACGAAGCGCTTGCACTACAAATAGAGTGTGGTCCCCATTTGCCGGTAGATACATGGAAACTTGAAGAGAGATCAATGTAAGAAAAAGAGAGTAAAAATGCCAGTAGTCTTTTATCAAAAAATCCCTAATGCTCCCGAGTCCCGGTTGTTGCTCCTTGATAAAACGAAGAAGAAAAAGCAAAGTTAAAACACATCAAGAAAGAAAGGTAGAATGGACGTATCCCAGACCTTCTGGCTGGAAAACCATGCTATCATTATTCGCCTGTTCCGACCTCCCTGTAGTTTCAAAGTCAGTGCCAGCCTTCTTCGGACAATACCTATCCCCATGATGTAGAAAGAAACAAGGGAAAGCGAGGGGGTTGCTCACAGATCAAGCTGAACTCCGTTGCTGACTCCATAGTCCTCCAGTGTAAGCTGATCCTTGAACGGACGTTCGCCTTGACGTTTGAGTAGGATCTCGTGAGGTTCACGTCCAATCCGTGCGGCTACCTGCGCCTTGAAGAGTTCTATCATTCGATCTAGTTAGTCGAGAAGGGCTCCCACCTGAGGGAACGAAAAGGAAAAGGGCAACGAACTGATAGGGTCAGATGCGAGACACGGGATCGCGGCTCGAGTTCCCAGACGATCGTTGACATGCACAACAATCATGGGCTCTGAGGATTGCGGTGTAACGACAGCCTTCTTCTCCTTCTTCTCCTTCGTCTCCTTCTTTTCTCGTCGATCCTCTTTCTCATTATCCTCAGGTCGTTTTCGCTCGCGATCGCCATCTCTGTATCGGTCTCTGTAACGATCGGAATCTCTTTCCCTCCGGGGTGACCGTGCCCGCTCTCCTCTATCTCGATAACCCCGGTTCAGCCTGCTATCCTCTGCATCGGGTCTATCATCGTCGCGTCGTTTGTCTTTCCACCGAAATCCACCGCCTCCGGTCTTGCGAGGCCGGTCTCGATCACTGTCAAATCTCCGTCTCGGCGATCTGCTTCTCGAACGATCTCCCATTGTGAAGAAGTAGGATTCGAAAGGGTTGGGGGGGCAAGAGTGGGACAGCCCGTTCTAAACACTCTTGCTGCTGCGAACAACACGTGATGATGTATGGCGGCCTTGCGACTTGCGGGCAACCAAGCTGTATGTAGACTAGACCTAAAGAGGCTTAGGCTGCTGGGGTTCCATCACTCAAGCAATTAACCTTAGCATGGGTCAGTGTTGACTGCAGAGTACTAGACTTGACTATTGGGATTTGGACCTGTCGAGGGTTCCAAGATCGTGTCAGTTGCTGGCACCACATATATTCGATCGATTAACCGACCTCATGTACTCAATGCTACTACTGTCTAGCCCTGCGTGAGGACTCCCAGCCATCAGCACCGATGCCTGTCCGCTTGATCCTTCGGCGTCCATCTCCGACGACCGTGTCATTTACCGTCTCCAACGCATCCAAGCACCCAAGCACGCCTGCAAAACTTCTTTTCTATCTCCAGATCCTGCTCCGTGCTCTGGTCTTTTTCTGCGTCGTTCTCTGCGACATTGCGAAAGCGCGCCATACATTCTTCGACAAAGATGGCTCCGTCGTGCGCTGGACAGCCGTTTGGTCGAGCCCAGTTGGTCAATTTCTTGGTCGCAATGTGGATGCCTACAACTCCGTCGCCGTCGCGCTCGTAAGCGCTTTGCTCTACTTTTGTGTGTTTCGGAAGGGATATACAGGTATCTTCCAGCCCTCTATGGCCATTCCATGACGGACCGAGGCTCATGCCCCTTAACCGTGGTGCAGAGGAATCCCTTTTAGTCATTCGCGGTCTAGGCATTCAAACTTCCACTTCTTCAGCGACGTATCTCTCGAAAGCAGTGACGCGATTCATTCCCACTGCACAAATCCAGGACATCGTGATTCATGAAGCGTTCAAGGGCTTCGAAGTGCGCTTCTATCTGGCGGTGATTGTGGAGGGCGAGCCGGATGTTGTCGTGGTCTTCCCCGTAAGGTTCCTGGTCTCAGGAGAATTGGTCCAAGCTGACGAATGGCGGCCAGAAACTTTTACCGAAGCGCGCGATCTTGGAGGAGGTTTGGAGAGGCTCTCGACGCTGTTTGTATGACGCCAAGTCATGATGCGGACCGGGCTGCCATGGTGGGACGTTACAAATCATAGTTTACGAGTGTGATGGACCCAATATTTTTGTGCGGTTTATGAAGGTATATACACTTCTTCTCCTCTAGTCGTCCCCATGTGTGGGCTCGGGGGCCCTCTCTATTTTGCGCTGCTTGGACGCCAACCACCTGGCGTTTTGGACCTCGACGGGGTCTGTTTTCCTCTTCTGCATGACAGGAACATATTTTCCACCCATCCTCGGCTCGTTGGCGCCGTAGAAGACCTTCTGTCCCCTACCTTGTTTCTCCGATACGGGGTTTGAGGAGCCATCTCCCTTGACAATGCTTTGGTCGCCCTGGCTAACAGCTAGGTCGAGTAGTGCGCCTGCCAGAACCTCATCCATTTTGCGTTGTCTCCAGACGGACCAAAGCGCATCCACAACGCCTCCCACTCCGAACTTGCCGCTGCCTTTACCAAGCTGGGATTTGCTCTGCCGGGGATCTCCAGCATAAACCCAGTCCAGAGCATCCTTACGGCTGTCATTGGATTCATCGGGGAATATGCAATTCCAGAGAACAAGCGGGGCATCAGATGCCATCTCATACGTTGGCTTGCGGGGATTTTTCGACACATCCAGCAATTCGGCCACGATGGAAGGCGATTCGAGGCCCTGGCCGACCAGGAAAAGGATGCTCACCATGTGGCGCACTTGGTGCCATAAGAAGGCGGAGCCATGCAGATTGAATACATACACTTGAGCGGCAGTCGCTTGCGCTACGGTGTCTGCGCCCACGACGGAGTTCTCCGAGGCTTGGAACCCTGGCTGGTTCACGTATCCCAGCGGATGGTGCTTTGGGTCAACCAGTTCAATGTCTGCATGGTAGATGATCCGTTCAAAGTTCTCAATCTGTTTGCTGGTGTCGAGCTTGCAGAAGTTCCGAAAGTCGTGCACGCCTTCGAAATGCTTTGCGGCTTCCCGCATGGCATCAATGTCCAACCAGCCTTCGCGGTACTTGGCCGGAATCTTGTTTGCGCTATCAACCGCCTGCAAGGCAAGGCCCAGAGGGCCGGGGGTGGGGGAAAAAGCTGGCTGAGTGAAGAAGTATTTGTATTGACGTTCCCGACATGAAAAGCGGGCATCGAAACCAGGGGGCGGTTGAGGGCACCATGCCAATATCCGAATATCTTCGGGAAGCACTCTGTTCAGCATGCTTATATAGGGTATCTCATCCGCAATATCATCCCAGGTGTCTTCAGCAGGCGCATCAAGCCCAGTCATATCAACGTCCGATGTAACCTCCGTGGCGGGGCGTTTCGGCCTCGCACTTCGTACCCGGATGCCAATGACCTGCCCAAAGGCACTGACGCCACGATCAGTCCGTCCCGCCTTGGAATAATCACACCCCTCCCAGCTGAGAGAGTAAGGTTTCAGCGCCCTCGGCCCGCGCGAATCGTCAAAAGGCTCCGCATCCGTAGGAAAGATCAGCCGCGTCCTCCGCATCGCCTTCCAGATCTCCTCCTCGATCGTAGGCAGCGGCGTGACATTCCCGTTCGCATGCTCCAGCCCATTGTAGCGCTGGCCCAGGTAGGCGAACTTCAGCGCGATGAACCGGGTATTGTACTTCGACGGATCGATCTCGCGAGGCTGCTTAGGGGGGCGGGTCGGGGAACGGGTATGCGTGATATCATCCCCGGGCGACAACGGTCTCTTTTGCTTTGTTTTCGCGGGGATTTTGTTCGTCACAGCATCGGAAGGCGGGGGGTTGGCGCTCGTTGCGCGGGGGTCCGTCACGCCCTTGGAGGAGGGAGGGGTTGTGTACTCCGTCGTTCGGGAATGGAGTTGCCGCTCCAGATCTGTTATCCGTGCGATCAAGCTGGACGTTGTCCAGGTTGAGTAATCGGGTTGGCTGCCATGAGGCGCTTCCGCGGTGTCAGGCATCGCTGTGAGTTTGGGCGAACGGGTCGCGGGCGGGTTATAGTAGAAGCTGTAGTGTCTTTTCGCTAGAATGCAGTCTGTGATGCGATTCAGGTGTGAAATAAGTCTCTCTCGGGGCCTCCACATTCCCCAGGCGATGGTGGATGAGGTTCTTGAAATCCGTTGGATCTCGGGGGGGGAAATTTAGTTTAGTTGTATGCACCAGAAATTTGGGGTTGGCGAGTTTACTCGGCGTGTATTTTGTTGGTATTGTAATTACGAAGTGTAGTGAGTCCAACAGTGGCTAGGTCTACTACTACCTGGTCACCCAAGGTAATACTCCGTAACAACTTTTCCCTTTACTTCCCTCAATTTACTTTACCCTCACGGTTCTAACAAGCTGAGACCAACCATGTAATGATATGTCCATACTCTATCCTTTCGAAATAGCGCTCTTACTTCGTCAATTGACTTTCCACAGCTTACCGCTGGCGGCGTAGTCTTGCCCAAGGATCAAAAAGTTCTTCATTGTCGCGAGGCGCTGAGCACTCCTGAAGCTCATACCGACCCTGCCAAAGTGCCTCTCGAATCCCACGTTGATGATCTCTAAAGATAAACGTCGGCGCCATGCCCGCAATTGAATCATAGTGAAACTGGCGATGTTCATACTTGAGCTGGTCGGCGAATGATCGCTCTTTTAATGCTGGAGTAGATTCGTAGAGATAGCCAAACTGACATGACAAATGCAGCAGCAATTTGCAATCATCACTTGGACCATCCAGCCAACTCTCAATCAAGGCATCGACTAAGCCCTACAATGGTGGAAATGGAACCTATAAATTCTTCATATAATATAATGTGGTTGAGGCCCCCAAATATCATGGGTCGTTGCAACTCGGTTAAGTGTTAAACGCCATGGCTTGCTGGGCCTCTAGATATATAATCCCCCCCCCCACGAAATCTTATCTCGACCTCAACATGAACTAATAGCAGTAGCTGAGTGACAATGAAAAATCTCCTTACATACCCCGAAGCTTGTATCGATTGAACAGATGAGACCAAGTTGATCAGTGGCAAGCTATCTGTTATGGACATGGACCACCCTCAAGGAGAGAAAGAGACAGTCACTATCTTGTTGCTTGGAGATCCAGGATGCGGCAAATCTACATTCATCGCGTAAGTGCCGTCTGTCTTGCTTCTATGCATCACAAGCGATACCACAGCCATCCCTACTACATCGAATTGGAAAAAGAAGACTCAAGTTTCAGCAGTGCCTTGAGGAACATCCGAGGTCAGCCTAGGGAACAAGCCCAGAATGGGCTGACGGACTTGCCGCGAGACAGCGAGCAGCCATTTCTCTTCGACATCCGGTTCTCGAAGAAATCATTCACTCTTGAGTTGTATGACACCGCAAGTCCGAATCAGCATTGGTCGACCTTGCAGCCGGATGTTGTAGTGTTGGCATTCGATATCTCCAACCGGGAGACGCTGGATAATATCAAAAAAGTAAGCCCAGCTATGTCACCAGCGTTCGCAAAACGGCTTACTGATCGATGCTCCAAGTGGCGACACGATGTCATCCGGTACTTCCAGCGAGGTCAAGGGGAACGAGCGCCCGTCATGCTGGTGGGATTGAAACGAGATCTCAGGAAAGAAGGAGAAGGCATCATCTACCCCCAAGAAGTATGCTATTTCATCTGTTCCTGGCCCTAGTTACTTGCCCTCGTAATGGAAAGAAGCAAATGCTAATCGCCGCAGTCATATCGCATCGCGCAAGAGCTGCGCTGTGATCGATACGCGGAATGCTCCGCCGTTACTGGGGAGCTTTTGGCCGAGACCTTTGAAGACCTAGCAAGACTTGCGGGTATGACTACGACCGAGGTTGGTGGACAGACGCAGGGAGGATGTGTGGTCTGCTGAGTGGGTTGGTTAATTTTGTATTTGCAACTACGGAGTCTTCTATGATATGATATTCGAAAGAAGGTAGATTCCTGGTTGGGCCATAGTGGTCCTTCTGGCACTTCATGTTCCTGCCTCCAAGCATTGCACCCAGGCAGCTGTTCAGCTACCACGGCAGTCTACGAATTACAATACGACCACTGCTCGCCACAAACCTACACAGTCTCTACAATGCACAAAGGGTAGTTGGGTAGCAGCATTTTCCATTTACTTAGCAACGAGGAGGAACCAAGGTAACGATTAAGTCCACCTTTGAAATTGACAGCACAGGGCTTTCCCCCAGAAGCTCACTGAATAAGAGACCAACTGGATATCTTTCCCTCATAAGCGCCAGTCAACGCTTGACGTTGCAATCCCTCCCCGATACATGAAGAACCAGAAGTGAATGTGTCAACTGATGAAACGGAATTTGTTTTTGTTTTTTGTTTTTGCTGTACCATACCGAGAGTTGCATAGATGAGAAGTGGTGGGACTTCCGTTGAAAAGCTTCTTTCGACCTTTTTTTTTCTCAATTTTGGATAGTTCCTGAACAAGATACTAGGATAAACATGTCAAGGGAATTTTTGGCGGGAGGACCCTCCGAAACAGTATCGTCAAGAGGTGTGAAAATAACGCTCATTGTTCGAAAAGTCGCATCAGTCGCGGAGACGTAGAATACCCTCCTGAAGCGCCATACTTTTGCAAGAAGAAAGAATATCGTCTCTTCTCAACGGCAGTCCTTGTCACCAGCTTCTAACATCTACCACTTGGCCTCAGTGGGCTGGGTCTCAGCCCAGCTCTCACCAGCAGGGGGAGCAGAGCTGGCGGCCCAGTCACCACCATCAGCCTCCCAGCTGGTAGCAGCAGCAGCGCTGGCAGCAGCGAAAGCAGAGCCAGGAACACCAGCACCAGGAGCCTGGGTATCCCAGTTCTCACCAGCGAAGCCAGACTCGACGGCACCAGCGCCAATCTCCTCAGCACCGGGGACCTTGGTCTCCTCGGCAATCTCCTTGTTCTCCTCGGCCTCAGGGTCGCGGTAGAAGTAGAGATCGACAACAACGTCCCACTCGGTCTCACGGTTGGCAAGGGTACCGCGGAGGCGGAGGACCTCACGGGCAAGCAACCACCAGACGAGACCGATGGCGTGACGACCCTTGTTGTTGGTGGGGATAGCAACATCAACGAAGTCGGTGGGGGAGTCAGTGTCGCAGAGAGCGATGACGGGGATGTTGACGTAGCTGGCCTCCTTGATGGCCTGAGCATCAGTGCGGGGGTCGGTGACGATGATGAGACGGGGCTCCTTGAAAGAGCGGGTGATGTAGTTGGTGAAGTTACCGGGGGTGAAGCGACCGGCAATGGCGGTGGCACCGGTGTGGGAAGCGAACTTGAGGACAGCACGCTGGCCGTAGGGACGAGCGGAGATCACACAGATGTCGGCGGGGTTGTCAATGGCAGCGATGATACGGGCGGCCAAGAGGATCTTCTCCCTACAATATCGCGCTCGACGTTAGACACTGAAAAAATCGCAGTATTCTCCCAAATGTAGCAACCGCGTAGACATACCAGGTCTTGCCAATGTTGATGACATTGACACCGTCGGGGCGAGTCTTCCAGAGGTAAGGCTCCATGTGAACCTGAAGGTTCTTGGATCCCAGGTGGCACTGAGCTGCGAGGAGCATCTCAATGTCCTGGGGGGTGGGGTTGAACATGGGGGGGAGCTGAGAGGGAGCCATTTTGGTCGATTGATATTGTCAAAGACGGTGAATTGATGATATCAATCGTCTGGCGCTTGTCGTGGTGGTGATGCAGAAGGAAGAGACCGACGCGGAAGTTGTAACTTTTGCTCGCCGCGCTGAGATGAATTTCGCTTGCCGGTTGTGAGTTTTAGGGCTAGGGTAACCCGATTTGTCCTGTACTGTCATATTGTACCAGACCGTACGGAGTAGTACTATGGGGCAAGTCATGTGCTGCGACTTGGGGAATTCCGATCCGTCCGGGAAGTCACATGATACAAACTTTCATATCGGGACTAGTGCAGCACGGGCGGTCTTGAGATTTCGGAGATTCTCAGCATCAAAGTCCCAGAAGTGGCAGAGTTGTGAGATCAGGCAGGCTGAACGGGGCTCCGTAATCGACCAATATGCCTCCACGATTCCTCCTCCAACAGCCTTGCTTCAAGGCCTTTACAGGTGAGCTTCTTCTTGCTTTTATTCCAAACCCCGTGGTGCTTGTTTGGTGGCTAATTGCAAATGCAGGATCTTCATATGCTCACAACCCGCTCGCCGCTTTGTCGTCGAACCCATGCAAGATTTCTGTACGAGCTGGATCAGCGGAGACGCGAGAGAGAAGACGACATGATCCCTTTCTGATGGCGCAGTCTCGCCAACGCAAAGCTGCCAATTTGTCCCGTCAACAGGCTCTTGCTCGGGAGCGCGAGGGTTCCCTTGGTGATCCGGTGGAAAGCAAGCCCACGCCATTCATTGAGGAGCTGAAAGGAACACAAACGACGTCTCCAGGCTCCTCAAGCTCGGGAGATGTGACATTGAACTACTTTGTCAAGCCGGAGGGACTCAAAGAGGCTCTTGAATACTCAAAGAACCTGACATCACCTCTCGAAAACCTAGACCGGGAGACCGCAGATCCACAGCTCGAAAAGGAGGCTACGGAAAGACACCTTCAGGAACATCGGAACGCACAGGAGGCGATCAACCGCATCATCAGCATCAATAACGGAAACACTGCAGACCACACTCGCCTCCTCATCCAGAAATGCATTGATACATTTGGAAGACATAACACCGATAAAAACCTTCCACCGAAGCCTGCCGCTGTCGTACACGATTCTGCGACTGTTCATCCCGATAAGACCCCCCGGGTTGGCCCAGACACTGGCTCTCCTGAAGTCCAGGTGGCTATCCTTACCGCCAAGATCATCAACCTGTCCAGACATCTTCAGTCGACTAACAAGGACAAACACAACAAGCGCAATTTGAGACTACTTGTTCACAAGCGACAAAAATTACTGCGCTACCTTCGCAAGAAGGAAAGGGGTGGACCAAGATGGCAGCATCTCGTCGAAACGCTTGGCCTGTCAGACTCTGCTTGGAAGGGCGAGATTAGCATGTAAGGGTTTGTTATCACCTGTGTACTCTATATCTGTGATTTTCTTTGTACCTCCATCGAGGTTCAATCTGTAATGTTATGGCACTTAAACTATCCAGCGCGGAGTGAGGCAGTCATACTTGGTTTGGTTTGCTCAAGATTCTGTGAGCCCATTAGAGAGACTTCTTTATGTATAAATACGGCCCTTGTGAATTAACCCCCATGATGCCTGCTGTATCCTCGTACTGCTAGGTGGCCCATCTTTTTCTGCAAATAGGACATACAGGATTTAGATGAACCAGCTGTAGTTACGGGTAGTCACTCCACCTCAACCCGCTATTTCACTGAAACACTGTAGCTATTCCAAATTTGAAACAGCTTGAAAAGACTTTCTTAAACCATTCACTACTTTTCTTCAAAGCTCACGGCATCTTCCAGTTTCCTAAGGCCTGAGTTCTGACCGCCTTTGGGATTTTGCCGGGACGTCACCCCGAATTTCAATTTTGTTTGCGACTTTCACTTCCAACCCCCAACAACTTGGTGCTGGTGTGTCGCATTCACTCCTCGACGACGACTTCATCATCGCCAGGTAAGTAAATATTTTAAGCTTGCTAATCCTCGACAGATGCGACGCGATACCCCACAACAAGAGGAAGAATAAATCAAAGTCAATCACCTTCCATCTCTTCTCCCACTTTTTCTTCTCTCACCACACCACTCATCTTTACAACCACCCACACTTTGCTTCTATTCAACCGTCTGCAAAATCTACTTGCATCTGCTCTTGAAGTTGTCAAAAGTTACCTCTACCTTCAAATTTGGGCCTATCACAACTATCTCACGTGTCGTCTGTCCTCGCGGTACATTGCTGCAGTGTGTTGGCCTTGAAGTAAGCTGTAGTTGCTGCGCAGCAGTCAACAGTCAAGATGCGTACTCGCTCGCAGCCCTTGTCGCCTGGTGGCTTTATCGCCCTTGACAGTGAACCTCGTCGGACGAGATCCACGAGAAGCACATCTAGACAGCCCAGTGCTGAACCTGCGACTACTACTCGGTCGACACGAAGCGCAAGCATCAGACAGCCCAGTGTTGAACCTGTAACACAATCGGCCACTCGAACAAGGAGAAGTGCAAGTGTTCGGCAGCCTAGTGCTGAGCCTGAAGCACAGCCAAGAACTCGAGCAACCAGAAGTGCTAGTGTCAGACAATCCAGTGCCGAGCCGCCCACACAAACCGCAACTCGTCCACGGACACAACGCACCAGCAACAGCAAGAAACCGTCCTCGAAAGCCACCGAAACGCAGACTCGACGCCGCGCTGCCTCTATCCGTCGCTCGACTCGACAGCCCTCTCGAAAGACGTCTCTCGACGAAATTGAACAAGACCGCACTGGCGGAGCCTCCCAATCTGCATCCGTTACCGATGACCAGGACCCCCAGGCACCCGAAGGATCTGAGACGATTCCGTCGATGGTTGATACCGCTTTGTCTGAACCTAAAGCATCAGACAGTGAGTACACCTCTCCAAATTTACCCCGGCGTGTTCCAGCTGCTCGCTCCCCTGCACCTTCTCCCTCTCCGTCCCCCAAAGCTTCTTCCCATCCCTCTCGTTCGTTCTTGAAATCTATTACTTGCTCGCCGCCTCCCTCTCCCTTAAAAGACGAGGTGCCACTTTTCCCGTCTCCCAAGGACCAGGACCCGGCCAAGGAGGACTCGCTCGAAGCAGTGATCCATGAAAATCAATCTGTTCCATACCCTTCCCTGGCGCGTGAAAGCGCAGCCGCACGTGAGGCCCAAAACCCAAAGGAATCGAAATTATCGACAAAAATTAAGCTCGATGGCGGTTTGTTTGCCCACACAGATACCTGCCAGTATCTTCCGCTTGAGGAAATAAGCGACATTGGGTCCCCCCTTTCTGAGCGGTCTCACACACCGTCCGTCGAGTCGGAAAATCTCCAACTCGGGATCGAACTAGACGAGGCCCTTCTGGCTGGGATTGACGCATGCCTGGCCCTTCACTGCCAAGTGGAGACGGCCGCAGCTCAGGCACCCGCCAAAGGTGACTCCGACGGTTACATGACCATTGAAAGGGAGTGCGACCCTATCGTCAGCTTGTTGTTTTCTGGGACGTACAGCCCCGAGCTACCTGCCGTGATGGAGGCAACCACAGAGCCAACGATTGCTGCGCAATTGTTCTCCAAAATCACGGGAGGACCAGAGTCGTGGGAGGAGCAAGGCCTTTCTTCGCCGATGTCTGTTCCCGGCCGGCCTTCTTCTAACCCCGATTCTTCTTCCACCTTGGTGAATGGAGTGTGCACTGCGGCAATTGACACGCTATGGATTGGTTCACGGGAAATTTCACGAGAAAGTTCTTTGTCTCCTCCTCCTTCCATCGTCAGCGATGAGGATATCCTAGTGTCGTCGGTTGTTGCGGCTGTGTCATCGTCCTTTGACAAGGAGGTTGTCGCCCTTATTCAGAGTTTTTCTGAATTGTGCTTGGCGGACACAACCTACGATGACACACCGCCAGCGCCGGTAACTCTGTTGAGTTTGTTGTCAGTTCCAACCGATCATGTCCAACAGGACTTGATCTTCAGCTCTCCGATTGAGTCGGGTACGGCGTCCATCTTCCATGATGGGCGGTTGAAGCCGGCGAAGGAGTCTGAATTGGTCCCGGATCCTTCATCATCCTATTTGGCGGCCGCGGAATTCCATAGTCCACGTCGACCACGTCGAGCAAGTTGTTCTATGAGAAAGTATTCCGCGCGATGGGCGCGGGTTCCCCTCTCTCCCATACCAGAGGAATTGGAGATGATGAGCCCCCGCCCAGGCTTGGGTGTTGGTTCCGACGCAAAGAGTGTTCACGCGCCACCAACGCCTCTCTCGGCCACTTCCCCTCTGCCGGATTTGGATTTTCACTGTGCCCAGGGCCGAACTAGCAAGCGCGCCGACGCCAAGAAGGAACCGAGGCTAACACCTCGTAAAGTGAACAGGAAACGACCCTACGACGACGAGCCCCAAACCCCGCAGGCGAACAAACGACGAAACCTTGGTCTTCCGGGAACCACACCCCTTGCACGCCGCATGACTTCGCTGTCACGGCAGGTTACCGTTCCGTACTCTGAGCGCAAACGCCGGCGGACAATTGAGGGCCAGGGCCGCATTCATAAGACAGTCTTCCGCTTACCTCAACTACTTGCCCAGAACGAGGCCGACCGCCGAGCAGCCGAGTCCACCCCCCTAGGTCCCTGTCCAGAGCCGCTCCAGTCGGCCTCGGAAGCCGCAGAGGAGCATGTTCAGGAAGACGTCAAAGTTCCTGCAGCCGAGGTTGCCACTCAGACACCTTCCACCCCGGAAGGAGCCCCCAGCGGGTGGAACATCCGTGGATTGATCAACTCTGTGCCTCGCACCTTTTCCCGCTTTCTTCCAGGATTTGGTCGTTCTTCTCGCACTGCTGAGCCACCAGGTATGTCTTTCATGTTGATGATCACTATCTTCAGGGCTTATGAAACACAGAAACTCCGCAAGCCTCTTCAAATATTTCGGCAAAGCCTGCCGTGCAGCCGTCATCTGAACGCATCACACGCACACAGAACGTCGACTCCGAGCCTGGTGTTACTGAGACTCGCGACCGCTCTCACCGTCGCTTGAGTGAACAGCCGGCTAGCAAGCGCCAGCGCACTTTGACCTACTCTCTCTTTCCACCTCCTATTGACCGTGCTCGTTTCCTTGGAGATCTTTCGACTACTCCAAAGAAAACTCTCCAACCTGTCCAGCCTGCACCACGTCTTGAAGAGCAAGTTGCTCAACTACAAAAGGTTCCTGAATCAGATGCCCAGGTCGATGAACATAGACCCTCCCGTCAATCGAGCGAAGAGTCAACCAAGAAGAAGCGCAAGCGCTCTCCATCTCCTGATGTTATCCCCAACCCACCTGGATGCAGCTATGGATTGGATTTGGATTATTTCTGCTATAGCTCTGAAAGTGAAGAGGAGACCGATTCACAAGCCCAACCCCTCGAGTTGTCCACGAAACCTGACCCTCTAGTCAAGTCTGTTGTGCGCAGTGCCCTTCGGTCTGAGCGAGCGCTGTCGAAAAAGGTGCGCTTCGATGCCAGCCCAGAGGATACTCCTTCTAAACTTCGGACACGTGCGCGAGCCACTGATCCATATGAGGGCAAGCACTTTGTCGGCATGGGCGATGTCCCTAGAACGACGGCTCCTGGTTCCCCAGCGCCAACGCGAGCGCCACCGACGCCAACTCCTGGTTCTCGCATGAATTTATTCTCTCCCCAGCGCGCGTCGGGATTCATCCCCAATACACAAGGCACTTTCCAGCTTGATTATGATGCGTTCTCCGATGATTCAGACTCTAGCGGCGCTCCCTCTCCCGCAACTGTACCCGCGCTCGAGCCTGTAGCTGCTGAAACACGAATTAGTACTGCTCTACGTTCTGAAGTTCAAGAAAGGTATTTTAATGGCCCCTTACCTCAATTCCACGTTAGCTTTTGTCTAATTTGAAATGTTTTGATCTAGTGTGCAATCGCCTGCTCCACGCCAAACTCCCCGTCAAGCGCTGCCTCCATCTACCCCGGCCAAAGTTGACAAGGAAGCTCTTGCAAGAGTTCGCTCTCAAGCAGAAAAATATAAGCCGAAAACGCCTAGTGGCCTTCGTACAGCCAGTCGATACTCCAGTCCATTAACTCTTACTCCTGACATTGTCACTCCCCAGCAACCTGTTGAGAGTTTTGGCGAGGATGATCAATTCGCCCGTGATGCTCAGTGGCTCTACGAGAATTGCTCATCTGGAGATCTGAAACAGCTTCAGTGGCCAGCAAAGCACGATCTTCAGCAAAGCTCCGGTGTTGACAAAGAGGCAATCAAAATAGTTGCTGAACTCTGGGATTCAGTTGATCTGGATAACGCCCAGCGCGTCTTCCAGCAAACGTTCGAGGAATTCGCGAAGTCTCTTGCTTAAATTAGGAAAATTTTTGTGGTATCAAAGGGTTCTCAGCAGTCTTGTTAGTTTTGATGCATTTTTGTGTGGATATCATCTTTCTGTTTCATTTTGCCCCTTCTTTCGGTTATTGGACACCTCTGTTTGGCCTCCTTCCCTATCTTTTGGGAAGTGCGAGGCCCAGAGGGTAGTCCATGGTGTTTGTGTCTCGGAACTGGTTGGGCGTCTCCTGTTTCATCTTTTCAAATTATGCCTGTAGCGGCCTCCTCTGGTTTGTTCAGCTGGAGTTGGCAGGCTCTACTTGGCGGAATCTCTCTCACGACAGGATGACGAGACTGAATGTCTTTGTTTTTGATAATTGGAGTTTCGTGTGCTTTCCTGCTATCTCATCAAAGCGTGTGGCATAAACAGGAAAATGTTTGGTTTCATTTCACATTCAGCACCACATTCGAGGTTAATTTGGCATTGATATTGACAATGGAGACGTTATTCGCATCATTTTTCTCTATTTAGACTAATTGATTTGACATGGCATATCTCTGGAATCTTTGATAGTTCTTGAGCCCCTTATACGCCTTCTAATTCTCTCCGTTTGCCATGCCCCTAGGTACCACATCCACCACGAGATTCCAAAAGTCTTTCAAAGGACTGTTCATGATGTTTGAAGTCATACACTATCACCAGACAAAGAGAGCTATCCGCGAGCAAACATCCAAACTGATGTCAACACTCAGCCTTCTATATAGGCCATACCGTCGCCATCGCATTCCCTGCATGTTCTTCCAGCGACATCCTTCTCATCTCATGCAACACGTTCTCCCGAGACACAGAGAAATAGAGACACAGACTACGAACAGCAACAGCAACACCTATCATTGGCGTGAGTTTCAAGAACGATGTGCTGGTACATGCCAAACAGGCCCCCCTGCACCTGCACCTTCATGCAGCTGATTCAACCATGCGCACAAGTCCGCCTCCTACCCTCGCCAGACGGATGCTCCTCGCCCCTCATTCAAGTCTGTCCTGTCCGGTATATCGCCCGTGGCGTCGGCCAGCGCTTCTGTCTCCAGTGTAGCGATGCCGCGGGGATAGCCCCGAATACATCATCAGCGGGACTGGTGGGATATCCATCTGAGGGATACGGGCAGCTGTGCCCGCGTCCGCATCCGCATCCGCATCCACCGCTGCAGCCGGAACCGCGTTTCCAGTGTCAGCTGCAGATTTTACAGCAAGAGAAGGGGGAGAACGGCGGAGTATTGCGGACGCCCACGCCCCTCGACCCGGAGATTCTGGGGAGTGGTCTGCCCGCTGCGGGAGACCTGTTGCCGTCTGCGGCTCTCGGTCAGGTCCTGGATTCTGGGTCTGTTTGTGGTGGTGAGGGTATTATGGAGGATGGAGTAGACAAGCCTTTGTCACGCCGATCATCGCTGTTGGTTCAGGTTTCTTCGGATATGAAGGTGCTTGAGAAGAGTGTTATCGTGGATGAAGAGCGCGGGTGTGGTGCAGCGACGTCCTGTATACCTGTCTCCATAAGCTGCGGGTTGGAGGAGAGGGGAAGAAATACGCAGATAGATCAAATGAAGGAGAAGGAGGAAGGTGGTATGAAAACTGAGTGTGCAGATTCGTGTGAGAGAAATGCTTCGATCCACCAGATGGGTATTGTTATCGAACTGGACGTCGGGGAATCTGATGACAAGCATTCGAGCCGTACCGGATAAGTTGACAATTGTACCATATGTCAAGGAGTGTGCGCTAAGATTGTTGAGAGGGCTTTCCAAAAGGGTATTTTGTGCATATTGGCATATAAAACGAAAATGAAGGATTGCTTCGATGGAAGTGGTTCATTGGTTGTTACACAGAGGTATCATGAAGGTCTAAAACATCGTCTATGAGGATAGTGTATATGCATGGTATCTCAGTCAAACCCCTTGAACTCTTCGTCCTCACCGCCAGCCTTCGCTGTCTCAGCTTTGGCTGCTGCTTGTCTGAACCGTCGTTCTTCCAAGTTCTTCGCTCTTAGCTCTTCCACCATCTCCTTTGTTTCCCGGGCCTTCTGTCTCTCTTCTTCCGTCATATTCTCCCACTTGGTCTTCTCTTGCTTCAGCTTCTTGTACTCACGACGTTGCAGTTTTTTATTCTTGTTCTCGGCATTTTGACTCCATGCGACGCTCTCGCTGGCTCGCCGCTTGTTCGAAGACGGTTGGGAAACACCAGACTCTGCAGCCTCCTGGAGAAGCTCCTTCCGGCGTTTCTCCCGCTGCTTATCCTTGTATGAAAAGTTATCCCAATCGAGACTGACACCAAGCGTCTTATCACCGGTAAAGGATCTCAGCTCGGGCATCTTAGGCAATTTCAACAGACCCCATGCTTTCCCAAGCGCCTCCCAATCAAGATCCGCGACACGGAATATGCTGCTCGCCTGGTGTTTGCTATAGCTCCTAAGCCAGCTCACAAAAGCCTTCTGGCCTCTGTCATGCAATGCACGATCGGCCAGCACAGCCTTGCGGGCACGCGCGGTAGCAGAGGTTGCATCGGCATCGGAGAATGAGATGGATGGGGAGAATGGAACGACAGGGGTTTTTCTGACGTCAAGAAATGAAACGTAATCCTCTTCCCGTCCAGGATGCAGCATCACTACACTCAGACCTCTCCGGCCGGCTCGGCCTGCACGGCCGCATCGGTGGATGAAGGTCTTGGGATCGGAAGGAGGATCTATCTGTACAACGAGGTCGACCGATGGGATATCAAGCCCTCGGGATGCGACATCGGTGGTGAGGAGGATGGCCGGGCTATGGGAACTTAGGAAGCGGTTGAAGTTCTTCTGGCGAACATTTGCCTGGTGTTTGCCATGCAGGGGTATCAACAAGAAGTCATCACCAAGAAGCAGTGGGAGGATCGCGGACAGATAGTCGACGCCCGAGCATGTCGAAACGAAGAAAATCGATTTTTGAGGAGTCGGTTGAACTGAGGAAAGGATGTTTTTCAGGGCGGCAAATTTGTGTAGAGGAGGAGTTGACAGGTACGTCATTTGCAGACTGATCCGACTCTAGTTAGAAGATTTTCGATAAAAAAGATAAAAAGCCAAACTGACCTAGCAGGGGTTCGCTTGTCATCAACCCCAGATGTACCCTTGACCTTGACCATAATCTTGACCGGATTGCGCAGACCAACCCGAACGATCTGGTCGACAGCCTCACTTACACTGGCACTGAATAAACCGGTTCGTCTTTGTTTAGGAAGCCGGCGCAAGATATTCTGCAGTGTCTCCTTAAACCCTAAATCCAAGAGCCGGTCTGCCTCATCAAGAACTAGCATCTCGAATGAAGACTGGGGACAATGGACATGCGGCGAAGAAAGGAGTTCCAACAGTCGTCCGGGCGTCGACACAAGCACGTTCGGGGACAGCTTCAAGAACCTGCTCAGGTCTTCCGCAGGGGTGGTAGAGCCGCCCAGGAGAAGTTGAGGCACGACTTTGAGGGTGGACGAGGGAAACTTCTGACGAGGCGCATCATCGTCGTCCAGTGGAGTCATTGCGGCGGCTGAAGGAGGATGAAACGCAAGTAATGATTGCATGACACTATGAATCTGTGATGCCAATTCTCTTAATGCCAAGTCAGCCATAAGTTCTTTGGGACATTCCATCTATGGCACCATAGCCTACCGGGTGGGGGAGATAATGATCGCTCCAATGTGGTGCTTCTTAATCGGTTCTTCGAGGCGCAAAAGCTTCTCCACGATGGGAAGCAAAAATGATAGCGTCTTTCCACTTCCAGTAACTGCTTCGACCACAACGTCCTTATGCGCCATGAATAAAGGAATGGCGGAGGCTTGCACGGGGGTCATCCGCGCGAAGCCCATTGAGGACATAGCCTCAAGCACCCATTCTGAAAGGGGTGGGGTCACTGCATCCCAGGCTCTGGACGACGTACCCTTCGGCGGGTTTGGAGCCATGATAGCGATCGGTGCAAGAATGAACCTTCAGAGATCTGTATGTCCGCCCCAATGATCTATGCTTCTTCACCAAATTCCATCGCAGAAAAAAAAAGGCTTATCAGAAGATGGCCGATTAGATACTGGAGGCGGTGAGTGCTTTCTGCCGCCTCTCCACGTGATCGTCTACGGATTGGGCGGATCCAAAGTGAAGAAAACGACGAGGAAAAGTGAACGATAGCTACGAAAACACCCGGAAAAAGGCATTTGACTTGTAATATCTCTCTTCTGTCTCCATCACTCATCTGCCTCTGCCTCTCAACTGTCTATAGGCTATGTCGATCATTTTCTGAGTTGACAACAACATGCGCAGTCGAGTTTCTGCCTTGGGACTCAGCCTACTTCTCACGCGATAACCCGTCTGTCTCGCACGCAAGCTTACTATTAATTGTGCCACGACCATCAAATTGCCCATCATTGCGTCGTTTAAAGTTGATCAGCTTCTTCTCTTCGGCGCATTTTCCTGCGACCAGATATCTTCACGCCGACAACCTTTTTTTGGGTTGATACAAACTCCGGTTCTTCCGCCTTTCGTCGTCAGAGCGGTTGAGATGCCCTCTCCTGTCGACAATATCCCGGCGACTCCTCGAGTCATCTCTCCGTCTCCTACTCCTTCAGGCAGGTCATCTTCGCGAGAAGGATATGCCGGCCCCACAACACGGTCTGCGGCGCGACGGCAGCGTCTAGTGCAAGTCTCGGAGGAAGGCAGTGATGGTGTGGATACGGATTCAGATCGGCCACCGAGTCGGTCTCGCAGCCCAAAAGCTCCTGCTCGCTCACCGCGGAAGAGGCGCTCGAACCCTATGATACCTGCCAACGGCCCAGACACGTTGATAACCGGTGGCCGCACGCCGCCCTCCAACTATCTCTCCCCCAGTTCCGCCAAGGGCACTGGCCGCTGGCATGATATCTCCCGGTCACCGTCCCCTCTGGGTCTGATTCCCCTTCATACTCGCTACCGTAGATTTATTCACCGTCATGAGATTCCGCGCAAGCTCCTCCATGTCTCCATCGGCTTCGTCGCTCTTCACCTGTACAGCCGCGGCATCCAGACCCTCCAAATTACCCCTTGGTTATTCGGAGCGCTCGTACCCATCGCCGCGACAGACGTTATCCGGCATCGTTCAGAGAGGGTGAACAGATTCTACACTCGCTGCCTTGGAGCGCTCATGCGAGAAACAGAGGTGTCGGGCTATAACGGCGTGATTTGGTATCTGTTGGGCGCATACGTCGTCCTGCGATTCTTCCCAAAGGACGTCGGGGTGATGGGCGTACTGCTTCTCAGCTGGTGCGATACTGCGGCCTCCACTTTCGGCCGCCTCTACGGCCGGCACACCTTCCAGCTGCGCAAAGGCAAGAGCTTTGCTGGTACACTGGCTGCTTGGTTCGTTGGCGTCTTCACCGCCGCTGCCTTCTGGGGCTGGTTCGTTCCTTACGTTGGTCCTTTCCCCAACGACCCCGAAGGAGCGTTCATGTTCACAGGACGTCTGAATCTGCTTCCGGACTCCGTCAAGGGCCTGCTCGGATGGACCGCCGATACCTCGCGCGGGGTCGTCACCGGCCCGCTGGCGCTGGGTGTCATGAGCGTTGTTTCCGGCTTTGTCGCTGCCGGGAGCGAGTTCATCGACATGTTCAGCTGGGATGACAATTTCACTATCCCGGTCCTGAGCGGAATTGGCCTGTGGGGATTCCTCAAAGTATTTGGTTGAGAGCCTCGCCGTTGTGCTGTTCGCTCACTTGATCTTTTTCCATATAGAACATACAATTCCCTCCAAGAAACCGATCATATTGCTTGTTGATCGTGATCTAGTACCTGGAAACCCCCCTTTTGTCGTTTCTTACCTCTATACCACTCAATGTCATCTTCGATCCATTGCTGTCAAAATAGACACTCATAAAGAGACAATCTACAATAATCTGTCTTGAATGCGAGGGCTATCATACCCCAAGCCGCCCTGTCGCAACCCTTCTACTCGTTGTTAAAAGGAGACTTCTCATAGGATTTCCATGTTCTGTATACATCTGGAGGCGGAGCCATATCTCAAAGTGAAGCTGGCGATCACCAAGGAGATGAAAGGAAACAAAAAAATGCTCAATATCAGGAAGGAAAATACACCAATTCAACCCGAACTCCAACATCCCAGGTATCCTCCTAACGCCTAAATACTGCTTCAAATCCTTAAAATTGGCCAACGGAAAGCAAGCGCTGAGAACCAGCAACAAGACGACCTCAGCTCAAATCCAGAATGCTCACGCGCGGGATGCGTTTCTTCTTCCTCTTTTCATTGGTTGTGTCCTGGTCAATTTCAAGCTTCTCCGAGGCCAGCTCAGATTGGGGTTCGGCTTCTGTCGTCCAGGTTCCATCATCACGCACCACGACGAAGTCCACGTGTGACGCATTCTTGTGGGAATCCGTCCCCTTATTCGGATGAATCTGCTCTTTCAACTTGGCTTCCGGCTTGGACACTTTTTTCACGGAAGGTTTTAAGAGTGACGGCGCTGGTGGACTATGCTGAGAGAGCCTCTGTTCGACTTTCTCACATGACTGCTTCACTGCCAAAGAAACATCTTTTTGGCTGCGTAGAGAGCGTTTCACCTGTATCTTAGAGTCTGGAATATCATCTTCAGGTAGTCTCGGTGTCCTGCGGGGTAGGGCTCTGGGATGGGTCAGGAAGTCACGATTTCTAGAAGCCTTGCACGGGCTACCGTCATCTAGGACGATTGTAGACATGGCATGTTGCAATTCAGAAACGTCCTGGCTAATCTCTGCTTGAGACTTAGACGATGTCTGTGCAGCTTTTCGCGTCTTATGTCGACTGGCATCATATTTGGCGACTGATTCAGGCACAGAAAGAGCCACTCTTGGAGATCGGCCCAGTTCGATGGGGTCATTGTAGCTGACATTAGAATATGTCATTCTAATTCTTCCAGAGAACAAGCGCGATGGGGAGTACTCCATCTCAGACTCGGGATCACTTGCGGCAAGAGTTTGCACCTCGACATCGCCTGGAACGACAGTTGCACGCTGATATCCGCCACGGGAGCGGATGGCCATAGCATGCCGTTTGCTGTTCAGTTCCGGGGAGATGCTGCACGAGGAAGTGAAAGATTTGATCAGATCATCCACATCTTGGTACATTCGTGGCTGGAGGCCAAGTACATGATGCTGACTGTATCCGCCATAAGCTGGGGATCCCATCATTGAGGCATCGGGAGACCATTCGACAGGTTGAGATCTTGAGACGCTTGTCTTTGTTGGCGTGGCGGAGATCGCCGCATCGAATAACTGCGCACCTTTGTACTCTGAAATGTCTGACTTTTGTTTCGTGAGGGTGCCATACTTGAGGATGCTGCCTCTTTTCATGCCGGGGTCAATCGGTCCCTTCTTCCGCGGCCCAGTTCTCCGGTTGCTTGTCTTTTTTGGAGCAGCAGCCTTCTCCATTTGCTCTTTCTTCCAACTCTGCACGACCTCCGGTATCCCGAGACTGGCCAAAGTCTCGAAGATCCAGACTTTCTCAACAGAAAAGGGGTCAAAACGCTTAGATGTCCGCTTCTTGATCGGAGACTGGGCTACGGCCTCTGTGACCACCTCCACGTCCTCCTCTTCGTCTCCAGAAACTAGTATTGTCTCCTGAGATGGCATTGGAGGGTTCGGCTCCTCAGCAAGTAAATCCAAGCCAACGACATCAATCGGAACAATGTCCAACTGCAACTCAGTCAAGCCGTCTGTGCTAAAGCTGGTTCGGCTCTTGTATACTTTCTGAAGCATTTGTCCAACATTGTCGGAAAAAGGAGGATTCTGTGGGAAGGCTGCCGGGTGTCTTTGCAGGCGAAGCCTGTAGGAAACAAGGGGTTCGGCGAGTAGGCGGATCACCTTCCTCGCCCCAGAACGGTAATTCCATTCGAACGTGTCGGCAGTAAACCTTCGCAATTCCAGAGCGTCAATCTCCTGATCCCAAGCAGTGGCTAGACGGTGTCGCAGAGCCGCAATCTCTGCCGACGACGACACCACAGGGTTCGCATAATATGACAGTATTGTCCTATCAGGAAAGGCTTCCGGAATGCGCACTGCTTTATGTTTCGTTTGGAAATAGCCACTCTCGTTCTGCTCTAGCTCGTACTGAAGTCTTTCCCTCCACTCCTCCAATTTGATGTCAAGCTCAGGGCCATCGGATTGAATGGCGTCGAGCAGGTCTGCCCCAAATCCTGCTTTGGCTATTTCCGCGGCCAATTTGCTGCCACATTTGGGCACACCAGATGGTAGATAATCACCCCCACTAAGCATTGCGAACAAGATCATCCCGGCCTGGTCGAGAGTCACGTTCGATGGATCACCCAGGTAGTCACACATCCTATAGCAGGTTATATGTGTAGCTGCAGAGGTGCTAGACCCGGTCTCTTTCGAAAAATTCATCACGGTCAGCCCTGAGCCAAACATCAAAGCGTCGACATCGTTGCTCATCACAGCATCGACGACTCCTGCTCTCTGTAACCTGGCGCATTCTGCTTCGGCCTCCCCCGGGGCATCATGACGAGGAAATTTAAATAAGTCGATTAAAATTTTGGACAGTCGGATTATGGGCGCGCTCCCGTAACTTCGCCCGGAGACTGCTTTGCCTCGCTTGAAGGGTGGTTTGTCCTTCCCATCATACACAAACAGTGGGTGGATGGGTAGCGCCAAAAATTTCAACAATCTATAAAATAATGTTCGGAGTTCTGGATTCCTTCCACCTCGGCCGGCTTGCACTTGGAACAGCCATATTGAGATGTCAACGGCAATGCGAATGGGTCTTGAAGTCCGTTCGAAGTGAGTTACTGCCAACTTAGACAGCGAGATACGTTCTCCAGAGCCAATGGCATTGATAAGACTGTTGGACGTCAGATTTTATGTGTCTTATGCACTTGCCACTCAGTCATCCAACAATTCCTGGAGGATCGGATATCCTGGGCGTAGACATATATAGCAGAATATATCTCTGCTTTGGGAACTGCAACGAGAGGAAAATATTTCACCTACCCAGGAATCCCCATTCAGACGGCCACAAAATTACTGACAAAAACCATCAAAAAAGCCACCAAGAAAACAAACTAACAACCGTTCTGACTACCGCGTGCTTGCGTGGACAATGGTCAATATATTGTTGCTGCGGTGTTGTTGTTTTGACATCGGGGAATCAATACGACGGCCCGACAGAAGATCCGTGCAGACAACAAGAGGCAGGTCGCGCCTTCAGCTAATGGTGATACATGGCTGGAATATCAAGAGAGATCTGATCAATTCGGATCTGATGAGAGATTTGAGCATATCCATACTACTACCACATTGATTATCACTGCTGTCGCCAGTGCCGGAAGAGAAATGACGCGCATGGACAACACCCAATCAGTCCGTCCCCGCGTCCTGCATTGAAAGCCCACGCAATTCAACGACAGCTTTAGGACCCCAACCAGGGCGAGTGAGAAGAAATGGCGACTACTCCTTCAAGTGACGATAAAAGGTCCTTTTCGATCAATACCAATCTCCCCTCGCATCTACGTCAAAGTCAAGCCGGCAGACCATCCTCCCCTCACACGCCTCAACACCCCTCGCGTTCCAATAATTCATCCTTTGCAAGTGCCGGCTCTGGTGGCTCTTCCTTTCGCGGAGAGGAAGATGCGATAGTTTTTGAGTTGGGATCCCGATGGCTTCGCGCTGGATTTGAGGGCGATAGTACACCCACGTGTGTTGTCGGATATGGGCCTGAAGATTCGAGGAGGGCTGGAGACTACAGAGGATGGCTGAAAGGGGCCTTGAATACCACGTCCCCGCGACAGGTCAGGGCAGAGGAATGGGCAGGCGCATATGAGCTGTGGAGAATGAACCTACGTGAGGTCGACCTGGGGCTCATTGAGGATAAGATCGAACGGGTATTTCGGGAAACATACAACAAGTATTTGTTGACAGATGCGGGCACGTCGAGATTGGTTCTGGTCATCCCATCTATTATGCCCCATCCGTTACTGTCGTCAGTTTTGTCCACTCTCTTCAGCCGATGGCGATTTCCCAGCATCACACTTCTTCCAAGCCCTGCAATGGCCGCCATTGCAGCAGGAGTTCGTTCGGCGTTAGTGATAGACCTGGGATGGGCTGAGACTACCGTGACCGGGATTTACGAATTTAGGGAGATCGCGACCAAACGAAGTACAAGAGCCATGCGATCTCTGCTTCAGGAGACAGGAAAGATGCTTACTCTAATTGCGGGTGGCGGGAAAGAATTGGAAGTAGACGATATTACGGTCGATTTTGAATACTGCGAGGAAATAATCAGCCGGTTTGCCTGGTGCAAACCTCAGGTAGATGGCGGCGATCACTTACCACCGGATTCGCAAGGACCACCAACTTCGGAAGACGAACAGCCAACCTCCCAGCCGTCTGACTCAATCAGCGATAGAATAGTCTCTATTCCATCTCCGTCGAAGCCCGGCTCGGCATACATCGATCTTCCTTTCGGCAAACTCTCCGAGCCAGTGGAGAAGGTTTTCTTTGCCAAGGGGGTAACGGAGCGTGATGTGGACGACGAGGAGAAAGCCATACCCCTGTTGGTGTACCTTACGCTTTTAGCTTTACCGCCTGATATTCGTGGTACCTGTATGTCACGAATTGTTTTTGTCGGTGGAGGCTCTCAGATACCCGGAATCCGGAGGCGAGTACTCAACGAGGTGTCAGCCATGGTCAAGATGTATGGTTGGGATCCTGTTCGAGGTGAGGCGTCCCTTAAGGCAGGGCAAAAACGGCTGGCCTTGCGGTCCCAGAAACAGGCAACTTCCGGGAATGATAGCGAAGACTCTGCTGCGCCGCCCTCGGAACCTCTGACCAACCCTGATACTCGCCCTCGAGGGGGCGGCGAACCCGAAGAGGAGGTGGATTTTGTCGAGCAGAAGCTACGGCGCAACAATAAAGATAAGGATTTGAAACCCCAGGTGCAAGGCGTACTGCGCGAGGTGGAGTCACTCGGCCCCTGGGCTGGAGCTAGCCTGGTGGCGAGCCTGAAGATCAGGGGACAGGTCGAGGTCGAGCGGGAGAAGTATCTTCAACATGGTCTTGCTGGCGCGACCCGGGACTTGGAATATGCCCACGCTCCAGACCGGCGTTCTGGTCTGCGGTCGGGAGGAGATCGATCGAGCTGGACATTAGCAGGCTGGGGGTGAAGCATCAAAGACAATTGTTCTGTACCCGTTGGTTTTACGCATACCCTGCAGGTCGTGAAGGCTTGAGATATTTCATCAGAATAGCGGTGGATTGATCTCCCATATGATACCCATTTAGAATATGATGGCTTTGCCATTTAGTTTTGAGCTTATATTTCTGTACCATAGTTTTGCTGATTCGGTCTTGCTGGAATTATGATTACTACGTGAAGGCCGACTCAATGAATGCTTTGACGGGTAATATTATGTACATGGCTCACAAGGAACAGCTATAGAGGTGCTATGAGTGAATTAGGAATGGACATCGAATTCCGGCCACCACCACTACCAAGACGCAAAAAAAAAAAAAAAAAAAAAAAAACCAGCCTGGAATTTAGACAGTGCCGAACTTGTAAGTGGCCCAGTTGATCGCAGGCCCATCAGCAGGCGAGAAGATCTGCTCCGACAGCTGTCCCCATTCAGGATGGTTGATACCATCGACCCAGCCCTCGGGCTCAATGACCACGCAACCATACTGCATGACGTTCTTCGCGCCCTCCTTGCCCTCTTCCTTGTTGCGTTTCTCCTGCGACGGCTTGATGGCGACGTAGTCCATCTGGGCGTTGTCGCAGGTATAGATCTGCAGCGCGGGCATGTTGGCCGAGACTTCCATGCTGATGCCCGTTGCGCTAGAGTTCATGCGTACGATGGGGACGAGCGAGTTCGGGGCGGCGTATTGAGGGGGCCGGTCCACGAGGAAGCAGGTGTCATAGCCTGTGCAGCCGAGGCCGCACATGCCGTGGCTATCCTCGAGGTCGCGGCCGATGAATTTGCCGGTGGTAAAGTCTGCAGCGCCGTTGAAGGCGCTGTCGACGCCGAGGATGGTGCCGTTGGGGATCAGAATGCTGTCTGTGGCGATGATGCGGTTGGATAGCGGGAGTTGCAGGAAGGTGTCATTGAGGACGTTGGGGGCCTTGAAGGCGTTCAGGTTCCAATAAATGTGGTTGGAGAGCATGATGGGGGTCGCCTCCGTGAGGGCCAGGGAGACCAGTTTGGTGGTCAGCTGGGGGAGACCTTGCGGGTTCTCGGGGGTGACGGTCGTGTCGACGCTGTAGGTAGCGTGGGTAATGACGTCCCCAGGGAATTTCTCCAGGCCCTGATCGAGCAGAGTGAACGTCACAGCTGACTTGGAGTGCGCCGTGACAGTCCAGTTCTGTTGATCATAGCCCACATTGCCACCATGAAGGGTGTCGACTCCGTGATTCTCGTTTTTCGGCACATGATATTCGGATGAACCGATGGTGAACGTGCCGTTCTTGATCCGATTGGCATACCGGCCAACAACGGCACCGAAGAAGGTGTGCACCGTTTCAGTGTCGTTGAGATATTCCTTTGGATCATCATAGCCAATGACGACATCCTGATCTTTGCCGTCGCGGTCAGGAACGAGCAGAGAGATCAAGCGTGCTCCGTATGGAATGAATTTAGCCGTGATGTTCTCTGCGCTGATGGTATAGACCTTGAAGGGGTCGGCAGGAGAAGCGCTGGCTGACGAGGCATGCGATGATTGTGAGTTCTGGGCTAGGACTGGCAACCCATACAGGACGGCAGAGAGATAATGCTTGACATGCATCTTGAGCCCCAGGAGAATGGTGACAGTGAGGAAGATAGCAAAGTATACAAGCAGGACACGAGGAGTTATCCGAGCAGGACACAGCACAGAACGAAAACAGCCACGGAGATGAGATGAGCGTCGATTAAGTATTGGAAAATAAACCATAATCAACAAATAAATACCAACGTCACTAGCCTTTAGCTTCCATTCACCTCATGACGGCACCTCTGACCAGCGAGCGGGGAAAACAAAGCACAGGACGCTAGCAAGAAGCTGGGGTGACTGCGATGACCCTCCTCCCTGTTCACTGTTGATTTGCCGATACGACTCGTAAATTAACCGAGCAAAGACGGAATCGACGGCAAGCTCCAATTGTATTGCAATGCTCAGTCAGTGGTTGGGGATGTGCAGGGGTTTCGTGCCGCATGCAGTCACTATGCGTATTGTCAACAGGCTGGACGGTTCCAGTATGAGTGCACTAAGGGGTAACTTTGCGGTGTCTGGGGTATTGAGTGAATGACCTGGATGTGTATGCTCAAAACGACTCCACACTGTAGATGAAAGGAACACAAAATTTCTCCGAAGATGACGGCTTGATGTCCAAGCGAGAGACAAGCAATGTTGCTCGGTCCACAAAGTTGACGATGGCTCAGGCTAGTGCTGCCTGAGGTCAACCAGGCCACAAGGCGACGAGGCAAAAATCGCGTGGTCGGATCTCGGATACCACGCTAGGCCCAGATAGGCATCTCCGGTGGGGGATATTTGCGGGGAAGGGAAAGAAGGCTTGTCGATCATTTTCTTACTCCGTATTCTTTCCCGTTTCCAGAGCTGACTGCTGGATAGTACGAACAGAAGGTGTGCATCTGTAGTAGTGACTGATGGTTGTATTGTCTTATTAACAAACGGTGGGCGTCAACATGAGGGGCTAGACATAATCTGGTTTGCTGAGCTCTTTCTCATCATGGCGGACCAACCAGACGGTTTCAGAGTGCATCTCTTACAGTTACAGGTGCCTCATCTCAACCAGTCACGTGATACAATCTGGCCAGATGGGACCGGAAGGAATAATATTCTCCCGCTTACATAAGCCCGACGCGTATTGCCCTCCTTTGGAGTCGGCCCGGACTCTCGGCCTGCCAGATCGGGAGACTTGTTTATGTTGGATCAGCGGGCTCATATTGTCAGAGTCCAGACTTGGTGAGAAGACAGGCCATCGCATCAACCATGAAGTTTCCGATTGTCTGATCGCGTCGCGAATTCCTTCAACCCAATCACTTTTGTTGCGCGACGACGCGATCTGGAGCAGGATCGCCCCTCTCCACTCACCGCACTGTTTACTGCCTGTCGCAATGATTTCGCAGAGCTCCAGCCCCAGTTCTTCACCCGACATTCTTGGGCCCCCTGGCGACGTCGAATATCTAATATCGTCCCCGATCAGACCGTTTTCCGGTCGTCAAAGCTTCATGTCGCCCGCAAATTTCAAGCTTCTCCAGACCCCGCGGACGGGCAAGGGAAAGCGGCCGCGCATCAACTTCAGTCCTGCCAAGAGCGCTCACTCGATTCAACTCGGCGATGTTCTTCTTCCAGCGTCTCCGTCGAGAAGGCTAAATGTCCAACAGCAATCGTTATCTCCGGATAAGACACTAGGGGACGGGAACCTGAGCCCGTGGAGAATTCGAGTAACACTTGAGGCCACACAAGACGAGGAAATGAATCAAGGGAGTCCATCGCGCAAGCGGCTGAGACCGTCAACAAGCACGACGACCAAGATCCCACTGAAAGACGCCGAAGACTATGCGGATCAGACACCGAGAAGACGCCGGGGACGCCCACGGAAATCGGATATACAAGCAGAGGACGCGGCGCCCGCAGCAGGCAGTCCTGGACACACACCGGGTCCGGGAGGCACAAGTGGACAGAAGAGAAAACGAGGTCGGCCACGGAAACAGCCTGTCGATGAGAATCTGGTGGATAGCGGCGAACCGGCTACTGATATCGTGGACGACAATGCGGCTAATCTTGTCGAGCCTGAACCCGAACCCGAACCCGAACCTGAACCGCGCTGGAGTCCGTTGAATCTTGCTGGTGACGCTGATTCTGATGATGACGCTCTGCCGGAAGACTTCATGGCCGTCGACACCTTTGAGAATGGTGGCGACGAGGAGCGTCCCGGTGCGAGTGCGTGGGATGGAAACACCCCGCGAATCAACCACGAGCGCACTTACGAGACACCGGATGTTACTCTTATAGATCAAATCTATGGAAATAACCAGGAGGGAGAGCCGCAATCTACCCCGTCTAAAATGCCGTCACCGTCACGGGAGAGCCAGATATTTTCGCCGGATAACACGCTACATGCAGGCCACACACCAAGGCCACCACGCTCTTACCCAAGCCCAACATCATCGTCTTTAGACGATGATGATCGACCCGTTCAGTTTGAAGCAGAGGCTCCTGTTATGGAGGCGGGCCCTGATCACAACGCCCATGGTGTTGCAAACGATCCGACGGACGAACACAGGGAGTTTGATTCTATTATGGAAAGCGAAGGATTCAGCATGGTCTCATTGGATACACTACCATCGGTCAAACAACACGGCCTGAGCATTAACTCGCAGACAGCCCAGAGTGCCCTCAAACCTTTTTTGGAGCGCGAGAAAATCGCAATTGGACAAAGATCGAAGCGCAAGGTGTCGACATTGAACCTGCATAATAAACAAAAATCTCCAGATCCAGCGACGGAAATCGGACCAAATTCGACAGAAAAGACTGCGGCTCGTGCTCCTGTGCGATCAACTGAGCCCGAACCACGACCCTCATCTAGCGGAGGCTCGAGATTCACCGAACAGAAGCAGCCCACCCCTGCTGTCTCACCTGCCCCGACGCCTACATCCCGTGCTACCAGGATGAGAAACCCCATCGTAAGGTGGGTCAAAATCATTCGCGCAGGTATAGTTCTGGAAGGTGCCCTTCGGCGTCCTTATGAAGGTGCACCTGTCCCTACGCCCGGAACCCCTGACTTAAGAGAGCAAATTTCGAGTCTTGAAGGGCCAAGAAGACGCCTGGAGCTACTGTTCAGTGACTTCAATCCCAGGATAAGACGTGAATTGCGCGCAGGCTTGGGGCTTGCCCAAGAACTTGCAAAGAGGCGAAGGAAAGCGGAGATCGAACAAGCCAGGCGGACGATGTCGGTTGAAGCAAATTTGAAGGGGAAACGCGGCACAATATTCACCGAGACGCCACAGCAAGAAATCCACGAAGCTCCCATCAAGGATACTCCAAGTACGGAAATGAAACGGCGTCTGGAGGAATGGCAAAGGGAGAGGGAAGCTGTCAGTCGAGAGATTCAGATGGCCAGCACGAGTCAAGTCATTGTGGTTGATAGCGACGCAGCTGGCCCGCAGAGTCCTGAAGTGGATGACAATGGCTACGAATATGGGAGCGAGCCTGATGAGGAAGATGGCTTGCCGGACGAACAGCCAGAAGCGCATCTTGATAGTAATGTGCAAGCCATGTACGAGAATGGAGATGAAGAAGAGGGGTACGAGGATATCTGGCAACAAGAAGCAAGAGACCATAGCAATCTCTCCCATCATTCGTCAACATTTCAGAACGACCACGACATCCAAGATATCGAAGTAGGACAACAATCCAGCCCATTAAAAAGCAGCTCAAGCCAAGCAGCAGGTGAATATCGAGGAACCTTCTCTCCCGCCCCATGGACCCACACGAACGACAAGGTCCCGTTCTTGGGCCATTCGCGAGTCAAGCGACTCCGTGAACAGGCGGTAGATCTTTCTACAGTGCTTCGTGGGGAGGAGACGCCACGCCACATCCGTCATTATTATGGGCAGAGCAGCCCAGCCAAAAGCGCAAATGAACAATCGCCAAAGCAGCATCGCTCGAGTCCGGAGTCTCAACGAGAAGCCTTGGAGGGCCATGGCTCTGAAGACGATGAGCACGTGTCCGACATCTATCTCGAGTCAAGCCCCAACAGAATTTCGGATGATGATACATTTCAGATAGATCCGACGACAAGGCACGAGAGTGAGAGGCAACGTGCCCATCAAATTGAGCAAGAGAGTGAAGATGGCAATATGTCAGCTACCGCGCTAGCCGACGACGTGTCCGTGCACGAAGGAAATTCGCTCACACCTGCACAGACTCGAACTGCCGACGGGGATGTCCAAGCATCATCCTGGTTCCGAAAAATCACTAGTCTGACGCCAGGGTGGCTGAAAGCCCCAAAACGGAATGCGATTGCGCCAGCTAATGGTCTTGCGAGCGAGGATTTCTCGGAAAGGGTTGAGAACGAGGAAGTGCCTGACGTCAGATCAACCAAAGACGTGGGGACACACCTCGATGATCAAGAGCGTCTCGAAGGACTGGATGAAACGCCAAGGAAGCTGCAGTCTATTGAACAGGACCACTACGAGCCGACATCACCTGCTTCCGACGTTGCTCGACCTATTGAAGATCGACAAGCTTCGCCGGAGGAGGAAGAAGAGGCAGAAGAAGAACAAGTCGCGGCCGAGGCGTATGAACCTCATTTCCCGCTCGCCGTCTCTGGCTATTTCAGCGACGAGCACTACATTCTTCTCCGTCGTCTTTACCGGCTATCAAAACGACATCCGGAGCGGTTCCCCTACTACTCAGCCCCTGGACGTTCTGATATCATCGGCGACTGGATTTGGACGTCGGACGGCAGACATGGAGTGCGCGTCACGGAGACGCAATTCGCTATAATTGACCGATTTGTGCACGAGCTGGCTCGTGGCGACCTGCAGGCGGGTGGCACGGGCCAGATTGGCTGGACAGAGGCAGACATGCACCGAAGACTGATCAGCATTATCATTGGCGAGCAGATCAGGGAAGAAATGGAGACCGGGGAAGCGTGACGAGGCAGTCGGCAGGCAAGGAGATACGCGGTCTCACCGTCTCACCTTCCTAACGCGGCGCTGGTGACCGTCCGTCTGGAACACTCGGTCTACCACCCCCGGTCTTGGCGACGTATGTCGATGATCCCACGAGCCGATTGGTATCCTGCCTTTCTGCCGTGCAGGAGACTCGTCAAGGACTTCTGATCTGCTTTTTGGGGGGCTTTACATATTCGTCGGGCTATCACGGGCTTGGTAAGCCAATGATCGAATAAGGCCGTCGGTTGGGTTCTGAATTGGACGTCTTTTCTTTTGGTTTCTTCATTGTTCATCTAGTGTTTTGTTTGATGCACGATTCCCCCCCGTCTTTTAGTCTCGTTTGTCAGGAAGCATTTTGATTCGATTGGGCTTTTGAGGGAGTCAGCTGTTCAGATATGATATTTCGATGACTGTTATTTGTCTATATCTTTCTTGGTGTCTACCTCTACTGGACGGTGACCATTGGACAATGCGATGTATGTGGTTTTTGCCATCCTACCTTTTTTTCTCCTCTTGAACTTATTCTCTGCTTGGTTGGTAGAACTAAGCAGCCCCGTTGCCCTGTTTGGAGTGGCGTGCGGGTCAACGAGTTGATCACCATAAAGCAGCCGCAACGTTGACCATCATGGGTGTTACCCATGCGTTGGATTCCCAAATCTGTACCTGGAATTCGACCTGTATACTGAAGGGTATTCCGATATCTTCCATGATGCTTCTAGTCTGGGTCTAAAATAGGACATGGAGGGAAGTTGTACTCCCGTACCGTGACCTGTTCCTTTGTACGGCAGCCGGTCCGCTGTTCCCAGCCTGCCACGCTTCATGCCTGCAGTGATGCAGCGCCTTGAGTTGGCATGTGAACACTGAACTTTGCTCTGTGTCCTGCTCTGTAGTCTGAGAAGATCTAGACTGACGCGGCGACGAGACCGCAGCCGGTCGTGATTGGGGGGAGTCGCATTGGGGGTTTGACTGAGCTGCGGGTCTGGGGAAATCCAGCCAAACAGAGGCGGAGAGAGAAATGGTTAGCCTTGTTTTCGAGGCCTGATGATGTGTGTTGGGGGTAAGGGTTTTCGTTTTTTTCGTTCTTTTTTTTCATTGTTGTTTTCTCTACTCAGGCCTGACTGGACTGGTTGTGGTATGTGACTTGTTGTGCAGTGTGGGAATCAGCGCTGCTCAGTGGTCAGTATCGCGAGTTCTCGAATTATCGGGGAGGGTTCGGATTCACTCCTTGAATGAAGAGGATGAATCCGGAATGGATATAAATAGAGGGGGTGTGTAGACGCCATCGCGGCAGGGACAGGGAAGATAATTCTAAACAACATTTGAGAGAGTTCCATTTCGCACCTTCGCGATCTCTCATCCTCCTCCTTCTGATCCGCTTGATCCTGACCTGGGACAAATCCGATATATACCTATCTTTTTTTTTTGTCAAGATGGGCATGGGCCAAACCGTCAAGTGCGTCTTCCGCCTGACGTTCCTCCTTAAGCGGGCCGAGCGATCACTCCCAGGGAAGGGCAAATCAGTCGATCACAGTCACAGCCTTCCCCCCTCGGGACCCTACTGCACAGCCGGGGCAGGGATGCCCGACCATGACGACGAGGACGACGTCTCCTCTCTCGGCGAGGACACGGACGTCGACATGGGCCTGTACGCCGACCCCCATCTAGCGGTGAGCGTGGATGCAGGCAGCGGCAGCAGCAGCAACAACAGCAGCAGTAGCAGCAAACGGCGGCTGGTGCGCGTCGTCAGCTGGACAAGTATCGCGGATCGAGCATCGGCGCGGTGGACGATAGCGCAGGAGCGCGAGCTGGCGATCGCAGAGCAGGAGTTGGCGCGATGTCAGAAGGCGTGGAGTTCGGAGCAGGAGCTGTGGTTGGAATATGTGGGTTGACCTACTGCATTAATATATGCCTGAAACATGAGAGAATGATTCATACATATATTTTGTTTTTTGTTTTTTTTTCTTCCCTGGGGGGGTCTGATTACTAACGAGGGATCTCGTTCGACTCGTTCCCTCTTCAACACAGATCAAGGTGCTTCTGGAAGAGAAAGAAGCGCACGAGGAATTCCTGCATCACCGGGCGAAACAACAGGGTGACGAGCAGCAGCATTTCCGCAAGGCTTGGAGTCGGCGGCGGTCTGGGGAGGAGGAACGGGATCCGAGGCGGAGTCAGAGCCGATTGAAGCGGTTGAGAAGGAGTGGATCACATAAAAGAGAGGAGTAGGTCTAACTAGCTGGCTGGTCGTTGAAGGAAACGAAGGCTGGACTGAGAGTCTGAAGGTCCATGTTGTATGCTATGGCTATAGTGTTGAATGTCATGCACTATCTTTTTTCTCGGTGTGACTGTTTACTAACCGCTGAATATGGCCCACGTGCATCACTTCTACTCATTCTTCTTCAAGTGTCATTATCAAATGCACTTTTGACCCTTCTGGTATCTCTCATTTTTTTTTTTTTTTTTTTGTTTTATGGAGGCTTTGAACTAGTACCTGGCTCTTGACGCCACCCTTTGATAGGCGTTGCCAGCTCACTTCAATCCCTGTCCAGCCGCCCGGCAGAGCAGTATGTACAAGTCTCCAGGAATACTCAGCTAATGAGTTAGACAGGAAGGAAGTATCATCCCTAGCTCTCGAAGCCCACGATCATCCGCCCCGAACAAGGAGAGCATCACAGATCATTTTCGGCCCCTGTCATTGATGGGGAGTTCCTATGACTGCAAGACAGACACGGATCTAGTTCTTCTCAAGAATTTGGAAAGGTCCAAAGTGGGAGGAGGATTGGAAAACGCTCGCTGTTCGGAGGGTTCCGTGAGCACCTCGAATGAATATGTACCGCACAGGCTGGATGTCGAACAATTCCATGTTCCCGAAGCTATCTTCCTCAGCCTCCCTGCCCTGACAATGATCTCTCGAGTTAGTGACCGCATCAATCAAGTGAAATAGGATGGGGAACGGGAAGACTGAAGGGTGGAACGGCTCAAACATGAAACCTCAGTTCTACAGCAAGAGGCGTCACATCCACTGGTTTACCCCTTGCTCGGAGATTCATTTTGCCTCGTTTATGAAGAGTCCGTATCCTCTTGAAAAGATCTCAAGGAGACAGCTGGATATGCATGATCGCAGCTCAAGCTGTTGTTGGACACACAGATGGCTTGACAGAAAAGATTCCCAGTCTCCCTCATCTTGAGGTGATTTCTCCATGGTATTATTATTACAAATAGTCCAACAATGAAAGTCCTTGGAATGAGATGCATGAGATTGGACTCATATCAAAGGACCCAATTAGTATGGACTGATGTGTCTTATCTTGACGACTAATGAGAACTCGGACTGGCAACTGATAAGCTCCCGGTTTCTATGTGATATGATATGAGAGATATATCGTTGTCTAATCCTGTAGTTATCTAGTATCACCATTCACCAACCTACTACGTACTATGACATGGACCATTGATCCCATTCTTGTGAACAGAGTTCAATATTATTATCGTGGTAGTAATTACAGAGTAGATAGAGATGGGACAACACCTTTCATACATCCAACAAACCCATTATTTTTTTTTTCATCATACGGATAGGAAATAAATATCTAGTAGATGGGGGGTTCAGGTGTGTGCCCCAATATTAAGGCCATCTTCCAGGCATCGACAAATCACGTTTTCCCTTCTCGCAACATCGACTGGATCAACTTCATCAACATCAACTTAACTACAAACAGCCTCATCCACCCATTCCATCAACACCAAACTATCCAAATAATGGTCCTTGATTAGTCTCAATAATGGGCCCAGAAGTCATCTCCTGGGCCCCTCCAACTGACTCGATGCCAGTGATCCGAGACAATTACGATGGCTTCACTCAGTCGTTATCTCCAGTCTCCACTGCCACTGTCACCAATCCTTGGGGTGTCTATGTCCCCTCCCCACGAGATACTGGACCTTTGCTTTTTTCGTATTCTGTGATATGTTCTTGACCTACTCTGGTTGTCATCCAGCCTCGGCTCCTCGTTGGCTACCTTCTTCTCATTTATCTCAGTCCATTTCTCATCCCACCCATTATTTGGGTCCCAGCATGAACTACCATCTGGACGATGTCTTCCAATGAAGCCTTGATATGTCCCTTGCTGGGTGCCAGATAAGCCTCGTGCTTATTGGTGATTCGTCTTTCTGCTCATTAACTAGAGTTTTCCACATTATCATTCGTATTATTTCCCTCCCTGTTCAATGTCGTCCGGAAATATGACAGGACTCCGCAATTCCCGCTGACAGCTGCAAGGGCATTCATATTATTGCAGGAATATATCTACCTACTGACGCTACTCAATTATATTCAATAAGAACTTAGAGTTCTATTGGCTCCGGGCTGACCTTAGGATTCCTTCCCTCCAACTGTATTGGCAACTCCTTGTGCGTTATATCAGATACCCATTCTGCTCTTGGGAGATTCTCATTCCCCAGCGGTTCGGTTCGCCATGCCTATGCAATGTCGCTAATAACGTCACTTTGGTGGCCTGAGGATAGGATCCAAGCCACACTGTGTTCAGAGTATGTCTTCGACCACTTACCGTCCCACCTCTTACCCCGTCTCGTTGCTCCCTTGCCCTGGGGAGAAGGCCTCACCGACGAGACCTATCTCGACTGGATTCTCAGCAAGGCTGGCAGACTATTCCTGATCTTAGTGGATATTGGTATTCCCGAGCGAGTATTCTCGTTGGTCGACGAATCGTTCGACGATGTGGATCTACCTATTGCAGCTCACAGCGTTGATCGCCTGAAGCTCTCAGCAGATGGCGATGATCCAACCCTGGATGCCAAGTTCTTCCACGCTCAATGGCGCTTTCTCGTTCGCGGCCTCAAACAAGGAGACCATATCAAGTATACTGAGAATGAAGGTGTTCCGGTCGAAATCCTACCCAGCGAGACTGCTCTTGCTCGAGAGGGAGTGGAGAAAATCGTCCTGGCCGGTGCTGCGTGCAGGGTTTACCTGCGAACTCACGTCACCATCGGAGGCGCGCCGCATTTCTTTGAAGAGGAGGAGGTTCTCGAGGAGATTCGCTCGCTCCGAAGATTTTCTCACGATCATGTTTTTTCAATCTACGCTTCCTACTTTGTTGATGATATGATGTACATTCTTTTCTCTGGTATATACGATCGTACGCTCATGTCCTTCCTCAATGAGGTGCCTCACTCCTTCAAACGACTACCAAAAGATCACCGCCGCCGGATCTTGATTGACTGGCCGCATTGTCTAGCTGATGGTCTATCATGGTTGCATGCCCACAGCCAGGTCCATGGAGCCATACGTCCCTCCAACATTCTCATTGACTCGGAATACCGAATCTTCCTTGGCCAATTCGAGGCACTCGATACTTTATTACCTCCAGTCAAGATAGATGATGTGGAATCTTATCAGTACGGGGCTCCGGAGCGCTGGGTGCGTTCTGCTATTGTGCATGATAATGCTCCAGCCCGAACAGCCCTTCCCTCTGGAGGCCGCACCGGTCGAAGACAACCGACCCACGGTGGAAAACTGGGCCTGTTCGCATCCAGGACCCCCAGAAACGAGGATTCAATAGACCACAGCGCGGAAAGTATACGAGCTGAATCTGTCGCCTCTCACGGCACCGTGATCCGCATTGGGGGCCGATCTGATTCTCCAAGCCGTTTCTCTTTTGGATTCTCGTCGTCTTCATCTGGCTCCAGCGGCGGAAGTACACGCAAGCGCGCTGTCACGTCAGTCAGACGACCAATTCTATATACTCCTTCCATAACCTCGTCCAATTCGTCCGGCTCGTCAGACCACTCCGCCGCTATGACCCTCCACCCGGTACGCCTGCCGGGCACCCACTCCAACGCCGCAGTGGTTCAGACTTGGCAATCGCGCCAGACCAACCCCGAAGCGTCAGACATCTTCTCCCTGGGCGCGGTGACCCTCGACATCCTCACGCACCTCTGCAAGCGTAAGATCTCTGCGTTTGCACACCACCGAGGCGCAAAGAACAGGACCCCCGGGCGTGGTGGCGGCGTTGCCGACTGCTCCTTCCACCTTGACCGGAATATCGGACAGGTCAGTTCGTGGATTGCCTTGCTGGACAGCGATGCGCGAAAACGGTCGGATCCCGTCTTCCGCGCCATCGAGCCCATGCTGACCGTAGTGAGGTGTATGCTGCACAAAGAACCCGGCAATCGGCCCTCAGCCGCACGGGTCGAGAGCCGCTTCGTCGAAGCAATCCGCCAAATCGGGGACGCGGTGACACCGCACTGCACATCCAAGCTCCACTTCCGCGCGCCTGCATTATCCAATACCGCCTTGCCCCGTGCATCCCCCAATACTCCCGTCTTGACTCAGCCCATGGCCCCCATTACACCGTGCTCTTCGCCACCAGAGACGGGCTGCGCCGGATATACTGACTGGATAGACACCTACGCAGCGAGCAGCGACTCGGACCGAAAAGGCAACGCATATACCGCGCCCTCATCTTCACACCGAAATCCCTGGTGGACGCCTGACGGGCGTACAGGCCCAGCTGCCGCCGAGGAATCTTTCCAAGGATACGGGATCGCCATATCAGATGGATGAAATCGGGCTCGTCGTCCCGATGCTCTGTGTCACTCAAAGCCTTCGTCTACGGAGTGCGTTTTTTTCTTCTTGATCATACATTAAACCATACTGTTTTCTTCTTCTTTCTCTGTAACTTAGCGTTTACTTCATCCTCTTCTTTCCTCCTGGTATACCACCGATCTATGCTTCTTTTTATGGGTGGTATGTCTGAGCGACCACTTTCTTTCCTCTCGTCCTGTGCTATACCTTTACAAGACAAATATCACACTCACAGGCTGTTACTTTACAGTTATAATTTCCTCCTGGAGAAGTGTGATCGGTTACGAGGGATTATGGAATAGCACGTTATGGCCCAGGTTAATGTTACAGCATATGAAAGACCTATTCTTCTATCCTCGCAGTGCCTAGCCGAATCGGCCATACTTGGATGAAGAATGTGCCTACGCATGTGCTAGAGTAATTTTGAACCCACGGGAGGGAAACACGCTAAGAGCTTGGAATAGGATTTGTTGTTCGACACGGCATCCGGTACTCATGTTCATATTGATAGTGTCACAAAACGTCGGCAACCTGGATCTAAGTTGACATCAAAAGAATTCCCAATGTAGCACAACCCTACAAGCACACAGCCACCTTCTCTGATGCTAGTCATAAATCATAAAGTCGGAACGCATCATATCTTCATAGCCAGGCCGCCACCAGTCCCACCAGCAGGCAGATGAACTTGGATGCACCCGCGAGGTAACCCGAACCATCCAGCCGTGGGGCAGCAAGCGATCTCGCGGCACTGCTTGTGGCCAAGCGAACAGAGGGCGAGGGGGATGACATGGTGACCCTAGCATTGGAGACTGTCCAGGTGTTAGGGCCGCTCACACTGGTAACGTGAACTTTCGTGCCGGCCTTGTGGTGTGTCTGACCCAAAGTGGGGAGAGGGGAGTTGGGACCGACTTCCCATGCACCTGCGGTGTAGGCAGGACAGGCGGGGGGTGTGATGGTGGAAGTGGTCTCAATGTAATCAGAGAGTGCGACACCAGTGGGAGACAGGGTGGCCCATTGGGACTTGAGATTGTGGAAATCGGGAGCCACGGGCGTTGGGACACCTTTGCGGGTGAAACCATCATAGACAAGCTTGTCTGGCGTATTGACTCCTGGGGCGGGAGGGCCATATGTGATCAAGCCGTAGTGGTTGACTTCTTGAATCCACTCGTAGACCATGGAGCCGGACCACGTATCTGACATATAGTCACCAAAAATCGCAGCTTGGTCCTCAAAGGTCCGTGGAGGAGCGGCGTTACAGCCCGTTTCAGAGAAGAAGATGGGGATGGGGTAGCCAGTTGCATTCTTCTGAAGTTCTCTGTAGCCCGACTGAGCATACGAGGAGACTCCACACCACTCGTAGGCGTTCAGGGCATAGAAGTCTAGACGCTCATCCGGGTCCTCTGCACAGGCCAGATAGTTCTGCAGCATGGGACGCAATTCAGCGATGTCAGCTGCAGAATATCCGACGGGGATGTTCCGGTAGTTCTTCTCGTCGCGGTAGCTTTTGATGTCCCGAGCTGCAGCCAGAAGGTAAGGGGCAGCCGCTGAGCCGCCTTTGGTGGTGAGGATTTCATTTCCGACAAACACCCCGGCGGTGTTCTCGTACTTTTGAAACTCATCCAAAACTTCCTTGAAGCGATCAAACTGGGTTTGATTCCAGTGGGGATCATTCTGCGACAGTCAACAATGGTTCTTCTTTTCGAGATTCAAGGGTGCAGGGACTAACCTGTTCAATCTGGGTTTCGAAAGTGTCCAGATCAACAAACAGATAGATGCCAGCTGCGGCAAGAGCAGTCATGCATCCATCGTGATTTGCACTGGGATCAACATGATAGACACGGATTGCGTTCGTGCCCAGTTGTGCCATGAGGGAGATATCGCGCTCGCATTGTTCCGTATCGATCAGAGGGTCGTCAGGAACGAGCTGGTAAGCAATGCCTGAGGATCGAGGCGGTGTCAGTGTAACTGAAGCAAAGAACCACAAGGTGGGTTGTGTGCTTTGTACCTTTCATGAAGTACTGGGTGCCATTTTCGTAGAAGAACTTTGAGCCAACCGCTGAGAGGGTCTGGATGGCACTGACTGCTGTAGGTAGCAGCAGCAGCAGTGAGAATGCAGGCAAGGAGAGCGAAGAATAGCGCATATTGATGTGTACTGCAGATAGTGGAGCTTGAGATGTAACTTTCAGGATAGAAGTATATGTGGCTATTGCTGCACAGGGGTCTTGGTGGATACTGCGAGAAGGGCAGAGAGGAGGATTGGAAGGGGAAATGGGAGACAGAGAGGGAGAGAGAGAAGTGAGGCTCAAGTGATGGTTGAGTCCCGATCAGGAAGGAGGAAGGAAGGAGGGCGCAGTGAGGAAGGAGCTCAGCTCAACCGCCTCTTTTTTTGGCAGTTGTGGAAGATTTGAACGGAGCGACAATGATGAACGACATGACAACAGAGGTCAGAAGGGCTCTTCATATAATTTGGGAGTCAAAGTCATCCTGGGAAGCTATCCCGGTGACTGGCTAATTCAACCATGCTGAACTGGATTCCTTCAGGAGACATGCATTCCCAGCCGGGAGAAATTGACGTCAATGGCATTGCTTGTGTGCCCTGGATGGGATGCAATCTATGGCTATCATCTATAGTTTATTTCAGCCGTCAAGATTCCGCCACGGGGATTGGATCTGAAGGGATGAATGGTTGGTTACCTTGACAGGAGGAATGTAGGGGACGACTGGGGAATCAGGGGTGTTGCAGGGGGGAAATAATATTCATGAGAGGCATTTAGATTACGGAAGATTCATGAATGTGAATATCTGAGGGTTGGGCTATAAGACTTCTACAGTGTTGATTGACTGTCGATGGAGGTCATTATCCAGGCAGCCAGGCAGCCAGGCATTCAGGCATTCAGGCATTCAGGCATTCAAGATCATGCGAGACACAGTGATGCCTGAGGCATTTCAATCTCAAAGAATGCCTGAAGTTTCAGGTTTGGCATAGCCATAAGGTCAGGCACTGAGGCTGTTAGGCTGTCAGCATTATTATTATTAATTACCCCTCCATCCTCCACGAAATGCGATAGGGCTGCAGCCAATCCTCAGGGTCTTTTTTTATGCACAGATGAGGGATGGGATAGAGTCTGGAGCATGGAGCATGGACTTCTCTCATCTACTACTACTACTACTACTACTACTACTACTACTACTGCATGCATCAACTCAAAACTCAGAACAATACTATTAGAACAGAAAACTTGGTAGGATCATCACAAAGAATTGCCTGGTCCAAGTCCCATCACCCCCCTCATCATCTCTATCTACGTTCGAGTCAGGCCCCCCTTTTCCCTCACTCCCTCAACTCTCAAGTCTCAAGTCTGCTCGTAATTCGCAATCTGTAGATAAAGTCGCATCTTGCCATCCGTTCCGGTGGCTCTCGAGCACTGGCGCAAATGAGACAGATGACCCTCTTTAGTCCCTTTAGACCAACGGTGGGCGGGATTTAACAACCCACTCTCCATACAATTGCTATTATGGGCTCTTGGCGAGGGATCGAGACCGCGGGCGATGGTACGTGGCTCTCTCATTGTGATGATCTGTTTGGCTGGGTCTTAGCATCGAACTTGTCTGTTGGGTCGCAAGTTATCTCCTCCGTCGTAAAATCAAGAAACTGCAGGGTTTGGGCTTCGAATTCGGAATGGAGTGGAATGCATTCAGATTCGATTGAACTCTGAAATCGGATTCAGGCCTTCCCTGAATGGAGAGAACGACGGAGTAGTATGTAAATGTTCATAGAAAGTAGAAAGAGGGATTAAATGATAACCATCGAGATATCTAATATTATCCGATCGTCTTCAATAGTGCAGTTTCCCCCGCTTGCCCGCACTGGAAACTGAAAAGGAGCCCCCTTTTCCCCTTTTCCCTCTCCTTCTTTGGTGTCTCTTCTATCAACCTCAGTTGTTCTACTACTAGACTCCTCCCAGTGAGTCTAGTGAACTAGTCTCATCCTCGATCCATAGTGCATCCTCAACTAAACGACTGGTTTCATACGACTCTCATTTCCGACACTCGACGATCACCCTCGCAGCTTGCGTGGATGACGTTCCGACCCCTTGTCCGCATCCGGATTTGCTCTTCGTGGTGCGCATCTTAATTGCTCCTTTAATTAGTCTACAACGACCGAGTCTTTGGATCGCTGGTGAATTGTTTCATCTCCTGCTTCCCACTATCCATTTTTTTTTTTTTTTTACCTTCGATTATTTCCCTCCCGGTGACTCCATTATCTCTTCTTAAAAACCTTAGCCGGCATCGCTCTCCCATCCACGTCAACAACCCTATCTAATTAGAAACACAAACAAGAACAACAACAAAAAAAAAAAAAAAAAAACTGGAAACCAGACGATGCCATCCGTGGTTCTTCCTCTCCATCTTGTCGTGTTCTCATCACTTCGTCTGCCTCCATCTTATTGCTTGATTGGTCGGGATTCCTAGTCTCCCGGATTACTCGCGACAGACGTCATCCAACAATCACCCCCCAGAGTCATTATTCTTCTCCAGAGAGTCCAGACAATCAACCATAACCCACAATCTCCAGCCTGTCACCCGTGACATCTGTTGACCAACAACATCACAAGGCATCGCTGTCGAAAAAAAAAAAAAAACAGACGCGCGGCTTGGGATCCAGCCCACCAACTAACAGCCATGTCGAACAACAGCCCCATCGTCTCGCCGTTTCGAATCTCGGACAAGGACTGGGAGAAGTTGGATCGCAACGATGCCTTCAAGGCCATTCGGGAGAACCTGAGACGTCAGGAAGTGGGAATGGATGCCCCTAGGTATGGAGCCCTGAGAGGTTTTTGTTGATCTCCCTATCTGATGCAGACTATGGGGAGGATGGACTGACCTTGGAGATTTTCTCACAGCTTCTGCTCGTTTCATCGCCATTCCTGCTCCAATCAAGATCAGGAGGAGTTTCGTCTCCATCGCGATATCATCCACACTTTGCTTCTCCCCTTGTTTTTCCTCCACCACCAGGCTTCGCGCGTCGCGGCCAGTGTGCTGTCCCCGACTAAGTCGGCGGACCCTGAGCGCGCGTTCAGGGGCGAGGCGCGCAGTGCCTATGCCTGGCTGCAATGTATCCTCCGCGAAGAGCACGATTGGTATCTGACCGAACGCTGCTCCGCGTGCATTGTCCTGCATGTCCTGAATTCGGAGCCGACGATCCGATTCGTTGCCGTGGCATGCCTGCTGTCGGATGACTTGCAAGGGCTGAATCTGCTCAACGCGAAGAAACAGCTGCCGAGTTTCGACTTTTGGTTCGAGACGCTGGAACGCGCGGTTCGCGAGGATCCGTTCTGGGGCAGCGACTTTTGGCCGGACATTGAGCACCGCGCATGCACGTTGACCGACGGCGTTAAACAGCTGGTCGTGCAATGTCTAGAACTCTCTGCCATGGTGGAGCGTCAAAGCCTGCAATCTCAGACGCTGTACAACGTCTCTGCCCATGTCCAGTGTGACCTAACGCAACAACCGCCGGTTCACTCGGGCACCATGCGATCGGCCAATCTGGCCCGGAAACACATGACTGTCGAGGAGCACAAGTGCCAGACCAAAGTCACCCCCAATCGCTGCCTGCAATCCCGCTATACTGAGCGACCCCAGCGATTTCACACGCGCAGTAACGCCGAGTTTCGGAGAAGAACCATGACGTCTTAGACCATCTCCAGAAGATACCTTTTTTTTGTTTTGGTTTTTCTTCCACCCTTCTAATCAGGTGACTATTGGCAACCCTTGACCATGCCAATCAACCTGGCAAGGGTCTTTCAGAGTCTCGGCCCTCCGCGATCCCGCTCGGTTCGCTTAACCCAGCTGGTCGCTCCTGAGCTTCCCCAGGTTGGGCCGCCAGTCAGATGATGACCATCGCCAACGCGACCGCGTCCGGGGCCCTGGACTCTAAATGTCCCAGTCGAGCAACAACTATGTAGCTTGGCTTCCCGGAAGGGAAAGTGCAGCGTGCTGTCCATGGAGCTTGGCATTACCGAATGCCGAGACCGATTAGGCTGCCTCATTTCGCAGCGGAGGAAGAGTCAGATGGCGTTGAGGGCTTGGCTCGAGAGCAGTTTTAGAGAGACTGGGTCAAGCCTCGCACGAAGTGTACTGCGACGTCATTCCATGCACCAGGATCACGATGCCGTGGACGCCGGATTAAGCGGCAACGACGAAGCAAGGGGGGATTGAAATTGTGGACTGAAGATTGAGGATATTATTACAGCGGTTTTGTATGGAGTAATACGATGGGTTTGACAGCAGGAGCATGAATCCTTCTTGATAGTACATACTTCTGATGAGATGATTTATTTTTGCATATGCTGCTTACATGGACCAAAACCAATTGATGCATACACATCCACCATAGTTGTGCCCTTCTCCTGTCTTGTCGTTGAGATCTAGAACGAAGCCGAAGTAACAAGTACGTTCTAGACGTTCGACATGGACATCCACCGCCGTCACACAAAGTACAATCAACGGGCACTGGGCAGACCCTGAATCCATCAATCAATCAACCAACCAAGCACCAGCACCAGCACCAGCACCAGCACCAGCACCAGCACCAGCACCAGCACCAGCCTCATGCACAGTAAGTACCTAGTAAGTACTCTCTAGTGTAGCCTTAGAGCCAAGAGTCTACTACAGCCTACAGTCCAGATCCCAAACCGGAGCGATTCCACTCTCAATAATCATGCACATTTGCCCACAAATCTGCCCGGTCCATCACAGCGCACTGCACAAACCAAATCAAAACACGCAAGTAGGTAGGTAGGTAGGTAGGTAGGTAAGTACTGGGCACCGAACTTGGTTTGCCCGGTTGTAACTTGTCAGTTGAAAAAAATAAATAAATAAAAAAAAATTCCCATCAGAGCTACTAATACATACTCCGTACTTTGCCTATCCCGGTCGCCTGATCAATGGCATTTCTCTACCCGCCAAGACAAAATAGAAGAATTGTGCACACTGCACAGGTAGGTAACTGGTAACTCTTCCTTTGGACATCGAGCATAAAGTATCGGTCGGACTCGTACGTAACATCCACCGATACCAATACTTCATACCTAGGTAATACCTATCAGTCTTGGAGTTAGATAGCTAAAGCATATTATATCGTGGCCCGTCACTCGTCACCCGTCACCCGTGACTACCTGTCTGTCTGTCTGTCTGTCTGTCTGTCTGCTGTGGTTTTCAAAAGCCCAAGGGCAATGGATGACTGGCACTGGCAAAGTAGCAATGCCCAGCCAGATGCCGCTAATGCAGCTGCACGATGCCCGAAGAGGAGATTTCTGTATTACCGACGGGCGGCGGGCGACGGGCGACGGACGACGAGGGGAGGGGGGGGAAAGAGTGAACTGACTGACCTAGGAATAGGTAGCGAACACGGGAGAGAGTCGGAGATAGAGATGAGATATTTTGGTATTTTACCTAGAGTACCCTACCTAGACTAAGGTACCGGAGAATGGGGATAGTTACGGTAGTTGATAGACTGCGGAGTAGGGATTATCGGGTTATCTAAAGAATTACCGAAGTAAGTAAGTAGGAGATCTCGTAGAGACATCTAGAAGAGTATCTTTGTGAGCCTAGACTGTTGTTACTTGTTCATACTTTCATCTGGTAATTGTATAGGTGTATAGGTAGGTGTACACTGTACAGTGAACAGTAATTTTGGGGAAGGGGTGAAGTTCCGTGATGGCCCAATCTAGGCTCAGCAAAGAGGAAAAAGATCCAGATGTACAATAGTGGACAAACAGACAGAACTATCACCTGAGCTGCCTATCTACTATTTTACTCCATAAGGAGGTTCTAGTCACGTCGTAGCAGAGCCCAGAATCCAAGAGATGAACCTACTCGGTAAATATCTACCTAGTATGAAGCAAAGAATTACATACAGCGGATCTGGTCGGCAGCACAGAGCAGGGAGGGGTCTAGACCGGAAGCGGTAGCCTGCTCGGAACCTGGGCTGTTAACTTTGTTCTCTGTAGGAGTCGTCTGGGTATGTACGGAGTAGTACTGTGTAGATAGACTATAAGGGGAAATAAAGGGAATTTGCATTTGACTACGACGGAGTATGATTCAGTATTCACATTAACATTAAATTTGGTTCTATCAGCTGACTGCCGGACGGATACTACCTTCCAGCGTCTAGGAAGTACAAGTCTGAAGCCCGATATCCGAAGTCTCGACGTCAACCACCTTGGATTCCGGCCTCTATAGCACCAGGCTAAGCGGGTTGCTTTGGGTAAGTGCTCTGGTTCTGTCAGGCACATTTCATATCTACGTAGTTCTGGATACTCCGTAGTTGATGAGCAAGCAGCAAGTACAGTGGTACGACTTTTCCGACTCTTTTTTAGTCTTGGATTTATCGAACAGAGGACTGACGATCGAGATCAGATAGTTTCAAGACAAGACACAGCTTCCTTCGAAAGACTCAAGCCCTGATGATAAGGCGAGGGTGATGCCGATCAGTGGAAAGGAGATCCAGAGCTGACTTGCAGATACTTTTCGATAGTTAGTCCGTCAATCATTCAGCAGATATCCCTCAGAGTCAGAGAGTTATAATCCAAGTACGGAGTAGATAAAATGATTCTGGAGAAATGAAGATGATCATGCAACATCAGGCAGGTTTAATCCCTGGATGGGAGCATACCTATATCACCTATGATATTGAAATCAAATTCTCCAACTCATCTATTCCAGACACTCTCTTTTTCTATGGGTTGGTTGCTTCATTTCCAGTTTCTCGAGATAATTAACTTGCTTACCCAAATGCCAAATGCCAAATAATCCCAAATCTACCCATCCAATACTGGGGCTGCCCCCATCGATCCATTTCTTGTGATTGATGTGGCTCTGCGGTGGGTCCCAGCTCTGGGACTGGGAGGCAAAAAAAAAAAAAAAAGGTCCGTGTAAGATGAGTACCTACCTACTGTACATAGTACATCCTTGGTACAGTTGTGGTAAGATGGAAATGTAATAAACTAATAATGAATCCCACTGGGGACTCTGGGACTCTGGGACCCTCACTATCGGTTACTATAGGAGGCCTAGACAGGTCGGAAGGCGTCTGGGCTGCGACCAAAGCTGGGGGATACTTGCTTTTGCGGTCAATCCAGAGGACCATCAGCCAAAGGAAGAAATCTATGTTGTAGAGATATCTAAGGTAGTTATGGACATCTATTCAATACCTTCATAGGTATTGATTGTTTCTTTTCTTTCCAACAATTTTTTTTTTTTTTTTTTTTTTTTAACAATTCCAAAAGGATCCCCAAAATAGTCTGGTTTGGAGAGAGATTTATGCATAGAAGGGAACCAGGTAAAATCACCCCAATAATGCAAATACATAATTAAATTTAATGGATGGACGGTTTAATTAATTGCACCAGCTGTGACTGGACCAACCCGGACGTCCTCGTGTCATGGACTCCCCAATCAGGCCAAGCCCGCCCGGTCTAGAACGCGGGTGGAAAAAGTTCGCAGCCCGAGATGTCTTTCGGTACATACAGTACGCAATACGCATAATCATTACTACGACCTGGTACTAAGGTACTCACCTAGGTACCTGGGTACTCCGTACTGAGGAATAATACTGGAACACTTGACTGGAAATCTGGTCTCTGGCTGATGTGTCTGGGTCTGGCCCTTCTTCCATGTCCCAGCGTCATTAACTCTTACTTCCATAGTAGTAGAAAGAAAATGGTAGTAGGAGTCGTAGTAGTATAGCAGCAAGCAATAATCTGCTCCCATTCTTTCTTCTTCCTCTTCCTCTTCTTTCCTCTTTCCTTCCCTTCCGTTCTTTTTTTTTTATCCTTCATTGTCATCCATCATCAACTTCACCTACGTTTACCCTCCGCTTACTTTCTCCCCCTCCCTTCCTATCCTCCTCTCTAATTTCTCTTCCCACCCCCCTCTCTCCCAACTCTACTGTCCATCCCATCCCATCCCTCCCAAGAGCTATACCAATCCTCAACCAACCTCCTCGTCGTGATCTCAACACATTACATCTAGCAGGGATTATATTCCAAATCTCCAGGCCTGGACTCCGTCTTCTCCGCGATCACGGCGACCGACGCCTACCTCCCCTGTCGAACGAACGATACTCCTCTCACCTAAACAACCAGACTGAATGTATCAGACACAGTGTGATGGAATGGTGTGGTCTACTTCTGGGATGCAAGACAGCTCGGGCATGCGTTCGCCAACGTCATCAACTTCATCAAATGCCTCCTGGGAAGCCGGTTCATCGCAGCAAAGACTCTTAAATTCATTCGACAACCAGCAAACAAGTCCGGTTTCTCTCGTGCAGGAGCAGTTCTCCACGGCTCGCCAGAGCGGAGGCTCCGGCCGGCTCAAGCGACGAGCATCTCAAGGATCCCTGCTCACCAAACCGTCCAGTGTCTCGCGTTTCCTCTCCAGAAGCAACGTCTCGCTTCATCTCCCGCCATTCGAGAACCTTGGCCTCTCTTCGAAATCTTCTAGTCGGGTCGAATCTCGCACCCACTCCGTTGAACCCCGTCTTCGTCTCACTACAACCTCCGTCTCGAACCCACAAACCGTCCATACATCCCCCGTCACCTCCGTTATCTGGGACACCTCGTCGAAGGATTGTCCTCAGAGTGACTACCCTGCAACGCTTCCTCCGACACCCCCGGAAGACGACGAGCACGTGCTGTGGAACTCGAATTCCAAGATGCTCCTGTTCGACTCTCACATGAACCGCAACCCCGCGCCAATACCCATGGATGAAGGCCCAAATATGGATAATTCGCCGCGGGGAACCGCTTCCGACGGTCTAGGCAGTCCCTCAGATGGCCTCTCGAATTCTTCTCCTCCCAGTTCAGACGGAAGCCGCAACTCGCCTGGAGGCGATATGGATTGCGACCATGATTCATGGCTGGAGAGTTCCATCGAATCGACTGGTAAGTTGATAGATGGATGCAACCATTCATGTTTTTTTTCCCCCCACAGCGGCTGACTCGGAATCCTTCAATAAGTATCATCGCTGCCATTTTCGAATGCCCGCGGTGAACCCGTTAAGATCGTCTCTCAGACGCTCCCCTACCCATACACCTCCGAAACGCCCACACCAAACAGGACCACCGAGGGCGTTTTCACCTCGCTTGTTCATGTCATCCAAAACCGGCGTCGGCAGGGCCAGTCGCCCTACATCAACGTCACCCACGCAGTCCCCGAGCAGTTCAGCCTCACAAATCTCCCCTCGTCACCCCCAGGGACGCCGCGCTGTATGCTCCCTGGCAACGACTATTTTAACTCCACCGTTTTCTCCAGTGCCGCGGTAGTTTCCGCTTACCACGACTTCCGTGGTCCTATCCAAACCAAGGCTTCGCACTTCCCGATGCCGATTGTCCCACCCCACTCCGTACATATCTCCGTCCTGGAGCGATATATTCCACCATCGTCGCCCCAGGAATACCGCGACCTGTTCTCCCCTCACCGCCCATCTTTCCTGGTCGACCGGCTTTCAGAGCTCTCTCCCGATGGTGGCTCGCTGCTTTTCATCTACCCCACCCGCAGGGGAGGCTCGGCCTTTAAGTCCCAGTACCTAGGACCCATTCTGGATCCGTTGCTTCGGCAGCTCGTCGTAGTCAACGAGCTATCGACGGACATTGGTCGGTACCTAGGCAAACTTTCTTCCGTCTCCCACATGGAGGATTTTGACACCATGAGACATAATCTCTCCGAATTATGCCGTGCGTTGAGCTCCTCTTCCTCTTCTGAGTTTACTATCGTCGATGCCAGGAAAGGGAGCGCCCATCTCGATCGCAACCTCTGGGCCGAGTGGTACATCCACCAAGAAAAAGCTCGGATGAAGGAAGTGCTCAGCCTCTACTGGCAGAACGGCCGTCGTCTCCCGGTTTCCAAAGCCGCGTCGAACATCGCTCATCCTTATATCTTGGCTCCCGACAAGGAGGTCACGTCTGCCATGTTGTTGGGCGAGATTCTCGATGGCATCCGCAGGCGGCCCTACGGCGAAGAGAGCGAACCCCACGACGGGGTCGAGCTCGGAGTGTTCGTGATCCGTCGGTCACACTAAGATGCAAACCAATGCATCGTCTCATAGATCTTTTGCTTTCATTTATGCGTTTTGTTTTTTTGGCTTTGAACTGGCTTTACCACCATGAGCGAAGAAAAAGAAACGGACTCAGGTGGACATAGGGGCGTTTGTGGTTGTTATGGCTCTGATATGAAGTCTTGCATTGAGACATGTCTGGAAACATATACCGTGCATTGCTTGGCTTGGTTGGATAACAATACCCGGGGGTTGTTCTACTTTTGATTTTATGGAAATGAGATGAATCTCCGATGGGCCGGCTGGTGGCTTAGGTTGAGCTTCGCAGCACCCTAGAACGACTTATCCTGTATGAATACCTTTTTGTGTATAATTGCTGCGCAATGATACATTGATTGACTGTGTGGAACATGTGAAGTAGCTACTGATGAGGATTCAAATAGCGAATAGGTAGTGCTTGCTCGTTGAGGCTTTTGAGACCTCAATCATGTAAGGTTTTTACCCTCAGAATAATATTAAAAATTCGTGGTGTGACAGGACATATCGGGCGGTCAACAATGTCCGCGAGGCTATTCCGAATCGGGCGTGCGCCAGATTCCCGCTTTCTTCTCCAATCGCCAGGATACTAGTAACTCCTCATCACTGTTCTTCTTCTCCCACAGCAAGCACCAATTTCGATTTTGAAGGTCTCGGTTGTTGGCCCTGTACTTATGCAGGCAATTATTTCTTCATAGCAAACTTTCCCCGTTTCCTAAACTTTGTCTCGTCCGTCAAATTTTCATCCTCCACTGCCTAGCCCACATCTCCAACAACCCTGAGATCAGATCCTCACTTACTCTCACTCTCCCCCTCTCCGGGCCTGGTCATGGCATACTCCCCAGCACCGGTATCACCCGCCACCGGCGGCGCCAGTCAGACAATGGCCAACAGCCTGCACTCGCGCGGCCGGTCCGCCAGCCCACCGGCGAACGCGCCGCTCTCGAAACGAGACAAGCGCCGCAGCGCGCTCCAGGACCGCCTGCACGACCTCACGGCGACGTTCAGCCAGAACCGCGACACGCAATTCCGGCAGCAGCTGCACGCCCTGCAGTGCGACATGACGCTCATCAACAACGCGGACCCGTACGTGCCGGGCCCGCTGCCGGACAGCGCGGAGGACATTGCGCGGCTGATCGAGAAGACGATCGGTGGGGGCGCGTTTGCGAAGGAGATGGCGAGTCTGGGTGGGATGTGGTATTCGCGGTTTGTGCAGGAGGTGAATCAGGTGAAGGAGGCGAGGGATGCGGAGTTGGCGGCGCTTGTGGTGAGTATTTTTTGTTTTTTTTTTTTTATTTTTTTTATTTGTGATCGTTGGCTAACGAATTCAGCATCGCCATAATAATAATCTAGAACGGTATCAGCGGGAATACGCCTTTCGGGTCCATTTCGCCGGCGAGGAATACAACAACCTCTCCTCTACTCTGCGGGAACGGCTGGTCCAGACGATTTCCGGGAAGAAGGCGAGGCTGATGCGGGAGAAGGAACAGCTGGATATCGCCGATACCAATGCCTTGCTTCTTCATCCCAACCAGTTCAGCATTACCAACCCGGCCAGCCCCGGGGGCATCCACGGCAACCGCAAGACCCGTCACACCCGGCACCGGGTGGATCTGGACGAGCTGGGCAATGGCATTGTGTCGGAGTTCAACAAGCGGAAGAGAAAGGCTCCCGAGGACGATGTTGGTTCCCCCGTGCGGGACGCGAACCCGGCCGAGCGGGCCAAGGCCCAGGTGGCCGAGAAGCAACACGCGCCGTCATATTCCATTCACACCCTCTTCACGGAGAAGGAACTCAGTGCGCACGCCAACCAGGCCCATGTTGCCACGGTGCATTTCTTCTCCACCTCCAAACGGGCGGACCAGCCGTCTGGCACCGCGACGGGCGGGAATAACACCGATGCGGAAGATGGCTCGGGCACGGGCGACGGTACGGGCCAGGAGGACAATGGCACCCCAACCGCCGACATGGTGCGCACCGCCAGTCAAAACTACCACGCCACGCGCTCCACGCGGACGCACGGCAACCATGCGCTCAACGCGCTGGCCGAGCTATCGGACAAGCCCGCAGTTCGTCCCAATCTCCCCTACAACGTTCTGGCCAATTACCACGCCAGGCCAAACAGCAATGCCCCGCCGCTACCGCCCCTCATGAACGAAGAGGTGGAGGATGACTGCCTGCGTCTGGAACGCCTGCACAACAAGTCGGCCGGCTGGGTGGACAAGAGCCTGATCGAGCTGCTGGTCGAGAGGCCACCGCCGGAGATTGACGGCGTGCCCCAGGATCCCAACCGGTTCAGTCTGCTGCATCCCGACTTCCCCGTGGACATGGGGATGCACCTGTACCCGCTCAAGGCGAACGGTCGGGACGTGGAGTTACTCAGCTACGAGCGCACCAAGAAGACCAAATCATAGCCGGTCTGGTTTCCTTTGTCTGGTGTTGTCTACGGTTCTTGATCGGTGTATGGGGTACATGGAGACATGATGAACATCATATCATGTTTGGGCGTTTCTGGCTGAACTTGTTGGATATTATTAGGGCTGCTCCAGTGCATGTGGTCATACCCAACTCTCGACAGTGACCTATGCCTTCCACTCCATCTTGTCTATTCTGCTATTTCTTCTAGGGTGTTTATTGCACGAGATTGGCGGGTTGAACATCGTCTCTCGACTGCTGGTGACTGACTTGGATTGACGCATCACATCATCTTACCATTATTCTGGATATGGCTTGCTGTACATTACTCCGCTGCTTGTTTGTCTTGATTATTCAATGGCATTCTCTCCGATTCTTCCACTCTGACCTTCACTGTCACTTCAGAACAACTGCTGGTCTTTCTCCAAATGTCTCCGTTGCTTATGAGAACAACGAGTGATTAATTCGGGTGATGCCCAGCAGCCAATCACATCCCCGTCAAGGGATACCGGATTAGAAATTGTTGCATGACGTCAATATTTGGGCATTTGATTGGTTCGTTTTGCATGACAGTGGAGACTGTTCGATGCTTTTGACTGTCGTGATTGGCTGCACTGGAGCGCACGCCATTATCTGGGGATGTTTGGCTGTTTTGAGCCACTCGTGATGACAAATGGATGCAGAATGCAGTTACATCTACGTTGGGTGTATCGCGAGGAGTATAAGAGGAAGAAGAGAGCCAGGTGCTGGTAGTGGTGTCAACAGATTCATCGCATATCACAGCTCAAGAGTTCATCATGTCGACTACCACTACCACTACCACCACCACCACCACCACAACCACCGCAGACTACATCCCCCGCGGCCCCGTGGAGGTCGAACTCAGCTTCTACGAACCCCCCGCCGATGGCTCCAACCCCTACAACTACGTCGAGGAGCCCCCAGCTGGCGTCCCACGCACTAACTACGGCGATGCCACGCACAAAGTGGGCCTAACCGACATCCGCGGCCACGAAGCAGACTACACGCTCGACAAGCACGCCTTCCAAGTCCTGCAGCACATCCCCACCGCGACCAGCTACACGACCTTCGACTCCGACGACGAGGTCAAGCGCCTCTACTACCCGGAAGTCACGCAGCTGCTGCTCACGCACGTCCCCGGCGCACGCCGCGTCATCCTCTTCGACCACACCATCCGGCGGCAATCGCCCAGCGCGCCGCGCCAGCCCGTCAACAAAGCCCACGTCGACCAGACGCGGCGCGCCGCGCGCGAGCGCGTGCGCCTGCACCTCGCCGCCACGCACCCCGAGGAGGCGGACCGTGTGCTGCGCGGCGAGGAGCGCGCGCGCATCATCAACGTCTGGCGGCCGCTGAACGGCGCCGTGCAGTCCGCGCCGCTGGCGTTTGCGGCGGCGCCGTCGGTCGATAACGAGGCCGATCTGGTGGCTGTGGAGCATCGGTATCCTGGCCGCACTGGGGAGACCATGGGTGTGCGGTATAACCCGAAGCAGGAGTGGATGTATCTGTCGGGGGTGCAGGGCGATGAGCGGTTGTTGCTCAAGTGCTCGGATACCGAGCCCGGGGTTGCGGAGAGGGTGCCGCATTCTGCGTTTTGGGATCCGAGGACGCCGGAGGGGGCTAGGGCGAGGGAGAGTATTGAGGTGAGGGCGTTGGTGTTGGGATAGAACGAGGTGGCCCTGATGCTTGGGTTATCTTTTTTTTTTCTTTTTTCTTTTTCTTGAATTGATAGATACGATATTAGCCTACCTAGTAATGAAGCGGTTTGTTTTGACTGAATGATGGCTGCTTGGCGCATGAGATGATGACGATGGATGGAAACCATGGATACACATACAAACCCTCGACTACACGTCTTCATGATGCTGTCCAGCAAAGGAGCCGTCTTCCGAAACGAACCACGAGCACCACCAGCTCATCACCAACCTCCCCCATCTCTCCAATTACCCCCTCCCCCCCCGCCCTCCACGACGCCCAAGACGACTGCTCCGCCACACCCTCGCAAGAATCATGGCCGCAACACACGGACGAAAACCCACCACCGACGACAGCATCTTCGAGCCTCACATCCTGCGCGGCAACCTCACCGACCAAGTGCAGGCCTTCTCCGACTGGGCGGCGGCCCCGAAATTCCGCATCCTCGACACCATCAAGCACGACCACCGCGAAATCACCTCCTTCTACGAGCTGCTACTCAAGGCCACCGAGCCCGACGACGCAACAAAGTGCCAGAACCAGTTCGTCTGGGAGCTCGCCCGCCACGCCGTGGCAGAGGAACTCGTCGTCTACCCGGCGATGGAGAAGTATCTCGATGGCGGCAAGGAGATGGCGGACCGGGACCGTGCGGAACATCAAACTGTATATCCTCCCTCTCCCGCCTGACTCTTACAAAAAGCTCGGAGAGCGGGCAGCTAACACATACACATCCACACCCAGGTCAAAGAACGGCTCAAACTCTTCCAGGACCTCAAATCCACCGACCCGCGCTTCCTGCCCACCCTCACGTCGCTCATGGCCGATCTGAAAGAACACATGATGAGCGAGGAGGCAGAGGATATCCCGCGGCTGGACAGCGCCCTATCCGAGGAAGAGAGCGTGGGCCTGTCGCAGTCGCTCAACCGGACCAAGATATTCGTGCCGTCGCGCAGCCATCCGTCCGCGCCGTCCGCGCCACCCTTCGAGACTGCCGTGGGGCTGCTGACGGCGCCGTTAGACCATATCGCGGATGTGTTTCGGAAGTGGCCATCGTAGAGGGTTTGCGTTGGATGGGAGGAATTGAGGAATTGGGATGATTGGGTGGGCCGTTGCACGGTACAGAGGATGGATACCCCTTCATCTGATACAATGGGGGGCTTCGAGGGGCTCCAAGCCGAAGTGGATGTTGTCCAACCTCTGCAGAAAGGGGTAGTTTCATAATAGAAATGCACCAGACTCGAGTTCTTATATCAATGCCAGTTATGTCTATATGTCTCACTCCGTCTCTACCAAGTACATACGACCACAGGGTGTGGAAAACAGGGCTTCCCGTCCGCTCAGCCGTACTTAAGCCACACGCCGGCCAGTTAGTAGTTGGGTGGGTGACCACCAGCGAATCCTAGCTGTTGTATGTTTTTGATTCTTTTTTGAAGTTCACTGGTTGACTATCACCGAATAATGCTAGCTAGTCCTTTGGGGTTCGGTTGTGGTTGGTAGCTAGCTGCCTAGAACACATCTACAAAATCACCATTCTTTCCGTATACAGCCTGCCCCTCTGCTCGATGATTGAGACGGACAGACACAGATATCGGCCAGGCCTCACATCCTTGGTGAGTGACAGAGTATGATTATTATCATCTGGGCTCAAGGTTCGACTTCGTGTCAGACAGTTTCTCCATCTACTGAGTGGAAAAGACGTGGATTCTCAGGCTCTAGCAGGGTTGACTGTACCAAAAGTGTTTACACTACACATTTGCCGACTGCGAGGAAAAGGGATCATTTGTCCTCTGGAACCCACGCCGACCGATTCTCCTGCGCAAAGAGATCGAAGGACCTCGGAGGTCGCCCAGTAACTTTTTCAACTTCAATCATTCTCCCGTGTCTCGAACCCAGTCGAGGCCGCAACCTCCAGCTTTGTCAAGAAGCCCGCATAGTACTGGGAGACCCCCGCGTTTATCAGTCCCTAGGGGGTACCGCGATTCTCCTGAAAGTTTGACGTGCTCGATCGTTCGCCCCAGGACACTGCTTAGCTTCTCGGCAATGTCGTCGTACGTCAAGAGCTCGGGTCCCAGCACCCGGTGGTCACAGTTGTGTGAGTCGGGATCCGTCAGAGCGCGATAGGCGACGGCCGCGATATCCGTAGCGCTGACGAACGGGATTTTGCCCTGCCCGCAGGCCGTATAGATCTTGCCTTGATCACGGATGAGTTGGCGCGGACCATCCTCAGTTAGATTCTCTGACCAGCGAGCAAACATCAGCACGATGCCTTCCACGAGAAAAAAAGATTTCCGACAAGCCCTCTCTCGCTACTAACCCATAAACCAACTCGGCCGAAGCATACAATAATCCACCTGTCTGTCCAGAAAATGTTGCCAAACCATGCCCATGCCCGGCTTCCCACATTCGGCCGAGCTACCAGCCACGAGGACGAAGCGACGGACGCCATGCTTCTCCCGCGCGTAGTCGATGAACTCATTCAAGGGCTTCCATGGCTCCGGCGCCTGTGGTTCCATCAGATAGATGGCGGAGATTACCTGATCATTGGCAAACTTGTAGTCGAATGGAATGCGCCAGGTATCCTTCTCTAGCCAGTTGAACTTGACCGCCGGCATGTCCGGAGGAGCAGCGGACTGGCCACGACGGGAAGCCAGTACGAAGGGGATATTTTCATTGTGGAGGAAGCGCGCTACTCGGATCGATGTTTTGCCCGTGCCCCCAGTCAGAAGGATTGCCATGATTGAGCGTGAGCCGATATCGTTAGATGGGAAGATGTATCGTGATGAGTGTTGGTAGTCATACATAGGGGGGTTGGAGGCCGATGTCGACCAATGCTCCCTTTTAAGACCCAATCTCTCCTGTCGGAGTTAGGATTTAAGATCGTGAGCTCCGACGTGGGGAAGTCAAAGGTCCGTTGGACTTGATGCTCCCGGGCAAGGCCTTGAATAGGGAATATGTCAAGAACTGCCATTCTAGTCACCCGATTCGGGATTGGTATATCGGGACCAGGAAGGAGGGGACGTCGAAAGGGACGTCATCAGGTGTGAAGCGTCATGTCTGAGCATATATTTGGCGATTTATACTCTCGAATATTCCTACTGCGACTGGTGGACCGTCTACCGGGTGGGAAGGAGAGTTGCCAACCGTTTCGCCTACAAGCAGCGCGTCTTCCTCGGCGGGCACCCAGGGTCGCGCGACAGCAGCAGAGGTCATTCAAGACTTGGGTGAAGAGCATTATTGTGGCATGTCCGGCTGCGGAATCGATAGTACATATTCAGAGTCTGAACCACAAATTGATAAGGAGTTCCATGTCAGGAAAAGTGATGTAAGTTGGAGGCTGTGCTGGGTTGAGATGAATAAAGCAAAGCAGTACGTAGAGCATCTCCCAACGACAGCGGACTGTCGGCTTTCTTCCTTCAACACCCTCTTTCCCTGTCACCGAACTTCCAACTCATACACCTTTCTCTATCTCTGATCTAATCCCTGGCAGTTGACCATACAGAAATGATCCTTCGAAGCTTCAACAAATGTCCTGATGACGAATGTGAGCTGGTTTCCTTGACAAGTCAAAGGTGAACCTCCCCCCTATCCCCAGCGCCAACGAGGGTGACTACGCTAACTCACAATTCACAGGAGAATGCTGAACATCGTCAAGTAATATATAGCATCAAGACGCCGGTGGCAGCCTATCAGGTCTCTTTCTTGAAGCCAGAGCCCCAACAAGATGCGGCGTTATCCTCCTGGCGCTTAATGGTCATACCCATGTTGCGACTTCCGAGGTGTGGCTTATACGAATGACCCTTAGAGGCTGGTTGATCTCGCGCTATGTTTTGCCCTCTCTCGCAATGTTCAATTATCAACTCAGCCGCATGGTGACATAGAGCCGCGCAGCTTCCCGGCTATCCTTCCTCTATCCAACTCTTTTTCGAGTTAGGCGCGATCGCCCGAGGCTCGAATTCGGGATCTGGCCCTCTAGAAACACATCTTCATGCGACGGCCTTCGTTGCAGGCTCCAGAGACTATCCCCTCTCTTGAAACAGAGATGGCGAACAATATATCGTTCGCTGTCACAGAAGCGTCAACTAAAGGTGCTCCTGTATCCAAGCCCAGACGGCACCAGAGTAAGCAACCCAACCTCTTTGCCCTCAGAAGTAACTATGACCAAACATATCATTAGGCGAAGGACACAGGGCTTCTTCGGCGAGCAATCTTCTTCCCAGTCCCGATTCTGACGGATCCTCCCTCATGAGAAGAGCAACTCTTGTCCCAGGCTCACGAGCTGTTGATACGGCCTACAGAGGCCACGACCATCAACGTCGATCAGCCAGATTTTCCAATGACTTGAGGCCGTCTATATTGCATCGATTGTCGTCAATTCGATCCCCGACTTTCGCAGGGGCTTTCACACCAAAACAGGACCGGTATAGCCGCTTACACGAACTGGATGAGCTTCGCAAAGAGGAAGTGTGTCTTGTGGATATCTCCTTTCTTGAGGGACCGTCCCTCCGCCCACACAATAATGTAGAGCCATGTCCACCAGCGAGTGAGCCGGCTTCCTCACAGAGCTCAGAATCACCGCCGGCTGAGACTGAGGCTTCTGGAATGCTATCACCAGCCCCGAACCTCGCTGTGCCGTTGACTCCAAGGACTGATCGGGTTTCTCGCTCAGCAAGCCTGCGGGAATATGGACAGAGACTAGCTGATGAGACGAACATGATTGTATCTGTGAGAGAGCTTTCACCTGCGGTGGATCTGAGCTCTCTGGAAGGACACGGAGGTACACCAGAAGAAGAGGAGCCCGACCCTGCCAGACTGAAAAAGGCAGGGACCAATCTTGTCCATCGGAGCTTTTTCTTTCCAACGGACCCAGAGCAGCCTGACTGGAAGCCGTTCTCCCTTAAGAGCTATTACATCGCGATGTTGACGGTAGTATCTCTCGTGCTGGCTGGCGTGCAGGAATATTTGTACCAGAGATCACACCGACTGGAGAAAGAAGGGCGGGGTCTGGTTAATTTCAACGACGTTGACGAGATATCAACATTGCTCTTCTTCTGCTGGAAGTATTTACCCACCATGGTCATGGTCGCATATGGTGTTTTATGGCAGATAACCGACTTTGAGGTCAAGCGACTGGAGCCATACTACCAGCTGTCACAACCTACGGGAAGCACTGCTGCACAGAGTCTCAACCTCGACTATGCCACCCTGTGGTCGTACACGGTACCGATCAAGGCTTTCAAGTACAAACATTGGGCGGTTTTTGTCTCGTCCGTGGCCAGTATCCTAGCTACCACTGCTGCGCCCTCCTTGCAATCCCCCAGCATCGATTCTGTCGAGAACCCGAAGTGCAATGACGACCCAGGAACAAACTGCCCTGACGACTTCAGATACTTCATCCGCATCAAAGCCGTCTGGTCGCGCCTCGTGACGGTCTGCCTCATCCTCGTCGCCCTGTTCTCCATCGTTCTCCTGATTCAGCTGCGCCGCAAATCCGGCCTCCTTAGCGATCCGCATGGCGTCGCTGGCATCGCAGCCATGGCCACCAAATCGCACATCCTCCGCGACTTTGACGGCATGGACGAGGCCCTTCACGACGATATCCACGAGAAGCTCCGCCATCGCCGCTACATCCTCTACAAATCTACCATCTGGCAAGGCGAATACACCAAGAACGAAACCTCCATTCGAACCGACAAGCCGCTCAAACCACCCAACCCAAACCCCATCCTCCTCCGCCCCCCTTTCCTAATGGCCTTCATGATCTCCATGGCCGTCTTCCTCCCCTTCATCCCCGCCATCGCCTTCACAAACCTCAACATCATCGCCCGCAAACTCCCCTGGCTCCCCATCCTCCTCGCCACCTCCATCAAACAACTCTGGACCACGCTCGAGTTCGACGTCAAGCTCCTACACCCCTTCCGCACCCTCGCCACCGGGCCCGCCCCGGCCTCCCAAACCCTCACCCTCGACTACCGAGGCACCCCCTACGGCCTCCTTCCCGCCCAAGCCCTGCTCAACGGCCACTCGCTCGTCGCCCTCGTCGGCACCGGCTCCATCCTCGCAGACATCCTCACCATCACGCTCGCCTCGCTCGCCCTCAAGGCCGGCACCGAGTCCCCGCGCTCCTTCATCGCCTCCTCCGTCCTCTCCATCGTCATCGTCGCCGTCCTCATCGCCGTCGCCTTCCTCGTCTTCCTCCGCCACAGAACCCCCTTCATGCCCCGCCAGCCCGCCACCATCGCCTCCATCCTGGCCTTCGTGCACCACTCGCGCATGCTCGACGACTTCGTCGGCACAGAGCGCTACTCCAACGCCCGCATGCAGGAGCTGCTGGCCGCGAAGAACAAGCGCTACGCGCTGGGCTGGTTCAAGGGCCGCGATAGTCGGCCGCATTGTGCCATTGATGAGGAGCCGATGCTGAGTCGCTATGTGCATGGAGTGAGTTATCTGCAGGCGCAGGCGCCGTGGGAGGAGAATGTGGGGTTCTAGGTAGGAATCGCAATTGTGGTTTATTGGAGGGTAGCAGCAGCAGCAGCAGCAGCAGCCTGCAGTGGTCATGTCATAAGGTCTAGCGAATCGTCTCTTCTAAAATATCATTGTGTTGTATTATCCTAAGTGCATAAAGGAGCGGAATACATATTATTTATCAGCGATGATTATATCTTTCTGGCGGAACAAGAGTAAGAAACAGGCGTAGAAATGAAACAAGTTGGATACATAAAGGGTAGGAGAGAAACGATCTTTTCCTCCAGGAAGATTAGTAGAGAGCGCCAAAGAGTGCCGCAACGGCAAGAGCCAGCAGGCCGCTCGAGACCGTGCCCGAGGAGGCGGTATTGGAGAGAATGATAGATGCCGTCGGCGTGGGAGTGCCCGTGCGGGTTCCTGTGTAGGTCGCCAGCGTGGAGGACGACAGCCAGGGGTTGGGGATCCGGGTCGTGCCACCCGGCGAGACGCTGGTGGGGGCACCGGGGATCAGGCCAACGGTGGTGGACGCGCCGCCAGTAGCGGTGGTGAAGACGACCTGGGGCACCGTCACAGTGTACGAGGAGTACGTGATGGTGGTGACGGGTGCTGCTGGAGGGACGGTGACGGAGCCGGCACCGGTGGGGTGCGGGGTGACTGCGTCGGCACCGGTGGGGTTGGGCGCGTGGGTAGGAGCAACGGTGGGCACCAGGGTGATGGTGGTAGGGATGGCAGTCACGATGCCCGGGTTCTGGGGCACGAAGGCGGCGCAGATACCGGTGAAGTAGGACAGAGCAGCCTGGACCTCGGCCTGGGACGCTCCCCATGCCTGGACGCAAGAAATGACCTTGTTGGTGAAGTCGGAGGATGGGCAGAAGCAGCTGGCGTCGCTGTTGGAGTCGCATTTGGGAAGAAGGCTGAGCCAGGTGTTGATACACTTGGGCACAACGTTAGGGCAAGGAGCAGAAGGGGCGGACGACGGAGTAGCGGTCACGGAGGGTGCACCACTGGACTCTGTCGCGGTGACTGGAGACTGGCCCGAGGGAAGATGGGTACTTCCCGCCGTGCAGCGAGTGCAAATAGTGGTGGTCGAGGTCAGAGTGACGGTCGAGACTGTGCTGAAGGTTGAGGTGGTCACAGCGCCATCGGAGGTGATAGTCTTCGTCACCGGGCAGGTAGTCACGGTCTCATAGGTCACAATGGTCGTGGTAGAATCCTCAGGGACAGTTCCAGTGACAGGAGAAACGGAGGTAGGACCAGGAGTGCTGCTGGCCTCGCAAGCCGTGCAGATGGTAGAAGTGGAGGTCAGAGTGACAGTAGAGACAGTGCTGTATGTCGAAGTTGTCACAGTGCCGCTGGTGGTGATGGTCTCAGTCACGGGGCAAGTGGTCACCGTCTCGTACGTCACCACGGTGGTAGTGATGTCTCCAGTGATCGCAGGGGCAGTGCTGGATGGGGCAGTGACGGCCGGAGAGGTGATGACCGGGGTGGAGCCAGCCGGAGATGAAGAACTGGGCTCAACTGGAGAGCTTCCAACTGGGGTGCTTTCCGCAGGGGCAGTGTGCGAGGGACCAGTTGCTGAAGGGGCGGTCTCTGAAGGGGCGGTCTCTGAAGGAGCAGTCGCAGAAGGTCCAGTCGCAGAAGGAGCAGTCTCAGAAGGTCCAGTCGTAGAAGGTCTAGTCGTAGAAGGAGTAGTCTTAGAAGGTCTAGTCGTAGAAGGTCTAGTCGTAGAAGGAGCAGTCGTAGAAGGAGCAGTCGCAGAAGGAGCAGTCTCAGAAGGTCCAGTCGCAGAAGGTCCAGTCGCAGAAGGTCCAGTCGCAGAAGGTCCAGTCGCAGAAGGTCCAGTCGCAGAAGGTCCAGTCGCAGAAGGAGCAGTCTCAGAAGGTCCAGTTTCAGCTGGAGCAGTCTCAGAAGGACCAGTCTCGGAAGGCTCAGTCTCAGAAGGGCCGGTTTCCGCTGGGGCCGTTTCTGAAGGAGCAGTCTCGGTGGCAGTGACGGGGCAGATCGTGGTCGACACTGCAATGGTGGAGGTGACGACAGTGACCGAATTGGCAGGGCAGTTGGTCACCGTGGGAGCACAGCTGGTGATGGTGATTTCACTGGTAGTGTACACTGTCGAAGTGGTCCACTTGGTAGGAGTGGTGACTGGGCCAGGCGTCGTGATAGCTGCAGATGACGACGTGACACCACCGGACGAAGCAGGAACACTAGTGGGAATGACAGGAGTGGTAGTGTCGGGGATAGCAGGCGTAGACGAGACAAGGCTGACGCCGGACGAAGACGGCAACGATGGAACACTGGGAGTTGCGGTGGGCTTGCCAGGGGAGCAGTCAAACTCGATAGTGTGGACACCCACGTCGCAGTCATCATCGTGACCCTCGGGCAGCTCGAAGGTGACGGAGGTGGCACCACCACATTGGTCGTTGGAGAACTTGCCACCCTCGGGGGAGCAAGAGGCGACGTGCCGGCAGCTCGAGCCGTCAGGCATGCCATAAACGATGTGAACATCGGTCTCCTTGGAAGTGGAGAGGTAGAAGTTGCTGATGGAGAACCCCTTTTGCTCCTTCCCGCAGGAGATCTTAGGGGCGGAGGAGAGCTTGCCTTCAATGGATTTACCCTAAAGAGGTGCATTAGCAGACTGTCATTCAAGTAGTCGAGGATATAGTCCTAGACTCACGCCAAAGCTGCGCTTTCCAGAAGCGCCGAAGCCGTCTGTGCAGCTGAAACCAGAGAATTCAAAGCCTCCGTAGAAAGAGAACTGTCCCAGGCCGAGGCCAGACCAGTCGAAACCACCCCTCTGGTGATCAGTGCACTCGTTGTCGGTGTTATCCGGGTTGGGAAAGCATCTATCGGTGCCCCACCACTATACGACACAGGCCAGTCAATATACACACAAGCAACAAACAAGTCAATGGAGAGACACATACCGAGCCAGTGGCCTGAGCGGCGGCAAAGAGGGAGACGAGCGTGACAGACACGGCCTTCATCTTGAGTTCGAATCAATGTAGTATGCAGTGGAAGTTGGAATGAGAGTCAGAAGAGAAGGTCGAAGTAATGTTGAGCTGAAGAGAACGAGATAGAAGGAAACTCTATGATTGATATCGTACACCAGCGACAACAACAAGAGAGCCGAGTCTATGGATAGATTGAGGAAGAATGGCCCCGAAGGAACAAAGAGTGAATCCGAGGAAGGCGGGGAGGCTGATCTCTAGGACCAGTGTGTATACAATGAGAATAAGAGAACAAAGAGAAGAAAGCGAAGGTCAACTTGGGCCAAAGCCAAGGCAAGGCAAAAAAGAGAAGGCAGGACAACAACAGAAGAATGACAATTTTGACCCTGAGGTAGAGGTGGGACACTGGGCTCTTTTAAAAGCAGGCGGCAGGGTCCATGTCTGTGAGATGCACCACAAGCCCTCTACAGGTCTTGAGGGGGTGCAAGCATAATTCTTGGAACACAATTGATGCAGTATGATCCATGAATAGGGACAAAGGACCTATGACAATGGACCATCGAGAAGGGACCATTCATAGCGCGCCGTGCGGAGCATCTTTGTCAAGCACAGAGCCCCGAAAACGCAGGTAAGACATTCTGAGGAACGCCTCTTTTCAGTCCATGGAGACAATGCAACACCACAACAACCATCTGGCAGACCGTGCCTGGAGGAGCTGCCAAGGTGGTGAAACAAAGGGTATTGAGTGATGACTGTGGAACCGCCGTCTGGGGCCAATGAACCGAACGAAGAAGAAATGGGAGCCGCTAGCTCGTGCAGGAACAGAGCCGACAGCGATTAGGAAGCGCGAAGGGATCACCAATCACGGCCTGTTCAGGTCGAGGTCTGAAGACCCCGTTCCCCTGTCCGAGGGTCAAACTGTCTTAGAATGCTACTAAAGTCAGTTCTATATTCAAGTTCACAACTTCAAACAGACTAAATCTTGAGGCGCGCTCACATACCTCGACTAGTCCTCTTTCATCGTTTTTTGGTAATGGAAGCGAGCAGCGAGAATGCCGGCGACTGCGGGGCGCCAGTTCCAGCCTCTAGAGCTTGGAGTTTTGGACAGCAGTTCCTATCCTACCTTTCTACTCCGTCGCCTGGACTCGGGTAGAAACTAGATAGACTAGGGTCTGATTCCTTCGCTGCATTGTCTTTTTTAGGTTGCCAAATGATCCCAGCATCATCAGAGCCAATGGGATGGGCGCCCCTGTTGCAGACAATGGACGAGGATTGTCTGTCTGTCTAACCAGCCAACAGGCGCCGCATCTGCAGCGCCGCATATCCTGCAGAGTCAAGTTACGGCGCTAATTGTCCTGACGAAGATGGAAATAGAACGACTACGGGAAAAGAAAGGATTAACGAGGATGAAATCATTTCTGTTGATACAAGACTGGATGAGATGGAGATGCTGATGGTAATGGGCGAGATGGAGAGAAGAGGGAAGAATGTAAAAACCCCTGAGAAGTTCGCCGCTGGTGTCACCTGGACAAACAAGTCCAACAGCATCAAGTTGAAACATAGTCTATTTTCTCTATCGAGTCTACTCCCTACCTGTTCACAAACTAGAATACTCTCTCTCTCTCTTTCTCTCGCAACAAACAAAAACAGGATACTACTCTAGTTCTCCATCCAGTCGACACTGCAACCACACAACCCATATCGCTAGCCCGACGAACCCAAATGTTTGGCGTCTCGCTGAAACTCCCCGAGTCTCATCCTCCTCCCCAATGGCGTCCCCGATTACTATATTTATCCCCTCCCTGATCCCATGAGCCACGAGATATGAACCAAACTCAAACTGTGGAAGAACATCTCTTTACCTCGAACATACTACCGTCCCCGGCCCAGCCGGCCACTAACCCAGAAGATCCATGTTCGCCGTGTGTGGTCTGTGGTGCGATCTAGCCGCCGTTCGTCAAGCAGAAGAACCCACGCGGTGGAGATTAAAATATATCTAGTTGTCCGGTTTGTTACTATTGACAATTGACATAGTCATGCCATGCCACAATGTCAGGACCTCGGAAGTTGATAACTGAGAACACAGAGTCCAAGGACAACAACGCTTGTGGATGGCGGACGAACTACCCAGATCATCTTGTCCTTGTCCTTGAGCTACGTATCATCGTCTAAGCGTTACTACTCGCTGCTAGTCTACTAGTACTTAGCAGCAATCGCAATACCTGCTTCGTGCCCAGCGCCACCAGACACACGGACGGATGCACGAATGGCCGCCGCGTCAATCCACCGACGACTATGAGTCTTTGTATACAGAGTATAGCTCGGTTAGACCAGTCTAGTTGTCAAACCCGCAATGACAGATAGATAGAATACTAGCTACTCTATCCTATTCCCATTCCGACTGTCTGATTCTGGTTTCGATTCAGCACTCATGCTACCCTACCTCGCTTATGCTCGCTAGTCCAGCCCCTACTGAAAGCTCAATGCGGCAGTCAGACCTCGTCTACTCCACCCCGACCGCCTATCGACCGGTTCATTCAGATGAAGAGAGTCATAGATGGCCCTTAGGGGGTGTTTATCCGTAGGTCTTTACTCCTACTGTCTACCCCTGGCTTAGAATCAGGCGGCGCCTCGAGTCTCGACGATTGTGGCCGGTGCGCTTGGCACTGTCACACGATGCTTGGTGCAAACATTGAAGCTGGAGACTCGGACGGGCTGCCGCAGGTCCCCGGTGGGGAGGATGCTTCGGGTGGGTGGGAATGAAATACAGAGGACGACGCGTTACCTAAGGATCTTCTGTGTTTGTTGTTTGTTGCTGAACAAGCATGGGGTTGCATCCGTGAGTATCCAGACTGGAAAGCTTGCCTCTGGTTTGAGACTAAATAGAGCTACAGTTTCTTGAGTATATATCATCCAGGGATAGGCACGTCTTAAAACTTTTAGAACTGTTTTTGAATTGCTAGTATATGACTCTCACATGACGGATGAAACATCATGGGCTAGGAAGGAGAAAATGACAAGAAAAATTCAGAAGATGGAAAAAAAGGTGACAGCAACTCCGTGATCCATGAGGTATTTGCCTGCGCCAATTGAAAAACATGAAACCCAGATAAGATGATTGAGAAAGTCTCAATCCATGAAGAATTGTCTTCAGATCAGAATGAACCCAGACACCATGACAAAGCGGCATCAACTTTGGGCTCGCTGGTGGCCACCAATAACCATCATCGCACTCAAATGCATGAGAAACAGTATCTGACTCGCTAGGTCGATCAACTTTCAGGTCTCCATGCGAATAGAGCCACAAGAGGTCTAAATGATCAGCCGGACAGACTGACCAAGTCTAATGCTGCTCACACAGACGGTAGTCATAACAGAAATATTGTCCAAATGCTCTTATGTCGTAATTCATTAGACTTGCAAAAAGGATTGCGTTCCATTCCCATTTTAGAAGGGGATTTGCGTACGCCGCTGGGCGTCCATGAGCTTTCGTCGGACCGCCTCTCCCCCAGCATAACCGCCAGCCTTACGCTTCCGAGTAGGAGTGCGCTGATCAGCATGCTTGGCGTGTCGGAAGACGCTCGCAGGTCGCGACGGGGAATTAGCGGGCATGAATTCGCGGTGCTGGGGCAGACGCAGCAATGCTTGGTACCTGTTGTGGTTCCGACGGAAAGCGGTCACAATGCCACGGTCCAGGTGATTCAAGAAGCGTTCCGCACTGCTGGCCTGCTGCGACTCTCCCCCGCGATTCGGTGTGGGAGTGCCGGTGGGGGCCGCCATGGTAGTGGTGGCCATCGGTGAAGCGAGGGCGTCATCAAACATCTTGCCCATCTCCTCATCGGACGAGCCGTCTCCGAAGTCGATAAAGTCCTCGACGTTTAGAGCAGACTCCGGATCATCCTCGTCATCGTCCTCGAAAGAGCTATCGATGGCAAAATCACGAGACGGGTAGAATGCCTCGGGAGGGCCCATGACCTGACCCCCCGGGGCAATGTCATTGCCCAGAGCAGTCATCATAAGATTAGCACTGGAGGCCAGCATGGGGCTAAGATCATGGCGGTTTGGCGATCCCAGAGCATCAGTATCACTCTCGTCGATGAGGTGCATTGTGGTGGCCCGGGGGCTATTGTTGGCAGTGCCGCAGATGCTGTTGGTCGCGGACTCAAGCCAATCATGGCGAGATGAGGCATACGCAGGGATGATCACAAGATGCTTGCCAGTGCAGTCAACCAAGGCTACTGGCTTGTGGGGATCGGCAACAAAGGTTCCCAGGATCGGGCCACGTCGACGTACGGGAGGAGTGTTCTTGCTCTCGGCGACAGGAGTCAGGGAGGCGGATGAATCGCGGCGGAGAATGGAACGAGGGTGGGTGATTGTTGCGGGAGGTGGAAGGTCTTCATCTGTGGTATCACCATCATCGGCTTCAAAGGGGTCAGCAGGGGGGTTCCAAGAATAACAGCATCAGGCACTCTCATACTCTCGTAGCCGCTGGACTCCGATTCCTCGGAGACGGCGTCAGACTCGACATGGTATATATTTGAATGGCCATAGTCCGACTCGGCGAACAGTTCGTCGGACTGGCGACGGCGGCTGACAACATTTTCATTGTCGTTCTCAATCATACGGCGCAGCTGAGGATCGAGGCTGTCCTGTTGAAGGAAATCACTGGGAATTTCATCATCCGTGTGGGAGTCACTATCCGACGAGGAGTCGGAGTCTTCCTGGAAATGAACACGGCGCGGAATCGGTGTCTCCGCAGCAACTTCGCTGGCGAAGTCAGTCTCGCCAAAGGTTTCCATGGCACTGTACAGCTGGTCCTCATCGAAGAACGAGGCAGCCGAGAGAAGCATGTGGTCGTCGAAGGTATTAGTCCCAGACCATTCGTGTTCCGTGACAGTGGAAGGGTTCTTGAACACGTCGCCAACTTCATGCTCATCTTCGGACTCGACGATCAGCAACTCCTCCAGTATTTCAACGTCTTGATCTTCGTCATCTCCATCACTGATATCGTCGACAGCAGCGTAGACATCATCCGAGCTTCCTTCGGATTCGCTTTCGTCACTGCTAAGGCCAGCGTAGCCGTCGTCGTCGGACAGTCTCACGCGCTTCCGACTCGTCGACTTCAGACCCGCCTTACGGCCCTTATCACGGCGGCCGTAGGACGGGCCACGGGCCCCTGGTTGTTCTTTTTCATCATCGGCATCCTCTTCTGAATCGTTCGTGTCGTCGCTGAGGGCCTCGATCGATGATACCGAGGAGACACTGGAGACCGACGAGGTAGAGGCTCTGCGCTTGTGACTGGTCTTGTAGGAAGCAAGAGGGAGAGACTTGTTGGACCGCCGCGAAGATGGACCGGCAGCCTTGTGGTCAATGTGCTGCAGGACACTGGATGGACGCCTATCCTTGGCAACACCCCTGGGTGATCGGTGGGGTTCGACTTGAAGCATTGTGTCGATAACAATAGAATTGTGTCAATTCTGGTTGAGGAGGGGTTCTTTCTTATTTTTTAATTGTTTGTATGAGATCTGAGTTTCGGCAGGCTTTTGGTTGTTGAGAAAGTTTGATACCCGTTCTAGTGGGCTAGAAGCGTCAGAGACTCCAGTGGATGGAGGAGTCGAGGGATCGCAAGACACGAGTCAAGAGAGAAGATTTTTTTTTTCGACCGTCAATTCATCAGATGTCGTGTCAGGAAGGAACAGTTTGATTCGTTATCGTAAAAGAAGAATGGAGAGGCGTAGGTCGATGAAGGATGACGGGCGACAAGGGAGAGGAGGGAGAGGAGAGAGAAGACTTTTTCGCTGAGCACAAAAGCACCTCAAAGTCCTCGACGGACGTTCAAAAGTGCTTCGTCTAGGAATGTGCTGAGAGGCAATTTCGACGCTTCTCACGGATTGCGTCGAAAGAGAAAACAGATTATCGTTCAAGTTCGAATTGGGAGTCTACTCGGAGCTGCTGGACTGGGGAGCACAGGAGATGCCCCCCAGTGAGGAATCTACAGCTCAACGAAAGCCATTCTGGCAGTGAAACTTGTACGAAATCTGATATAAGGATGCAGATGAATGGGGTTTTAAAAAAAGAAGTCGAAAACTGCGACGTTGGCTGTGATGGTTGGGAAGAGGAAGATGAGGGGTGGATTGAAGTGATCAGAGGAAGGGGAAAAGAGAGAGAAGGCTGTACTAAGTAGTAAGTACCTAGTAGTAGTAGGATGTTTCGTCCCGTTGTATGTTACCGTCACTACAGGCTGTTACCTACAGTCTTTCGCTGGCATCTTGAGTCTTGACAGGCAGTGCAGATTTTATTCTTTACGGTTTTTACGGGTCTTTACCAGCAGAGAACAGCCTCGAACGGAGACTTAGGGGCGGGTCCATTTTTCCAACCACTGTGGGGCGGTAATTACCGGGTTTACCATTATCATTGATTGATTGGTTGCAAGCTTGACTTTGGTAGCTCCCCATTGGACAACCTCAACTCACCGCATTTTCCTTTTTTTTTTTTTTTCCCTCATTTTTTTGCCAGTATGGAGATCTTCTAATTACGCAGGAGCCAATCATACTGCAGGGAATGCGGGTGAAGATGATGAAACAGTATCACTTAGGATTCATGGATGTTTGCTCTGTACCTACCGGAGTACCTATGGAGTACACAGTAATAGATAAATAGATAGATAGATAGATAGTACTATCATCAACAATCGAGTCAAAGATGAATAGTCTTGAGTCATTGGATGAATCAGTCAAGAGATTCTTTTGTGTCAGAGGGAGCAAGGACGGTGCTGGGAACATCATCTGGAATGAATTGAAGGCATGGTAGATGATACCTACCTAGTAAGGCACTGGAGAAGTGCCAGGTCGGGTACCTTAATCTGCAGATGTACACGCGACCTTGGGAATCCTAAGGACTGCAGCCAACACATAGGTAATCGGTACTATAGTAATCAACTGCAAATATCATGACCTGGTCATGGCCATGGCACTGTTCCCGTCCAATAATCTCTTGCTATTCGAGATGGAAAGTGGGCTAACGGATTGGGTGACTCATTGTCGGGACATTCGAGGTCAACCGAAGTCAGTCATCATGACTTGTGGGAAGTATTATCGACAATATCTACTATTTCTTGACAGTACTGAAGAATCCAAAGTGACATTCTTGTCGTTGAGAGAGGGGGTTTGACTATGAGAGGGGGGGGAAAAAGCAATCCCATTCAAGCAATACGTCTCGTTGGCTACAGGCTGTCTTCCTCGTACTATCGACGGCCGAGAAACGCCTCCAAAAGCCAGGGACCTTCTAAGATCCGTGTCCTATGCAGAACAGCATCATTGACCCCTCCATAGTTCCATGTTGCATGTTCCCAACTTCCCCCCTCCCCTTTTAGCTACAGAAAGGATCTATCACATCGGACATTCCAAATGATCATCCACCATTCTTCATTTTGACCACAGTCTAGACACATTTTTGTTATTGCTCTGTAAGGTAGGTAGTACTCATGCAACTGGAAATCCCCGACCACAACAATACTCCGTGGATTGGCTCCCAACAGCAGCAGTGGCCAAGATACCGCGCGCCAACCACAATCAACAAAAGGGCTCAATCCTCCTAGGTACCTAGGTAGTCTCGAATGCTGCCTTTTTGGACCTTAGTCTCCAGTCAAGAGGGAAAAATACCACTTTTCGCCCTATGGAGTAATGTAAACTAGTCGATGGAGATGGAGTCTCTAACGTCGTCAAGTAATACTAGTAAACTGTTCTTTTCTACTCTCTCCTCCCAGTCAGATGCGGAAGACTGTCCTCCTCATCTCCACCGGTGGCGATAAACGCCTCTTCAGTCAGGTACCTCAGACCTCAGTACTGTCTGTAGGTAATTACAGTAACTATTTACTCTGTAAATTGACTAGGTAAGTGGGTATTCCCCGAGAGAGAAAGATGAGATGGTGCTCCGTGTTTCGTTTGAAATGTAAGAGGGTGAGTTGATACCAAAGACGCCTAAGTTGTCGAGGTATCCTGCCGCTGTCGGCTCAACATGCATGATGCAGGAGGGGTGTTATTGGCTGTAATAGAGCGGTAAAGGTTGAGACAGCTGGCTGCAATTTATAGATCATATCTGCCTTAGTTACTCCGTAGATGAGGTGGTTGACACGTGAAGACCGAATATCCTCACAACCTCCATCATAATCATCTGGTTTCCCCGAGTGTATGTATCTCCTCACTACTCTGTAAGTATGAGATATTGATGATGCTTTTATTACCAAATTCAAGAAACATTATTAGCACCTCAATACTACCTAGTTACTTACAGAGTACTAGGTAAGTTAACTAGGTAGTTACTATTAACTCCTCCTACTAATATGATGGAATACTCTGTAGGTACCCACTGGACTCATGCCGGTGCTTACTCACGATCGACACAACTCTCCACTCCTCATTGGTCAATGTACCTGCTGCACCCCGCAGTAGCCAATTTTTCCCATTCGGCCGTTCCGCTCGGATTCTCTCCTCAGTCCTCATGCATCGCCACGATTTAAAAAAGACTTTGCGATCTCAAGGACTACGTGGTTTAGAGCCGATCTCTGCCATGCTGATCGGAGAGCATGTCAGGATGATCCAAGTCTGAGGACATCGTTTGTATATACTATATGCCACTATCTGTCTACTCTGTAATCCTGGGTAAGTACCCAGGATTACAGAGTAGATAGTGCATAGTGATAGTCTACTAAGGAAGCAATGTAGAATACGTAAGGAACTAGAAACATCCAGAGCTTGCCACTTCGGGATCGGGTCGTCCGTTTTTTTTTGCCAGCCGGTCCGATCCACAACCGTGGCTCGTGATCTTCGATAGACTATGGCACGACTTAGTCTGCCTAGTTAGTTACCTTAGTAGCTATCATTCGGACTACTTCAGAGACAACAGGTGGCCAATTTCAACGTCTGATTCTTCAATCATCATCATCATCATTATCATAGCAATTGCATGACTAACTTATCCGATCATCCCGAGCAAGTGGTATCAAAAAAATGGGTAATGGGTAATGGGTAATGGGCAATCTGGAACCGTGGAAACAAAAACAAAAAAAACAAAGCCAAAACGCTAGGACACCTTGCATCATGTCCCAGGATAAGGTTCGATCTTGGGTGTTGGAGCGGTTTGGGACCTGGTCCAAATATTCAGGATTGATTTGGACCTGGCTGGCTTCACGGGGGATGTCATTGTGCTCCCGTCCTGGTCCCCCTCCGCGGCAGCAGTCGCCGTTGCTCGGGTTTCCTGCGCTTCCTTGACGCCTTGGCGGACTTCAGCAGCAGAAGCCCCTGAAGGCGCCGTAGTAACAAGCGTCTCTGTAGCACGGATCCTTTCTTCCGGGGACTCCTCATTCAGCTTGTTGATCTCCTCCTCGGTCACGATGCGCTCATTCTCCAGGCGCACCTCTCGGCCACGCTTGTGACAATACCAGAGGACAAACAGAAGGACTGCATAGAATATCCTGATCAGCGAACCTGGACGTACTAAGTGACAAAGCGCCTCGATCTGAAAACTTACTGGACAAAGCTAACGACCAGAGCACATTCATTCCGAGAATGGCAGGGAAGCGTGCTCTCAAGAACGCCATGATGGACCGCAGCATGCCCACAATGGCCGCGGGCTTCCCAACCAATTCCTTCAAACTTGGGACCTTAATGCCCATCTTCTTCGCTGCCGCTGCTGCCTTGCCCACGTTCTCAACATTGAGACCGCTTTGACTGGCTTTCGCGGTAGCCGCAGCGAGCACCTCTGGAGCGAGGGTCTCGGTCCATTTCTCAGGCAGTTTCTCAATCAGTTTCTGTAGGAAACTTGGCAATTGTGAATATGTCTGCTGCAGCTGATTGTTGCCATTGCTCAGCAGCATTTCCAGGTCGTGGTAAGCGGTAGGTACGCCATTTATGAGATCCTTGAAGATGAGAGTGAACTTGCGCAGAAGCTCTTGAGTTTCCGCCCCCATAGAAAATACAGTATTGTTATCCGCCGCTAGGTTGAGACGCTCTAAGATGTCCGTCATGTCTTCCGCCTCTTGTTCTGCTTCCTTGGTGTCGGTGGGTTCGGAGGATGGAGGGGTTTGTGAATTGTTGTGCTCATCGATGGCCGGTTCCTTGCCCTGTATCATAGAAATCAACTGTAAGCATTCCTCCATCACGTTGACTGGAAGGCATCGAAAATTCAAACAGCCATACCTTCTTCTTCCAAATCGTGCCTCTTCTGCGCAGCCAACTCCAGGCTCCCTTCTTCTCAGGGGAAGACGCGCTCTCTGCTTTGGAAAACTGCGAATTTCGCCGAGGTATATCGGCCTTCTCGCTCGCCTTGCGCTCTTCCTCTCCTAGTTCTTTCCCAAATTCCTCGATGGGTGAAACCGGTACCGGAACATTCTCCGCTTCGGCGCTAACAGCGTCAACTGACGGTCGAACATTTTCGTCTGTCTTCGCGGCCAATGTTGATTCCCCCTCTGTATGCTGAGAGGTAATAGTCTGTAGGAACTGTTCGTCGTCGGTCGTTAGAACCGGGTCGTGTGACTGTTCGGCCTGGGAAGGGCGTCGCCAATTCTGCATAAAACTCAGGCGTTGCATTTTGATACGTTGGCGCTTAAGACGTCTCTTCGTGTGCGTTGACTAAATGTACAAATTTGGTTCCTCAAGAGCGCCTCGAGCCTTTTAAGAGAGTATCAAGATGGCTGGGCGAAAGGGGAGCATTGACACGGTTGTTGCGTGAGTCGCCAGGCAAATTGGGAAGCAAGGTACGCCCGGTAAGCGCAACAAAGGGAGGGGGACTAAGTACTCCCGTAATATCTCTAAGACACTTGGAAACCCTAATCGCCACTGTGATGGAATTCCAGACCAGCAAAACTCGTAGTGTAAGTAGTAGACAGTCTATCTTGATGGCGTGCACATGAGAGAAGTAGCTGTCATGTCAACGCTCCCCGATGTATGCAATATGCGTTCTTGAAGTTGGTTGGATCAGTGGCTGTTCAGGCGATGATATCACTGCCCAAGGCATCCATGATCGTCATGTGAGATCCCCGCACGAGCCACTGGAACTAGACTGATTAGGGTTAGCGATTAGGGCTTTTTGCACTGCCACATTGCCAAGTTGGTGGATCCCAGCCACATGTTATGATATGTGTGGCCGGTGGTCGATCCAGTGTACACTGTATGGTCGAGATATTGGAGGTCAGTCAAACTTCAACAGATGTAACAGAATTTCTGTAAGCTATCTAAATCCGTCTGCAAGTTCTGATGTTAATTCAAGATGTCCAATGACAGGAAACCCCCTTCCATAGTCTCTGTAGCTCCGTGCTAAGGTTGCGTCATCTTATAGCATGATATATACTACAGCACAAATGCACAATTCATGATTAGGAAGCCCAGCAATTCTGTAAGTATAGTTTGCGATAATTAGAATGCTCAATAACCAACAGTATGTATTCAATCCGAACCAAAGTCTATAGTGTAGGTCTCCCTATAACTCCATAAACTAGCTATTCCTCCACTAACCAACTATGCTATCATACACTGTAGCCTGCACTGTAATCCCTGTCAGTTGCTAGCCCTCACGTGAACCCGGTCTCTCAGCGCTTCTGCCTCAGCTTGCCCTCTTCCTTTCCCTTCTTCTTACGCTCCCCAGAGTCGACTATCCTCGCTACGTGAATTTCCTGTAGATTCTCGGATGCTAAGTCCGTTCCCCAGGATTGTGTTCTTCTTCTAGTATGGTCTGTCTTCTCCATGAAGACTCACGCCTACCAGAAGATACACTTCTTGGAACGGCTTCCAGGACTCCCCACATGCGGCTGGCATGATTCGGCAGCGTCGCTCCTTTCTATAGACAAGTTCTTCCGTTCGTTTTCGCTGCTCTGGTTTCTTCTGTCCCTCCTTTGTGTCTTCACCTGGCTGTCGCTGGTATTGCATCTGCTGAAGTTGCTGGATGGTAACGCTAGCATCATGACGGCCAAACCCTCTTTTGTATCCAAGGATCGGGTGGAAAAGTCCTTCCGGTCCATCGAAAAGATGTACAAGGGATATTCAAAGGTGAAGGAGCAGGGAAGAGAGCGTCCAGATCGCCCGTCTCCGAAAGCGTAAGTGATATGTATGCCCTCGCTGCATCATCTGCATCATTCTGCAGCCCCATTGCTATATTCTGTCATATTGATTCGCTCCAGCGAAACAGACCAAGGACATAGCTGACCATAATATCTACAGCTCTCGCACGAGTCCTATAGTCACACTACTTGTGGGTCCGGATCGGCGTGTCTTCGTAGCTCATGAGGATGTTCTATTCCGCTCTCCTTTCTTCTATGCTGTGCTAAGGGACCAGTTCGCTGGTGATGAAGGAGACAAGGTGATCGGCTTGCCCGACGAGTAAGTGCAGGCAGCCTCTGCAGCATCTCTCTAATCCACGCTAACTCTTACAGAGAACCAGAAATTCTGTCCTGTGTCCTTGAGTTCCTCTACAAGGGCGACTATTCCCCCCGCCTCTTGCGCAGCAAAGGCCAAAAGTCCTTCAGACTCGAGGGCACACAGGACGGCGATACCTCCAGCGGCCGCGCGGTCATCTTTCTCTCCGCGGTTGATGGTATAGTCCTCCGGGATACCGTTGTCTACTGTGCTGCCGAGCGATACGGCCTAGAGGCACTCAAGAAACTTGCTCTTCGCAAGCAAGGGCTGCAGAGGGGGATTCCCGTCGAAGTGGTCCTCAGATCTGCTCGGTATGCCTATGACAATACGCCAGGCGCGGAGTCCCGACTGCGCGCTCATTACCTGACGATGATGATCCGCGCCCGCCATATCTTCAAGAGCAGTGGGACGATGCAGTCTGATATGGAAATGGGCCACAGGTTCTACTTCGATTTGTTCGTTGCAATGTGTAATCATATGGATGACCTCGAGGCGATCAGGTGAGTTTCCTTACCCTTCTGTCTATCTTGACTCTATTGAATGACCAGTCGTTCCACCATCTAGCCAGCAATGAACGACCGCCTCAGACTTTCCTCATGATTCTAGCACCTACGAATCATGAAACTTGGTCTCATGCCACACATCTAAGTAGACTGCCTAATTGCCAGAATGAACTAAACTGTCCCACTGATCCTCATTGAGCGTCAGTCTTCGCTTCTACCGAGGTCGGCCGCCATTGTGGTTGAAGCCACCACATAATACCGCTTTTTAATGCCGATTGGCGTGCCTGACTTGATATTTGTTTTCTCAAGTTTTATGTCACTCCTTGAACCGACTTCTGTTACAAGGGTCCGCCCTTGACTGCGCATAGTTAGCTCCAGATTGATCGATATGAAGCGCGAGGTTTCGACTGTCTGAGGTGCATTGACTCTTTTGAATATGATGGGAGAATGATCATTATCTAGGAAATGAGAGATTTGGCCGCCTCACGTCTTCTCCAATGTACAGTAGGTTGTAGCTTGTAGGGTTACTGAACATACTCGGAAAGCTCAACGACATCATGGCATGGCCGCTGTGAACAAGACAAGTGATTTTGAAAGTATGAATACTACAGATACTCAACGGACTAGTAAGACAAGCACATCGATGAAAGAAATGACTGCTGCACCTGGGCCCCTCGGAAATATCATCGCAGCACTCACAAAGTATTGTTAGAGAAACCACAAGCGAGCCACGAACCTCAGAACCCTCAAACAAATATAAGCGCATGGCATACGAGCTCGAGTGCCACGAGATAGACTAGGCCATCTTCTTCCTGCGTCCACGCTTGGGCTTCTCCTGAACGGGTTCAGCCTCCGCATCGCCATCCTCACCCACCGACTTCCGCTGCCGCTTCGCAGCCGGTTTCTCAGGCGCCGGGGCTGGTTTCTCCTCTGCGGCGATCTTCCCGGAGCGGCCTCGTCTGGTCGGTCTCGGCTTGTACTCGACCTCGGTGTCGTCGGATCCATGCTCATCCTCGTGGTCGCTTTCCTGCTTGACGCGGCCGCCCTTTTTGGCCCTCTTGGCCTTTGGCGTGGGGGCATTGTCGTCGGTCTTTTCGTTTTCGGTCTCTGCGCGGGCCCGTTTCTTGGTCTTGGGGGCCTTCTGTTTCTCCTTCTCGGATGCTGTCTCTTCCTGTTTGTTCGGCGTTAGTACCGAAAATAAAAACACTGTCATGGAAGGAGTGAATACCTCTTCTTCGTCAGCCTTCTTCTTGGTAGCGCGCTTGCGGAAACCCGTCTTGCCGGGCCGGTTCATTTCGACATCCTAGGATCATCAGCCATCCCAATCGCAAGTCAAACAGAAAGAAAGCCACCAAGCGAGGCAGAAAAAAGTAAGAAAAAATTCACATACCCCTTTCCAATCCTCATCATCAACATGGCCCTGTTCCAGAGCCTTGCGGACCTTCTCCTGGTACTCAGAAGGAAGATCCTCAAAGCCATCTAGGGTATTGAGGTCTTTCGCATCCCCACTCATCTCCTCAACGGACTCATTGAGATTACCAATGATCTTGGGCGTGACACAGCCCCTGTCGCACAATCGTCAGTCCAGGATTGAATGGAACTCAACAGGGAAGGGCAGACTCACCAGTGTCTCCAAAAGAAGCTCTGGAACCGCTCGGTGTCGACCCAGGTGCCTAGACGGAGCTCGCCTTTGCCGATCTTGATCTTCTCGTCTTTGCATTCTTTGTTCTGGCAGCCGGCTCGGCCGGTGGAGGCAGCTTCTGCTTGACATTAGTTTTTTTTTTTTTTTAATGGATGAGCTTGGGGTGTACGGTGGGCATTGATGACGGAGGAAAAGGTCGCATAGAAGATGATCTATGCCCCTGAAAAGCAATAATAGAAACACTTGGGAGGAAACAAACGATGGTGTGGCAGTTGACGTATAGGGACTCCCCAGCCACATGGATGATAACAATAGGACATCAGACAACCCCGTTCATCCAGACAACCAACGCCATCTAGACAAAGAGACAGAAACAGAAATACAAGAAAAGATAAGAGGGAAATGCCTTACCCAGCCGATAAGTCCCCATTTTCTCAAGGATTGACAGACAATGACGCGGTTTGCGCGACCAAAGCACCTGTAAAACGACGGGAAAAAACAGAAGGAGTAGGTAGCGTCTTCAACACAAAACAATTGTCAAAAGCTCATACAAATAGAATGAATATCTTCGAATATCCCGAGAACCAGAAATACTGCCAGCAGCATCGATGGAACGGGAGCGATGCGAACCGTGGAGGAGAGATGTGATGACGGAGATTCTTGCTTGGGGGTGGGAAGAACGGACGGAACGCCTCAAAGACCAACACCGCAGCTGCTGGTCTACTTGGGCAACTCCAACAGCAATTTTCACCAAGGATATCGGGATGGATAAGTAGTAAGAGATATGGGAAACAGAGAGTTGGATCTTGTTAGATTCTTCTGGCGACTGTGACCATATGTCCAACTTATAAGAGTTTTGCCGTGAAATCCAAGCCTGCATCTCTACATACATGATGTCTTACTTCTACGTCTTCTGGAGCGATTTGGATTCCAAAATGTCTGAGTGCATTTACATATCAGGCCTTGTACGCCAATAGTAGACTATGGAACACGAAATTGTCCTCACATGCATCGACAATCAAACCGTTGGCTGGGACTAAGCAACGTCAAGCTCAAAGATCATGGCCACAATAACCTGCCAATAACAACCTTCCAAGCCGAAAGCATGACTCAGTTCTTGAGAGACATCGCTATTGTCCTGACCCTACAATTCCGCTCGATAGGAAGGACGATTCCGTGATATCCACTTAGTCTCAAAAATGCATACAATCGGCGCGTACTCAAGAAGAATTGCTGCCCATATGTGCCGATGCAATGTTCTCAAATTCAGTCACACGTCTCCGGAGCATGACTACTGCCCCCAGACTGAGACGGGACACAAATGGCGCCGCCGCGTGGCCTTCATCTAGCTTGTCTTCAGCAGAGGTATTGTTGTGATGCTCGATCAGCTCGAGGGCAGAGTCAATGGCTCGGCGCAGCAGTCGAGGATAACTGGACTTGTCGTCCTCCTGCCCAAGACCCGCTAGATAGTTCCATGTCACAACATCCTCCAGACCAGCAACTGAATGTTCTATTGCGTGCTTAATGAAGTTCCGAGCTGTCAAATATGCTTTCTCGGTGTACTGCACGGACTCAACATGACGGTTGTCGTCTGCAGCCAGCATTTCGTAGCCAGCTTCATCTGTAAGAACGGTTAGTGAATGGCATTTCCTATCGAGGGCACGGTATAGCATACTATAAAAAGGATTCTTCACCAGCACAAGGCCCATGATCGATACCAGGATCTGCAGTGCAGTGGAGCTGGTTGGCGACCAACTTTCTTCAGGGTTCTTTGTAGGCCAAGTCCCCAAGATGCTGAGACAGATACGTCCATCTTCATACAGATTAGGATTGACCCTACTCTGTCCATTGGTCCACGAGTGGAAGAAGGAAACCGGGGGCTTGTTGGGGTAATCTTCAGGAAACTGAAAGTCAATCACAAACGGAGCATGCTCATATGGCGTGCCTTGAGGACCAATGATCAAAACACGCAAGAGATCCATTCGAGATTCCCAGGTTCGAACGAAGATACCAGATGGCAGCGCTGACTGCAAGATCTCATACTCCTTTCGAATACGGCTCATTCGCAGTCCCGTTCCTCTTGCTGGGGCTCTTGCAAGAAAGTGGTGATCGACAGGGGGATCACTCTCCAGAATCATAAATCCAGGAGGACACTCGGATGGAAAGGAAGATGAGCGCGAAGAAGGCCCACCAGCCCCATGCGTCTCTTGGGTATGACTGTGGGGGTTATCGACTGCCATCTTCTGATCGTCGCCAGGTACACTCGTAATCTTGACCTCTGTAACCTCGGGTGCCACAAGCTCCTCTTGACCGAGCACTGCGTGTTCCTCGCTTTCAAGGTCACTGTCCTCTTCAAAGCTGGATTCCTCGTCTCCCTCAGAATCATCTTCGGTCATCCATTGGTCATCGTTAGCATCATTATCCAGTCGCTCCCCACCCTCATATTCATATGTCCGATTGAACAGAGATGGGGTTTGAGCCCAGGCAGGTAAGCCAGGACCGGTGAACAGAGGATCCATAGCCCAAGGAGGTACACCAGGTAAGTCAAACATGTAACCGGGAAACAACGGGGCCAGTCCAGGGAAATTGGTTATGCCGCCGACTGGTGGGATGGGCAAGGGAGGCACCTCGTCATAATCCTCGTCGATGACCATGAGTATCTTTTCCATCGGCACACAAATATCTCTGCAAGCGTTGCGGCCGACAAGTCGAACTGTAACTGTGCCATTGATGTCCATAGAAAGAATGTTACCCACAAAGTTACAAGTGGATTGCCTATTGTAGTCATCCTGAAGGGTACCTCGCGGAGGCAAAGGGGCTGTATCGATTGTGGTTCCGTTTTTGAACCCCGACGATTCAACGAGGGTCAGTTTCATGGATTCAAGATACATTCCAATCTCGAGAAAAGATATCGGATACAGGTAGCTGGATAAGCAAGGCCCTGTAATGCCAGGTGGTTCGATGCCCTTTGGCGGCAAGGATGATTGATGGACTGTCTCTGGAGCGAGGAGCACTAAATCGCCCGGGCCTTTACTCAAAGCAGGAAATGAGCAGAGCTCATAGACAGACACCTGTGTGACAGTTTCATCAAGCTCACCCAGGGTAAAACCAGGCTTCAGCATGTTTCCTCTGTGGAGCAGTTCGACATCTGGGTTTTTATACCAGCGGACGGACGCCACCCTCTCTGCGCTGTTAACTGCTTGCACTATACCGACCTTCTGAGCACGACGTATCTCATGGCGGCTACAGGAAGTCTGAGGTCCCGCAAGGCTCTCAGCCAAAATAACAATGTTCCCCGGCCAGACCTCATCACCAAATGTGGTGAATTTGTGCAAGGAAGTAGCAGGCTGGGTTGTGATACTGAGATCCTGCCATTGAACAGTAACCTGCGTTTGAGTGGACACAACGCGAAAGATATTGATATCATGGCCGAAGGACTGGTCAGTGGGTATCTGCTTGTGGTTGTATTTGGAGGTGGCATCGGTTGGGTTTCTGAAGCGAACCCTATCCCCGGGATTGAGCTCGGCCCATGTATCTGATCGGACTGTCTTCTCATTCAATCCCTCCGTTGGAAACCGGCTAAAGTCGCATCTCATTGCTTTGCCCTGCAGCACGGACGCACGGAGAACATCATTGTTGCTATCACTGTGCGGCGGCCCCGTAGAAAAGGGATTGGGGCAGAGCCAATCGACGTGGAAGCTCACGGCAGGAGTCGCTAGGATATGACCCTCTGGTTGAAAATTAGAGGCCAAATCCGAACTCCAATCTCTCCGGCTCAAGTTCGTCGGAGACGTCAGCGTATATTGCCCCGGAAAGACGGACTCCGATTCAACAGTCCAAAGATAGTCGCCATTGGGTAGAGGGTATGACCTCATGGCGCTCTGGTTTTCCGGCCATGACACAACCCTTTCGGTCCCGACGGAAATGGGCAGTTGCAGGGCAAAGGGGTCCAGAGGTGAGACAGGTTTCTGATCATGGAGAAGCAAGATTGCATCGCGCTCAACTTCCCGCACCATGCCCAGCTTCTGTTCATAAACAATGTAATCTCCTTCAGAGAATTCCTCGTAGTTTGTCAGTTCTGTCACGGGAATATCATAAAGCAGCGGCGGAGCCAAGTGGTCGTCCTGGATTTCTGGCGAATTGCGGCGTTTGACGGCTGGCTCTGTGAATCTCAGCGGTCCGTCCTCTCCTGTCACGGGGTCGGTCGTTCGGAATGCAACAGGCTCGAGAGTACATGTAATGGTTGCCTCAATTGCTGTACCACTGAAAGTGTCGTTAAGATCGCGTTTGACAATTTCACCAGTGCCTATTGCCCGATCGACAAGATCAAGATCATCCTCGTGCACAAGAGAGCTTCCTTGCGATGGCTCGGCGAAGGTGATGTAAACATAGCCCCTAGGCGGCTTTGGAAGATTAGCTGTCAAATCACGTCAGAGCTTGTGAGTTACATACCACGCCACTTTGCAGAAACTCGTACAGATCTTTTTCGGGTACGGAAGAGTACGAAACAATCATGACATCTTCCAGGGGGCTATGGCTATCAATCTTTTGATAGAACACACATCCTGTCAGTTAACGATGATCACGGCAATCAAGCAAGTATACTAGCATCACCTACATCGTGATGAGTCCTCTAGGATGACTGAGTTAGACCATGTAGGATATAGGAGTTCAGAATGTTTACTTACTTCAACACTCCCTACCAGAGAGGGCTTTGATTTCAAACGACAAAGGTCGTGTAGGTCAAGCTAGACATCCTTATTAATTTAGCGCTAGAGCCTCAAAGGAATTGCTGACCTTGCTGTCACTTCCTTTAGGTGCCTCAGCAGCTGGTATCGATGCCATGGTGAGGCCTTATGAGAGTGCATGCAGGTAAAGATGTATCGATATGAATGAAGATTGTAACAATAGTGAAGAATCAAGATAAGGTTAGATTGACATAAGGCTTAGATTTGAAGATTTACAGGCAAGTAAGAGAAATAAAGAGAGGTAAGAAGATATTAGAGAGGGTGGTGAGAATGAAGCAGTAAACAAGAGAGAAGTATTCAAGGTCAGGGAAAACAATCGACAAAGGATACCTGAGGCCATCACATGCACTACCTGGCCTTAGGCAGAGTAATGATAATTCACTGATATATGGTTTACTAACTAATTACTTGTCTTATTCACTGAAAGATATGATATTTAGAATCTAGACTATAATAGTATCAGCACTACCCTTCATTCAAACTTATCTCCAGCTGAACTGTATACTTCACAGCTTCAATATAGAGGGGTAACTGTCCAGACCAACAGACAAATCTATCCGAGAACTGATAAGAAAATGAACCAAAAGCACAATTCATCAACCTCACCGCTTTGACTTTATTCGAACCTCACCACCAGCTTCAAGACACCCTTCTGATCTCGATCATTCACTTTTCAGGCACAGCTCTGGGAAATTGAGTTTTGTCTCAGGACACCGGACGTCATCTTCCACCTAAAAAGTCCGAATACACACAAGCTACGTCAGAATCCGAATCAACCAACCTCTTCCTGCGCCATTCCGTCCGCCAGGCCCTCTTCATTCACTACCAAAAGAGTCTACGCGCTCTATCCCCTCTTCGCTTTTCCGAGATATCACACCTCCCAATAACCAAACATGTCCGAACCCGGCCCCGAGTCCATTCCTACCAGCGCCGACCCGCGCAGCAAAAGACCCGTCAAGCGTCGCGCAGTCACCCCGCACAGCGAACAAGCGTCGCAAATCGAGCATCTCTTCCGCGATCCGAACAAGGAAGTCCGACTGCCAGACCCGTCAAAGCAACGGACAAGCTCGTCGCTGGCTCCCCCGCCGGAAATCGTTGCCAATGTCCAAGGTTCCTCGGCCGGTGCGGGCTCTGGCGAGTTCCACGTTTACAAGGCGAGTCGCCGGAGGGAATACGAGCGTCTCCGCATGATGAATAGCGAGGTGGAGAAGGAAAAGGAGGATCAGGCGTGGAAGCAAAAGATTGAAGAAGCCAGGCGGAGGGATGAGGAGAAGACCCAGAAGAACCGGAGGAGGAGGGAAAAGAGGAATGCAGTAAAGAAGAAGAGCAACAACAACGAGGGGAATAATGGGGGCAATAAGGACGCTCCGAGCGTCAAGAGGGGACCGGATGGGATGGCGGTTGATGAGGCATTCAGGCGCATAGAGAACAGGCGGAGGGAGGAGGAAGATCAAATTACCGCAGGAGACGGGCCTGATGTGTCTGTTGAGACACCTGGCGTGATCATTCACGAGGACTAGGCGGATGCGTTGCTTTCTAAGGTGTAAGATACCCATGTAATTGTTTTTTAAAGGACTAGTAGGATAGTCATACAGAATCAGAGTTGATCGTGTAGCATTATTTACGCATTTTTATTCCAGAATAATTGTATCGCCTATTCCTCTCCACCACCCATATTAGCACCGGCCTGTTGCGCGGACTTGGCGCTGCAGATGTCATCAACACGGAGCAGAAGGCATGCGGACTATGAAAGATGTTAGCTGGATGCACCTTGGCAAAGGGAAAGATATTCAGCCTACCTCGACTGCTGTCTTGATGCTCTGAAGCTTGACCGCCTCGGGCTCCCAGACGCCGTATTCCTTCATGTCGACCAGGTTACCCGAATCTCCATCGAGACCCCATGTGTACTGGCCCTCAACGTGCTTGGCTCTCAAGCGAGTAAGAACACGGATAGGGCTGGCGCCGGCGTTCTGTGCTAATGTGCGAGGAATGACTTCCATGGCGTCGGCCACGGCCTTGTAGGGCCACTGCTGGACACCTTCGATAGACTTTGCCAGCTGGCTCAGTCTGACTGACACTGCCATCTCGATGGCTCCACCACCGGGGCACAGTCGTGGGTGGAAAATAACGTTTCTGGCAACGGACATGGCATCCTGGAGGTTGCGCTCAATCTCGTTCAGAATGTCCTTGGAAGGACCGCGCAGCAGAATCGTGCATGCCTTGGGGTTCTGGCATTTCCTAAGGAAGGTGAAGTATTCATCGCCAATCTTCTCAATCTCGAAAAGTCCGCATTGCGTTCCCACATCGGACTCCTGGAGGTCATCGACACGGTTCACAATTGTGGCACCGGTAGCTCTGGCGATACGGTTGTTGTCCGTCTTTCTTACTCGGCGGATAGCTGTCACGTTGGCCTTCATCAAGAAGTGCTGAGCGAGATCTATAAGAGCAGCATATCAGTAATCAATAGCGGACAGGGAATTTCACAAAAGTCTTACCTGAGACACCCTTCTCAGTAAAAACAATGTCGGGTTTCAAGGCCAGAATGGCATCACACATGTGCTTGACTTGCTCCTCCTCAATCTCGAGAATACGGTTCCAGTCATCCTCCTTAGTGATCTCGATGTTTGTCTGAGACTCGCCCTTCTTATATTCCAACGGGCAATCGAGCAGGATGATTCGAGGGTTCTCTATCCTTCTCCGCATCTTAGGGTGTGTAATGTCCTTGTTGATCATCACACCATCAATAACCTCGCTGTCTTCGATCTGTCCGCCGGGAATCTTTTCGATACGAGCATACCGCTTGATGTCGACCTCTCTCTTTCCGCCACCGACATCGAACGAGACAGTCCGGACCGCCTTCAGGGCAAGGTTGCACATCAATTCCGACCACCGAGAAACGAACTTTGTGCCAATAGAAGACTGGATCAACGTATACATCGCCTTGTCGTCGTCAATATCCACGGGTAGCGAAACCTCCTCCACAATGGCCAGTGCATCCGCCAAAGCACGCTTGAAGGCCTGAATGATTACGACAGGGTGGATGTTGCGCTCGAGCTGAGGAAGGGCCTGGGCCAGCATTTCACCGGCTACGAGCTGTCAGTAACTTCACCCGAGATGCGTGATAAGGGACAATCACCTAAGATGATCACAGTGGTAGTTCCATCTCCGACCTCCTCATCCTGGGTGCGACTGAGCTCAATCATGCTCTTGGCGGCGGGGTGCGACACCTCGATCTCACGCAGAATAGCATGACCGTCGTTGGTCAAAACGATACCTCCCATAGGATCCAAAAGCATCTTCAACATAGCCTTGGGACCAAGACACGACCGAATGATATCCGCAACGCTGCAAAAGGGTCCCCATATTAGCACCGAGAAAGATATATCCGGTCAAGGGGTTTCACGTACGTCTTCGCGGCGGTGATATTGGAAAGCTGTGCCTTGCGGCCGACCTGCCTGTCACCAGTATTGGTGTCTATCATCTTCGTTAGCGGTCTGAATGGAGCGTTAGGTAGAGCTGATGGGATAACATACTCATCACCACCACTGGGGCCTGCATGTTGGCGGTGGTTTGGGGTTGCTTCGGGGAATGAAGGTCCGATGGACAAAGATTGGCAGAAAGACAGGAAGCAGTGTCTCTGTCAGATACTATGAAGCAGCCAGATGATGAACCTGCTCAGTTTGGAGACGTGGAGTTGTGCCCGCATTCCACCGTCAAATTTCCAGCACACGGCGAAGTGGGATTGAAGCTCACCGCCTCTAATCTACTTTTAGCTTAGCGCTCTATCATCCCCCCCTGAGCTATCAAGCACACCAACACGATCTACGAGGGGGAAATCGCCTTTAGATACTGAATACTGTGTTGCAAATTTGTCTCAATTCATGGATAACAGGCATCTTCCTGCTCTTTGGAAGCTTCATTGTAAACATGACAGCATTATGTCATTATGTATCACTTCGTCTATCAAACAGCATTCTTAACTCCAGAACATGATGGCCAAGTCTTGATATCATACAAAGAACCGTGCTGTGCTGTATTCCCGAAAAATAGTCAAGAATGATCAGAATTGGGATTAAAGGTTGATCAGTGCAATGCACTGCAGATCAAACTATACTCTTGAAGAACCTGCTCACTTTCCCAACCTTCTTTTGAAGTCGACTGCGCATTTCTAGAACCATGGACGATCGCCTCCTGCGACACTTCGAATCAGTCGGCTTCTTCTTCGGGGTCTTGTCCCCAAGTCGAGTCCTGTTCGCGGGAGGAGGCCGATGCATGTCCTCCATTGGCTCCGTTGGCTCCCTGATCTCGGTGGGCTCCTCTTGAACCGGGGTGGAATCATGTTCCACTTGGATATCATTCTCGGAATTGTCGCGATTGTGAGACAGTTCTGTAACCGTCACTCGCGGGTAAAACTGTTCATGGTCGGGAACCATGTTGTTGTATGCATGTTGTGGCTCGACAGCAGCTTGGGGTTGATAGCTACTCAAAGCTCCGTGTATAGGAAGCGCGTCTGCCATGGTGTGAAACACTGGACGCGGCGCCGACTGACTCTCCATGAGCCGAACGACGACGTTCTCGAGCCATCGCTCCGCATGGTCATTTTGACGACTCGATGCTCTGCGGTACTCGAAGTCTGGATTCTCTCTTTGCACTCGTTCTAGGCGCTCCCGATGGATTTCGCGCATGATCTCCCGGAGACGTTCTGGGAGACAAGCCATGGCGCGCTCGTCCAGCTCGTAGACGACTTCTTCTTCGTCCTCGGTCGTGTAATCTTCGGCTTCCGATGGTTGCTGATAACTGCTTGATTGCATCGCATTGTTGTTGTAGTGCATAATATTTCCCAGCTGATTGGGATCCGGGGTGAAGTAGTATGGCATGATGGATGGAGTAATGAGTTTGAGACCTTTCTGTGAAGGCGATAATAAAATATGATGAGGTGCAAGAGGAAGTCTTTTGTTGAGGGAACCTGATGGTGGTATGCTCCAAAGAGTATTTACGATACTTGCAAATATTCTTAGGCATCAGGTGCAGCGAAGGGAATACTCTGGTATCACCATTAATACTTGTCTCTATTCAATGTTTGTGCTCTTTGTTTTCTAGATCTTACCATTAGATCGAAGAACAGATGGTTGAGCATCGTTATTGAAATGTTGAAATGGGCTTAGAGTGAGTATCATACAACTGCTGGTAGGATGGGACTCTATGGGACAGATGTATCACTTCACATGGAACAATCTTCTAGTTTTATTCCCTATTGTACTAAGTTTTGAAATTGCATCTCGTGGCTGCAGACTCTAACCAGAGTTCAGCAACGACAGCAGACAGGTCAGATTTGGTGACACTGCTTCCATCTCATCATACCTTATCGCTGCAGGAGACATAGATAGTGTCTATTGAAGTCCAACGGCAATCAGCTGATCCAGAAAACTGACTCAATGGTATATAACATTAGATTGTAGGCGATTGTTGATTGACTGATATACAAGTATTCCAAAATACATATTCAAGAAGCCAGGGCAACACCGCAAAGTTCGCCCAATTATTTGCATATGAAGGCAAAATATATCCAAAAAGCTGAAATTAATACTCTCGGCTCTCACCAATATCACAAACGTCAAATATTCCGTCTTCAGGTATTCCATGTTTCTTCAATGCCTCCTTCAGTTTCCTCGGAGGCTCGAGAACATCTTCTTCGGTGAGCACCCAGGTACCCCAGTGGATGGCAACGGCTCGTTTGCAGCGTGTGTCTTTGAAAATTTCGACAGCGTCGTGGGGATCTGCATGCATTGGGCTCATGATCCACCGAGGCGCGTAGGCTCCAATTGGAATCAACCCCAGGTCGAATGGTCCGCGGAACTCGCCAACTTGTTTGAAGGCAGGGCAGGAAGGGTATTCGTACTCAGCAGCGTGGTCATCTACATCATCTGGGAGTTCGGGTACAGCACGATATCCAGTGTCACTAGGGAAAAAGGTAAGTCTCGGAAGTGATAAGAAGATGATGAGTAGACGTAGCAGGGATTTTTGACATACCCAGCGAAATAGACCTTGTGGCCGCCAGATTCAACGTACCACGAGGACCACAATGTCTTCTGTCGATCTAGGAGTCCTCTATTACTGGTATGCTGACACGGTAGGCAACCAAGGCGAGCTTTGATATCCGCCTTCTTCGACGCCAGGTCATCTGTTGCTTCCTCGACTTTTGTGCTTGGTTCTGCAGGAGAGAGAACCATGTCCCGTTCTTCCCACCAGTCCATCTCGGTCACCTTATCAATCCCTGAACATTTGAACCATTCCTTGTTACCCAGAGGCGCGAAGAACTGGCAATTCGGATGACGCTCAGCTATCTCCTTGATGGTAGGATAAGACAAATGATCGTAATGGTTGTGAGAGATAACAACTGCATCGATGATAGGGATATCCTTGATATCACAAGGCCTCTCAGTATAACGTTTCGGGCCGAGCCATGAGAAAGGTGAGCAACGATCCTCGAACACGGGATCGAACAAAACCCGCAAGCCTCCAGGAAACTCAACGTAGTAGCAGGCGTGACCTAGCCACGTAGCCCGCAGCTTCTGTGTTTCCCGGCTCGGTAAGAATTCCGGTTTGCGGACGGGGACGGTTGGTGGAGTGGTATCAGGCTTGTTCGCTTTTCCTGTTACGTGCCGACTGACATGCGCAAAAGAGGTGACTGTCAGAGTTGACCGAATGGAAGTATATGCCATAGGCGACTCACGAAAGAATATCGACAGCGATAGTAGGTTTGATCGGTCTCCAGGAGCTGTTCGATCGTATTAGCAGTGGTAGACCCTCTTGATCGGAACTGCATACTCCCAGGGGTTTGTGAACCCGCCCTTTAGATGATGGCTCTTCTTCTGTGCATCGTCAGGCTCTGGTGAAGCGGGAGGTGTAGTCACCGTGATGGCGTAGAGAATCGCAGCGGTCGAAGAGCTCATGTTGCGCTTCATAGCTAAACTCGAAAAGCTGTGGTCGTGTTGGCGAAAGCCGAATAGTCGTCGAAAGAATGAACGCATTTTCCGTAAATATAGGCCTGGCTTATGTGCATCAGCCCGTTTATATAGTGCCAGCCGAGGCTAGGGATTGTTCCAGAATAGGTTCTTCAGCTGTACAACACGCAACCTTGTGACAATATCACATATGTTCCAAAAATACGACTCTCATGTCAGCCCCGGCTGCTCCTAATGACGACGAGATCAATGTCCTGGTGTTGAAAGAAAGAATCTGACTTGGGGGGAGGGATATACCATGTCTGACTGTGCGCTAACTCCGCTATCGCCGGGTAATAAGCTCTGTTGTCATCAAGCTCTTTTGCGATCATGTAAACCTTTCAATTTTCGACCTTTAAACTCAGGTATTATCTAGTGGCTATGCCTATCTGCCAGCTCGATCTCATCATATGAGCTTATTTTACACGATTTAGAGACACCATCCATGGGTCGTTACAAAGGAAACTTTCGATCTTCTCCAAGCCCAGACGAGACACACCCGGGGATACGGGCACAGCTCGGCCCGTCGTAACTCCGATCTCAGGCGGCTTTGGACATTCTTGAGATGCGCAACCATCTGAGTGGCAGTCTCGAAGTTTATCTCCATAGATTGGTATGGAGACAAATGGCCCAATAACTGATGCAGGGCTGCCCTCGCCTGGTGATCTGATTCTGCAGCAAAAGAAAGATGCGATTCAGGCGGCGGGGCAGCCAACCGGTGATGGAAGCCTCTTTTCCCAACTGTCCAGCAACCCGTTCTTCACAGCGGTATGATTGCATAAAATGGACGTCTCAGGATAAATAGGGCATCGACTAACCGTTTGCTTCCAACTCTAGGGGTTTGGTCTTGCTGGGCTCGGAGCTGGATTGAGTCTCGCCCAGAAGGGTCTTCGACATGGTGCCGCCCTCCTTCGTCGCCGCATGCTGGTGGATGTCGAAATTAGCATCAAAGACGATTCCTACCCGTGGTTCCTTCATTGGATGACCCTTTACCAACAGTCGCAACTCAATGCAGCCCGCTCAGCAGCCAGCCGGACTGGCTTCATGGAAAGCATCCTTCAGAAATTGACACCGGGAATGCGTCATCTGTCGATACAGACACAGAAAGTGGAACATTCAAACGGCGCGATACATACACACTTCTCACTGGTTCCTGGCCCGGGGCGACACGTTTTGCGTTACAAAAACGCATTTATCTTTGTCAACCGGATGCGGGAGTCTAAATCGCAGGATCTACAAACCGGGCGACCGTGGGAGACCATCACGCTCACCACGCTCTATTCTCATCGGCATATTTTTGAGGAACTTTTCACAGAGGCCCATGCCTATGCGGCCAAGTCACACGAAGGGAAGACTTCTATCTACAACAGCTGGGGCACGGAATGGAAACTTTTTGGGCAACCACGGCGCAAGCGTCCATTGGACTCGGTTATCCTTGACGAAGGTGTCAAGGAACGGATTGTTGAAGATGTGAAGGACTTTGTGGAAAGTGGGAAATGGTATCATGAACGGGGAATCCCTTACAGGCGTGGTTACCTGTTGTACGGGCCGCCTGGTACGGGAAAGAGCTCTTTTATCCAGGCTCTTGCTGGAGAGCTGGATTATGACATTGCTATCCTGAACCTGAGCGAGCGAGGGCTAACGGACGACCGCCTCAACCACCTACTTACTATTGTGCCGAATCGGACTCTTGTCTTATTGGAAGACGTGGATGCTGCGTTTTCGAACCGGCGCCAAACCGACACAGATGGGTATCGCGGCGCCAATGTGACATTCTCGGGTCTACTTAATGCCCTGGACGGTGTAGCGAGTGCCGAGGAGCGGATCATCTTTCTCACAACGAACCATGTTGAACGACTTGATGAAGCCTTAGTTCGGCCCGGCCGAGTGGATATGACGGTCCGTCTAGGTGAAGTGACTCGCTACCAGGTGTGCTGTTTGTGGGACAGATTCTACGGTGACCTCGATACAACGGGGTCATATCGGCAGGCATTCCTCGATCGGCTACAGGATCTTGGTCTTATAGAAGACGAGAAGGGCTTCAAGGCCGACCGATCGAAGTGCACAAGCGCGGCTGCTCTGCAGGGCTTGTTCTTGTATAACAAGGGGAATATGGAGGGCGCAATTGCGATGGCTGAGGCTTTGACGCATACAGTGCGTGATCAGGTGATGGAGGACGATCATTCTGAGCACGGTCACTGAATCTGTAAATTATCATGACTTGTACATATAGACGTTTCTTTCCAGCATACATGTATTCTATGGCGTCATTATGGGATGATTATTAAAAAGCATCGTTTAAGGGTACACGCTTGGCTTGTGGCTGTGGAGCTTAGGGACAGCTTCATTGCCAAAACAACACCCTGGATTTGCTCATGACTGGCACAATCTGCCATCCTTTGGGCACGGCCATTGTGATATCAGCATGCCACAGGTCTGTTCCATCTTCCTTACTGGCTATTTACTGATAATCTCGCAAGAAGAAACCAATTGTGACGAAAAACACCGAGCCGACGAGCATCTCCCCTGACGAATCGTCGAATTCCCCAGCAACATCCCTTCTTCTTCATATGACCACGCGAGAGTCTATCCTCCGTGACACCGATCCCTTTGCATGTCGACGGGTATTGCCAAGCAAATGATGCTCTGTCGAAGCGCCGCGACACGAGTCACCCCAGAGGTGCAGCCAATCAGTCTGTCCGGCGAGGCTGTCGTCCTAAGCGCCCACCACATCCCACCAAGACATTCTGCAGGACAGTGCCTTTTCTTCACACTAGCTGGGGCCTCTCACATTGCAGACCCTTGACGCTCCGGTACAATGGGTTTTCGGGCGGCTGTCGGACCCACGAGGGCTGAGAGGGATGAGGGAGGGACTATATGTCATTGCTGCTTCGCTGTTGCGTTTCTGCAGGCTCATGCTTCTTTTTTTCCTGCAAGACTTGCTATCTCAAACTGCTTGTAAGAGAGAGAAAGAGAGTCTGGCATTGCTGGTCTCTCCGGAGCCTTTGGCATTGACAATAGAGCAGACTGAGTCCAGTGTTGAATAGCCAGTTGTTCGACTATCTTCTACTCCTACTATTTTGGCCTGGTGATTACGATTGTTTTCGAGTCAAAACGACATGAGTCAATTCCAGCTCTTCCCTCCCCCTTCTCCCGAAGGCAGAGGCTCTAAGAATCCGTTTCGTAACCGAAACAGGAAGCTGGCTTTGAATCCAAAGCCCCCGAGCCCGATTCCTCTGGAGGAACTCAAAAGCTCTCAGACAGAGGCGGTGCTCCTGCAGATAATCGAAGATACAAACAACGTCCGACCACCTCCAAAGGCATACCTCTCCCAGAGGCCTGGGGCCACCGTGCCGGAAACGATATGCGAGCCCGAGTCCGAGTCACTATATGATTCGACCCCGCGAATTGGACCAGACAGAGCAGGCTCGTCATCGCCGGAAAGCAAACCAGACCGGCACTTTGCCCGTCAGAAGTCTCCCCAGCCGTCGGAGACGCCGACGGTTCCCATGAAATCAATATTTCCTCGATACAATCCCCATGTGCCGCTCAGTCAGCAACAATACTATCCCCAGCCAACCAACCCGCCTCGGAGCCGTCACAACCCCCGTGGTCTGACGTTGACGCCAGCGCCGGAGATCGATCGTGCCCTCGGGCCTAAGACTGTTCCCGCGAGTGTATTGAACTTCCCGACGGACGCGCTGGAGCCGCTGGAGGTGCAGTATTCTTCTGCGGCACAACTGAAGGGTCTGTGGGAGGTTGCCAACGGACAAAGAGCGCAGAATGCCCTCGGAACATTCAATCTGCGTCTGAACAAGTAAGATGGCCCCGACGAGTCGCACATTTACCACTCCAGACGAAACTGACACGCATAGGGTGGACCATGCCACGTTCACATTCGGGGAACCACAGGCACCGTTCTATACGATGCAGACCTATTCAACGGATGAGCTGTCCATTGCCCGGGCACACCCCCTGAAGCCGAACAGCGGCGTCCCCGTGATGATGCTGAAGCTGGAAGACCGAGGCCGTCGCCTACCGCCGAGCGACGGCCTCGTGACCCTCCTGTTCTCCCGACTGGCAGCGATGCTGGCCATCGACGAAGCGGAGGAACTGGTCAAGCAACACCACCTATCCCCCACCCAAGCCGTCGAGGTCGAAGGCAACGCTCTCGAGCGCGCAGCAGCCCAGGAATCCTGCCGCCTCCTCTGGAACAACGAGAAACGCCTCTACGAGCTCCAGCACCCATCCCACTGCAAGCAGCAACCCCCGGCCCTCATCGGCGCCGCAGGCATCCCGCTCTCACCCGTCCGCTCCAAGTATGCAGGAATCCTCCACATCACCGTCTCAGCACCATCCAAGGACCCCAGCAGCCGGCAATTACCCACGATCCTAGTCACGACGCCCCTCTCCGCCAACGCAGTCGAGGGCGCCACGCAGGCCGCCTCGCCGCGCACCTCCACGCTCCCGCTCACCGACGCCGACGCCGACGAGCCCCTCGCCGCCCTCGACCTCGCCACAATGACCCTCTCCATCTCCGCGACGGCCATCACCTCCTCCATCCCGTCCCTGTACGCCGTCGACTCCCTCGTCGCCGCCCTCCTCGCCGTCGCCGCCTCAGATGAACGCACCAACCCCGTCCTTGCAGACATGCACCTCTACAACCCCGCCCAGCCGTCCGCGCAGCTCCCCACACCCACCGCCCGCCCAGCCCTCTTCACCGGCCCGCTCATCACAACTCTCGCGGAGCGCGAAGACGCAGAGACAGCAAATGGCCTCATCGCAGCCGTCAAATCCTCCTCCTCGTCGTCATCGTCGGAACTACCCGGCAAACGCTCATTCTGGCCGTGGGCCCGCTCCAAACCCAATTCCAAATCCAAATCCAAATCCAAGCCTAAACGCCGCAAGAACAAACAGATCGTGCTCGAGCAGTTCGACCTCGAGAAATACGGCCGCGGGTCGGGGCGCGCGCACGGCGACTCCGACAACGGCGCAGGAGAAGACGGAAACCTACCCGGCGCGACGAGGGGTATGCTGCGGCTGTTGTTCTGGGGGTTGAAGATGGTGGTGGGGACGTTGACGGTGGCGGTGAAGATTGTGGCGTGGGTGTTGGTGGGGGTGAGTCGGTGTGTGACGAGTGAGAGGTTTTGAGGATATACCCCCCTTTCTTTTTCTTCTTCTGTTGCTGCTGTCGTTTGTTTGTTTGTTTGTTATGTGTTATGTGTTATGAGATTAGGATGCGGATCAGTATGTGGACGGCGATAGCGTTGGCGTTTTCGGGGTGTTGAATTTATTGGCTTTGTTGATAGCGTGTGGTAGGGTTAGGGTCTTGGATAATGGGCAAACCTGTCGGGACCTAGATATCGGGACTTGATGAGTTCGAGGGAGTATTGTTAAGGAAAGGGGGGGAGGGGGTATTGATTAATATAAGGTATATTATGAATTATCTTGATGGCATTACTCCGTACGTTTTAACATGACAAATATCCACATATCCACCCATTTCAAACCAGCATAGCATCAGCCCTCGGGGGGTCCAGATCCAGAGAAGAACAACAACGAAAAAAAAAAAAAAAAAAAAAGGACTACGCATGGATGGCCTGCTGGACGCGCGGATACACCTGCACCAAGCGGTGGTAGAGGTCGGGATGATCGCGGATCATGACCTGGGGGTCCCAGGCCATAGCGACGAAGATGGTTTCGATGCCGCTGCTGACGGGGGTCATGAAGATCTGGCAGATCTGGAGGCCGATGACGAAGGCAAAGGCCATGATGACGGCGGTGAAGTTGCCGTCGGCGTTGTAGGACGGGCGGGTGAATTGCAGGTAGAGGTAGGCGAGGAGGGCGCAGACGTAGGAGACGAAGACGGAGCCCATGGTGAGGACGGGGCCGATGAGGCAGTCGGTGACGAGGGCGTCGATGCCGCGGTCGCGCATCATGGTCCAGGTGTCCTTTGCGGCGGGGATGTAGGGCTTGCCGTAGAGGGCGATGTGGCAGAAGGCGTAGCGGTTGAAGAGGGTGACGAGCCAGTCGAGCAGGGCGATGAAGCAGCCGAGGATCCAGAACATGATGCTGCCGACGACGCTGCCCTGGCTGGCCTCGTTGCGCTGCGCGACGGAGCACGCCTGCCGCAGCATGTTGACGAGCGCGATGATCAGGCTGCCGAAGCTGATGCTGCCGAACGAGTAGGTGGTTGCGCGCCGGAAGGCCCCGCGCGTCGCCCCCTTCGGCATCCCCTGCGGCGACTGGCTGAAGAAGTACCACGAGCCGTAGACGCCCGCGATGGTCGTGTGCACCGTGTTCTTCACCCACTCGCTGAACCAGTACATGGCGAAGGTGATGTAGACGACGAGCCCGATGACGCGCGCGCGGCTGCACCCGCCCTCGCTGCACGACGGGTTGGTCGCGCCGGGCGTGCTGGCCGGCTCGTACGCGACGTAGATCGAGACCAGCGTCACGGAGAACCAGGCCGCGAACGCCACGGCCACGAGCCCGCCGATCGTGCTCACGATAAACATGTGCCCGTACTTGCGCGACACGTCGATCGCCGTCTGCAGCATGAGCGCCGTAAAGGGGATGCGCGGGATCCAGCTGATGAAGCAGATGATCGCGAAGACCCCAAACACCAGGAACACGATCCCACCACCATACTGCTTGCGCGCGATATAGTAGATGCCCGTTGCCAGCGCGAAGACGATGTTCAGAATCCCCGTGACCCAGATGAAGAGTTTCGAGAAGTAGCGCGCGCCCAGAAAGTAGGCATACGAGAATCCGAGCGCTACACAGAGCACAAAGAGCAAGAGAATGAGCGTGTTAGTGTTCAGAGAGATGTCGTTCGCCGAGTCGTAGATGCCGTCGCCATTGAAACCCTTGTACTTGGAGTAGCGGTGGATGGTCACACCCGACACCGCGACGTATCCAAGGAAAGTCGCGATGAACTAGCGGGGAGTGTCAGCAACATCCTCCGATTTAAGCCCTACAAACCGACTCACCAGAAGACCCGCCCAGATATCATTGTACTTGGGCTTCTCGATCTTGAACGCCTCGTCAAACCCATAGACAGCCTGGTTGTACGTCGGCGGAGGACCCCCAGGCGGCTTGGGCTCCGGAGCTGGTCGATAATTGGGATCGTAGTTGTACCCGTTGTTGTTTCCAGCATTGGCAGGATTCCCGTTGTAATTATTATTGTTATTATTATAGGTGACATTATTGTAGTTATCGTGGTAGACGGGCTGCTGCTGCTGCGGTACCCCAGGCTTGGGGCCGCCATAAGGCTGCTGCTGGGGGTTGTAATAGTCCGCTGCCTGTCCACTCATAATGGCATATTATGGAGCGACCGTGAGAGAGAATACAATAGATCAAGGGGAGGACAGAAGGAGAAGAAAAAGAGAGGCAGAGGCAGAGAGAGAAAGCGAGGGAGGAAAGCGAATCTCGTCAATTTGTGTCACCCACAGCCAAGCAGGGGATGCACTTGTAGCCAGGGGGGGAAAAAAAAAAAAAAAAAAGGGAAAAAAAGGGAAAAAAAGGGAGCCCCATCCAAGAATCAGATCCATGATGGGATGACTTTTAGTTTAGACGTGCTGAATTGAAGGCCCTGAGACCTGAGTTCCAGTTACCCAAGACTAAAGATGGAGTTCATCCGGATGCGGTCATTGCGAGTGCTAAACTGGGTCTGATGGGGACAATCGACGATCGATTCGATGCACATTGAATCACGGAGCCCAGCACTAACTGCTAGAAGCCTAGGATGATGCTAGACAAACTGAATAGTCGGTGTCTTGGTGGCACTGGGCGCCAGATAGAGGTGCACAAGAGCGCGTCATGATGATAGAGATTGCCAGGACGATCACAGAGCCAAGAGTCCAAGACTCCCAGGCGGCTACGAATCACGATCGTAGGAAGAGACCAATTCTTGAGGGCCAAGAGTCCAAGAGCTCCCAGATTCCAGTATTTGAGCCTTACACAAACTACGGAGTGATTACCTCGAGAATTTTCAGTCAGGTACTTTGGTCTATCCAGTTTCATGCATGTTCAATCACTTCATAGACAATGCTCAAGATGTATGTACAGAAATTAAGAAGAGAGAGAGAGAGAGAGAGAGAGAGAGAGAAAGAAAAGGGAGAAAATACGCCGTGATAGACGCAGTGCACCGATGCAGTGCGACGATGCAGTATGTACAGTGTCGGCCTCAGATGAGAAATCTCGCTCAAGGACCTGCATGCCTCGGTGTGGAGGGGCGGATGGATGCCGTGCCAAGGTCGTAGCGATCAGGGGATTAGATAATGATAAAACATTAAGTGGGTATGGAGTAGTTAATAGATAAGCGAATCCGAATGGCCAAGCGGAAAATCACCAGTGGCTAGCGGCTACCGTCATCGAAAAGCGTGCTGCTTCATGTGCCGCCAGGAATCCGCCAGACTGCGCTCCAGTCCAGGAATCGGAGCGCGGGACCGTGTGGTCGGCCACTCATCCGTGGCAGCTTGGAGTTGACCCTTGCTGATGGCCAGGGACCGTCGCAGCTTCTCCTGCCGCACCGCTGCCCGCCGCGACGCTCGTAACTCCTCGATCCGCCCTTGTCCGACGCGGTGTCGTCGGACGAAGGAATCATCCAACAGCGCATTGGCATCTAACAGCTTTTTCGGGACCGTCTGCACCACTTGGAACACTTCCATGGGGTCGGACACGGCTAGAATATCCTTTTCGCTAGCCTTGAAGATGGCCAGCGACACGCGGAAGAACGTCTTCGATCCTTCGTAGAAAAACACATCCCACACCCGCAGCGTGGTCTCCAGCGGGAGGCTGCCGATGAAGACCGACATGAGCCAGTTGGTGAGGCCCAAAGTGATGTCCGGAAGCCGAGAGTCCACCGTCAACGCGGGGCTCTTAGACCGGCCCCCCGTCCCCGAAATTTTGTTGTAGATGTGCGGTAGCGACTCCTTCAGCAGGACCATGAGAATCCACAGATCGATGTTGGCGCCTTCCAGGCTGATCTCGTGCGTACCCGGGAGATAGACCGAAGTCACAATGTGCAGCATCCAAAACGCTTTCTCCTCGGGGAGAAAGAGGAGGAGCATGCCGGTGATGAAGTTGAGGGATTGCGTGTAGCCCACTTTCGGGTTGTGCAGGGCAAAGGCGTACAGAACCCGCCGCAGGGACTGGATCATCTGCGTCTCCACCGTGACGGAGGTGTACTTGGGATTGCTGCTACCGGAGCGAGCCTCCAAGATGGTCTGCTCGACGGACTCGGGCTTGAAGTGCAGGTTGTCCGGAAAAGTCCGATGCAGATCGCGCTCGATATGCTCCTTGTCATCATTGTTGGGGGACTCCATCGCTTGCTTGACAAGTCGGTCGTACAGCCCCGGATTCTGCTTGAGGAGGTCGTATCCCCCCGCGTACCAGAACCAGGCGGCCCCGCGGAACTCAGATGGGATGCCTTTGCGCACAAAGCGTTTCACCTTGTTCGTCCTTGGCGGAAACACGGTCGGATCCTTGGTGGGAAGGCCGTTCTCCTTCAGCAACTCCATCCACTTGTTTCGCCGATTCGCCACCAACTCCGCATAAGGTCCATTCCACGCTTCGTACTGTGCCAGAGTCACATAGTGGGTGACTTTGCGGAATCCGTAGCGGTCCCGAAGGTCGTTTCCCGGCATCAACGGAGGCGGTACCACACCAGGGAGGAGAACCTTCTTCTCGACATGTTCAATAGCCGAACATCGACCCGGCGACTTCGGAGCAAGACACTCTTCCGGAGGCTGCGCCTCGTCGCTCGTTTCCCCTAAAACCGGCTCATCCTGGAGCTTCCCGTCGACGGGATTCAGATCCGGGAGATGTTGCGGCACTGGTGGGAGGTGATCAGATGGGATCAGATCAGGCGATTGCTCATCAGAGCTATGTCCGTGGTCGAAGGTCAGATCTGTCGGCGGACGGGGACTGATCGGTCTCAATTTGCTCTCGTCCCCGAGGCCTGGAGAGGCTGGCTCCTCCGTCACATCGCTGAAACCGTCTAGGTACATGGCGATGGCATCCTCGACGCTCATCCCGCCATCCTTGTCGTCCGGGCCATCGGGTGTATCCGGCGACAGATCGGTAATGGAGCTACTTTTCGTCAGGACACTGCTCCGCTCCGTTCCGCTCGCGTGCTCTATGCTCGACCGCGACGTTATGGCGGAATTGATGCTCGACCGAAACGCATCGTCCCCATAGGCATCAGGAGACCCATTCCCATTGAAGCGGGGCAAGGCCAGTCCTCGGGACGGAGAATCATTTGGATTTGGACGGCGATCGTGGGGATGATGCGCCCTCGGGCGTCTGCTGTTCATCTGGGAGGTGGACATGGAGATTCGCAACCCGGGCCGTCCCGGGGGAGGGCCTCTTCGGTAATTCGGACGGCGGAAATCATCTTCGTACGGCGGGAGATTCGGGGAGGGCGATCGGGGGAAGGTCGGACTGCGATATGGTGGTCGTCGCAGAACAAAGTCATCACCGAGGCCGATCTGCGGTGAGAGCGGGCGCAGGAACGGATCGTCCGGGCGGGTATATGCAGATTCTTTTCGAGGAGGATGGGGAACCGGAGGGAGAAGAGGCGACTGTGACCGGGGAATGCCACCGGCAGTAGAAGGTCGAATGTCGGGGGGATGGATTCTCAGAGGATCGAGTCGTAAAGGATGAGGGACTCTGCGACGACCGGGGATGACATGCTCGGCCTGTCGAGGGGGATATCGAAACTCTCCATGTTCTGTGACCATGGCCACGAGAATAGAACCCAGTTCTCGTTGAACATTTGTTGTAAGGCTGCAGCGGTCGAACGGCGAATTGGGTGGCAATTACCACACGGTGGGGAGGTTCGAAGGGTAACTGGAGATACGGATACAGGAGAAAGACCGAAGGACCGAGTTCCGTGGTGGTTAATGATAACGAGCGGCAAGGTCAGAGACAATAACAGTAAGGATAGTAGTAGTAGGAGTAGTAGTAGTAGTAGTAGTAGTAGTAGTAGTAGTAGTAGTAGTAGTAGTAGTAGTAGTGATAGGAGCTGTCAATGGGAGTGTGTGTGTGTTGCGCTGCGTCGAAGATCAACTGGTCGTAATGTCTCGGGATTACCGTAAAAAGGCGGGACAGGAAAAAGAGCGTCAATGACAAGGAATAATCATAAGGAAGAGAGGCTCCAAACACCCACGCCAGACGTGATATCAGTCCATCAAAGAGAGAACGAGAAAAGCCACAGGATCCTACCAGAGGTTCGAGAACTGGAGACTCAATCTCCAAAAGAGAAAGACAGGGAAAGGGAAAAAAAAGAGAGACCCGAACTTGGGGGAGAAGGGGGTAGAGAGGAAGGAAAAGGAAAGAAAAGGGAAAAGTAGATTTCGATGAAATGGGATGAGATGAGATGAGATCCGCCAGTTTAGTAAGGTAGGAGTAGTAGTTAGTAGTAGTAGTAGTAGTAGTAGCAGCGTTTAGTCTAACAGGCAAAGAATCTAGATTTTTCCTGTCTTATGATTCTGATTATTATTCTGATTATTCTTTGCTTGGTGTTCTTCTTCTTCTTCTTCCTCTTCTTCCTCTTCTTCTGCTGCTGCTGCTGCTGCTGTTTCAACGGGAAAAAACCGAAAAGGGGAAAAAAGACTGAGGTCCAAACTAAACCGTCGATTTCAGGTCTAGCGCCGGTATTGATGGTGGTTTTTTTATGTTTTTCGCTTTCTTGTTGCGCTTCTGTGGGGGCGAATTCAAAAATAACCTGGTTTTTTGGTTGGTTTTTTGAAATTGAATGACACAAATAATGGCCTTGAGATTGTTTCACGTTAATACGAGGCATTCATTCCAGTGACGATGACATGATATCAGTAGGGATAGTACTACTAGTTTATGTAGATACATTATTATCCTTGTTAGATAGATAGACTACACTACTACAGAGAAGACTAGACTAGGTTCCTCTCTATCATTCTCATGCAGAATTCAAAATTCAGATGCATCATCATGCATGGCGGTCTCCTACTATCTACTATGTACTCTCCTCCCCTGTGAGTACGGAGTAAGACTGTATGACAGATCATGCATCCAATAGTGGCTCATATGCAGGCTGACTGTGGCCAAACAGCTTCCAGGGTTCATCTGGCGTGCCGTTCCGCCTGGAGTCAGTCAATCTGACATTTCCATTGCATCATTCCCCTAGACCATGGTGCAGAATCCAATGCAGTACGGAGTATTCCATAGTGTCCATACGCCATGGGTAGAGTCCATATGCTCAAGTCTCACTCTCTCAAACTCTCAACAGTCTTACTACAGTAGTCCTTTGGGTTTGGAGGAAAAGATTTAAGTTTTGGTAGATACAGAAACCTGATTGATCACAACTAATTAGATCCTGAGTAGGGTCCCAACGCCCAAGAGCGTTACGCCTACTCCGTATACTCCGTAATCACAAAGTTCACTAACGACCCCAGCGGCGGTTAGTTACTTGGAAGCGCCTACGGGCTACGGACACGGTAGTCTTTACCTTCTAGGCCCGGCTGACTCATTTCTTCGTTTCATCTTCCACTAGATAGTTAGTTAGCTAGAGACAACTTGAGTGACCATTCCAAAGTACGGAAACCACAGACTAAACAATAATAATGTAGTTATGTAGACTAACCAGTTACTCCGTAGTCCGTACATGCTCCACAGATCCACCGCCTCATCAAAAGGGACTAAGAGAGTTAAGGGACGACCCAAGTCCCACTCCCAACAGAGCCAGATCCGCTCTTGGCTGTCCAAGAAAAATCGATCATTGACATTCTCGGTGTCCAACTCCACCGTCCACCGTTGACCCGTTCTGGTCCTGGTTCTGGGGAGACCGGATTCCAGAAATTCCATTCTATTGTTGATCCCATCTCCCAGGTCCATGCCCATGACTCTTGACTCTTGAGCCGTGTCCGATTCCAGCTTGGAAAATGTGACGTACCCTTGCGTCGGCCGCTCGGCTAATCCGTTCTCCACGAACCGTTAGCTTTCTTTGTCTTCTTCCTTTGTGATCATCTTCATTTCCGTTGGACGATGGGTTGGACGTTGGACGTTGGACGTTGGACGTTGGCAGAAACCGGAAGCTCGAAGACGGACCACGGACGACGGACGGCCCTGCTACCCGATTTGATAATTTGATGAGCAATAGGAAAGAAGAGAGCACGCTGGCTCCCAAGTGAAACACCGCTCGAAATCATGATCTACATAGTACGAGAAAAACTATGTAGTAGTCGACTCCGTAGCCTCTGCGTAGTATCCCACACTGTAATCCAGCCCCGAGGCGCAGTGCTCGATGATATAAGCACTCCAGCGGTGCTAGAAATTGTTTGTTCTTATTCCCCTCTAATTCCCAACAACTGCTTCATATCATCTGGAGTACCGAGCCTTGTTTTCTGATACCGGGTCTGTAGGCAGAATGGCGATAGAGAGTGCATCCGACATGTGATATCTATCGAAGTCCCCCGCAAGCTGTAGTGCAGTAAACCTTTTTGTATTCTGTCTGTGCTGAGTGCTGACATGACAGGTTGTGGCGGCCTACCTGAATACTCATCACATTTCATCGTAGCGAGACTTGGCGAACAATGCCCTCGCTCCTATCTTCTTTCTTCTAACTCCCTGGAGTGGGCGCGTGCGATTTACGAATTCACCAAGAGCACGCCCTCTTTGAGCTGTTTGCTTGTATGTTTTCTCTACCTGCGAGAGAATCCTGGCATTCGTGGAATGTCTTTTGCAATATCATAAGCGTCAGATGCTTCGACGCAGGGGTATTGTATCATCAAGGTCTCTCCGTGTTGTACTGAAATGGGATGAGGTGGGGTGGTCGACAGAGTCCAAAAAGGGGCATACCGGCCATGAAATGATCAGTCAATCAACCACAGCCCACGACCAAAGTTCCCATGGGCGCAACAAGTCCCCTCGGATACCCTCGAGCCTTTCATGCGACATATCGAGGGCCATGCAATCCACCCCATCTAGCCCCCATCCCTCGTAAACAACCCAGAGAGGGGGGGGAAGCAACAAGCCGTAGGTATCCGGATCTCCTTAACACCACCCCCCGCCGCATCACGCCTTCTCCTCCGTCGCAAACTTCCTCGTCCACTCCCTCGCGATCTCCTCATACCGCGGCCGGTCGTTCTTATACTGCTCTGCGATGCGGCCCTCGACCGCATCGTCCGGCATGGGCTCGTCGAGCAGCTGCCGCGCAAACTGCAGCACGGCCGCGATCCGCGAGCTAGGCTTCCACTCGTCCGGCCGCAGCATCCCCAGACACATGCTGCCCTTGTCGTCGTTGGTGACGTTGGGGTGGTAGATCTTGGTCGCGAACGAGACCGTCGGCGGCTTGAACGGGTATTCGGTGGGGAGGGTGAGCTTGACGAGGAATTTGCCGTTCTGTGTGAGGTTCCCGTGGGAAGGGAAGGTTGTTAGCAATGGGTACTTCGATATGGCGGGTGGACCGTGGAAGGGGAGTGTGTGTGTGTGTGACTGTGGGTGTAGGCTGTAGGTGAAAGAAAGAGACGTACGTGGTATGGTGACCCCTCGGGCCCTTCCATGTAGACTTTCCATTCGTAGAGATTGGACTCGTCGGCCAGCTGCACGGAGATCCCGGCGGGGGGCGACTCCATGAGCTCGGCGAGCTCCTGCACTTCGTCAGTTCTGTTCATACTCCATAGAGTATCATGACTAGAGAGCGATCTTCGATCTCGATCTCACCTTTGCGATCCGTTTCTGGCTGCCCATGATGACGGTCTTCACTCAGACGGGAATGAGAATTTCAAGAAGCACGAGGCCAGAAAAATACAGTCTAGATCTTGACTTGCAACCAGATCGCGTCCAGATCGAACACTCCAGGCAGAAGCAATAGATAGATACAGTCCGTTGGGAGATATGCGCGAGCTCCAACCGAGCTCCCAAGGCGGGGCCGTGACGAGGAGGCGGGGTGGAGCAATTACATACTGGTACATAGTGGGTTTGGCGCTGCTTCGACGTCAGCTCTGGAATCGCATATGGGAAGCTGAATTGATGGATGGCCGATCTCATTGGAGTATTCTTTTCGACAGATTTACTATGTAGATACGCTTTCTCTTGTAGAATTGCATGCATATCAAGCACGACGCATCGCTTAAGTTCATTGGTGGTTGTGGTTCTTGCAGCCTCGGCCTCAATCGTCCGTGTGACAGCGATCTCGGGGTCGCTTTGCATCGACAGCAACGACTCACTTTGGATATGCCCTACTACATTTATCCAGCTAGAAGAGACACACATCTTCATTCGCACTCTTGCCGCCAAAGCCAAATTATAAGCCCGGTTCAATGATATCGATGGATGGCATTCTCATTCGGTAGACTCCTACAGCACCCTCTATTGTTCCCTCTGCAGTATAACCATCAACCCCATGATCCCAAGCAACACTGTCTTGAGCCACGGATGCTCACTCAGCATGATGGTCACGTAGCCCACCATGGGCATGTACCCACGCACACTGCCGACAATATCCTCCTCGCGGTGTAGAAAGTCCTGGTTCTTAGCGTACAGCTCGGTGTCGTCGGCCACGTTGTTGTCGCCCTTGGTGAGGAGCATATTGGGAGGAATCGACGAGGTCCTGTTTTCCACAAAGTGCCGCCACGGCGTCAGTCGCACACGTCCATTGCAAATAAACTTCAAAACGCCGCCCGCGCCCCCATGCGCCAAAACAACGAAGGAACGGTTGAGAAAAACCATACCCGGTAATCTCCTTCACCTTCTTCGCCTTGCCTTCGACCTCGGGGAACGTGCGCACCACGCGATGCACGATCGGGATATCCTTGCCCCGGACATTGTACACGACGATTTCGCCCAGTTCGGCCCGCGGGCTGCGATTCCACAGGAACAGCAGATCGCCTCTCTGGAACGCGGGCTCCATAGAGCCGGACAACACCACGACAATCGGCGAGGAGCTTGCACTGTGAACGCCAGGAGAATTATGGGTTAGCGTTCAGCGAAGGAGGGTCTGGCTCGACTGGATTCCTGCCGGGAACGGATACTGACGTGAACACCGAGAGGCCCTTCCACAGCATGAACGCTGTGGATAGGACCAAGGCGAAGTTCAGGACTTGCGCGAGGGACTGCCGTGTGCTCGACAGGTTCGACGATAGAAAGGACAGCATGGTGGTGATGTGTTTTGTGACTTAGATGGAGGGAGCTTCGGAGGTTCTGCGGCGGTTGGAGGCTAGGTAGCTAGTAAAAGCCACGAGAACAAAAGAAATCAAGAATTTTTTCCAATGTCGAGTGAATATTGTCTTCCGTTTATTAATCCCAATGAAAAGAGTTCGCAACCTCTTGCCGGTGGTTGCGTAACTGAGACTGAGATGGAAGGGAGTTCTTGATTGTTTTGTCAGAGCCAAAAGGCCATGTGGTTCGAGCCTCTTGGCTTTGCGGGAGCTGCAGCAACTTCTTGGAGAGAGGAACAACAATCACATTGCCGGCAGCCCATAATTAGAATGAGCTTTTACATGCTTTGCATTTAGAAATTGATAATATATTGGAGATAGTTTTTTTTGTCTTGTATTCTCAGGAACTATCTCTACTTTTATTGGGAGATCATGGACCGTAGTGCACATTAGAAACAATATATTATAACGGGCAATAATCGTGGTATACTCCGTACAAATCGATCTATCAAGTAGAAGAGAAGCAAAGTCTATGAAATTCTCCACAAAACAAAAAGAACATGAACTCAAAATGAAAAGGGGGAAACTAAGCGAAAGCAAAGGTCATCTCAAACTTGAGTAGTAGAGGTTGGCTGCTTGATGCTTGAATGTGATTCCACTTTCTGTAGATCCCAAAACTTCTCCTTCTTCCCTCTCTTAGTGACGAGACCAACCAAATCGAAGGGATCGAACATAGTGAGCAAGAATGGACGATAGTCATCATAGCCAGGACCTTCGATTTCGGTCACCCCATCCTGCGCAAGGTAGACCTTGTTGGAGCGAGGCAGCCATCGCATAGGAGGAAAGACATTGAGCAACGTGGTGTTCGTGAACATCACTGCAGCCTCGAAAACCCAAAAGAACCACTCGTCTTTCAAAACAGGGCTTATGTCAGCAGCGTTGGATATATTGAGACTGGCAGCCGTGAAGTACTCCACGGTCCGGTAAATGGTTCGAATAGTTATCAGCGCGCAGCTACCGTAGAGAACACACAACGCACGTTTGACCTTGCCGTTCAGAACTCCGCCACGGTGACAGTTGTAGTGGAATTTGCTGGCAAGAGCCACAAATCCCGCCATCAACGCAATTTGAAGGATCAGAGCAGCCTTGAGCAGAGCCTTGCCTGTATTTTGCTTGCTGATAGGATTGTCCGTGTTAGCCAGCAGTGCTGCTCCATTGGCTGTGATCACCTCAATCACAACACTTATGGCAACGAAAGTGGTGAACACTCGACCAGGATGAATCGGTGAATGGTAGGGGATATAATAGAGAATACGGCCCAGAGTAAAGAAGTTGGCTCCCTCGTAGACAGGTCTAAGAACCAGAGTTAGACATCACGGACAAAGCACATCACAAGCTAGATGCAGACTAGAAGCAACTCACGGCCCAGCCAGCAGTAAAACAGTACTGGCAATGAATATACCGAGATTGTCCCATTGGCCCCAAGCGCCAATAGCCCGCATAACAAAACCAGCTGTGAAGAGTAGAGCTGACCAGGGTAACATCCCGGTCACCTTCCACGACCTGTATTTGCTGTTGACGAGAAATAAGTCACTGGGATATGACAGATGAGAGAGAAAGACCGTACCAGCACTGGTAGATGTGGATGAGGCCCGATGCAGCGAATAAGATAGCAAAAGCTATAGGAGCACCCTTGTTCGGTGCGTAATACCAGAAGCTTCCTTCTTCTAGACCACAGTCAAAAGAGTAAACTAAATAAGTCTGGATGGGTTTGATCGTACCGTATGCCGATCTTGCTTCAAGCATGTTGAATTCGCAGATATCACAAATACAATATGCGTAGTTATCCAAGATGAAAAGACGGTGCTGCGATGTAAACGTGTCTTGAGCACTTGTAGAATTGACGATGATCAAGCTTCATCTTCTGACATGCGCCGCAGAGGCAGTATATATACCTTGACAGCCATGGCTCCATGCTTCTCCTTTGGTTCTATCCAGAGCGCAAGGCTCTCTACCGAAAACGAGTTACTCAAACAAGCATAGCACCGAAAAGGTGTCTGCAGGATCGAAACCTTGTCGAGACAAGTTCAGCCTCCGCATTCAGTCCGAGATCGCCAGTCGGTAGAGGGACTGGCGAAGGCGCAGTGGTGCCCGAATATCTGGATCACAAAATCCAAATATTCGTCCATTCCACCTTCAATCAGCGAATCCCTATGCGCTTGAGAACTGCGCGCCAAGAACGGCTTCTTTCATAGATTGTAGGACGCTTTGGACGGCGAAACGAGGTTGGTCCACATGGAATTATCCCGTCAGAGTCATTCTCCTGGCTTTCTACCCCGTGCTCCTGCGAGACACGATCGTATTTTCCCGTAAGTGGCTAGACCATTGGTTTGGATGAACGCTGATTCGGCGTTAGCCGAGTACGAGCAAGGCTGAACAGTTGTGGTGTGGGCTGTGAGCCTGTAGATCAGTGATTAACAGTCAGTCCAGGCGGATGGATGGCAAACACGTAAACTTAACATGCCTGCTCATGACGATTCATTCCACATAGCCATGGTAGAAGGAAATAGTCAACAGGAAGATGCAGTCATTCATGATGTACGGCCAGAATAATGGGGAATGCGTGTGTTGCAGCCTCATAGAACTGGCATCAACGGGCGCCTTCCCTTTTTGGGACCGTTGTCCGGACGACGACATACTAGCCCAATTGGGAAAGCACTGTATCCTGACTTTTGATTAGGGACAGCATCCAGACGTTCAGCTCATCATCGTCAAAGTATCCAGCTCGACATTCGACCCTGCCGGCACATATAAGAGCTCCGACATCATGAGCACGACGACAAAGCCGGGCCAATCGTCCCTTTTCCAGGTTTTCTTGCGTCTTCGCCCACCATACACACAGCAGCAGGATGCTGAACGCTGCCTGGTGATTGACACGCCAGAGGACCAGAGCAACAATATCGAATCTGGAGATTCGTCCGCGACACATGTACCGACAAACATCATTCTGCAACCACCTAATGATACCAGAAAGCGGGCGGTCGAGAAATTCGGTTTCACCAAGGTCTTCGAAGAGTCCGCTTCCCAGTTGACTGTGTTCGAGGATACTGGATTAGACGGTTTGGTCAGAGGTGTTTTGCTTGAAGGTAGAGATGGACTGGTTGCTACGTTGGGCGTGACGGGGAGTGGAAAGGTACGGAGCAGATAACGTTGCATTGTGACTTTAGAAAGGCGCTGCTAACAGCGTTTGGATATAGAGCCATACAATTCTAGGGTCTAAGACCCAGAGAGGTATGACGCAGATGAGTCTCGATGTGATTTTCCGGTCCCTGGATTCAACAATCAAACCCCCCGACAACGCCATTAGCCCCGTACTCTTATCCTCGGTGATCGCATCAGATGCTTCGGAAGCGCAGATGTTCACTGCCCCAACGTTCCTTGAAGCAGTTTACGGAGATTGGAACGGTGATCGCGGAAGAAACTCTCGAGCACAGACTCCTATGAGTTCCTCTAGAGCTCAGACACCGATGACGGTACGGAATCCCATGTCTCTACTCGCGATACGAGGAGTCCCAGTTTTATATCCATCCATCACCCCGAAGCGCTGCCCCCAAGCCTTTATTGGTCCCAGGTCTCCCCAGAAAACTCCCAAGGGAGTTGCTCCCCCAAAATCACAGCGTGTTTTCCCTGTTGGTCCAACGACTCTCTTCAAGGAGAGGATCGGACAAATCGTCCTTCGCTCCCCTCTAGCATCCCCATACGCCCCATCAGTTGATTCCCCGTATAGCCAAGCTAAACCATCACTTGAATCAATTCAGGAACCGTCCCCCGCTCTCGTATTTCCCCGCCGGAATATGCCTCACCGACCCAGCGCTCTGCCTCGCCTGCCAGACGTCAGCCATTTAACTGTGGAGTTGAACCACAACTCTGAATACGTTGTTCTGGTCTCGATGTATGAGGTGTACAACGACCGTATCTTTGACCTCCTATCGCCTGCCATAGTGCCCGGCCAGGGAAGTGCCATGTCGCGTCAAGGAGCAGGAACCCAAAAAGATCGTCGCAGGCCCCTCCTGTACAAGTCAACTGAAGGATCCCCGGACAGAAAGGTTGTTGCCGGACTACGGAAGATTGCCTGCAGCACCTACGAAGAAGCCTTGGCGGTGCTGGAAGTCGGACTTACCGAACGTAAGGTCACTGGTACTAGCGCGAATAGTGTTAGTTCAAGGAGTCATGGGTTCTTTTGTCTTGAGGTCAAAAGAAGAATGAGGAATAAGAGGACAGGCGAAGAGACCTGGATTGGAAGCACTCTCACTGTTGCAGATCTTGCTGGTAAGTCATCGAACCTTCCTTTATCCATCCATCTTAACCAGACGACTGTAGGTTCTGAGCGGGCGAGAACTGCGAAAACAGCTGGGTCCACATTGGCTGAGGCCGGCAAAATCAACGAAAGTCTGATGTACTTGGGACAGTGCTTGCAGATGCAAAGCGAAATTCAAGAAGGAAAGGTTGGTTACATCAACTTGATCTGTTCCTCTAATCCCTGCTGACCTAAGTAGACTGCCCTGGTACCTTTCCGGCAATGCAAGCTCACAGAGCTGCTATTTTCAAACTCATTTCCCTCTTCTACTCAGACGCTCGGCCTCAATCGTCCCCCTCAGAAAGCAATCATGATCGTCACCGCTGATCCCCTGGGCGATTACAACGCTACTTCTCAGATTCTCCGGTATTCGGCCTTGGCTCGGGAAGTGACTGTGCCTCGCGTGCCCTCGGTCACCGAATCTATCTTATCAAGCACTCTGGGCTCATGCAGAGCAGCTAGTGGACGCAACTCACCCAATTTGATCACTCATGAAGAACTCGAAAAAGCCGTCGCCGAAGTTAGCAGACTGACCGCTGAAAACGAAACACTGGCCTTGCGACTTGCAGAGGAAGAGATTGTGAGAGCGGAACTCGAGATGCGGCTGAAATCGAGTGAAGAGAAGTGCCTGCTCATCGAACAGGACGTACGTGAGGAATGCTGGGCTGAAATGGACGAAAGAATGGAAGAGGAAAGAAAGAGATGGCAGAGCGCGTGGGATGAACAGGTAGGAATAAAATCTCAATTGTATCAGGGCCTTACTAACAAACTTAGACTGGCCGCAACGATGAGCATCTTGACAAGAAAATCGAGCTGTTGTCTCGGGGATTTCAGAGTAAGTGGAACATCTAATTCGTAGTCAATGGACGCCAGGCTAAACGTTGTACTCAGTCTACGAAGATCCAGACCCAACCAATGACCAGAAGGTTGAAGAACTGGGATTTGAAAACGACCAGCTACGAAGTAGAATTGCTGCGTTGGAACGCGAACTCATGGGCCGATCACCCACCAAGAAGCCGAAATCCAAGAATGCTCTGGATTCTTCTCACAGCTCCAACCTGCTGGGTCGTGAGAGTGACATCGAAAGTGCACTTCGTCGTATGGATCAACTTAAACTAGCTGATGGCATGTTTTCGCCTGCCGCATCAGGATCCTCGTCTCCCGGCAAGAAGCAGAGAAAGATGGCAACAAGAAAATGGGATCTGGCCCCTGAAGAAGATCTTGGAGCCTGGTAAGCTGTCGATTTAGCGATTGTTACTCTTTTCTGCACGATACCAAAGACTGGATATCTTGGCTTAATTTAGATGGCGTTTGGGGATGCTTCGGGAGTTTGACGGATTCAGTCACCTTCATAATTACGTATTTTTTATTTGCCTAATGTACATGATATGATAGCTTGATACATATTTCCTAACGCCTGTTGACACGGACTTGAGAAATTGATTATAGAGACCCATTAGCCCATAAAATTGTCCGAGAATGATGAAACCTTCAATATATCCAAAAACAAGTACCGAAACGCAGACATTGGTATCAGTCGAGATATGCAGTCAAGTCTCCATCGGCTCAGGCTCGGAAGCATGCTCTTTTTCATGCATTTCGGTGGCCTCGGGATCTTCTCCTGCATCTTCCATATCTTGCAGATTGTCGCACTCGTCGCCGTTGTCCTCCTCGTCCCCATCCAGCTCCTCATCTTCTTCGGGATCTGCCTCGTCACCCTCGGCCTCTACACCCTCCTCGCCTTCTTCTCCATCACCTTCGACGTCACCATCCCCTTCACCTTCACCTTCATCACCATCACCATCACCTAGATCGGCATCCCCATCGCCTGCCTCGTCTGCTATATCCCCATCAACGCTGGCAGGTACGGACATTTCAGACTCCGGGTCCGGCGAGAGCCGATCCCGCAGATTCGGAAATAGCAGCTTGCGCTCCAAAGCGAGCTTGGACAACTTTTCATCGTCGATCTCGCTGAGCTCGCTCTCGTCGTCAGCGCTATCTTGTATACTGTGGGGGATGTCGCTCTGCGGGCCCGCTCCGAGATCTTCGCGCTTGAGAGGTTTTTTTGTGGTCGATGCGGCCGGCTCGGAGGGCGCGGCCGGCTCGGCCTCTGTGAGCGCGGGCGTCTTCGTGGTCAGGGCGCGCGGGGCGAGTTTGCGGTTGACGATGGTTTCGGCGCGTTTTTGGATGTCGCGCCGGGCGATGCCCTTGGTGCGGCCGCGGGGTGCTGGGGCTTCGGAGGCAGGCGCTGAGTTTGGTGGGGTTGGGGTGTCGGCGGCGCCGTCGCTGGTCATGAGGAGGTGGTCGACTTTCATCTTCCCCTTATTTTCTTCGTTGGCTTGCTCGAGGACCTGGGGCATGTTGATTTCGTAGAGGCGCGAGTACAGATCGGCGATCAGGTCTTCGAGCAGGGAGACCTTCATGAGGTTGTTGTTGAGTTTCTTCAGCTCGATGGCGTCCCGCAGCAGTTCCAGGAGGATGGAGCTGTCCGGGGCGAGCTGCGGGAGATTCTCCAGGCGGGCTGTGTTGGCGACGAATTCTTCCCATCCGATCGGTTTGAATACCTGCTCCTCATGCCCTTCGCTGATGCTGCCTGCTCGGCGTATGACTCTCGCATAAGTGAGGCAGACGTCCTCCCACAATTTCGGGTGGTTGATGAAATCGCCTTGCTTCTTTCGCACTCGGCGCAGGAGCTGGTCCAGGTTCACGCGATCATCGAGCTGGTCAAGGAGATTCACAAAGAAGTAAACATATCGGGTTGTATAGACGAAATGCCTACCAGGCCGCTCGAACTCGGGTTTCCAGACCTGGATTGTCATTGTCTTTGTAAATATTTGCTGAGTGAGTTCGCCTTTGGCTGCTGCCGCGGAGGCAGCATCCTTGCTGTCATCGTAGGTGATATGCGCAGCCTGAGCATGGTTAGTGCACTTGCATGCCCTCAAGCGTAGAATGTTCTTACCCTAACCGCCATGCGGTGATGCCAATTCGACTTGTCCGCATGTTTCAGGCGTCGAAGCACTTCCATAATATAAGGCTTCCAGCCTGCCTTGTCTTCAGGGGGTGACACCTTCCGAGCTAATGGGGTTGCCAATAGGGTCTTGCTGCCTTCGGCGGGCTAAGAGGATAGTTAGTAAATAAGTAAAGAGAAATAGTGCTCAAATTTACCGTCAGTGTGCCTCGCTCAACTAGTTTGTGGATGATAGAGACCAATTTGTAATGAGGTTCGAAGATAGGATCCGAGCGTGAATCCTTGCGCTGAGGAAGAGTGTCGATGGCGTCAAGAAGCGAATCTAAGAAATCGTCGAGACTGATACGCTTGGAATTGCCCCGGACAGCATCATCACAGCTAAACATTTTCCAAAGGCACTTGCTTAACATGTAATGGTTCCTGATTCGTTAGAAATGTACTTGATACTGGAATGCTGAGAACTCACATCCAACTCTTCGGTTTGTCGATGGTTGCGCGCTTCAGAAGGTAGCTCGCCAGATTCCACACAGAGTACAACCTCATCTCTCTGAAAGGTTGTCCTTGATACATTTGCTGGCTTTCTTCATTGCTGAAAGGGCGAGTATAATCGGACAGGCTGAAGGCGCTCATGGATAAGGGTTCACGCGAAGACGAGTACAGACGGATACCAAAATCCGTATAGAGCTCAGATAGAATCCCTCGAGTTTCCGCAGTCGGGTCCGCGTTCCTTTTGGCCGTCGCAATGGCCATTGCGTAACAATGGATTGCATTCCGCTGCCATGTTACCAGTTCTGTCCGGTTGTTGTTAATTTTGTCTGCAGACCATGTAATATCCTCCTCTAACTTCGAATCGTATGTCTGGGCCAGCCGGTACCACGATTCCCATCTTCCTGTACCGTGCTCCAGATCCTGTCTGAAGTAACTGACGGCATCGTCCAGGTCGGTAGTAGGAACTGGATTCAAGCGCTTTTGAGAGCGAAACTTTGTCAATGCCGCATGCCCCAAGAGGAAAAACCATCCATTCTGGGCAATAGCCGCACTCTCCGTGGATACTGGGATTAACGAGAGATCCGCGACGCCCCTGACAGCGCGAAAAATGTCTGTTGGGTTGAGCGGTGACTTCAGGTAAGCGGAAAGGATACGTTTATTGTATGTGAGGGGTGGTGGTGATTTCGTTGTGCCAATCGCTTGCTGTATCTTTTCAATAGTGGACTTCAATTCTGACTTTGACAGGTCCTTGATGCTCATGCGTTTGGCTAACTTCATAACAAACTCAATCATCATGATAGCCGTTGCACGGTCCAGCTTCTCTGGTGGACACTCATGGTCATAAAGGAGAATTCCGGAAGGAGATAAGTTGACACCGTAGAGATCCTGAAGGATTTGACAAATGTCATACTCGTAGTCTTCCTTGCTTTCCATGCTAAAGAGTTCAGCTTTCATCAGCTTGAGGAATTGCTTGGAGGAGCGTTTGCACATCTTGCGAGCGCCAAGCGCATTGTGTACTGAACGCAAGAGAAGGATGCGATCCTCAAGGGGGTTCTCAAAGAGGTCATGGTTTTGGGCGATTGCTTCCTTGAGGAGAGTATACTGAAGAATCCAACAGCGAACGACCATCTCTCGCAGTTTTTCTCTAAAGTTCTCCAGAGATTTGGATAAAGCGCCACGCACAGAGGGGGATGGTGTTTGGCCCACACGTACTGAATCTTCGTAGAGCACAAAGCTATGTAAAAGGTTCATCAAGACGGCCAAAGACGACATCGACGATTTGAGATGAGCCATATCGAGACACTCATACGCCTTGTCAGGTTGCTGAAGCACAAGTGTTACCAGCTTGATCAAAATGTTTCCCAGGGATTTAAGCCATCGGATCAATGTGACCTCGCGATGATCCAGAGGCTCTTCAAGATGCGAAGGGCTGAGAAGCTCTTTGATTATCGTCTCGACACAGCGTAGATGGCAGGAAACTACCTTGGGTGGGTAGTCAATTGCCTGATAAGCATCCTGGAGTCTTCGCCACAGAAACAGCCGCAGCGTAGCGTCCCCTCGGTCTAGAAACGAGCGCATCTCCGCTAGTTGTGAATTTGACGGTGCAACCTCTGTATGGTCTGGATTTTCCTCTTCCATGATCTCAACAGATGAGGGCTCAAGAATCGGTTCAATAGTTTCAATGAGTTCAACGGGATCCTCTGAAGCAGGGCTGAAAATCTTCATGAAGAAATCCATAGAGTTCAACTTCGAAAGTTCCTGGTCGATAGCCGCAGCTGACAACTCAGGCATGATAGCGTTGTTCACAAGATAAATCACTGGAATGTTTGAACGAATCAGGACCTCCTTCAGCTCGTGAAGGCACAACAGCACATGTTCTCGATGAACATCCGGCTCCATATTCGAATGATACGTCGACGCCCACAGATGACGAATGATGGTCATGTATTGTTTGTTTTTGCTTGATGAACTATAATCCAAGTAATGGGTCAGAGCTGTCCGCGCTAGCATGCTCCATCTCATTAGACGATCTTTTTGTAGGACCCTTGTTTTCTGATCAACCTCGCTGTTCGGATTGTTGATGGAGGCGTAGACTTCAAGATGAATCTCAAAGATCGTTTGGATCATCTCCATATAGGCAAGATGCTCATGCGAATATTTGAATGGAGAACCAGAAGCATGGCGGAGTATCTGATCTTCTGTTTCCTGTACATGTTCGGATGCTCTTTTATGGATGTATTCATCATCGTGAATCGACATCTTTACCACATTCTCCTTGAGTGCGCCTGGCCATTGAAAGGCAACATACGTTGACTCTGCAGGTATGCCTTTTCTTGAGGGTTTCGGCGCAAGTTGTCCGTACCCTGGCATTAAGAGACATTTGAGCCAAGCGAACGCTACTTCATGAAGATTGAGCTTTTCTTCGTTGATCCCCTTGAGGAACGTGAATAATTCCCGATCTCCGGTAAAGGTGGGTTTCGACCCCGGCTTTCGGATTGATTTTCTCGAATGGTCTAGAAAAATGGCCAATCCAGACCTATCCATGGCTTTCATGTCCCGAACATTGGCTGTGTTATCATCTTGTAAGATTGCCTGAGATTTTGCCTCGTCCCAACTCTTAACAATGTCGCCCAAATCCCGGCGGAGTACTTGTTCGGCTGACATGGGCGAATCATTCGTATCGTCTGATGCGATTTTCAAGCTGGAACAATTCAACTTTCTCAACTCATCGATGTTTTCCAGCTCCTCAACACCGATTTTAGATAGAAGAGGTCTCGCAGTTGCAAACATCCACTCATCAGCCTCGATGTAAACTTGCAGGCGATCCTCAAAGTACTTCGTTTGATCGAATGGAACTTCATCGGATTGCAACGATGCCTCCGCATTCGATTCGCGCAAACGAGTTCTTCTGCTTTTAGTCCTAGTGGGTTCCGCTTGGTAGTCGTCGTTGGCAGCAGACGCAGATGATCTCTTCCGGCCAGCGCTTGCTGGGTGGGGTTCAACTTCGTCGCGATTCGGGGCCTCTTGCGCAGTAAGTTCGTCATGTTGTCTCGCAGATTGATTTTCCAACGACTCCAATAGCTGCTTCTCGAGGTGTTGGTCAACGGAAGATTGGTCATCAGCCTGCTCTGAGGTTGGCCCAGGGACCTGGACTTTAACAGGAGTCGTGGGCGCTACCGCTCCATCATAGTTTGCAGACCTTTCGAAATCTTGGACTTGGGTGGAATAAAGTTCGACATCTTGGGAATGGGAGGATGGGAGGTTATCTTCCTCTGCGGTCGTCAACGATTGGGCTTCAGGGTCGACGTCTGGCAAGGAGAAGCTGATGGAGGTACCGGGTGCGAAGCCAGCCACGGCATCATCCGTATCTGCCAGAGCTTGAAGGACCGAGTCACCGACAGCAGTCCACGTATGAGATGAGGGCGCTAGATCCTGGTGGGAGCCATGGAGAGCAAGCGGATTCCTGGTGGAATTCTCATCGTTCAGGTCATCGGGAAGGTTGGGAAGATAGGGGTATGGATCCTTTTGTCGTTCGAGAAACTTGAGAAGAGCCTTCTTCGGTTTCTTTAGCGGAACCTGAGATACAGATAGCCGATCGTTGAGCGTCTGGAGTGTTTCCCGAAGTCTACCTTCTGCGAACGTCTCGTCCAAGCCTAACTGGTCCGTACGAACTTCCAGGCGATTTTCATCGTCTGCCAAAACGCTCTCCAGACAGAAGCGAGCTAACCTGAAGCTCTGCAGAGCGCTACCTAGCCTCGCGCCCCGTCTCCAGAGATTGAGATCAGTGTCATCTCGCTCCAGAGCTTCGGCAAAGGATGCCAATGCAGCCCGGGTGCGCTCACCGACTTGGGTCAAAATTTCTTTGACATTATCGGGCGTCTGAGGGTTATTCTGTAGGAAAGCTTGCAGAGAATCCAGGGTGTATTGCCCATAGTTCTTATAGGACAAATAGATTGTCTGCAACAGAGTGCTTGACGTTGAGTCGCTGACGTTGAATTCCACAAATGACTCTGCGGACCCTGGGGCGATATCATCGGGGGCTTCCGCGAAACTCGCCTCGACGTCTTGCAATGCAGATCTCTTGTAATCGGAAAGTGATTCAGGATATTTGAAGATCTCGGAATTAAGGAGGGCTTCATAAGCCTCTGCGGCTTGGGGGTAGAACTGCGGCCCCTGTGAATGCAGTTTTAAGGCATTCTGATATAGCTTGAGAGCTTCTTCGATCTGAATTTCCTTGGTATCATCAATCTCTTCTTCGATGGCCTCGTCGGGCTCGATGTTCAACGCCACCCAACTCGACATGATGGCGGTCTATTTCGCCGGCGAAAAGCTCCCTGACACCGGTGGTAATCCAGCCGCGGTAGACAACATCTCAAGCTGACTTCGGAAAGCAGATGTGAAGGCCTTCCAGAGATGAAGCTGGGATAGTAAAAGACCGATGAATGAAGTCCGGCTCACACCTGACCTTGCCAGCATCGCGATTTGATTGGCGACACGCATCACGCGTTCCCAGGGATTCAGATTACCCGAAGAAGCATAGCGTTGATGCCTGAGGATGCCGGTCCAGGCACCGACTTGTACTCCGTAATAATACGGGAAACAACCGTGCTTTTTGTTACAGATTACGACGCTCGAAGATTAAACCAAACCCATCGGACCTGCAGCTCATCTGTGATTCCTGCGCCATTCGTCTCTGAGCGGTCGTCAAGCTGCAGGTTTCTTTTCATTGTCTGGCTCCATCGAGAAAGCCACTGCGCTTCTTCATGCGCCATGGTTGCGCCAGCTGTTCCTGAGTACGTTGTTTCCCTTTGCCCCCTCAGTTTACGTGTTCCTGAGGAGAGGGCTTGCTTGCTATTTACCAGCATCGTCCTCGGTCCCCGCCATTGAGCTGTGACTGACCCCTTTATTGTCTTTAGGATATTCGAGGAGGAGGATATCTATGCTGCGGTCGATGCGCGAACGGAGTCGCTTCAGAATTTGCGAGAATTAGGTCCTCCAGACTTGGTATACTTGGTCAAGAAATCAAAGACCAACGCAACCCACCAGGTACGTTTTAGCAGCTACGGCGACTCTCTTGCTTAGTGGATAGAGAATGGGGATTGCAGTATACAATTGGAACAGACTGATAAGGCCGCAATGGATATAGACCGGAGTTTATCATCACGTCACCGGAATCGATGCCTCGTCCTCCGCCAGCTTGGCCGCATATGTCAATACGCTGACCTTCTCGCCGCTCGATAAAACACACAAAGTGGTTTCTGGCATCTACTGGTTAGGAGCTCGGTGATGAGTTCAATTGAGTTGTGGCACTGACATCAATTAGCTGCTACAATGCCTTTTCCCATCTGGATATGCGTGTCGAGGTGAAGATTCCCGGGAGTCTGGAGAGCTATTGCATCGATGAGCGGGGCGATAAGCGTGTTGCTACCGACGCACTATGGCTCGAGACTTTCCTGTGTGGTGTTCTGAGGGCGTACTCTTATGCGGACGACGGTAGCGGTGATGCCATTCGGAAGATTGTTGGCGTGCGGCGATTCAACCCAGTCACCAATACGGAGATGGAGCACAAGTTTCTGGAAGCTGCGGAGAGGCTCTTCTTCCTTGGTACGTCTCCCAGTAAACCTATACTCACAGGCTCAAGCTGACTTGGTTTATGTAGGGAGACAACTCAGCTCCGACCCCGAAACGCAAGTACCGAACACTGTCAGCAATCACCTCACCTCTGGTCTTCTCAAGTACATCCAAACAACCGGCCGTTACACCTCAGGAGTCAACCTCTTCGAGAAACTCCGAACCCGCGACGTCGAGGTTTCGTCGCTGCTGGCCAGGGTTCTCTTGATGGCAGACGAGGAAGTACAGGCTGTGCGGTTGATGTACGATGCTCTTCAGGACGTACCGATGGACTATTCATTACTCGACTGTCAGGCAGCGTTCTGTATGGACAAGGGAGAAGGAGAGCTGGCCCTGGAGTGCGCGAAACGAGCGGTAACGGCTGCGCCCAGCGAGTTCAGTACATGGGCGCGGCTTGCCGAAGTATATGTCTCGCTCGAACAGTGGGATTTGGCTCTACTCACCCTGAACTCATGTCCCATGTTTACTTACCAGGATAAGGACACGCCGCGGATGCCTCAACCATCGCGGATCATGCTTCCCATCCTTGCGGAAAGTATATTAGACGAAATTGATGAGGGCCAACCGAAACAAGGAGATCCCCACGACTACGTTCACCCGTCTCTGCGCAAATTGCACGCTGCGGCCTACCAGGGAACCTTCCTGAAGGCCTACAATCTCCTGACGAAGATCGCCTCGGCGATTGGCTGGGACCAGCTTCTCAAGATCCGTAGTGAGGTTTTCGTTATGGAAGAGGAATACCGGGTTGAGCGCCAGCACCCTGCGCCAAAAGCCGGTCGCACTAGCTCTGTGGATGAGGCTTTAAGCAAAGAGACCAACGGTAATGGTGAACACGAGGATGGCTCGGGTAGCGACGAGGAAACTAGCACGGTGGAGAAGGCCACCAACGGCGATGACGATAGCCATGAACAGGTTGAAAGTTCTATCGAGAAACCAGAGCAGTCAATGGCATCAGAAGTGGTCAAGTCGGGCAACGACGATGTGAGCATTCGGTTCCTTACCTTATTTTTCCCCCGTGTTGCGATTGCTGATAATTTCCAGCCCGATCCGTCGCATACTTCATACGCACAGTTTAGAAATAAACGCTTGTGTGAGCGCTGGTTGGATAATCTTTTTATGGTTCTGTACGAAGACCTCCGGATCTATACCATCTGGCGCACGGAAATGGCCCAATTCCGCCAGCAGGCAATCGAGTACAAGAAATCGGCGACCGAGTGGGAGATCCTGGGTGAACTCGCGGAGCGACTGCATCACTTTGATGAGGCGATCGAGGCCTACCAGCATTGCCTGTCTATCCGCTTCTCGCCCAAAGCCATGCGCGGGGTCCTGAAGATGTACGAGAAGCGGCACGACACCCGGGGCATGTTGGGCGCCTTGATCCGGCTCATCGCCTGGCAGTACCGCTGGTACTCCGAGGTACGTCTTGTCTTGTCTTTCCATTTGATCCCAGATCCAGCCTCCAAACTGACCATCCGATAGTTCTCGCCCCAGCTCCTGTACCTGATCCGCAAGCTCATCGAGGACGAAGGCGCCGTCAAGGTGCGCAGCATCGTGCAGGCGACGAACTTGCCGCAGCCTGTTCTCGACCTCACACACCAATACTGCCAGCTGTGCGCGACGTTCCGCAGCAGCGGAAGCGACGGCTGAACACGACAACGGCCTTTTCCCTAACAATATAATGAGGGTGACCTGTTCTTGTAGTCTTCTCCTTATTCATCACGTATAGCGAAATTGATCCCCCGCCTAGTGATTCCTTCCTTTCTCTTAGGGCTGATTGACCGGACAGCGGTTGTTTTCTGTTCTGTTCTTTTCATTTTCTGTGTGATGGATATCCTATTCTGCATTCATACCATTTGCCTATGCGCACATATTCAACTCTTAATGAATTGAAGTATATCTATCACCAGGTTCTGCAGGAGTAGACTTATTGTCATCCACATGTCATCTTCAAACATTAGCGACCAAGATGACTCTTAACCAGAATCCGCACACTTGCATTAGATGGAAAGAGCAAAAAAAAAAACTTCATCGCGTTCGATTACATATCATATCAAGACATCCCCATCCCGTCCAAGATACAGCGGGAATACTCATTACCTAGAGCAGAAGGGGAAACGAAGTTACTCTTCATTCTCCTCCGCCCCGACATCAACCTCCGGCTCCTTGGGAACGACGTTCCCCTTTGCCTTGACGGCCGCCGCAGCAGGACCGCTGGTCTTGGCCGTCTCCTCGGGCTCCTCCTCTTCTTCCTCCTCCTCTTCCTCTTCTTCTTCTAACTCACCCTCGCCGTCTTCCTCCTCGTCCTCGTTCTGCTTGGCGACGCCGTTGCCGTTCCGGCTGCCGTTGGTCTTCTCGATTACGTCTTTCTTGCCCTCGTCCTTGACCTCTTCGGTTTCGGCTTCGGCTGCAGCGGCTGTCTTGCGTCTCTTGGTGGGTGGTTCTAGGAGAAGCAGAGTGTTAGCACAAGTTATCAGCAGAGGCAGAGGGAGGTAGGGAGGGTGGTGTACCTTTCTCCTTTGCCGGTTTCTCCTCTTCCTCTTCCTCTTCCTCTTCGAACTCGTCTTCTTCGCTGCCTTCTTCGTCGCTACCGTTTTCGTCTTCGCTCTCGTCTACGTTGGAGCTCTCGTATCTGGTCAAGCGAAGGGACGGTCAGTCAGTCAGCTCCATCGATCTTGCGACAATTAAATGAATCACTTGACCAAAGGGGGGGGTGGGAGCGACACGCTGATCCGTTGAAGCAAGAATGCATTCATCCGCATTGCTGATAGCTAAGATGCGATGACACCCTCCGCGGTCCCTCCCGGCGCCGGCGTAGTCGCAAACGCGCACAGTATGGGAAATGGACGCACTACATGAGGAAAGGGAATGGGGGAGCATCGACTTACTCTTCCTCCTCCTCACTCTCGTCGCTGGGAAGCGCGACGAGCTCCTCCTCCTCGGCTTCCTGCTTTCTCTTACGGGTGGTCATGGCGGAACTAGAAGGGGTGTGATTGAGGTATCAGAGCGCAAAGGCGCGTGAGAGAAAGAGAGAGTAAAAATCGGTATCAATGGGTTGAGGTAGTTTATGTATAGATACAAAGGAAGGTCCCAAGTATAGGTAGCAGGGCCTTCACTTCAGATGGGACAGGAACGGACGAAGGAGAGAATGGTAGGAGTAAGTGTGGGCGGGAGAGAGGGGGAAGCAGGAAATTATAGAGGAAGAGACAGGGCGCAAGACAGGACACAGGACAGGGTAGGGTAGGTAGGGTAGGGGGAGAATTCTAAGGATCCTAGGGAAGGTAGCTCAGCTCGACTACGGGGGCTAAGTTGCAGAAGGACAGTGGAAGTAAAACCAGAATCAGACTCAAGATTGGGGGGGGGGGACGTATGTACCACACTCCCACAGCCTTTAGGACCGGGCCAGGAAGGGGGGAGAGAGGGGGGGCAACGGAATGGAGAGCATTACTTCAGCGACAGGGAGGGAGAAAAGGCCGCATATGGGAAACAAAGTTGCGAACTTGCGGGTCAGCAAGTGGCAGAGACATGGGATGAGTATAGCGTAGCCCAGCTATTGAGCCGAGAGGAAGGAGAGCGCACAAGTACAAAAGAGAGAGAGAGCGAGAGAGAGAGAAGAGAGAGATGGAGAGAGGGAAAGAAATAGAGAGAGGGAGGGAGTGAGCTTGGAGGACAGAGTATGTGACGAGTTGTTGGCCTTAAGGCCCAGGCAGTGGATAAAAGACATCTGGCCAATGGAGATAGTCACCAGTGCGTGTACATTAGTGGCAATGATAGCAGTGGCCTTAGTGTGAGAGTTAATCTGGTCTTTTGTGACTTTCGGCACAAACACAGGATGGATGGCTTCTCCTGAGGCTGTCAATGAAGATTCACGTCAATCGTTGTCTCATTGGTTTTATCCTGATGGTCAAAAACAACTGGTTCATTGATCAAAATTCAAGTCAAGTGTTATACAGGGGAGAGAAGCAATTGTTGAACAGAAATTCAGAGCGCACACAAGGCACTCATCCGGGATGCCCTTGGCCCTGGCCGTGCGTATATAGAGCAGAGTGCGTGGCATGAGACCCCATCGGCATCAGCAAGGAATAATGATGATGTCAGGAAACTCTGCGCATGTACGGTAAGTAATCTTACCAACCATGACCAAAATGACCAGCAGGTGCTTTCTCGGGATCTAACGTGGATTGAACTCTCTCTACACAGACAACGGGGAGAAGCGTCATGCAGGGGTTCAGACTTCATCTTGTCTCACATCACATCTGATCATTCAATCTGACAAATGACAATAGACAGTCTCTGATCTTGAAGGCTGAGAGGGATTTATATATGTATATACTATATAGGTGTATATGTATGAAACATCGGAATCCCGTCTTCCAGGGTATCACACGAGAACGAGGGGAAAAAAGAATCATTGCGCCAGAAACTCAAAATTGGCCATGCTGGGGTCCAAGAAGTTCTCATCCAACCCAAAGCCATACGTCCCGACCATATCGTAGATTAGATCCGGCGGCGGGAAGCCCTGTGCCATCGCATTCGCACCACCTGGGACATCCCCCCCGTCTTGTCGATGGTCAGGCCCCGACTCTCCAACGAGGCCCCCCCCAGCGTGGACGAGCCGACCGGTCTGCCACGCATTCTCCCAGGAATCGAACCGCTCTAACATCTTACTCAGACCGCGCGCAATGTGTCGTGTCAGATGTCTTTCGCCCGCGGAAACGCAGTTCATCAGCTCAATGACCCGCTCCACCAGACGGCGCACCAGACGGCCGTCAATGCTAAGGTAGGCTGAATTCCAGTTCACGGCCACCTTGAGCAAAAACACGGCGGAGAAAGTGACCATGGTATGGGTGAAGATGGGCACGCCCACAATGGCATCGCGGATATCCTGCTCCTCCAGGACCATATTGAGGCAGGCCACCGCGGACGAGATCGCGATATTGGCTGACTCTTTGCGGTCCATGGAGAAGACCGGTGTATTCGTCGGCGAGAGCCCACGTAGAGACAGCGAGTTCAGTTGAAATTTGGCAAAGTGATAATGAAGCACCACTCCCTTGGAAGGATATGTCCTGACGTAGGGGCTATCCGCTGCAAAAGAAACCGAAAAAGAAGAAAAAGGTCAGAACGGTCGTTCGAAAACCACCCATGAGGAGACTTACCTGACCGTGGTTGCCACAGTAGGCGCCATTGATCAACCGCAACGTTGTAGATTCGTAGCTGGCCAAAGTCCTCTTCGGTAAGCGCTTGCTCTGTGTCGCTTCCAAACATCCGATAGGCCTCCGTAAGGATCATGAACAGGGCGGCTTGCGCCAATAGTCGAATATCGCCCGGAACGACCATGGGTGATTGGAGGAAGGTCTCATAATTCTTGAGCGATACGTCCTCGTGGATGACGGGCGGTCGGCCATACGCAATGCTGAAATGATGATCGCAGACATACAGAAGGTACCACAATTGCGCGCGCTCATATTGCTCATTGTGCCCACGGATCATCCGTTGATAACTCTGGTGGAGGCCCAGCTCTGTCGCTATACGCACCGCATGTCCGGAGAGCTTCCAGCTAAGCTCTGACAACCAGAAGGCGCCGACACACAGACCACGGATGTCGTCTAGAGTATGGCTTCGCGTCAGGGACATGCTGGATACAAGCGACACATATTCGTTGTAACATCGATTTAGCGTCTCCGTGCGATTGGGAATGTGAAGCGCCGCGACGGTCAGAACGGCCGCAGACAGCAGGGTAGATGCTCTTCGAACCGAAGTGAGATCCCGATGCACAAGGATAATCCCTCCCCACAAGAGCTGGTTCATCGTCCGACTAAAGTATGCGAAGAGTTCCTCGGCTTCATGGAGGGAGATCAGTCCCCGCGAGATGAAGTCCTCCTCCAGTAGCGTTAGCCTCGGCTTTTCTACGGGATTATTTCGTAGATTCCGCAGTTTGGTGACCTCGTAAAGGCTGCGCATAGGAGCTGGGACCAGCTCTGGACCCTGGAGATCTGGTTCTTGCGAGGGTTCTCGAGTCACATCCAACAAAGCGCCGGGGCCGTTCTGACCTGGACTCGCTTGCGGTCCGTCTATCGAGGCGCCAAGTCCGTTATGATGGGATGCGACAGGACTGGGTCCGATTTGATTTTCACCCGCGCCGTATGTAGAGAGGTCTGAAAGGCCACTCCGCCGCAAAAGGTCTCCTACGGCCGCCTGGAGCTGGTGGATCGCAGACGCTGCCTGGGATTTCCATCTAAGAGTGAAGGGATTAGGACGAACAGGCACGGTGACCGAGACAGAGTATCGATCCCTGATAGTAGATCATACATACATCCCATCGTCGTCCACGAACTTTTGTGAGAAGTCATTGACCACGCATTTGACGCCGCTTCTTGAGCATTTAGTGCAACTCGTTTCGCCTGCTTTGAACTCGCATTTGATCTTGTGTCGTTTGCACTCCGCACCTGCAGTTTTCCGACGTTAGTTCGAAATCCGCATTGTCGTTCTTCCACTTCTGGCGCTCATTCAGGGGAACCCTGGGAAACGTCAAATAAATCAGAAAAAGAAGAAAGAAAAACTACTCACAAGCCCGAGCCTTGGAGATCCTCGGAGGAGGAGGTCGATTATCGAGTACGGAGGACCCGCGATCATATCTGCGAGGACCCTCCAGCCCGACTTCAGAAGACGAGCGCTTGAGGTCTGAACGATTCATGAGGATGATCAAATTAGTTTGTGTCGACTTGCGACTTTGCGACAAGTGATCGGGGATGCTCCGGCACTATGCGACCAACCGGCGTGGAATTGCGATATGCAGCGAAGCGACGAAGTCTTGGGAGGGGAAGATTATTGTGGGGGGGGGAAGGTGACGTGCTTGTTGAATTAGACAATGCAAAGATGGTTCATTATTGGAATAATAATAATATTATTAAGTGAGTGAGTGAGTGAGTGAGTGAGGCATTGACAGAGTACAGAATACAGACACGGCCCATACGGGGAGGAGGAGAGAAAAGAAGAAACAAACAGTGGGGGAGAAAAGCCGGAGAACGTGGGATGAATGACCCCGCTTGAAAAGAGAGAGAGAGAGAGAGAGAGAGAGAAGCATCAGTAGAAAAGGATATCTAGATAGCAGGAGCTCAGGCCAATTGCTACTAACTCGTATCTCATAATACTACTATAGACATTGTTATCTTCATCTCCTCTGAGTGTCGAATCCAACATAGCCAGAAAGTTACTTGCTGTACGCCAATATGGGGTCCAACCTAGGCCAAATATCTACAAACACCAGCACACCACTGACCTTTCCAACGTACTCACGAACCCAACCAGCACGACTCTCATCTCATTAGGCTCTGGATATCTTTCTTTCGAGTGACAATGACTGCCATTCCGACAATCCCCCTTCCCCAACCTAGTCATGCAGTGCGCGTGGATCCATCCGCCAAAGCCTTTCGCTTTGTGAGCTTCATGCTCACCCTTTCCAGACATTTCTGGCCCTGGAGAAACTAATTCCACGCTCCAGACGTCCCCGGGTCGATGCTGATCTGGTTTATCGCCTACACCACCTCTAATCATCGTATCATCGTACCATCGTACCATCGTCTCATCATCTCCATCTCACCGGCTCAAGTCCGGCTGCGGAGAACAGAACAATCTCGGATTTGATGCGAATGCGGAGACCTCCCCACCATGGGGTAGACTACTTCAAAAGCGCCGGTGTGTCCCTTCAGGGGAGTCTATAGACTGTCACACTCACATCTCAAGCGTAACGTCTACTCACAGGTCAAAGATGCAGATTCTCATCACAGGTGCCGCCGGGTTCATCGGCCAATTGCTCGCCAAGGAGTTGCTCGACGATCCCTCGCACCATGTCATCTTGACCGATATCAACGAGCCCCCCGTGCCAAAGGGCGTCAAGAACCCCCAGAATGCCAGAACCATCAAGGCCGATCTTCTCGCCGGCGCCGAGAAGGTGGTCAACAAGTCGCTGGACGCCGTCTTCGCCTTCCACGGCATCATGTCCTCGGGCTCCGAAGCCAACTTCGACCTAGGCATGAGCGTCAACGTCGACGCCACCCGCACCCTCCTCGAGGCCCTGCGTAGAACCTGCCCCGGCGTCCGCTTCATCTATTCCTCCAGCCAGGCCGTCTACGGCCGCCCGCTCCCCGACGTCGTCGACGACTCCGTCATCCCCACCCCGCAGGGCTCCTACGGCGCAGAGAAGCTCATCTGCGAAACCCTCGTCAACGAGTACACCCGCCGCGGCTTCATCACCGGCTTCACCCTCCGCTTCCCCACCATCTCCGTGCGCCCGGGCCTACCCACCGCCGCCGCCTCGTCCTTCCTCTCCGGCATGATCCGCGAGCCGCTCGCCGGCCAGGAGTGCGTCATCCCCGTCGAGAACCGCTCGTTCAAGTCCTGGCTGTGCTCGCCCGGCACGCTCGTCCAGAACCTTCTCCTCACCCTCACGCTCGCCGCTGACGCTGTGCCGCCTCACATCCGCTCGATCAATGTGCCCGGCATCTGTGTCACCGTCCAGGAGATGATGGATGCGTTGGAGAAGGTCGGCGGCAAGGACAAGCTGGCGCTGCTGACGGAGAAGGAAGACCCCACGCTCCGCCCAATCCTGGACTCGTGGCCGACGCGCTTCGATAATTCGCAGGCCATTGCCTTGGGCTTCAAGCGCGACTCGTCCTTCGAGCAGGCCGTGAGGGAGTACTATGAGCAGGAGGTGGCGAAGCAGTGATGGACGAGTCTACTTTGATTTGATTTGATTTATTTTATTTTATTTTTTTTCTTGTTAATATAGAATATACCATTCTGTTGTATTTCTAGATTTTTTGTACATTCCCCTAGACGGGGTCGTTATACCAATGAGATAAATGAAAATATACAGTTCTCGAGATAAAGTCAAAATGCATGAGAAAACGAACAGGCATCAAGTCGTTAGCATATGATAATATATCATCTCATCCTCCCAGCTTTCCTCCGTCCTGTCTCCTTCGGCCTCTAGATTGGATCTAGATCTTGGACGAAGTTCTTATTTCCATACCTGGGTTTGTTTCAGCACATGTACCATGTCGATCATCAGAAGCTTTCCCAAACCTGTCCATCAATGGCAACCAGACGATTAAACAGCTCATTCCGCGTGGTCAACGCCGTCAGCTGATACGCCTCATCCAGCCGCGTCCCCGTGATAACCAGACCATCCACGACCTCCTTGCCGCCAACAGCCCAGCCCGCAACCAGCTTGCCCTTCCAGCCCATGCCGCCGATCTTGCGCATCTCGTGGATCTCCGTCACGGGGATGGAAAAGAGCACGGTGCCCTTCTTCCGGCTCTCCAGCCTGTAGTCGCCCTGCACCACGCTGGGGTCGGTCGTGAAGTACAGCAGTGGCGGTTTCTGGGTGGAGTCGATGACTACCGTACCGTGTTTGCCCTTGTATCTGGCATCGAACTCGACGGGGCCGTAGGGCAGGGTCTCCTCGCCTTTTTTGCGGAGGATGCCGAGGTGGTTCTTGGCTTGGTTGGAGCCCGCGTGTGCGCGGACGCGATCGACCGCCAGCTTCGTTTCGATTCCGGTCGCCGTGGAGCCCTTGAAGAAGCCGATGATTCGGGAGCCGAGGTTCTTCTTCTTCGGTGGCTCGGCAGCCGTTGGCGCTTCCGGGGGCTGTGAGCCTGGCGCGGGTGCTGCGGCGCGGTCGATCTCCTCCTCGGTCGCCCCGAGAGTCAGTTGTTCATGGTTGAGCGAGGCGGCACTCGACGGCGCTTTGTGGAGAGAGCTTGAGGGGGGAGGCGGCAAAGGCGCGTCGTTGGCTTCGCCGATGCGGAGGAGGGTCAGGGTGAGCTGAGCGTTGGTGGGAATGCCCTTCAGAAGGGAGCTAGAGGATTGTTAGCAAATTGCATCACAGTATCTTTAGATTCGTTCGCGCGTTACTTTTGCAGTTCCAGGATTCTCTGCCAATGCGGGAATTCGTGGTTCATGTACACCATTGCACGCTGGAGGATCGGATCTCCAAAGAAGCCAAGTCCGACAAAAAAGGTACTGAGCTTGATGAAAACGTAGCTCGGTGTCAACAAGGATGCTAAGAGCCCGGATACGAGCACACCCGATAGCCGTAAACAGGGGGTCGTAGCAGAGAAAGGGGGAACTGGTGAAAGGGCACTATAGCTAGTGAGTATGGAGCCATATCATACGTCCACATCTAGGGATAGCTTACTTGCCAAGCCGCTCATAAGTATCAACGACGTCACTGAGCACCCGCATCGACTGGTTGGCCGCATTCAATACCGTATCCCTCATGGGTTGTCTAGTTTTGTCGTGGGAATCGGCCGGCACCTCGCCGGCGGCAGCAGCTTGCGCGTCTGCGGTCTTGGAAACCATGTCCATTGCGTCGGGGACCGATGACTCCATAGGAGCGTCCTCAGGAGTTCCCTGGTCGTGTTTGCCGGCGGCGCTTCCCACCGCAACTGTAGCAACGCTGGCGATCAGATTACTGGCTTCTTGTTCAGCTGCTTCACCTTTGAACTTCTCGGGAGCTCCAGTCACGCTGTTATGCGAGCCGAGCACGCCTGCTTTCGGCTTTTGTACTCCACCGGTAGCAGTGTCAACCAAGGCGATTGGCGCAGGTGGAAAAAGCAGTTTTCGAGATTTGGGGCAGACAACAAGAAGGAGAAGTGTACCAAAGAAGGCCGGGACGAGGAAGTCCAAAAGCCAGGCTGTAAAGTACACCTGTGGCAATAGGTTAGTCTCCGATTGACCGCGGACGAGATTGTTCGGCTCAGCATACCGCACAAAACGCCGAAGTCCGCCGAGGCTCTCTCCATGAACGGAGCCTGGCAATGTGCTTGACAAAATTCGTCAAGCCAATAATTACAGTCGTGTAGAATCGTTCCAAAGTAGCACGTAGCTTATCTGGAGAGAAGTTCTCATCTTCCGCGCGATTGAGATCTAGTCTCTGTAACGGGGCGTTGGGCACAGCTTTCACACAATATATTTGCTGTGCCATGTCAGGATTATTGATCTTTCTACGCTCTCAAGGCAGGCTTACCTTGTTAAAACGCCTGATCAGCATCCAGAGGTCCTCGTTGGACAATCCTGTCACTATCCGCTCCTCGATCTCATCGGACTCCCCCCAGCCAATGTCTGAGACCTTATTGGTGACTCCGGCTTTCTGCGCAAGTCCCTTGGCCTCCTCCTCAGGCTCTACCTGGGATAGAATATGACTGTCAGTCGGCCCAAGATCATCATGAGATATCTCGTCTTTCATGAGACTCTTGTCGAGCTCCTGCAAGGGAGCCCGAAGCGACTCTGGTGCATCAGACATTGTCGTATGACACGAAACCAAAGAGCAACTGAAATGAAGGACAGTTTGTGTTCTATCAAGAAGAACCTATTTACATCATGGATGTGCACTTCGACCTTTATGTCTGCCGATGCTGAGCTTTGCCTGTTGCGGGGACCATCGACGTCATCTTCTCCAGTTTATCTTGCTGGAGTCTTTGATGAACCACTGAAGTTGCTCGTCTCTCGTCGGCCATTCTCATCGGACAAGAGGCTCTCTGGGACGCTGATGTCGAAGCGTAAGTTGATGATCGTAGTGAGATGACCAGAGGTGATGTCAGCTAATTTCAGGAAGCTTCACATCCCAACGATAAAGAAGTGGAATTATTTGTATACAATAGTAGACTTTGTTCCTGGAACCCCTGTCACATGATAAGCCAGGGTATGCTGACTGATGATGTGATACGTATCACGTGACGACTGTGCCACAGACCGAAGCCACTTTTGTCCAATCTTGCCAAAAGAGGAAATACGCGTCGAGTACAGAGAAAACGCGTTGATACTTCAATCGATGTAGTTGCTATGGGAAGCTCTACTACCACAGCCTCACACGGACCTCATTTTATGTGCAAGATCATGATAGATGGTCAGGGCCGTCCGTGAATGGAAGAAAGCATGGACGACACCTGTGCGAATCCCTTGCTATTGGGATGGCTCAAAGAATGGCTAGACCAGGCTCGCGAGCGTGGCAGCAAAGGGGTCACTGTGTGAGTACGCATGGTCTCAGTGGTGTTCATGGAGTTACTGAGACTCAATCACTTCAGGTACAAAAAGGCTTATGAGTCGATGAAAGCCTGTCCACTGGTGTTCCAGCATCCGTCTGAGGCACAGCAACTCAACGGACTTGGACCCAAGCTATGTGATCGCTTAACGGACAGACTAAAGGCGTATTGTGAGGAAAATGGCCTGCCGATGCCTGAACATCCTCAGAAGGCAGCAGCAAATAAGAGGCAATCCGACGGAGGGGATCCAGATAGTCAACCAGCGAAGAAACAACGAAAAGCGAAGCCATACGTGCCCAGTCTCCGGTCCGGTCCTTATGCGCTGCTCTTGGGTCTAGCAACCCTTGACGAGAATGCCTCCCAAGGCTTGACAAAGGCTCAGTTGATTGAGAAGGCGCAGCCTCATTGTGACAACTCCTTCACTGTGCCTCCCGACGCATCCAAGTTCTACACGGCTTGGAGTTCGATGAAAACCCTCATGCAGAAGGAACTTGTATACGACCACGGACGCCCGCTTCGGAAATACGCTTTGACGGAGGAAGGCTGGGAAGTTGCGAAGAGGATCATGAAGACCTTGCCAGGATCAGAACAGAGCACACTGACGTTCAGGCATCGATCGGTAAGACACCATTAGCGCAATCGAAACAAGAATCTGACCAGGGCAGACTACAATTGCGATGGAGCAATTTAGCGAGAACGGAGAGGATACCAACGCCGGTGTACGCCGTAGGGACCATGGCTTAGCTGCTCCCGATTTCCTCCGTGATGAAGCCTGTGCAGATGACGAGGATATCCAGATTCACGACCAAATCCAGACTCAGAAACCATTTGATGACTCCCGAATAGAACCCATCACTCTCCCCGCCAACAGTTTCACGGTTCAGCTGGTACTGGACACGCGCGAAGTCCGATCATCCAAAGACCGAGACTATATTGCCAATGAGCTGAGCAAGAAGGGCATCACCCCTGAAGTTCGTGCGCTTGAGCTGGGCGATGCGATGTGGGTTGCCAGATGCAATGACCCATCGTTCCTCTTCCAGTACGGGGAGGAATGCAACGAAGCGATGCTTGACTGGATCGTAGAACGGAAGAGACTGGACGACCTGATCGGCTCCATCAAAGACGGGCGCTTCCACGAGCAGAAATTCCGTCTCCGTCGCTCCGGGATCAAGAACGTGATCTACCTCATCGAAGAATACGCCGCCGTCCTCCAGGACATGGGCAATCCCTCCACCATCAAATACCAGGAAATGGTCGCCTCGGCCATCGCCTCGACGCAGGTCGTCAACGGCTACTTTGTCAAGCAGACGAAAAACCTCGACGACACAATCCGCTATCTCGCTCGCATGACATCCCTCCTGCAGAAAATGTACTGCTTCTCGCCCCCGACACACACCCTCCGCCTAATCCCGAGCCGACAGCTCTCCTCTGCCGAGTCATACCTAACCACGCTCGAGCGTCTCCGAGCGCAAAACCCTTCCATAACCTACGCTGTCACATTCTCGACCTTCTCCGCGCTAACGTCAAAATCCGACATCCTGTCCCTTCGCGACGTGTACCTGAAGATGTTGATGTGCACGAGAGGCGTCACAGGTGACAAGGCCCTTGAGATCCAGAAGCGGTGGCCCACCCCGCGGGAATTCATCGAAGCGTTCGAGAAGCTGGACCCCAAGGATCGAGACGATTTGGTCTTTGAACGGACTAAGACGTTGGTTGGCCGGAAGAAGATGGGGAAGGTTCTCAGTAAGAAGATCGCGGATATCTGGGGCGTGGCGGGATAAAGCAGCTTCTCTATATCAAACGAACAGACTCGAATACAAGTAGATTAATAGCTAGCTAGTAGGATATAGAACTTCAAATGAGAGAGCTGAGTGCATGTCAGTGACATATATACACTATTGATGGCCATTTAGTACCTAAAGCATGGTATATAGCCTTGAGGCATTATGTATGTTCAATGAAAATTCTCCATGTCAAATTTGACATATATTAGTGATAAGAACTCATTTTCACTTCCAGAATTGACAATTATCATGAGATTGCATGGCTACATTTAGAATTAGGGGTATTTTGCAGTCATGTAAAGTAGCACATAAGGGGCTTACAGTTGACCAAGGTTAGAAAATTTTGGCCAAGAAGAGCTGGCTAAGGTTAGAAAAATTTTGCCCAACCTAACCTTGGCCAGCTTTTTAGATTCCCTATAGAAAAAACTTTTCTAACCTTAGCTAACTTTTAGCCCTTAGGGATAAAATATACTATAGTTTCATAAAAATAATATTTTTATAAAAGTTTTCTAGTATATACTAGGTATATACTTATGGTAGTACTAAGGGTAAGGTAGTATCACCAGGGGTGAAGAGAAATAGGCTGGGCTAATGCCTCTTCACTTACCTGGGGTAAGATCTTCTATTTATACCTAGCTACTGGCTATCTATCTAAAAGATAAGTTATAGATATTATAGAGATTTCTTAGGTTAACCTTAGTAACCTAAAGTTAACCTTAATAATTATTAATCTATTTATAATATTTATTTACTAATATTATATCCTCCCCTACTTAAGGTAAAGCCTATCCTTAGTAGGTTATCTAGCTTCTTACTAAAAGATCCTTATAGTTTAAGGGAGTAATATTACATATAGTAAGTAGGATTAGATTTATCTTTAGTAAGTAATATTAAATTATATTTTAGTAAGTAGTATTAAATTATACTTAGTAAGTAATATTAGATTATACTTAGTAAGTAATATTAGATTACTTAGAGGGTAGTATTAGATTACTTAGTAAGTAGGGTTACTAGTATAGTTATTATAATAGAGAGGAGGTAAGATTATATATTATTTATTTTAATTTTAAATAACTCTACTTTATCTTACTTATTTTTTTTATCTCTTATATTTCTCTTTCTCTTTTCTCCTCCTATAATTATCTTTCTTTTTATTATATTAATTACTATCTCTCTTTTAGTAAGTCTCTTTCTTTATATATTAATCTTTTATATTCTTCTTATACTTAGTAAATATAGATACTCTATAAAAGAAAGATAAAGACTATCTTATCTATTAGAAGAATATAGTTACTTCTAGTAAGTTTAGTAAATATTCTTCTTAGCTTTAGTAATTATCTCTTATTAGTAGTAGAAGCTTATCTTAATAAACCTAATAAAAGTATATTAAAGATGATGGATATTATTTACTTAATTACCTAGAAATTTAATAAGAAGGAGAAGCTAGATATAAAGGAATATACTTATTTAGGTTATATATTAGCTACTATTCTCTAATAGTAAGATATATCTTATAATTATATATTAGCTTATAGTAATTATTCTTTAGATAAGAGTCCCTTTAGGGGATGTATCTCTACTCCTAGTTATAATAGATTTATATTTTTTTAGAGGTCCTATGCTAACTATACTTAGAGTAATTAGGAATTAGTATATTTATTCTATATATAGGACTTTTATATATAAGATTCTAATACTCTTAATAAGTATATATTCTCCTTAGTAAATATTTTTTATCTATAGTTACTAATCTTTTTTACTCTTATAGATTTATTATTTAAGCTAGTGGTCTTAGTTTCCTTATTAATTATAATAATAAATTATATAATTAGCCTACTAAGCTAGTAGTAGTAACTAGTGATTATAGTAAGAAGTTAGATAATAGTATTAGTAAAGGTTCTCTAAATAATAATAAGTATATATAGTCTAGTATAGAAGGTAATATTAATTCTCTTACTATAAAGATAGATTCTTTTAGTATTTTTTATAGTAAAGATTCTTCTCCTATAGTAAAGATAGGTCTATCTAGTATTTCTTATAGTAAAGACTCTTCTCCTATAGTAAAGAAGGCTCTAGCTAAGAAGTATTATCTTTCTTTAAAATATTCTATAGTAGTAGTAATTAGTCTAGCTAAGGGATATTATTCTATTATAGTAACTTTATTTTATTTTTAGATTAGTTCTTCTTTAATAACTCTCTCTTTTATTTAGAATAATTTAATTAGATTAACTCTCTCTCTCTCTTAGATTAGTTTTATTATAATAACTCCTTCTTATATTTTAGTAAGTACCTTATTAGTAGCCCTAAAGAGGAGCCCTATTAGGTATTATTCTTCTTTATTATTATTTAGTTATAAAAATCCTTTTAATAGAGTTTATATTCCCTAGCTAGTAAGTTATATTAACTAGGGTAATTATTATAATCTTTCTATAGTTCTTTAGGATCTTTAGGTATTTACTTATTATATTAAGACTTACCTAGAGGAATTAGCACCTCCTCCTAGTAATAATAATAATTTATTCTAGTTAGCTAAGGCCTTATCTTATAGGGTTCTTAATATAAAGTTTAACTTAAACTTTTAATTAGTAATTATTTATTACTTTAGTTAATTAATATAATTCTTAATATCTTATTATAATTAGTTTTCTTTTATAATTAGTGAAATCTACTAGTCTATAATTCCTTTTCTTCTTCTTAGAAAAGTAATTCTAGTATAATACTATTTTCTAATCTACTTATATAAATATATTACCTTTATACTACTCTATTTACTCCTAATAAGGAGGTATTATAACTATAAATAATTCTTTAAAATCTATCTCTCTAGTGTTCTTTTAAGGTATTAATTTTAAATTATTACTTTAAATTCTCTCTTAGTTCTTATTATCTAAAATAGTTAAGTCTTTATTATTCTATAGCTCTAGTAACTCTATTTATTATTATATAAGGTGGCTATTCCTTACTAATTTTTATTTACTAATATATTAAGTTTTTTACTTACTTATTTTATATTATATCTCTAATCCCTCCCCTACTTATTATAAACTTTCTCCTAAATATTTTTACTTATTATATCCTTCTACCATATGCTATAATAGTTCTTTATATAATAGTATTAGAGGGTTAGTCTTATTAAGTATCTTTTATATTTTAATTAGATTAGAGATTAATAAACCTACTTTTTATAGCCTAATATTAAGGCTTACTAATATTTATAGATATTATAGATTATCTCTTACCTCTACTTCTACTAGTCTCTATCTATTAATAAGGTTCTTTAGGGTATATCTACCTAGTTCCTATAATATATATATTCTAAGGGGTAGGCCTTAATTACCTTATATAATTTAAACTACTTACTCTTAAACTTCTAAGGGCTCTTATTTTATATAAAGACTTATTAACCCTCCTTAAGATAATTTTTTTTTACTTATAAATCTTAGATTATCCCTCTCTTAATTATATATTTTAATAGCTTCTTATTTATTAATACTTATGTATATATTACTCTTATAAGCCTATTATAATTATTTTTCTTTATAGGTTCTCTTATATCTGCTAATAATCTTAGTTTAATCCTATATAGTAGGTAGAAGAGGCTTTTACTAATATTTATATAGGTATATATTTATGCTATAAATATAGCTAGATAAAGATATTTATCCTATAGCTATATTAGTTTCCCTATTAAATATTTTATGAGTATTTATCCCAGGAGTCTATTAAGGTTTTTATTCTTTCTATTTATATAGGGGTGGTTTAGTATTATTATATAATATTTTACTTTTAAGATTTTTATAAAGATCTCTACTATATATAACAGAAGGTTTATACTATTATCTAATATTATCTTATTAAAGGTATCATACTAAGTAAATATCTCTTTATATAGGAACTTTATTATTATTTTATTTATAGTATATAGAATAGCTTTTATAATAACCCATCCTATTATATAGTTAATAGCAGTAATAATCTATTTATTACTATTTAATATTATTAATAAGTATCTAATAAGGTTAACACCCTAGTATTTAAAAGGCTAGATATCTTTCTTTACTATATAGTATTACTATTCCTATTTAAGGTGTTTCTTTAATTCTTATAATATTTAATAATTTAAGTATTCCTTAACTATAGCTTAGATATTATATTATAAAGAAGGCTACTAAGCTTAAGTTCTAATAGCTCCTAGTAATGCTAGGTAGCCTATATAGCTATATTCTCTATATATTTCTTATAGGAAGTCTCTTTAGAATAGAATCTCTAGGTATAAGGCATCCCTAATATCTATAATATAAATTAATTTCTAGTAATATATAAATCATCCTCCTAGGTATTATCTATCTATAATTTAATTTAGTAAGAGGTATAATACCTCTTTTTTTAGTTTAAAAAATAGGGCTATTATTAGTATAAGCTCTTACTTCCTTTTATCTTATAGTAAGACCTATAGCTCTAGGTATTCTATTATAGTATTATATTATTTAGGCTTTTAAAATATCTTATCTCTACTATCTTCTATACTTCTAGTATATTAAGTAAAGTTCTTTTAGTAATATTATCTAGCCCTTTTTTTATAAAGTTAAGATATTAGCTAATTATATCTAGTACTATTACTTTACTATTTTTTTAATAATAGATTTCTAAATTATAACTTTAGAATTCTTCTACCCACTAGGTAAGCTACTTTAAATACTTAGTTATATTTATAAAATATTAAAGGCTCTTATAATTAGTTATTACTATTATTATCTTTCTATTATTAATATAATAGTCCTATCTCTAAAGGGCTTCTTTTATTATAAGTAGCTTCTTCTCTTATATTAGGTAGTTTCTTTTTATGCTACTAAGCTTCCTTTTATTAAATATAATTAGATAAAGTTTATAATTCTTATCTTTCTATATTAAAACTATTCCTACTACCTATTCTAAGATATTAATCTTAATTTAATAAGATTAATTAGGGTCTATAATTATTAGCACTAGTATAGTAACTATTAGTTTCTTTAAGTTAGTAAAGGTATCTTAGTATCTTACTATCTAGGTAATTAAGTAGAATTTCTTCTTCTAAAGATCTTTATCTAACTTCTTTAGTAGATTATAGAGGGTGGCTATAACCTATATAAATCCTAGTATAAATTAATAATAATAGGTTATAAGTCTAAGGAATTATTATACTTTATAGATATTCTTTAGTTTTAGCTATTAGGTAATAGCTTTTATCTTAACTAATATTAGCTTTATAGTTTCTTCTCTAATAATATATCTATAGAATTTAATTTCTTATTTATTTAAATTTATACTTAAGACTTTTATAAATAGCTAGTTCCTCTATAATTAGATAAGGACTTCTTATATATATTATTTATATTCCTCTTTACTTACTAAGAATATTAAGATATTATTAAGATATATTATTATATATAGGAGATCTTATAGTTAATTATTTATATATATCTAGAATATTATAAGTATATTACAGAGTCTAAATAGTATTATAAGAAACTTATATTTCCTAAAGAAGGTATTAAATACTATCTTAGTAATTAAATTATCTATTATCTATAATTACTAATATTTTAAGAGAAGATTAATTTTTGATAGGATCTTTACCTAACTAACTTAGTTAATTAACTCCTAAATTCTTAGAAGTAGGTAGATATTCTTAATAGTAACTTTATTAAGTACTTAATAATCTATATATATTTACTATTTTTCTTCTAGCTTTAGGACTAATACTACTAGTAAACCCTACTAACTTACTAAGATCTAGATTACTCTCTTTTATAGTAGTTCTTCTACTTAGTAGTAGGTTTCCTTAAACTTCTCTAGTAATTAGGGATAAGTATTTATATTAGTTAGTTTAGTATTACTAGTATTAATAATATAGTCTATCTCTTAGATAGATAGTATTCCTAAGTTAAGTTCTTCTTAGAATATATCCTTAAAGTCTTTTATTTATTTACTATAATTTATAGTTATTAATTCCTTTTTACTAATTTAGAGAAGGTATAATTATACTATTAACTTCTCTTTCTATAAGATCTACTTTAGTTATTTTATAATCATCTACTGCACTAAGTTATCTTCATAATATTTAATCATATATTAGGGATTAATAGGGTAAGTAAAGTATATTCTTCTCTTATTTTAAAGAGTTATTTAGTTTAATCACTAATTAATCTATAGGTTAGTAATTTTTAGCTAGTTATAACCTAAGATTATCTTATACTTATTAATATCTAGAATCTATAACTTAGTAAGACTAGTCTATTATCTAATTTATATTAGTATTCTTACTTATTAGTAGGTATTTATTATAGCTCTATTTAGTAGTTATATAACTAAGGGTATTTCCCTTTTACTATAGAGAGGCTCTATTATACTAAGATAACTAATAGTTATTTATAATATAAATAAGTAACTAGCTCTATAATTAATAAGAGTCTTAATCTAAATTATCTATCCTTTACTTCATGCTTCTATTACATAATATATAGAGTTAATACCTATTATATTTAGATATACTTTAGTAATTTCTTATAGTAGTTAAAGATTCCTCCTCTTAGGTAGTTCTTCCTTCCTATCTTTAAAGAGATTATACTATATATTCTAGTAATTAAAGGCTTTCTCTATTTAATTAATAAGTACCTCTAGATTTATTAATCCTTCTTATTAGGTTATAGGAAGTTTCTCCTTAGCTAGAGAGAGCTAGTAATTATACTTAGATCTATTAGATCTCTACTATACTAGTTAAATTATAGTTTTAATTATAGGTTACCTCTAAGTTATTAAGTAGTAGCTAAGCTATTCTTATAAAGAGAGAAGTATTTAACTACTTTATTATATATTTATAATTATATTTAGTCCTCTACCTATCTTTTCCTAAGCTCTGGTTAACTCCTAATAATAAATTTTTAAATAAGGGAAGCTTTATATACTAGGGGAGATATATATACTATAGCTTTACCTAAGATAATAATATATAGCTATATAGGTTATAGACCCTAGGTAAGGCTTTTATATTCCTTCTATCTTTTATTATTTATATTATATTTCTTAAAGTTCCTTAGCAGCCATGCATAAAAGATTTCTATATTAGTAATTATAAGTATAGGATTAATTTATAATTAGATTTTATCTACTTTTTACCTCTTATAAGTATATCCTGCAAGTTTCTACTTAATAATAATAAGATATTCTAGATTAGAGGGAACTCTTCTTATTACTAGTAAGATATCTCTAAAATATTTCTTAATTCTTTTTTATTATTCTTAGGTAGTATCCCTTATATATATATCTTTATACTCTAGGATAGGAGTAAGATTTAAGACCTTAAAAATAGATAATAGTCTATAATAATAGTTTATCTCTTATAATCCTAGGGGCAGTACTTATTTATTATATTACTTTTAGTAAATACTTTAGAAGAGTATATTAATATTAGTAAGTAGTACTTCTTAGGTTATTATCTTAAATAGCCTAGTAAAGGCTTATCTTATATCCTCTAGTAGATCCCTAGTAGAATTATTCACTATAGATAGCTAGTTATTACTAATAGTTCTAGTAAGAAGATTTAAGAATATTATCTTATAGAGATTATTTTCTATTAAGACTTATTTTAGTAATTAAGTAATACTTCTCTAGCCTAGAGTTACTATATCTTATTTTATTTCTATCTCTCCTAATAAGGCTTAGTAGAGAGTTCTCCTATAGTAAAAACTCTTTACTAAGTATAACTACCCTACTATCTTTTAGCTTAAATTTAGTAGTTACTTATAAGGAAGAGCAGTAGATATTTACTAAGATAAATATAAGTCTAGTAGAGTAAGAGTATTTAATTTCCTATTATCTATAACTTTTAGATATGCTACTAGATAGTAATACTAAGGGTAAGGTAGTATTACTAGGGGTAAAGAGAAATAGGCTAGGCTAATACCTCTTTACTTACCTAGGGTAAGATCTTCTATTTATACCTAGCTACTAGCTATCTATCTAAAAGATAAGTTATAGATATTATAGAGATTTCTTAGGTTAACCTTAGTAACCTAGGGTTAGCCTTAATAATTATTAATCTACTCATGATATTTATTACTGATATCATATTACTAATAATTATAATAGGCTTATAAGAGTAACACATATATAAGTACTAGTAAATAAGAAGCTATTAGAATATATAATTAAGAGAGGGATAATCTAAGATTTATAAATAAAAAAAAAATATCTTAAGGAGGGCTAGTAGGTCCTTATATAAAATAAGAGCCCTTAGAAGTTTAAGAATAAGTAGTTTAAACTATATAAGGTGATTAAGGCCTACCCCCTTAAAATATATATATTATAGGAACTAGGTAGATATACCCTAAAGAATCTTATTAATAAATAGAGACTAGTAAAAGTAGAGATAAAAGATAATCTATAATATCTATAGATATTAGTAAGCCTTAATACTAGGCTATAAAAAATAGGCTTATTAATCTCTAATCTAATTAAAATATAAAAGATACTTAATAAGACTAACCCCCTAATACTATTATATAAAGAACTATTATAGTGTGTGGCAGAAGGATATAATAAATAAAAATATTTAAGAGAAAGTTTATAATAAGTAGGGGAGGGATTAAGAATATAATATAAAATAAATAAATAAAAAACTTAATATATTAGTAAATAAAAATTAGTAAGGAATAGCTATCTTATATAATAATAAATAGAGTTACTAGAGCCATAGAATAGTAAAGACTTAACTATTTTAGATAATAAGGACTAGGAGGGAATTTAAAGTAATAATTTAGAATTAATATCTTAAAAGAATACTAAAGAGATAGATTTTAAAGAACTATTTATAGTTATAATACCCTCTTATTAGGAGTAAATAGAGTAGTATAAAGATAATATATTTATATAGATAGATTAAAAAATAGTACTATACTAGAATTACTTTCCTAAGAAGAAGAAAAGGAATTATAGACTAGTAGATTTTATTAATTATAAAGAAAAACTAATTATAATAGGGTATTAAGAATTATATTAATTAATTAAAGTAATAAATAATCACTAATTAAAAGTCTAAGTTAAACTTTATATTAAGAACCTTATAAGATAAGACCTCAGCTAACTAGAATAAATTATTATTATTACTAGGAGGAGGTGCTAATTCCTCTAGGTAAGCCTTAATATAATAAATAAATACCTAAAGATCCTAAAGAACTATAGAAAGATTATAATAATTACCCTAGTTAATATAACTTATTAGCTAGAGAATATAAACTCTATTAAAAGAATTTTTATAACTAAGTAATAATAAAGAAGAATAATATCTAATAAGACTTTTTATTAGGGCTACTAATATAGTACTTATTAAAGTATAAGAAGAAGTTACTATAATAGAACTAATCTAAGAGAGAGAGAGAGTTAATCTAACTAAATTATTTTAAATAAGAGAGAGAGTTACTAAAAAAGAACTAGTCTAAGAGTAAGAGAAAGTTACTATAATAGAATAATATTCCTTAGCTAGATTAATTACTACTACTATAGAATATTTTAAGAAAAGATAATACTTCTTAGCTAGAGTCTTCTTTATTATAGGAGAAGAGCCTTTATTATAAGAAATATTAGAAGGACCTATCTCTACTATAAGAGAAGAGCTTTTATTATAAGAAATACTAGAAGGACTTATCTTTATTATAGAAGAATTAATATTTTTTTTTATACTAGATTATATATATTTATTATTATTTAGAGAATCTTTACTAGTGCTATTATCTAACTCCTTACTATAATTACTAGTTATTATTATTAACTCTATAGGCTAATTATATAACTTATTACTATAATTAGTAAGGAAACTAAGACTACTAGTATAAATAATAGATCTATAGGAATAAAAAAGATTAGTAACTATAGATAAAAAATATTTATTAAGGAGAATATATATTTATTAAGAGTATTAAAATCTTATATATAAAGGCCTTATATATAGAATAAATATACTAATCTTTAGTTACTCTAAGTATAGTTAATATAGGACCCCTAAAAGAATATAAATTTATTATAACTAGGAGTAGAGATATATTTCCTAAAGAAATCCTTATCTAAAAAATAATTATTATAAGCTAATATATAGTTATAAGATATACCTTACTACTAGAGAATAATAGCTAATATATAGCCTAAGTAAGTATATACCTTTATATTTAGCTTCTTATTCTTATTAAACTTTTAGATAATTAGGTAAATAATATTTATCACCTTTAATATACTTTTATTAGGCCTACTAAGATAATCTTCTATTACTAGTAAGAGGTAATTACTAAAGCTAGAAAGAATACTTACTAAACTTACTAAAAATAATTATATTCTTCTAATAAATAAGATAGTCTTTACCCTTCTTTTATAGGATACTTATATTCACTAAGTATAAGAAGAATATAAGAGACTAGTATATAAAGAAAGAGGTTTACTAAAAGAAGATAATAATTAATATAATAAAAAGAAAGATGCTTATAGGAGAAGAAAAGAAAAAGAGAAAAAGAAATATAAGAGATAAAAGAGAATAAGTAAGGTAAAGTAGAGTTACCTAAAATTAAAATAAATAATATAATCTTATCTTACCTCTACTATAATAACTATACTAGTAACCCTTCTTACTATATATAATTCCTCCTCTACTTACTAAGCATAATCTAATACTACTTACTAAGTATAATCTAATACTACTTACTAAGCATAATCTAATACTACTTATTAAGTATAAATCTAATCTTATTTACTATATATGATGTCACCCCCTTAAACTATAAGGATCTTTTAGTAAAGAGCTAGATAACCTACTAAGGATAGGCTTTATCTTAAGTAGGGGAGGATATAATATTAGTAAATAAATATTATAAATAGATTAATAATTATTAAGATTAATCCTAGATTACTAAGATTAATCTAAGAAATCTCTATAATATCTATAACTTATCTTTTAGATAGATAGCTAATAGCTAGATATAAATATAGGATCTTACCCTAGGTAAGTAAAGAGGTATTAGCCCAGCCTATTTCTCTTCACCCCTGGTGCTACTACCTTACCCATGGTAATTCCAAATAATAAATCTTTTTTATTATTTATAATTTTCTCTTTATAAAAAAGGATTTTTACTAAATAAAGGTTTTTACTAGTGTACCCTATTATAAATAAGGAATCTTAGATAGATTTTAGGGGCTAAGGTCTTTTAAAAAAGAGGGGTAGTTATAGGAATTATAAAGATCTATTATATATTATATTAAAGCTATCTTTATAAAGGAGCCTATTACTAAGAAGGCTCCTTATAAGAGATTATATAAATAATTATATAATATATAAAGATATAAATCCTACCTATAACTACTAAACTCTGAAGTTTAGTAATAATCTCTTTAAATAAGGATACCTACCTTTAAATCTATTTATGAACATTCTTCTTTCACACTAGTTTCTAATTCTCATGGATCATAGATCCTTATACCAACCATTTACTAGTGTGTGGCCTTGGTGCCTTGCCCAGCTTGTTTAGTGGAACTATTCTCTGGCACCATTCCTAACACTAACCCACCCAAATATATCCAGCGGCAACACCAATAACACCAGACATGAGAATAAACAATATATCTGAAAAAAAAAAAGTCCCTAACGCCGGGACAAACCAAGGATTTTTCGAATCTTCTGTCCATCAATCGCCAGAGCCAGACTACTGCAAATGACAGAGATACTACTCAAAGCCATGGCCAACGCAGCCCAGACAGGGCTGAGTCTCCAATGCTCATTGACCGTGACAAGCTCACCCCCCATCCACATCTGCTTGTGTCCACTGACGATCGGGTAGAAGACGCCCGCCGCAACAGGCACAAGGCAGAGATTGTAAACGACGGCCCAGCCGAAGTTCAGCTTGACGCGCTTGAAGACGCGCCGGCTGAGCAGGACCAGCTGCAGGATCGTGTCGAGGTCGGAGTTGAGGAGGATGAAGCTGGCCGAGTTCATGGCGACGTCGGAGCCGGACGCCATGGCGATGCTGACGTCGGCGGCGGCGAGGGCGGGCGAGTCGTTGACACCGTCGCCGACGAAGGCGACGATGGAGTGCGCGCCGGTGCGGTTCTTCTGGCTTTCTGCTGCGTCGTCGTAGCGGACGGGGTACAGCCCGTCTTGCACCTTGCGGACAAAGTCCGCCTTGCCGGCTGGCATGACGTTGGCCATGACGTTGGACCGGGGGATGCCGACCATGTCGGCGACGGCGTAGGCGGTGGTTTTGTTGTCGCCTGTGCACATGAACACGTCGACTTGGCGCTTGCGGAGCTCCGCGATGACTTTTGATGCATCCTGGCGGATGGAGTCGGTGGTCGCGAAGACGAGTGCAGGTACAAAATAGGATTTGTCTGCGGAAGTGGGTTCAATCTTGCGAAGTGACAGAATAGCAGTGGATTTGCCCAATGACTGATACTTGAGGAGCAGGCTGGAAATGTGTGAAGTGTTGGCGTCTGGGGAAACAAGGCTCCGGAGAAGATCCTCATTGCCAATTGCAGCTTCATAGGTCGCTGTTGCGTTGGACTTCGATGCCGTGCTCTCGATCGCGACAGTGAATGTACCCCTCATTCCCCGTCCGGATTTCTCCTCGATATCGGAGGATAGAACAGAGAGAGTAGACTTTCCCTGACAGAAATCCGAGACCGCTTGAGCAATGGGATGATTGCTGCTTTCTTCAAGCTTCTGAGCGAGAGCCCAGGCGATGTGAATCTGCTCGTCGTTCGAGAGGAGGACTTCATGATCAGACACTTTGAGTTGACCACCTTCGGTAAGGGTACCGGTCTTGTCGAAGATGACAGCATTCAAACGGCTCGCTTCCTGAAAGGCCTCTCCCCCACCTTTGACAAGAATTCCCTGTTTTGCAGCCAACCCGCCTCCAACGAAGAGGGCTGTGGGAGCAGCAAGAGCTAATCCGCACGGGCAAGCGACCACGAACACGGCGATGGCAAACTCCACACTCCAGAATGTCCAGCCTCCACGCGCAACATCGAGATAATCGTCAGGTAAAGCTCCGGAGAGTCCGAGGGAAAGCCAGATGAGAAACGTGAGGATGGCAATAAGCGTGATGACAGGGACGAAATGGGAAGTAAGTATGTCTGCAACTCGTTCGAGAGGGGCTCGTTTGCTCTGCCCTTCGCGAACCACGTTGATGATCTGGTCTAACATCGATGAGCCTCCAAGCGCCGTGACTTGGATCTTCACAGGCTGGCCAACGTTCACGGATCCGGTGTAAACATGATCACCCGTCGTCTTGTGCACCGGCTTGGATTCTCCGGTCAAAGAGCTTTCGTCGAATTGATAAGAGTTTTGCCCTACGATGGTACCATCTGCCGGTGGCGAGGCACCATGAGGGATGCTAACCACATCCCCAACCTCCAGTAAATCGATGCCGATTCTTCGCTGGGTCTCATTTGGAGAGGGCTGACCAGAAGCCGAGAGATTCTCAACTAACAATGCTTCAGAAGGTCTCAATTTTCCAAGAGAGGCAACTGCATCGCCGGTGCGGGCCTTGCTGTAGGCCTCCATGTATCGGCCAGCCAAGATAAACAAGGTTAGAAACACAACGGAATCGAAGTAAGTCGAAGTGTGGGTGCTGACGGACGTATCGGAGACCGCATCCATGATGAGAATAGCCAATGAAGAGACATAGGCTACAGTCGTGCCGGCAGAGATGAGAAGGTTCATGCTGCCAAAGCGATAAAACCTCTGCAAAATCGGGACACGGCTACCTGGTCGCCAAAGTGAAGAAATCTCTTTTATCGCTCGTACGTGGAAGATGTCGGTGCCATAAAACATCACCGGTGTAGTCATGATAAAGAGCGCCCATTCTATACGTGAAACACTCCCAACCCACATAGGCTGTTCCAGATACTTCCTGACCCGATTGGTCGGTGACACAAGACTCATGAACACAATGCCGATGAGGAACGTCGGGATGGCTACCAGCAGCACAAAGATGAAGCGTATCAACAATCTGCGCTGTTCATGCAGCTGCATTGCACGAGAGCGGTCTTCCACGCTCGGTGGGTGGTACACAGTGGCCCGAAATGCATGGTGTGCTGCCTCGATGGCTTGTAGGATCGTCCTGATGGTCAGAGAGGGAGGGTTTGGGATGTAAGTGATCTTGAGAATGGGATTCTGAAGGGACAGTGTTCGTTCGAATTCAACATCCGGAAAGCCTTGCAGGGCGCCAAAGACCAGGTCTGGACAATGGTGGCAGAACATACCATCGATTCGGATAGAGACTACCCGCTTCTTGATGATATTTTTCTCATCGTCCAAAGTAAAAGGTTCAACGCTGTTGAGAGACGCCTCGTAGCCAAGGTCATCAATCTTCTCCAGGATTGCGTCAATGTTGTCTTGACCCACGAACCGAACTTTCCCACTGTGAGCCAAAAGGTTCACAGAAACGTCGGTTACAAAGGGCAATTCTTCGAGTCCTCGAGTAACTGTTGCAGAGCAAGATCCGCAGGTCATCCCACCAATGGATATTTCGGCGAGGTAGGCAGAAGGTCCGGGTGGCACAACTTTGTTGACTTCATCGACCGACGTTTCAAAGCCAATGTCCTCGATGCGATCGATGATCTTTTCGATGTTCGTTTGCGGGCCTGTGTAAACCAAGGTTGCACTATTCGTGAGAAGGTTGACAGTAATGTCGCGCACAATGTCCAACTGCCGAACTTCTTTCGTCACTGTGTTGACACAAGACGCGCAGCTCATACCGCTGATGCTAATACGGGCATTGAACTCTTCATCGCGGGGCGAGTGCAATTGCTGGGGGTTATCAGAACCTGCAGAAGGGCCAGCGGCTGCTCCAGATGTTTGAGAAACAAAACTCTCCGTATCAGATAAGTCCTTTGCACCTAAAGATCGGTAACTCGCATATCGTTTCTTGACATCTTTTGGAGAGGCAGCGGTAGCGCCATGCGCCTCCGTCACTGTCGCTGGTCTATTGAGCCCTTCCTTCCTGCATGCATCGCAGTTGGCGATGTGTTGATTGCGTTCAGTATTCGATGTAGGAGCATGATCCTGTTCAGGTGAAAAGATCATAGAATCCGGTGAAAGCCATGCGCTCGTGTCGAGATCTGAGATCACTGTCCCTTCACGGTCATATGTGGTGACATGATGCACTTCGAAGGCCGCTCCAATCAGAGCCTTGGCCAATACCGAAGGTTTGGTCTCTGAGTTGTGCAGCACGCGAACCTCATGGGTTAGGATAGAAACGTCAATGTCATGGACCCCTGATACCTCCGATAGTACTTCGGTGATATATGCGACGCACGAGGAACAATGCACGTTGCTAACGAAGAACAAGCTTTTGAGACAGCGGACATTTGATTCTGCAAGGGACGAAGACGCAAGGGGTTTCGTTTGTAATGACATGATGATTGATTCAGAAACTCAGTAAGATAATGCTCGGAAGTGGTGTGTGTGTGTGTGTGTGTGTGCGCGCGCGTTATACGCCTTGACTCCAACCGGAGGAGTGTCGACAGTCGGTATCAGCGTGGAGAACCCGGCAGACCAAATCACAATTACCGTATGTAAAATTGTGACCTTGACAGTCCTTGAATCATTTGAAGCGTACTCAGACAGCTAAAATCTCCAGTATCACAGTTGAATGCAATATGTATGGTGGTGCAGTATATCAGAGCCCAGCATAGGGTGGCTGCGATGCATTTATATAATGACTATTGCCAAGGACAAAGAATGAATTTCCCTGGAGAATTAATAATAGCCTCTTCGATATATCTGTCAATGACTATAATCGAAGCGAGACGAATTGCGGGCTTTATGCGCAGTTGTCCTTGACTGTCTGATGTGGTGGTTCGCAAAACACACTAAACTACGCACAAATCTCGCATTCCTGAGAACCGGATCGGGGTGGCCAATGATGCAACATCCTTGGTCTCAAATATCTAAGGGAGGGTGGGTATCAGTCACCGAATTCTGAATGTGAAAAGAGTCAACCCAATTTAGTTCCTCGGACGTAATCCCGTAGCCATCCAGCAGGTGGGCTGTGAATCGGGGACTGAAATAATACTTCATGATGGCTGGAGATGAGTGGCAAATCCCGGCGCGATCTGGGGAAGAACCACTTTGTACGGAGTAGTTAGATTGAATAACCTTATCTGATCATGATCATGATCTAGATCCGCAACGGTAAGGCTGAACGGAACATAGTTATTTGGTTAGAACAGGGGACGATGCTGGCTGGTGATGGCAGTCCTTGCTGAGAGATTTGTGTACGGAGAGTATCTCATCTCCTGTTTGCCAATTACCCGTCTTCACAAAAGTAATGATATAAGAACACTATATCATTATTAACATGAGGTACGGATTGCAGCAGCCGTTTATTATTGATTTATTATCGATGGATCCTGATTACCAGATGATGTACGGAGTCGAAAAAGAATGATCGCTGAACAAGTATGTCTTCTCCGGGGCTCGAACAGCCGCTGTCCAAGACCGCTGCCCCACGTGACACTCCCACTGGGCCATCGCGGCTTTTTCACTCCGAATTTGACGCGTGCAGTTTCGCTCCCTCCAACACTTTTTCCCCCTTGTCTGTTCTCATTCTCCGTCATCATCCTGAAACCAACGAAGAAGAGGATTCGTCCTTCATCTATGCCATTTCCTATGGGGTTTTGTGTACTGCACTTCCCTTCGATAGTCTCAAAAGATAATAATCAGTCTTGCTTGAATTCTTTGTGCGAGTCAATCTCCGAAGGAACTGTTCGCCTCGTCCACTCCCCCCCCCCCCGCGGTGCCTCGCCCTTTTTTTTTTTTTTCTTTTTTTTTTTTCTCTCTATTACTTAACTTATAATCCCCAGCCACCTTCCTGTTTGGGACGTTGATCTAAGCCGTTTACTGCTTCTCCGATATTGGTCATTTAGGTCGAGTTCGACCTCCCTGGCTTATTTCATGAAGTGCTCCTATCCTCAAGTATGAAGTGGTCACATATTCTTTTCTATCTATGATATAGATACTTGTGATTATTTTCTATCATTGCTCATCTGGGGTTGACTTTCCAATTCCGTCGATATCATTTATCATCTCTATTGAAGATTATCATCCGCCCTACGACCACACTATATTGTGCAAGATGTCTGCTTCAAGACCTCCCATGCGTCCCCCCATCCCGTCAAGGGCTGGTCCCAGAGCTCCTCCAGTAGGCCGTTTGGCCAGTCTTAGGGCTCCTACCCCAACTCCCATCAAACGGCCTCAATCAATCGCGCGTCCCCAAGCTGCCAGGCCAACTACTCATCCGAAGACCACCACTTGCCCTAACCCCGGCTGTCCTGCTCCTCATATCGTTGAGGATGACGGTCATAAGGTTTGTTCTGGGTGTGGTACTGTTATTAGTGAAGCAAACATTGTTTCTGAAGTCACCTTCGGTGAAACATCTTCGGGTGCAGCGGTCGTTCAAGGAGCATTCGTTGGTGAGGATCAAACCCACGTCCGCAGCTATGGACCAGGTTTCCAGCGAGGGGGTGCTATGGAGAGTCGAGAAATCACCGAGCAAAACGGTATGGTGTCTTGTGTGTATTCAGATCATTCAACCCACGCTAATTCATAACAGGAAATCGGTACATCAATCAACTGAGCCGTGCTCTGAATATCCCGGAAAGTGCCATGAAGGCTGCGGGTCAAGTCTTCAAGCTTGCAGTGGGGTTGAACTTCATTCAAGGTCGCCGAACCAAGACGGTGGCCGCAGTATGTCTGTACATTGCCTGTCGACGACAGGACGGAAATACCGTCATGCTAATCGATTTTGCTGACGTACTTATGGTACTACACTCTTTTCTCAAACTTTCCACATACCATGTATTTCTAACCTAAACATTGTCTAGGTCAATGTGTTCAAACTCGGTCGAACCTACAAAGCACTGCTGGATGAACTGCGCTTGGGTGGCAATGTCTTCTTGATGAATCCCATTGACCCGGAAAGCTTGATCTATCGATTCGCCAAACAACTCGAGTTCGGTACCGCGACAATGCAAGTTGCTAGTGAGGCCGTGCGTATCGTGCAGCGGATGAACCGTGACTGGATGACAACTGGTCGACGCCCCGCTGGTATCTGTGGTGCAGCCTTGATCCTTGCTGCCCGGATGAACAATTTCCGTCGAACTGTTCGCGAGGTAGTCTACGTCGTTAAGGTTACCGAGATCACCATCAATCAACGTTTGAACGAATTCAGCTCGACTGAAAGTGCCGAGCTTACCGTCGACCAATTTCGATCTGTGCAATTGGAGAATTCGCATGATCCACCTTCCTTCACGCGAGCCAGGGAAGGAAGAAAACCGTCTCGAAGCCTTAAAAGAAAGGCTCCGGAGACCGCAGCGGAGATTGAGGAAGACATGTCGGATGTAGACAATGCGGAGCCAAGGCGTGTTGATGCCGACGGCTTCGCTATCCCGAGCCTTCCTATTGACCCGGCTTTGATAGCAGCGGATGGCGGCCGGCGACGATCGTCCATTGCGTCCACAGTCAATGAGGTTGCATCCGAGGCTATTGAAGAAGATTTGGCCAAGTCTAAACCCGGGCGGCCGACCAAACGACAGAAATTGCCTTCACCAACCCCGGATCAGGTCGCGTCTGAGGAGGCACTTGAAGTTGAGATGACCACTCTCCTCAAGGAAGGCTCCACTCTGATAGAGAGTGCGGGCTCCACTCAGGAATCACGAAGGCAAATCCCGGACAGCGTAGAAATCCATGCTTCCGAATTTGAATCTGACCCGGAGGTTGCTGACTGCCTCTTGTCTCCTGCCGAGGTCGAAATCAAAGAACGAATCTGGGTGCACGAGAACAAAGAATACTTGCGGATTCAGCAGGCCAAGGCTCTGAAGCGGGCCTTGGCGGAGGCTGAATCGCAGCCCGGGATGCGCAAGCCCCGTAAGCGCCGCAAGGGCAGGTTGGGCGATGTCACCTATCTTGAAGGAGACGGAGAGGACGCCGATGGGAGAAGCACTCGGGCCTCCACTCCGGCAGAAGCGACCCGTCGCATGTTAGAACGAAGAGGGTTCAGCAAGAAGATCAACTATCGCCTTTTAGAGTCATTATTCGGTGATGAAGGAGCCGACGATGCCACCAAGGCTAAGGCAGAGACTATGAGCAGAAGCCGCAGTCGTAGCCAAAGTGTTATTTCGCGACGTAGTGCCAGTGTGGAACCACGCGCGATGCCTCTGTCTACAGCTAAACCTGTTGGTTCCCCCGCGCCTCCTGCAGGGCCCACGCAACCTCCTGGAGAGAAACCCCTCCTTCAGCTAGGGATTCAGGCTGACAAGGCTGACCGTGCACATGCCAATGAAGAGGTGCTCGGACCAGCGCCCGGAGCCGATGGCAAGCCTGCGGACGCGGCCGAGGAAGATGATTATGATGATGATGAAGAGGATGACGATGACGATGATCCCGACGGTGTTGACGCGGCATTTGCGGGTCAATACGGTGACTACTACGACGAGGGAAGTGATTACGATAGTGATTAGGTGGGAACCGAAACACGCGCGTTCGATGGGTCGATGCTCAAGTCATGAACGATTAGCTCTTTATATGCTAGTATGCTGTTGGAGGTAAATCTTAAAAAAAGAACAGGGAAGAAAAAAAAAAAACTACTCAAATAAGCTCTAGAACCGTTGATGATGACTTGAAATAAGAATAGATCATTCAGCTTGCTCTTTTTCCCATTCATTGATCACCAATGTGCGTCTCAATCAGACCCGTAAATTGCGAAGTACTTGGCAAGGCAATGAACTCGTCTTGAGGAATGGGCGCCTTAGCCCCAGGTTGTCCTCCGTGCTCATTGTATTGGTAGATGATCACCTCTGGCCCATATCAAGTCAATATCCACTCCGAAGTATGAGGCCTAGCCCATTTTGGTTGACGACATTCCATGCACCAAAAGGCTACTCTCTCTCTCTCTCTCTCTCTCTCTATGGGGGATTGCCTGCCGCTGATCCGGAACTCTCCTCATCTGATATTGAGCAAGAAGTACAAGCAGTCAAGCAATTCCGACAGTTGCAGTATAACCTCGGAGAAATATTCAGTAGTGTCCATCTCATCTACTCATAACTGTTGCAGTTGAAGTCGAAAGAAGACCTGTGGTACTTTTGTCACGTGAGTTCGATACTCCCTATAGAGTAAACACACGAAGATTCCTCCCCTCAACGTGACACTTCCCATCGGATTTCTCCCCTTAACCCAGCATGATCACCACTCACTATCGTCATGAGCTCGCTCATCTCGCTCGGATCCATCATGCTCTCAAGATAGTCTGCCCCACACAAGCTCTCGATTGTCATTCCGCAACATGAGAACTGAACTATATACTTGTGATCATCGCCGTCTGACTTGAACCATCTACAATGGGGGGTCTACCTATTTGCTAGGACAGATCAAGCTGGTGCGGAACCCTCCATCAAGGCAAGGGGTCACCCCTGTCGGAGTGTGAGAAAGAGAGAGCAAGAAAGCGAGGAAAGCCGAATGATATTGACCTTGAGTCAGTTATGGTCCCTCGTACGGCAACCGTAGGCTGACCTTTTCTGTCCCATCCACAGGTTGCTTTTCTCCATAGATCATGACATTGGGTGATGTCAGTGGGAAGGTCGAGGCATGTCAATAAGATTCAGTATTATGGCCTCTTTGAGCAGTCGGGGGCTTGCTGTGAAGCTTTTTCCATCCGCAGGCTCGGGCTCTGCTCCGATACGTCCCCATCGAGCTTCAGGAATGCGCAAGGAAAAAACGTCCGACGATCTACGATGATGAACCAAGTACTTGGCCCCGCTTGATGCTACTTTTCCTTGGACTCACTTCGTGCTCCTTGATTCCATCTTTAGTATAGCCCTAATATTTCTCCGATTCCCGCGGAATCTGGTATGGAGAAATTGGGCCTGTGACCGTCTCCAAATGGCTAGATGGACTTTTGATATGGGCAAATCCTGTCAGGGAAGGAGTAAATCTCCGCGCTGTGCGCCCGAGCTTCTGGGCTGCAGCAGGTATGTCGTAGATCTACATGCTGCTGCTATTACCTCCATCGTCAACTCGTGCCCCCTATATTGCATATTGTGCGAATACATAAATACTTCCTGAATGACTATATATTGGGAGTCCCTTTGAGTTGACTCTCCCTTCTCACGTTTCAATTTTGTCTTTCCACTTGCAGCATGGTCGAAGTCAACATGTATGGCCGGGGGCGAGGTCTTCAGCTGGCGATTCTGATCACCTGCCAGATCGCGTTCGTTCTATTTGGTGGGAAATCTGGAAACATCATGGCGTGGGAGGTAGCGGACTGACATTTGTCTCTTCTATCTAGGTTATAATCAGGGTGTCTTCTCTGGTATCATCAAGAATGAAGACTTTCTCAACATTGTGAACCACCCCCAGGCGGGCATGCTCGGGTTCTTAGTGTCAATTTACAATCTCGGCTGCTTTTTCGGCACCTTCATTGCCTTTGTCACTACCGATCGGCTTGGATTCCAGAAGTCTATGTGGTTCTCCATGAGCTGGATAGTGGTTAGTATCGACAATGGGGGCTATTGCGTGGAGATGAAGGCTAACGAAGGCATGTTGTTTCAGATCGGTGGTACTATCCAAGCCTGTTCGTACTCTCTAACCCAATTGCTCATATCCCGTTTCGTGAACGGTATTGGCACCGGCATCATGTCAACAGTCGTCCCTGTCTATCAATCAGAATTATGCGAGGCACGGAAACGGGGAAAATACGTGTGCACTCAACCACTTGCTGTTGGGTTCGGGATTGTCATTGCATATTGGTTTGATTATGGCATGACCTTTGTCACGGGATCCATTAGCTGGCGGCTACCCATTGCTTGCCAGGAAGTATTTGCCATTTGTGTTGTCATTATGGTAGCCGGGTAAGTCACTAGACCGTTATTCTCAAAATTCGACAAAAGCCTGACTGTCAATATAGTCTCCCAGAAAGTCCTCGATGGCTATACAGAAAGCACAGGGGCTCGGAAGCCCTAAAGGTTCTATGCAAGGTATATGGCCGAGAAGCCGACGATCCCAAGGTGATTGCGGAATCCGAAGGCATTTTGCGAGCCCTCGATATGGAAGCCGCTCGTGGAGAATATAGATGGTCTCAGATCTTGAAGAGGGACGAACTGCAGACCGGCCCTCGAGTCCTGATGGCTTATGGCCTCCAGTTCATGAACCAAATGGGTGGCACCAACATCATAGTTGTAAGTGTTCAGAGGGGGGTGCGACTGGAATGGAATGCGCAGTGCTAACATGAAAACCAGTTCTACGTTCCCACCGGTAAGAATTATATCTTCGTGTTCGCCCTCGGACCAAACGTACTGACCAGGTTATGATTCAGTCCTGGAGGATAATGTGGGACTTACACCAAAGATGAGCTCTCTGCTCGGTGGTGTGATTCAGATCATGTTTGTTATCGGTGGGTTCACAGTCACCCTGAGTGCAAGCGACGCATAGCTGACTATACCGTCAGGCTCCTTCTATCCTACTCTTTATTCGGACAAGTTGGGTCGTCGTAAGCCAATGATGTGGGGATCGTTTGGCTTGGGCGTGTGCATGCTCATGCTTGGTATTCTGTTTTCGTTCGAAGGTACAGTGGACATCTTGGAGCTGGAATCTTTCGGCTGACTTTCCTCTAGGAACGCCGCAAGAGCAATCTACGGCAACAGCAGCTGTTGCATTCTTCTTCCTGTTCATGCTTATCTTTGGAGCGTCTACGAATTGCATCCCATGGCCCTACGGACCAGAGCTGCTTCCTCTGCATGCGCGAACCAAAGGGTAAGTCTTTATCTTTTGTGCTCTCGAGGCAAGCAGACTAAGAGGAGTACTAATTTGCACACATTGAATAGACAATCAATTGGCGTCTCTGCGAACTGGCTCTGGAACTTCTTCGTGGCCATGATTACCCCCCTCCTGCTCCAGAAACTGCACTGGAAGACCTATCTCATTTTCATGTGCCTGAACTTCTCCTTCATTCCCGTAAGTTGACCACCACATCAGTCGGCTCCATTAGCTCCGTCCACCATATACTTACCCTACTGCTACAGCTGATCTACTTCTTCTATCCCGAAACTGCCAACTTGACCCTCGAAGATATCGACACTCTGTTCCTTGAGAAATCTCTCAAGTCCCGCCGTCTCGATGAGGAAAGAAACCAGAAAGAATGCGAGGTTTCCATCGAAAAGATCGGCTAAACGAGAGATCGCTTCTGCCGATTCCATCCAAACCGGAGCACCAAGCACCCAGTGCACACTCTTCTGGGATGGATGAAGACAAACCCGAAGACAAACTAAAGACGAACGACGAAACATGGCATCCTTGTTTACAACCCCCTGTTGCGATCTTCGGAATTCTGTAACGACGGCTCCCCCACGAACAAAAGGCGATTGGAAAGCAAAAGGAAAAAGAAAAAGAAATAGAGCGTCTACATACCCTGTACAGCGATCAAGCGACAACCAGATTCACGTCAGGTCGCTGGTAGTCCCCAATGCAAATCAACAAAGCCCCTTGTACTCGGCGACATATACTACTTTATGCTTACTCAGTACCCATGGATGTCTTGTTGGTTTTAGTTCCTTCGCATAGGTAGTTTTATGTAGTTTATTCGATCAGAGGCAATGAATCAGCCAGTATTGAATGCGATATATCGAAGAAAAGAAATCTTCTAGAATATCTCTTCCAGACACGTTCTGGTAGAATGAGCTTTGAGAAACGTCTATCCACCCCTTCACATTCGGTGGATCATTTCGCTCTCTAAGTTTATCTATATATATCGGATTGAGCAGAACACAGAGTACGAAATAGCTAATTCAGCATATGCATAACATGCAACTGACATGCAGCATGCTCCATCTTATTGAAATTTAGCGAGGTACTAGACTAGTCGCCACTCTACTATGGAGATACCAACACCAACACAGAATAAATAGTCAATGTCTCCCCCCACAGAGAGCAATATCGTATCACCAGCTGCAATATTCTCAAGACTTCATAAATTTCTTTCTGGTTCTGAAGATATAAAAAAGATAGATCATGATAATATAAGACATATTTTGAAAAAAAAAAAGAGGAAAAAGAAAGAACCCACGGCATACAAACTCCGAAAGAAGAAACCCGCAAAATTACGAAGAGAAGATAAACCGGAAGACTTCTTTTTTCAAGCGAAGAGGGAAAAAAACGAAAAAGAGAGCCATGGCTGCGGCCGGTTTTCGAAGTACTGCCAGATGGTTAGAGTTGTCGCGGTGCGAGAGGAAGAGAGGAAGAAGAAAGGTTCGTTCGGTCGGTCGTTTGTCGTTGAAGTTGGAGCAAATTGGTTGATTGGATGGACTTGCGAGAGCGATGTGTTTCTTTTACGGGTCGATTTCCATCCCCATCGCCATTCCTACACCGTTGTTCAATCCCGCGCACGCGTCACTACTGACGGGCTGGGCGCACATTGTTTGTAAGAGGGGGAGACCAGGTTCCGTCATTGAGGTCGATCCTAGTACGCTCGTGTTGTTGGTGTTATTGAGAGGTCTGTCCGCGGCGTTGAGGACTTGGTTCTGCTCAAAGACCACGGGGGTGGAGCGAAGATTGTGCACGCATTGTTCCCAGGAGGAGGCCACGAGCTGACCCTGGGTGAGATCTTCGCTGAAAAGATAGAAAGCCGGGGCGTTTGAGGGCCCTGCAGGAGTGAGAGGCCGCGCTGTCACGAGATACGCGTTGAGGGCACGATTCTTCATGAGAATTTGCGAATCGAACAGGTATGCCGCGAACTGCTTGTCGATATATCTCTTCCAGCCGCGGACGGCGGCCGCGATGTCGACGTCATTGGTAGAGATGCGTTGCCAGCTGACCCCAAGGAGGTGGGTCGCGTCGTCGACCAAGACATCATTTGGGGTGAAGGGACTCGTGCGAGTCCCGTTGCTGAGGAGTCGGCTATTGTCGTCGTTGGTTTCGTTGAGTCTTTGGAGTGTGGTGTCTTCGACGCGAGAGGTGGATGGGGTTAGACGCTGGGCTTTGCGGCTTTGAAAGCCTGTTTGGTTTTCTACCGACAGGGGGATGCCGGTACAAGAGTTCAGAGTGGTCATGCCCTCTGCGTAGACGGGCGCCTTCTTTGGCGCAGGGGCAGCAGCCGGCACAACTGGGGAGCTGAACGAATTGCGCACTTCTTCAAACTCGGGTTCTTCTCGAGACCTCTTGCGAGAAGGTTTTCCAGAGCTAGGAGCAGAATTGGCCAGCCTCCCAGTAAAAGCATTGCTGGCGAATGACGAAGCATGAGAGTGCATGCCATTCATGAAGAAGGAATTGCGAGAAGCGGCCGACGGCGAGTCGAACTGCGACTGGCGCGGGAATTGAACAAATGTGTGTTCCTGGCGAGGGGAGAGGACCATGGCAGGTCCATCCGCGAGACCGCTTAGGAGCATTGGGCACATCGTGGAGGGAGAGAGTGAGGCTGTATGTAAGTCGGCTACAAGGGGATCTCCGAGCCTGTTCTGTTCTGTCTTGTCAAGTGAGCTGAAAACAAAAGATCTAGAGCAACCTGCAGATCGAAGAAGATCCAAGTCGTTTTCGAAGAGAAGGGTCAGAAAATGAGACGGCACAGAGAGGAGGTTGAGGTCACGAGGTGCGGTAAACCAAAGAGGAAGGATGATGATAGTGATCAAGAGAAGTCTCAGATGAGATGAGATGAGATAGAACGAGATAAGTGTCAAGCAGATAAGGAAGGCCAAGAGGATAAGAGAAGAAAGGATAGGAGAGGATAGGCGAGGAGAGGAGAGAAAGAATGGGAAGAAGAGGCAGAAGACGAAGAAAAGGAATGGACGAAACGTGATGGCAGCAGGCGTGATGACAACAGGATAAGCGGGTGCCAGGATGGAAGAGATTGAAATCGACCAGGACGGGTGAAAAAAAAGGCGCTGACGGATGCGGATGATTCTTAGGTTAACTCTTTGATTTGATTAACTCTTTTTTGGCTGCTGTTTGGAGCTTCAATCTTTGGAGGATGCGGATTGCGGAGAGAATTTGCCTTGACTGCTGGATACAGTACCGTACAGCACCATGAAAGACTGGATTTGCCGTGTTGCCATGCAAACTAGGGCAGTACTTGGCCGCATCATACCATACGGGACGGTAATGATTGTCCCTCCCCACAAGATCCAGATCGGGCTGCAAGGATTCGCGCATTATTGGTTGATGGATCATCACACCAGTCCGAGTGATATGGGACCGCACGACACACCGCTAGCTACGATTGGCCAGAAAATGCACGCTTGGTCTGCGCGTCAGCCCCCTCAAAGAGCCCCTGTCAGCGCCACTACGACGCATAACTGGCCGAACCACCAGCGGCTGCCCTCAGGCTTCAGGGTAGGCCGTGATTGGCTCGTATCTGCTCTCCGCCTCGGCTGGCTGCACCACAACAGGCGATTGGATGCCCTGCAAAAGTGCCCGGAATGTCTCAGTCAGCAAGATCCCAAAGTGGCTGGACGTTCCGAACGGCCTGCCCATAAAGTCATGATGAGAATGATGAAATTTGTGGATCCAAGAAAAAAAAAAAAAAAAAAAGAACACTCTATTTTGATAGCACACCAAAGGATCCTATAGTAACATGCGGGGTGACAAGAAACGAGGAGATCGTGGGTTGGTAGAGAACCTCGGAGTAGAAAATGGAACAAGGGACAATACATCTGACACCAGAAACTTGTGCTAATCTAACATGAAAGTCAAAAGTTCGTGGGGATAAAAAAAAAAATAAAAATAGGAATGATCAAAAACAGCTCGAACCATGCAAAAGCCCCGAGAATGGCGAGACAACGGCTGCATTACCTGCATGTGGCCATCGCAAGTCTCCCATCCCTAAGCTGAACACGTCTAACAATCTCATCCGACACTCATGATCGTAGCATGAGAGGCCAGCGAGAAAGAGTTAAGAGAGAGAAAAAAAAAGGAAAGAATATATGGCCATCAAGATCTTTTCGTCAGGGCCCCAATAGGAAGAGTGAATGTAGAGTATTAGGCAGGATCCCCACTGTTCGGAATCACATAATTCTATTCTGCTACCGTCGAGAGGTAGGCAAGCACATACGGGATGAGCCGCCTTGCGGTTTGAGCTCGATCTCATCCAGAAAGCGTCGTTGCAATTGTCTTAGGATGAAAAATCCATGGTCAGCATTTAGGAGTTGCCGGCAGTGGCTCCACCAAGCATGCCCTTGACCTTGTCCACAGACTCGGGGGCATAGCTAGGGGCCATGGAGCCGATGAGCAGGAAGAAAATCAGGACAACCGCGCCGATGATGATAGATTTGCGCTGACCGGGGTGGGTGGCACCGTACTCGGCCCAGGAACGGTTGGCCTGGCCAGCATATTCTCTGATCTTATCCGCGCCCAACTTGTAGTATACAAGACCAATCAGGGCAATCGAGTAACCGAAGAACTGGATGGGGGTAACAGGGGTCTGCCAGATCATCATCGAGGCCGCAACCAGGAGAATATCCTTAAGGACACCGCACAGGGTCATGACGAGAGACGAAGTCTTTCCGATCTGTGACCGATGCTGTCAGTATGACAATCTCCGAGGAAAAACAGGTGTCTCCTTACCAGGAAAACGACAGAAACATTGAGCAGGAACGCAACAACGGCGTTGGCAAGCAGAGTCCAAACACCAACATTGTAGATGTGGGTCATCGTCAGGTTGGGAACCTCGACGAACAGAGCGGTGACACCGTTCATCACGGCGCAGACGGGCGCGAAGTAGTACAGAGAGACCAGGGGGTCCATCTTGAACTCAGCAGAGCTCAGGAGACGCTGGACCATGACCAGACGGGTAGCTTCGAAGGCAATACCGCCGAGCTGGAACATGAAACCAATGAAAACAAACTTGATCTCACCAAACGAAGCGATGATGACACCGACGACGATGATAGAGACGTTCATGAGGACCTTCAGGTTCACTGGGGCCATTCCCATAGCCCAAGTGGCGATCAAGACCGCGACGGGGGTAGTAGCCTATGCTCGATTATCAGTGATCCGGCACCCCAAACCTCCTCGTGGAATGGGCCGAAAACCAACCTTCAGCATCTGGATGAATGCAACACTCAGATACAGATATGTCACATTACCACAAATCAAGCTCAGACTAAAGAAAAGACCGATGGGAACGATGGCGCGCAGGTAGACACGTCCAGTCATCTTTACAGTCTTGCGGCCATCGAGCAGTGTGGTTGTGCGGGCGAGAACCTGGGTCATGAAGGTCGCGAATGCCAGGTGCCATGTTGTGAGAATGATAGCTGGGAAGCGTTAAAATTTGCCAGGGAGTGCGATCAAGTGAAAAACCTACGGAAGCCTGCGAAAATGTTAGTTTCTTTATTTTTCCCCCCCCCAAGTTTGCCAATCACGTTCATGAGGAAATCGGCCAGATTGCACTTACGGAACTGAGCATAATCGAGGATGTACTTGTTGAACAGGATAACACTGGAACTGAGGGTAATCCAGACACTGACAAGGTCTTAGCACACCCCATTTCGATCAATAGTAATGCGTAGTATATCAGAATTCGCTCACCCGACGTAGACAGCAGGGTGGAAGGTTGGCCTGGAAGGCTCCGACTTCTCAACGGCGGGATTGACAGTCGGCAGAGTAGGCTCCGGACGAGAAACCTCACCAGAGGTTCTGACTTTTTCTCCCTCGTTACTCATCGTGAAAAGCTGACTTTGGTCGGAAAGAAAACGTTGAAAGTCGAAAGGTCGCGGCCGGAGAAGGCTGCTCTGGCCGAAGCGTGCGGAGGCCAGGGGTGATGATGAGAGCGAAAAAAAAAAGAAAAAAGAGTGTGTGAGAGAGGATTAGTAGCGGTCTAACGAGTGAGACAAGAGTTGGCCTGAAAGAAGAGAAGCAGGAAAGAAGAACAAAAACAGAGAACAAGCCAGGATCCGAAGATGGATTGAAGAGGGATGTCGAGATGGGTGTAGCGGAGGAGAGGAGGGGAAAGAGTAGAAGGGTGGAAAAAGGATAAGACTGGAGAGAGAGATTCCGCAAATTTCGGAATTACAATCAGTCTAGTTTCTTTTTCTTGGGGGGAGGGGGGGGACAGTCAAGAGAATTAAACACGGGACAGTTTATTATTTAGGGGTTAATAATAATAATAATAATATTTTGGTAGTCGTCGTACGTCGTCGTCGTCGTCGTCAAAATAATAGTACTAATTGTAATTAGTAGTCTAATCAGAAGCAGCGAAAGGGCAGGATCCGCAACGCAATCAGCATAGTAAGAGATCGTGGGCCAGAATGAGGTATGTCGTTCGTCGGTTGACGCACTGCTTGAGATACAAACATCCAGACTTTACATGTTCGTTACATTCATACTGGAAATTTACTTACTCCGTACATCGGATGGGACAAGAATAGTGATGGTGGGGCAGGGGGTGGAGACCTTTGACTAAAAGCAGATAAACCCAACCCAAGAAGTACTGGATGAGGTGGAGGCTAGTACAGAAACAGCAGTTGAAACACCCGCAAGTGGCTCTTGAGCTCAGATGTGGGAGTTTCAACTTTCAATTTCCATGTTCTGGGCTGTTCTCTGGCCTGGGTGGAGAGGCAAGTTCAGTTGCCAAGTAATGGTCCAATAATTTAATAGGAGTTTATTCAACAGGATCAGTTGACAGGCCCATGTCGAGATAAAGAAAAATACGAATAAGAATCATGCCTACAGTATGCAGATGAGATCTGGAGTACAGAGTACACACGACAGAACACTAGGTAAATGTTGTCCTCTATAATCTGTACTCCCTCTACTTACCCGGACGCCTTTAAGTAGAAAAAAGGGTTAGATAAGATGTGTTTGATAACACTACCCTACTTTCACACACTGCCTGAATGAGAACTCATATATTATTGCCGATAATCGCTGACAACAAATCTCAGGGACCGAAATCTACAACTATCATTACTATATTCTCCAAAATGTTTGTCTTGATATTTTCAATTTTGCAATTTGTAGATATCAGCTGGATGATCTAGTACTTAGGTGGAGTGAGATTAATTATCTATCTAGTCCTCTGGAAAAAGACCAATAGGTAACATCCTGCACAGATATAAAAGGTAATTAACGTACCGACGACCATCGGAGCGTTCATCTGTCCAACTTGTGGCAAGGACCTCAGCTTTTTTCAAGTTTGGTTTGTTGACTTTTGGATAGTGTCAATCTCCAGTCTCCACTCTACCAAATCCTTTGCCCCTTTTCCCTCTTTGTTGCTATATCCTCACTCCGTCCTCAGTCCTCACTACTTACGTAGTAGTCCTCAGAGCGTCTAGTCTACCTTCTTCATACTTGGTCCCTCTGTAATAATTCAAAATCAGGTAGTACCTAGGGTCTTAACCATCATCGTCGCCATTTATTGAGCAGCAATCAAACCATTCAAAATAGCTACCAAGCCAACCAAACCTACTTATGGGGTTATTTTCTCTATCGCATAATAAAAATTCAAATGTCGTATCATCGTCCAAAAGTGCTCCGAGATATCCAGGTGCAATCGTAGCAAATCACCTCCCTAAAAGACGATCATTTCCTGCTCTTTCCTTCTGATCGTCGCTGTGTGCTCGCTGCCAGCAGGCCTTGGAAATCTAATTGAAGGACAAAGGTGATGGACCGACAACATCTTGCAAGTTGCAACATCCGTCGCTGATCAAAATTAACTGGGGTCCTATTAGACTGTTTACACCAAACTGCATTACGCAAGCTGTCGGGGGCCAAGCAATCAGTTACCCGCCTCCAGCGGCCACTTAATCATAGCGTCGCCGCGAGGGTCCCTTTGCGGTGGAGCATGCGGCGATCGGGGGTCCAGCAAACGATTGAGAAGCTGGCGCTATTGCAGCTTGGTTCAAGTTGGTTCCTTCACAAGAGTTGACTTGGTTCCCTGGCGTGTTCAAAAGGCCGGGCTTCCTTGTGGCGTGCCTGGTCTCTCACGGACTGATTAATTTCTCCTAGGGAGGATTACGCTCGTTGCCCATATGCTGCTTGCTGTGCTTGTTTTTCTGCGATGGAGTTCCGAAAAGGACCACATGTTACTCCGTAGTCCGTACTACTCCATATTTTTGGAATGGTAATCCATCATCACAATGGTCATTCTCTATTGACTAAGCTCTCAAGTCTTCATGGAATCATAGACGTCTGAGAAATCAGTGAAACGTTCAGGGTTCCACGGAATCAAGAAAGCCACTACCATCACGGCCCATCTACCCTATCTCCCATCGGCAGCTGCAAAAGTGCAGCCTCATCAGACGTTGATTGGATTTGGAACCATCACATTCGTCATTATCACTCATCACCGAGACATGGACATTTCAAACATCACTTTGATCAACGCTTTGGCGCGGTTTCTGGAAGAAGATCTCCAATGGATTTCCCTTCTCGGAAATGACAATCAGTGGACCCTCCGCTGAACCGTCAACCGACATCTCTGTCTACACAGTACGAAGTCTCTATGCACGGTAGCCAGGCAGTGTCACTGTCCTCATCACAGGATATGATGGCTAGGCTCAACATTGCGTTGTGCAAGCGTACAGCCGTCGGCTGCGCTCTGCAGTCTGCACCTCCGCGGGAAGGTCGAACCACTGCAAGTGTAATGAGGCATCAGATGCTGAGGTTCTATTCTGCCAAGCAGCACACAGATTGATCCTGGCGAGTGAGGAACTGAGAGCCGATCAGTTTCAATTTGCTGCCCCATCTCCGACGGTACTGAGATCGGTCGACGTCTGTGGCGCTGTCATCGCCCTCAGGATCATGAAGCAACCCCACGGCATATGGTGCTCGTCATTCGTCAGGCTGTCAACCCAATTTGTTTTAACAAGAACACACGACTCGGGGATCGGAATGAACCATAGTCAGGGGTGGCTTGACACTTAAGAGTCAGGGATTCATCCATTGAGAAGATCATCATAGAGAAGGCTGAGAACGATCTCAATGTCGAAAGCGGATATCGGTGCACTGAATCGGAGGTTGTTTCTCTACACTACGGAGTATATGTTGTACAAGCATTTGGATGTCGCAATTGTATCTCTTATCGCACAGGCTAAAGGCAGTAAATCTTCCATTCCAGCGCAGTAAATCTGATGATGATATTTCTCGGTGGCAGGAACCGAAAGCTGGGAATTGGCGACCCGAAGAATGTTATCGGCAGCCCTATCAAGCTGCAATCGATCTTCTTACCCCTTCCAATTGACTGCTGGCAGCAAAAAGTACAGAATAGTATTAGACATGAAAGCGAGCGCTCTTGATCAAACCATAGACGCCTTCGTGGAGGTACTGGACAGTAGGACTACTACTGTCAAAGGCGTCGGGATGTCGCTATCTTGCTGGACAATCTTCGACAATACAGACCAAGGATCGGTCTAGGTCATCCCACTATCTCAGGGACCTGACATGTATCCATACTCAAATTGACTGTACCTCACCTAATGGTGGTTTGAAGCTCTTTTAAGGCTTTGAACATGATGTACTATAGGTATCCAACAAGACAACAGTACCGTCACGGCCAGATGGTTCCAAGAAACACATGTGGTTGGTAAACCGCAATTTAATCTCGAAAATAGATTGCAGATAACGAGTTCCAGTCGGAAGCAATCCAATCAGAATCGGTTATTCCTGCCCCAATTGTTTCCAGACCTTGTTTTTTTTTTTTTTTTTTTTTTCCCTTTTTAATATGTTAACATTGGTCTAATTTATTTTGTATTTTATATCTTATTTTATTTTTCCAGCGACTGTACAGCATTACTGTTCAAATTTCCAGCCATTATTTTCCCTCGCCCCCTTTTTTTTCCCCCTCCCCTTTCCAGAGCTTCAATCAGCAATTATTCCAACAGAAGATCCAAGGAACACTTTTGCCCCTCGAGCCTATCAAAGAACTAATTGGTTCTGGTCCGTCGGGTCTAAACTTGAAACAGACGTTCTTCTCCCCCTCCCCACAGCTTGTTTGGCTGTTGTCACGTTTCGTTTTTCCCGACCGCCTGTGATACACCTAATACCTATACCTTTCCTGCCGCCCTCCTTCCTCACCGTCTTCTTGTCTTCATTCCTCATCCCTCTTGCTTGTCCTTTTGAACCCTGCAGTATCCTGCAGTTTGGCATCTTCTATGCTTAGCCTCGCTCGCAAGACTTTAAACCGCGTTCCCAGCTTCCAGGATATCCTACAAGGCAGAATGACACACCCTGATATGTGAGTGTTCCCCTCATCGAAGCTCCTCAGGGGTTTCATTGTTGTTGTCGAAGACGGCATTTACTGACCTGGTGCTCTTCATTCTCCAGTTCCGTTGACGTTCTCGTCATTGGTGCCGGCCCTACTGGTCTGGGTGCTGCTAAGCGTTTGAATCAGATTGTATGCCAATAGTTTCTTATCTCGCAGCGCAATTGATCGCAAAAGCTAATGGCGACAATAGGATGGCCCCTCATGGATGATCATTGACAGCAACGAAACTCCCGGTGGTCTCGCTTCGACCGATGTCACCCCCGAAGGATTCGTATGTCTTCCCCTGCTTATTTTGTCACTCGCTAGACGGTAGCCTGTTCCTCGAGGGGTTTCGAACGCAGAATTGACCGACTTCCTAGCTTTACGATGTCGGTGGCCACGTTATCTTCTCCCACTATAAGTACTTCGATGACTGCATCGATGAGGCCCTTCCCAAGGATGATGACTGGTACAGCCACCAGCGCATCTCCTACGTCCGTTGCCAGGGCCAATGGGTTCCCTACCCTTTCCAGAACAACATCTCCATGCTTCCCAAGGAGGAGCAGGTCAAGTGCATTGATGGCATGATTGACGCTGCTCTTGAGGCTCGCGTTGCCAGCACCAAGCCCACGACCTTCGACGAGTGGATCGTTCGCATGATGGGTGTCGGTATTGCCGACCTCTTCATGAGACCCTATAACTACAAGGTCTGGGCCGTGCCCACCACCAAGGTCAGTTCAGTCTCAATTCCAATCTCAAATGACTTGCTCTAGAACACGAGCTGACGAATTTCATTTTTAGATGCAATGCGCCTGGCTTGGTGAGCGTGTCGCTGCTCCTAACCTCAAGGCCGTGACCACCAACGTCATCCTCAACAAGACCGCTGGCAACTGGGGTCCCAATGCTACTTTCCGCTTCCCCGCTCGTGGTGGTACCGGTGGCATCTGGATCGCCGTCGCCGACACTCTCCCCAAGGAGAAGACTCGCTTCGGCGACAAGGGCAAGGTGACCAAGGTCAATGCCAACAACAAGACGGTGACGCTGCAGGACGGCACCACCATCGGCTACAAGAAGCTGGTCTCCACCATGGCTGTTGATTTCCTGGCTGAGGCGATGAATGACCAGGAGCTTGTTGGCCTCACCAAGCAGCTCTTCTACTCCTCGACCCACGTCATTGGTGTCGGTATCCGTGGTTCTCGCCCCGACAGAATCGGCGACAAGTGCTGGGTAAGTCAATAACAATTTCCTCCCATCGAATGAGTACGTGGAGCTGACGTTTTCTAGCTGTACTTCCCTGAGGACAACTGCCCCTTCTACCGTGCCACCATCTTCTCCAACTACTCCCCCTACAACCAGCCTGAGGCTTCCAAGAAATTGCCCACCATGCAGCTTGCCGATGGTTCCAAGCCTAAGAGCACTGAGGCTCAGGAGGGCCCTTACTGGTCCATCATGTTGGAGGTTTCCGAGTCCTCGATGAAGCCCGTCAACCACGAGGCTCTTTTGGCCGACTGTATCCAGGGTCTTGTTAACACCGAGATGCTGAAGCCCACTGACGAGATTGTCTCGACCTACCACCGCCGCTTCGACCACGGCTACCCCACCCCCACTCTGGAGCGTGAGGGTGCTCTCACCCAGATTCTGCCCAAGCTGCAGGACAAGGACATCTGGTCGCGTGGCCGCTTCGGTAGCTGGCGCTACGAGGTTGGCAACCAGGACCACTCCTTCATGCTTGGTGTTGAGGCTGTGGACAACATCGTCAACGGTGCCGTCGAGCTGACTCTCAACTACCCCGACTTTGTCAATGGTCGGCAGAACACTGAGAGACGCCTGGTCGACGGTGCTCAGGCATTTGCCAAGAGCAAGGCGCAGTGAAATGTTTTCCAAATAATGCACCACGATGGTTTTGATACTACAACTACGTCAATTTTAATATTGAATCATATTTACAAGGGAAAAACTTAGAGGCGGGACAAGGGACAACAAATGGGAGCCATTTTGCTTTTTATTTTGAAGCGATGTGTGATGTCTGAGGTGTTCTTTGCCGACTTACTATTCTGATGGACGATCATCAGCTATCTTTGTTTCTCTGGCTTCGCATTACCCATTCTTGTCATGCTTTTCAGACATAAACCATGTTCTAGACTTTTTGCTTGCATCGATTATATACCTCATCTCATTTGATATTCTGACGTCTTGACATTTTGCTGGCTCGGTTGATGTGATTTCGATACATGGTCACGTTTTGATAGACCACAGCGATGGTCTCTTTTCTCTTATAATTCAGTCAACTGCTTGCCAGTTTTGGGTAATGCTTAGCATCCACTAAAGAATTGAGCACTCGTTTCATATTTCAGTCATATATCTCAGATTCAGATCTCCAGCCCCCTGAGCACTGTATCTGCCGACGATTCCAGGCTCTAACGAAGTGACCACCACACCCCAAAGCCCAACGTTCATTATCTTCCAACAGATCGTCACGACCATCATCCAATTCCTCCGAATCACAAATCGCCGAATGGCACGGAACGCTGCAGGCTGAAACACTCACACAAAACCCCAATCAACAGCCATGGATAATAAGCCAGAGACTATAATTAACCTTGCTTGAGCCACAGTAAGCACTACGCAATTCTAATTCGTAACTATATATTTTAACTATTAGTAGACACTAGCCAGTAGGTCCTAGGTAGTCACGATGCAGTTGTCCTTGTCACACCCGGAACGCTGAGAACTTGAAATGCTGCGCCTCGTACGGAGTACTGGTTGAAAGGAGTATTTATCGTCAAACACCCGACAGCATCTTTGTCTATATCAGGCTAAGGAGTACTATCGATAGGTAGGTAGTTATGTATATAGAATTATCCTGTAGCCTGATACCATGTATGTACATACCTTTGAGCGGATGTGGCAAAAACCGCCCCCATCTCACGAAACGTCTCAACTCGGATTTGAGTGGTTTGGACGGAGCAGAGCCATGGATTCTGGGACGCGTAAGTAAGTTATGGGTCACTCGGAGCTTGAATGGGAACCCGTTGTCCAGAAATAGATTATGCAGCAATACCGTAGTCTGTATAATCATCGGCGTATCTTTCTAGAATTCTAGATAACTAGCGCTAGAATGTGATAATTATATCTACTCCGTAGGTAAAAAGACCTACCTGCTTTAAGGTTCGATCCCTGCATATTGGTCCATTTGCCATGATGTACGTGGATATTGACAGGTATCGAGAGGACTGGACGACATATTTACAGAGTGCAGAAGAACTACTGCTTAGGTATATCTATGTAGCATCACAGGTAGATGATATGGCCTATTGTGATAACATCAGGGATCGGTGCTCGGCTCAACTCTCCCTCTGCGCATATGATTTCATGGAATAATCTTCCGAAAGACAAAATCAAAGCTGGTACCAATGTGCCAACCGCATGATGCCCCAAACCAACTGCACATTCAATTCCTTGACCTCCTTTTTTGACAGCACACCCCCATCCTTTAGCACATCTCAGATGCGAGGCCATTCATCAACAGGTCTATCCCGGAGGGCAAGGTATCCGAAATCAAAGATGGTGTCCCAGTTTGGCTCATCCACGTAATATGTGGCATCAAAGATATGGTTGGCAAACTCGTAGCTGCTGGTAAATGCTATTTGATGAAACTTACTCTGCTCGATGGAATTCAAGAGTTAGCAACAGCGGCTCACTAAAACAGACAAGAGGGACACACACAAGAACTGCAGGTTCGGAATGTCTGCGCTTAGGGGGTATTTTGTTTTTGTAGGCGATGTGTTCTGCAAGAGTTTGCTTGGAGCTTGCCAGCGGCGGCGGATTCGCATTGTCGGTGCGTTCCTTATGTGCAGGTCTAGTGTTCTCGACCTCCTCATCCTCTTCCTTCCAAGCTGGCTGGTATCCTTTGAAAGGGACCTGCTGTGCAGACTGGATGGCCTTCTCGCTCAAGAGAGCTGCGTGCTGCTGCAACCAAGTTGGTTCTGACACAAGGATGGGCTCTTGTCCTGGGTTTGCAGCAGAAAATTGCTCCCCAGTGGTTTTGAGGAACAGCTGCTGTGCTTCAAACCATGGCTTCCAACGGACCATGCGACGATAGTCCCTCATGCGGCGCCGCAACTCCTCGCCAACTGCTTGAGGCTGCTTCAAAGATTGCCCAGGCTTGGCCCCTTGCTCGACTTGACTGGCCAAATTGTGATGCTGAGCGGGAATGGCAGAGACATTGCTAGCACCAGTAGTGTGTACACTCTCCTGCATCTAATCTGTGTTGAGTATCGAACAACAGTTGTGCTGTTTGTTTTGAGAGACTCACATTTATGTTGCACGGAAGGGTCTTAGCTCGACGATGGCCAAGGTGTTCCTTTCCTTTCATTGTGCTCTCCTCCATTGCGTTTGTCTGAGAAACCACCTCACAGTCTTTTCTATGGCTAGAAAATGAGTTAGAGAAAAATGCTGGATGTGGTCTTGCATCTGTTTTGATATTGATATGGGAGTTGTTAAACTGGCGATTGTCTCCAGGGGACTCGAATAGTCCAAGGGTGGGCGCTGAGTCTGAAGCAGTGAAAGGGAACTGAAGAGGAGGAAAAGCTGAGGAGACCACTTCCTCTTGTGGGTCAGATTTATGCAAAGAATCTTCTGTGTGGTGGTGAATATCAGGTCTAGTGAAGCTTTGCTGAGCCCGAACCATTCTCTCTTGGTCTTCATGTGCCAAATCAGCAAAGGCCTCCGATGGCCTTTCTGAAGGGAGTGAAGCAGGTGAGTCTATCATATTCCCTAAGAGGTACTGTAAGCCGACCGGACTTCCTACACCATTGATTCCACAACTGCTGTTGTTGTGTTGCAGGACTGGATGACTGGTGACCACATCAGAGCCGGTATCGCCAGCACGCTGGGGATCATGATGCTCCTGGAGATCAGCTGAATTCTCTTGGACATTGTTCATAAGCTGAAACTGTGCTTCACTCCCTCTCCTGGAGTATTGTTGACAATGTACAGGGTTTCCAAACGGCGATGTCGGGGATGGACTCCTGGTCTCCTGGCGATCCTTCCGCGGTAGGCTGTGATCGAGCTTTACGTCTGATACGGAATTGAGACCCAATTCTGTCGCCGGAGAAGATGAGCGAGAATTGGGGAGGAGGACGAGGTTTGGGGAGATGGAAGCCGCTTGGTTCTCATGGACGTAGCTGCGCTCAACGGAGTGTTGTCGCGCCTCAACAACCTGGTTCTGGCGGCGAAGGAGAACCTTCTCGAGGTGATATTGAAGGTCCTTTTCTGAGATTGCAATGGACGATGGTTTGAATCGTATCATGGTGGTTCCTTGGCCTCTTGAGAGTGAGCCATATCACAGCATGCTTGGAATCGGGAATCGGACAAAGAACACACCGTCCTGCTACGATTTGAGCTACTCATCATACGGGGAAGAGTCGTTTAATGCTTTACCAAAGGAGACGAGGAAAGAGCAATGCTGTTCATATGTTCCTGCTGACAAGTAGTTGGGAAGTAGCTAGTTGTATGCCTACGAACTGTATTGCTATAGATGCATCAAGAATCTGGGTCAATGCTGGGGTATATCATTTCAAATACAGAATTCCTCTCTTGCATTTATTGCATTACGCTGATCTTTCAAAGGTATCTCCTCTCCTCGACTGTCGAATATCTTCTCGAATCCATCAAAGCGTTGGAGTTGGCATCCCTGAGATCCAGATGCCTTTCTGCCTAATATCTCAGGCATCGAAATATGATGTGGTCTCTCTGGATATATTTCCCCCAACAGTAGCAAGATCAAACCATCCTAGAATTAATTTCTCCCTGCGAATTCCATCCTGTCGAGGTCATCTCACAGCAGGAATCTATCACCGTCAGCCGTCAAACATGACCATCCAGAGTCTTTGATCTTCTTCTATCTTGTCTTTCCTTGCAATTACTCCGTCGCATCTCCCGATTTGGGCCCCCAAACCCGACTCAGCCTCTCCCTCTTGTCTCCCCATCCTTACTATTGTTTATTATTAGCTCTCCTCCCCTCCTCTTTCACTACCCCTCCGTGCATATTTTCATCTTGATTTCTTCTTCTACTATCATCTCAAGGCTCTCAGCAGCAAATTATCGTCCATTAATCCCCTCCCCACAGCCTCTTTCATCAGGTTCGTGGTAGTACCATGCATCACCCGCAACTCCTCCGACCGCCGCCATAGTCCGTCGGCCACCCCTCTCCAAGTCGACTCACTAAAAGAACAAGCGATTATTCTCCTTCCTTTGACATCAGGCTGGACCGACGATTCTCTCCACCGTCCTTTTATCAACCACAACTCCATCTTTTGCATTCCAGGCGCCAAAGTGGTGTCTGGGGCTCATCCTCCCCAATTGTTCCCTTCTTCGTTGGTCCTAGAGCTGTCCCCCTCGAGTCTCGGTCCGCAATCCCTCGATTTCTTCGTCACACGCTGGCTCCGTAGCGATCATCCAGTCCGCCGTTCCCATCATGGACGGGGATTTAAGTCTTTCCCAGTCCCTGGGAGGCTTGCGGATTGCGAATCCAGATGATTCTTCGTTACACTCGTCTGAGGATACAGCGACTCCAACCCCGGGTCCTTCTGTCTCAGCTCCAACCCCCGAAGCAGGTCGCGAGTCGTCAATTTCTACTAAACCAGGTCATCCGATGACGGCACCACACTCGAACGAGCAACAGCGAGACTCCTCCATCCCTACCCTCCCTGATCCTTTCTCCAAATCTCCGGACGATCGTAGCTCCGTTCTTCTCTCCGATCCGCCGCATTATGTCCCCTATTCACCCCAAAATCAACAGCAGCACATTGCTACTCAGTCTTCATCCTCCCGCCCTCTTTCCGCTTTCTACGCGAACGGTTCGTCTTCGACTCTGGCTCGCGAAAACTCCTATCGTATTCGTACCGATTCCGCTGCATCCTCCGCCTCGGAAACTTTAGCACGGGCGGAATCCCGAGGTGGCTCTGCGGCATTCCAGGCTGGAGTTCCAGTGCGCGATAACAGTCACAGTGACCGCGCTTACCGGACCGCGCAACTACCCGGGGGAAATGGGCCCATGGTGATGCGGCAGTCCTCTCGAGCTCACCCTCGTGGTGGCGCACCATCGCAGGTTCCTGGAACACCTTACGGTCTCGAAAACGGTCCGCCCTTGAGCAGCGAAGATTGGCAGGAGCGTGGTGCAGCGATATCGGTCAGGCAGGAGATTGATGCCAATGGTAAACCGGTTGCACGGTACATCAAGAAGGGTGTCCGCGATTTCTCGTTCGGACATACACTGGGAGAAGGTTCCTACAGCACCGTTGTACTTGCTACAGATCGCCAGACCTTGAAGGAGTACGCGATCAAGATTCTCGACAAACGCCACATCATCAAGGAGAAGAAGGTGAAATATGTCAACATCGAGAAGGACACCCTGAATCGACTCACTGAACACCCGGGTATTGTTCGCCTTTATTACACATTCCAGGACGAACGCTCATTATATTTTGTGCTGGACCTCTGCAAGGGTGGCGAGTTACTAGGGGTTTTGAAGCGGATGACTTCCTTTGACGAAGAGTGCACGAGATTCTACGGTGCCCAGATTCTCGACTCCATCGATTACATGCATAAATGCGGCGTCATTCATCGTGATCTGAAACCGGAAAATGTCCTTCTTGACAGCCAGATGTACGTCAAAATCACTGATTTTGGGACGGCAAAAATCCTCAAGAATCAGAAGAAATCCGATCACAATTCGAACAGCATGCCTATCTTAGACTCCTCCGAGATCCCGGAAGACGAGCGGGCAAGCTCATTTGTTGGTACGGCAGAATACGTCAGTCCGGAACTCCTCACGGATAAGAATGCTTGCAAAGCGAGTGACTTGTGGGCGTTTGGCTGCATTATCTATCAGCTTCTGGCCGGCCGTCCTCCCTTCAAGGCCGCGAACGAGTACCTGACGTTTCAGAAGATCGTGGCGCTTGATTACGAATTCCCCGTTGGGTTTCCTGCAGTAGCCCGCGATCTGGTTGAGCGTCTCCTTGTTCTTGATCCAGCTAGGCGCTTGCCCATTGAACACATCAAGAATCACGAGTTCTTCCAGGGTGTGACCTGGGGCACGGACTTATGGACAAGAAAAGCACCTCGTCTCAAGGCTTATGTGCCTCCACCTCGTGAGCCCATCAAGCTGAATGGGGGAGGTGACAATGACAGCTTCCCACCCAGTATCTCTACCGCACCTTCAAATGCTCCCAATGCCAGCACCCGGGCAGTACCACGATTGGTAACCGAGTTACCCCCCCCGACTCAAATCGATATTGAGTGGTCACCTGTCCTAACCAAGATTAACGAAAGAATACTGAAGCTTGGAAATTGGATGGTTTTGACCTCTCCGGCAGGCCACAGCCCAGTCTCGAAGAATGGAAGTGGTGAAATTGAAGCACCCAAGAAGTTCTCGCGGTTTTTCGGTGGAAGTACGACCAAGAAGCGGCAGCGCTTGGTGATGATCACCTCCTCAGGACGAATTATTATGGCTGCCGCCGGTGGTGATGAGAAGAAGGCCAAGATGGAGCTTTCTCTACTTGCTCCAGGGACGTCATATCGTAGTGCGACAGACACCAAAGGGTTCTCATGTTGGGTTGTAGACACAGTAAGATTCATGACTTCCCCGCCACGAAAGTCTTTCTCTTTTTTTTTTTTTTTACTAACTATCTCTTTTCTTGCTTTGCAGCGAGACAAACATTTTGTCTTTGAAGAGTGTAAACCATCCTCAAGCAACATGGGATCTACCGCGTTGTCTGTCCAGGAATGGGTGGATACATTGGATCGAGCGAAAGAGGTGGCCCTTGCTCAACAAAGCAATGGCTCATACTCGGATGAAGCATTCCGAGATCTATCATCTGGATTGTCTAGTCATGCAAACACACTTGACCGAAGCTCCGAGATCCAATCCGAGAGTGCCCCCCCACCTGGACGGGCAACATTGGTCAAACAACAGCCCAATGACACTGAGTCTGTCAAAGGACGCAAGAGGTTTAGCCGGCGTCATTCAAAGAACGGCCTGGCTGCGGTTTTCTAAGGTGGTTTCAGGAATGTATGCCTTGACTCGCTGACCTCTCCTTCGTCCGACGCTCTACTCTTGATTCACCAACATCCCCTCTGCACTTTTTCCAAACTTCAACTCGATTGTAGTTGGAGAACTCCATTTTTCTCATTTCTCCTCAGAGTAATTTTGAGACACTTTCCATCGATTCCCCTCATCCTAATGGCAGATCCTGCACTCGCGAAGGATTTTGCCGAACTGCTTCCTCCGTCTCTTCTTGCTGGCTAGGTTGTCCCTCCGTTGATACCATTGAATCTCACTCGTGACTGTGACCATTTGTACCTCTCTTGATCTTTCCTTTGCTTCTCTTTTGTTCGCGTGTGTAAGAATCTCCTCTGTGCTGTGATTACCAGGTTTTTGCTTTGATCTTGCATATTTGCAATGATGAGCGTGTTTTTGTTTTGTTTTGTTGTTGAGATTTCTGCATCTAGATGGGCAGGAGTATGCATATATTGCCGTCTTACAGTTTGTTGTGCTGTCTCTGCTCCTCTTTTTTGTTTGATTTCACTTCTCTATCCTCTTTTCTCTTCTCTCCTGGTCTCCCGAGTTATATATGGGAAGAAAAAGGCCGAAGCCTGACCAAGCATTTGCTGAACCATTGAACAGAATCTAGTTCTCGTTAAGAGGATTGCTTCTCTGGCTCTTGAAACATCACATTTCTTTCACTTTGCTACCTCGGATTCCATTTCTCTATCATTATACCATTCGGTTAGTTACAATGAGCGGGTTTCTTTTTAGGAGTTGGAGATCTTTTCTCTCTTTTGTCTTTTCTCTTCGTTTTTAACCCATTTTCTTTCTCCCACTCTTGTTTCCTTTGTCAGATGGTAATCTCTTCTTCTGATTTCTTCCACTTATTCAATTCCAATACACTTAACTGTTCCTGTCACATAGCTTCTCCGACAATGTGATTAAATGGTCAAACTCGATGTTCGACCTCCCCGTCTGGATATGCATCCTTGAGGCTTGGACAGCGCCAGAAGTTTTCTTATTACGTCTGAATGCGGTTACAGCCCAGTTGAATCGAGCCAGACGTTGACCTAGTTCGGTGGTGGATGTCGATACCATAAAGGTATGGATATTCTAGCAAGACTTTGCAACATGGCTCATCTTCACGATGTGGCCTGTATGGAGCGACTCATGTATGTACAATAAAAGATATATAGGTACTGTGACATAATGTAATAGACATCAGACAATTGGTAGTCACCAAAAGTAGCAAGCAAGCAAAATGCTATATGAACAACCAATCGACCCGTGAATCATCCAGTTCCTGGATCCAATCAAAATCGTCATCATCATAATCAGTCGTCAAGGGCGAACGCGGCGACTCATCCATGAGCTCGTCCAGCTCCGCGCGCCGCCGATTCCGCTCCTGGCGCCGGTGATCACGCTTCCGCCACATGAGACTCAGCACCCACGCGGCGTTGCGGACATTGACGCTTGTGATGTCGTAGTAGAGAGAGCGGAGCTTGCCGAGCAGGAAGGGGCGGTGCGCGGGGTCCCTGCATTCCGCGCCGGCGATGAAGGTGGGCCAGATAAGGCATTTGAAGTGCGGATCTGCGACGGGGATGAGTGCGATCTGGCGGATGAGGATGTTTGTGACGGCGGCGTGGTCTTGAGGTAGGTGGAATGCGGTGGAGAAGGGGTGTGCGGTTGGGGAGGTGGGATCGGAGCGTGGGCGGGAGAGGACGCGGCTGGCGTAGAGGTAGACGGCGGCCTTGTAGATAGTTGCCAGGGCGATGCGCATGGAGAGGTCATCGAGGTAGAGGCAGGTTTGCATGGCCTCGGCCCAGGCGACGGGGTCGAAGACTTGAATGTGGTGGAGGAGGGCGTCGGGGGATCGGAGCGGGTTGGATTCGGAGGGAAGGAAGGCGGAGGAGAAGGACATGTTGTTGGGGTGTGCGTTGAGGCCTGTGTCTGGTTCTGCGAATCGGTCCGCCTGGACGAAGAAGATGACTTCGAGGAGGTAGGCGGGGCATCCAACCCATGAGGTCTCTTCTAGACGTTTGAGCACCGCTGAACCCATGCTGGAGGTGTAGAACGGTTGAGTGAGGGAGCCGGGCCGCGCGAGGGTCGACCCCATCAGTTGGATTCTGGACAGTGAATGTGAGCTTGAAACTAGTTATTGGACGGAAGAAAAGGAATGGGGACTTACAGGAGGCAACCGTCAATCGCAAATGTATCTAGCCAATCCATCATCCCCTGGGTCTGAGTTGGAGCCTTTGACTGCTCCCGATGCTTCAACAGCTTCTTTGCCCCTTCCAGGTGGTATTTCCATGCGCCACCTCCTGATTCGATGGCGTCCATGAGCGCAAGAACCATGATGGCCGCCAGTGTCCGGTTGTCGTTTCGCATAACGGGGTCACATAGATCTAGGGAGAGTTGGCGAAGGGCATGCTGTTTGAAGCCCAGAAATTGTTCGTAAACCTGCGAGGATGGACGCTTAGCCATAGAGTTGATCACAGAGCGCTCCATCTCTTCTGAAGACAGAGCCGTCCCAGCTTCCTCCATAGCGTCCGAAGACCAGGGCAGAGACAGCTCCGGATTGGTCAAGATCGCATAATGCAAAGCTCCGGTGGCAGCGAGAGCATGTGTGAGGACGCGCGATTCGCCAACCAAGGATGTTAGGTCGCGGTACGGATTCCTGACATTGGAGTACAAGGCAAGGTAGTTCACCAGGTGCTGATTGACTAGAGGATGACGCGGCGTCAGAGATAGCCCAGCCTAGAAGATTTCCGAAAAAAGAGTTCCAGTTACATACAATGAGATAGATAGAATCTTGACAGCGGACTGAGATCTTTGAACAAAGGATCCACCAGTACTCGAGGCGTGGGGACATATTCAGCTGGCGCAGGATTATGCTGGATGGAGGAGGCCAGACAGCCAGTAGTGGTGCCCGTGCTCTCCACCATAGACTGATCGTGTAATATACTCGATGTTTCATCGGGACTGACTGTCACAGATTTCTCTATTCCGAACTGACTAAAAGTCCCCGCGGCCGACGGTAGCATCGCACTATCCGCCAAACTGGTTTTTGGATGATGCGCATCGACCCTCCCAACCGTCGAATTACTCCTAATATCGTCGAAGCTGCGGCCCATCATCTTTCCACGACTTGCAACACCGCCCTTGACCCAGACAAGGGGCTTCTGATATCCCAGACACTCCTTCCCCGCATTCCGACACTTTCGACAAGTGGGGAGGCCATTGTCGCAGATGATGCGGCGGCGACGGCAGGTATAACAGCCTTTGTTCATGATTTGATATTCGAGAAGCAATCAAACACTAGCTTCTGACACAGATCCACGGGCGTACCGAGAAGGATTGCTATCCTGAAGAACCAAGGCAAGAGCGTCCGAGCATGACATTCGCCATCGTCGGGCAATGAGTCAGGGAGAATCGGGGGTCGAAGACAACTTCAAGAGCCACCGGAACATCTCTTCAAGCAGCGATAACTGGTCTGCTCAAGGGCGAGGTGTCCGGTAGAACCACCTCTTTCTGATCAGTTGCAGCATCCCAGACTAACCAGAGATCCAAGAAGAAGAAGCAAAAGGAAGCAGCCTGTCGGGTAGGGCAGAACATCGAAATGACAACACCATCCCAATGTATGATTGGTGGGATGAGCTGGCTGAGTCATCAATCACGTCTAGTCTAAAGGCAGTTAGACTGAAACATGATTCCTGTTTCAAACATTCTGATACCGTATTGAATACAGAACCGATCCCACAGAGGTACTTCTGCGACTTCTTCTTGCAGTGGAAATGACTGGATATCGAACTGGATGGACCTCGCAACTCGCAAGTCTCATGCATGGGTGATAAGTCCAGGCAGTCGCAGTCTATGAGTAGAACGAGTTTCATAGCAATCCATACCTCAAAGCTTTTCCTGTGTCCGTTCTCTGATAAGCCGTGGCTGTCCCAACCTAGTCTATACCTAGGTATAAGGTACTCCGTATTGCCATCTGGTTTTCGGGTGCTTTCTCCCTCGAATCCTGCTGGATGTTTGTCCCGTTCAATCGTAGTACTGCTTCCGATCCTTGTTCGACCCTCTCTGATTGTTTATCTGCGACCTCATTTGACTGTTGTTGACTCTCTGAGTCTTCTCGCTTCCTCACATTCCTTGAATTGCTCTATTGCGGCGGTGAAAGAATCCACTAAACGCCACAACAAACACGGTTTACTCGTTTTCGCACTATCTTATCAGGGATCAATCCCTTTGTGTTTCTGTTTCCTGTCTACCTTGAAGTCGCCAAACGCCGCTTGATCGGTTTGAATGTACCGTCTTCGTTGCGCTCTTTGGTGTCGGTCACCGGGCGGTCCCTGAAGCGCTTGGTGTCGAGGTGAACGAGCCTGGGTCATGGTCACTAAACCCTCCTTCGTCTCCACCAGCGTAGTTGAAATGGTTTCTCAAGCTCAGGTGATGGATCGGTCTGTGACGATGCAGAGTGCTCCCTCTTCTGTGTCGCGTCACTCCCACAACGGTCGCCGTCATCGTTCCAGTCGCTCCCATCATGGAGGGCTTTCGCATCAGCCGCAAAACGATTTCCCTATCTTCACTCATACCGGCGATGTCGAGATTGTGATACGCGCTGGCAGACAAGAGCGGCGCTATCTTCTTCATCGATTGATTTTGGCGCAATGTTCGGGGTTTTTCGAGGCGAGCACAAGCGAGGAGTGGTCGCGGCATGGCACATCGCGACCCCACCATATCGACCCAGGGGTTCTGTCGCGCATTAGCGAGGACAATTCTTCGCTGTCCAACGGCTCGACTCTTGTGCCGTCGGAAAGCGGAGGATCGTCATTGCATCCCGAAAAGAGGAGATGGAGATATGAGCTGGACTGGGAGAATAAAGCGGAGGATGAGGAGCCGATCCTGGTTCAGAAGGTCAGTTTGAGAGCATGCAACCTCCTGTCGCGTAGCCTCTAGAGACTAAATGTGAGATGTTTATACATAGCAGCCAACATTTTCCAACGGCTTTGGAAGCGATGCCGTTCATCTCCCCCCGTCGATGACCAAACCCTCGGGCGCACAGACTGGATTCATCCGTTCAATGGCGAATCTTGCGGGGATGCAATCCGTGGTCAACCTTCCCCATACTACAAATGCAAATGCGGAGGTGGATCCCATCATTCGCGACTATGATAACCTCCTCCGCTTGTTCTACAATTACCCTCCTGTGCTTAACAGCGTCAACATTGCGACTGCGTATGCCGAATGCCGGTCTCTGCTCGCGCTTGCCGACATGTACGATGCGCTTGCCGTCACCGGGCCTCGAGTGGACCACCATCTCCTCGGATTCGGATCTCGGCTGTTCAAGCAGATCGCCAAATATCCCCCGAGCTACCTTAAGCTGGGATACCTGGCCCGTAGCCGGGTGATTTTCTCCGAAGCGCTCATCCACGTGGTGGGTCAATGGCCGGCAGGACTTCCTCACCTACGAAACGGCTCATACTCCCCGCTTCCCAACTCCGTGCTTGACCTCATCGAAGACAAGGTCGAGGATCTTGAGGACCTGAAGGCGCGCGTGGACTCGAAACTCCTGCGCCTAACGCTGACAACCTCCCGCGGAGAGCGCGTCTCCCCCACAAACGCCTACCTAGACTGGCTGGCCGTCTCTCTATTCCGCCAGTGGTTTGTGGACAACACCACGCCCCCGCCCGCCCCGATCCTCAAGAATCCCTCAACGACCCTTCTCCGCGGCACAAGCCCCAGCGCCACGAACCACACCAGCCGTCCCTCGCAGAGCAGCCATCGGCCTCAGCACTCTTCATCCGCAAACCCAAGACCGCCTCCAACGTCGCCCTCTCTGTCCCCAGCACAGGTATACCGATTGATCGGCTCCCCCTCCACCCAAGCCTACCTCGCGCACGACGAGCTCAAGAAATTCCTCAAACTCCACCCCACCTCTTCCGCCGACTCGCTCTACACCCGCGACGTCCTCAAACGGTTCGAGCGTAAGATGGATGAGATCAAGCGGCTCGCCCGCGAAATTGTCAAACCGCTCCTGCGCAACTTCCTCGAACTAGACCTGAAGGGCCCCGAGGGTGGCGCGGGCGACACAGTCCTCCCCATGCTCCCGTATCTGACCTGCACTAAGGTCGAGGACGATGATATCCCCTGGGACTGAAACAATCAATTAACCAGCCACAAACATCGAAACAACGACGATAATGATACTCAAAAACCGAGCCAGCCACGGTTTCCGAATGACTTAACGATACGAAAGATAGGACGATGTATGCGAAAATTGGAGGAGTTTTTTTTTTTCTTTTTTTTTTGGTTTTGGTCATGTCGATATGATTCACGATACCCCCCTTGCTATATTGATGTCAATTACCCCCTAGTCGCTGCTGCTTTTTTCTTCTCGCCTTTAATGATTTCTTACCAAGTCCGTGATATATTTTTTTTTTTGGTTATAACTCACTGATGATGCTATGATATTTCTCTTTATGGTCTAGATAGGTGGACATCCTCTCAAATCTGGGAGGAGTTACTTGATACAGGATTCTGTACGGAGTACACGAGGACAGCAGAATTTAGAAGTACCAGATATATGACCGCCATATTCCTGTTATTTCAGTATCGTACAGGGTTTATGGTTATACAATGCGGACGAGAACGTCAATGGTAGGGGGACGTTAAGATTTCTGCCCGATAGCCTCCAACCCTCCCATCCACTTCCGCAGCACTTCTGGAATGACGACGACCTTCCTCTTCTCGTCCCAGCCATTCTCTAGGATCGCCGCCAGCACCCTCGGGACCGCCATCGCGGTTCCATTGACGGTGTGCGGGAAGCGCGAGTCCTTCGCGGAGCTACCGCGCACACGCGTCCCGAGTCGGCGACTCTGGTAATCAGTGCAAATCGAGGCGGAGGTGACCTCGCCCCAGCCAGACTCGAGGTCCGATTCCGCACCGGCGGCAGGAGCGCGCAGACGGGAGGGGAAGAGGGCCTCTATGTCTCGTTTGCGGCTGGCACTGGCGCCGAGGTCGGTGGTGGGCATTTCCAGGACACGGCAGGGGAGGTTGAGGGAGGTGAGGATCTCGGTCTGGATGTCGAGGAGCTCGGTGAAGAGGTCGTCGGAGGAGGGCGAGCTTGGTGTCTCGCCTGCGGGAAGATTATCGGCCCAGGCGAAGAGTTCAACTTTGGTGAACTCGTGGACGCGGTACAGGCCCTTCGTGTCGACGCCGCGAGAGCCCGCTTCGGCGCGGTAGCAGCGACTCGCGCCGACGAGTTTGAGGGGTAGTGTCGAGGCGTCCAGGTCGCGGCCAGCGTACATGGCCGCGAGGGGGATTTCGGCGGTGCCGGTCAGAGACCGCTGGGGCTTGCTCTTGTCCTTGTCGCTCTGCTCGATGGCCCAGATTTGCTGCTCGTTGTGCTGGTCGCGGGGCTGGAAGCCGCATGCTTCCGCGATGTAGGAGTAAACGATCGACGGGGGCGACACCACCTTCCAGCCGCGGCTGCGAGCAACGCTCAGAGCGTACTGCACCAGGGCCTGTTCCAAGAGCGCTCCCTCGTTTATCAGGAAATACCAACCCCAGCCGGTGGTGGTTGCGGAGCTCGTAAAATCGATCAGATCGAGAGCGGTGCCGATGGCAACGTGAGAGCGCGATGGGTCGGGATGAGAAATCCATTCGGGAGGAGATTGAGGGTCGAAGTTGATGTACGTGACGAGCCTTGCGTCGTCTCCGACGGGGGTCTCGGGAGAGGAAAGGTTGGGAAGGGAAAGGGCGAGTCGTTGGATCTCTTCGGTACATGTTGTTCTCCGGGTTGTCATCGTATGAGACTCATCTTTCAATTGCTGTGCTTCCGATCGCAGAGCGGCGAGCTCTTCACCACTGGCGCTGGATGAGGCATCCTGACGAGCGGAGCTGGCAAGTTTTGCGATGGTCTTCTCCAATTGTTTAATGCGGGATCGGGGAGATTTGAGATCTTGGTCAAGACGTCTTGCTTCTTCGGACAGTTCTAGGATCTTGTAAGGGTACTCGGCGTGAGATGGATAGTTTCGCTCGACGCTGTTCTTCGAGTAGAGCTCGGCGTTCTGGCGGATGCTTTTGACATCAGGAGTGGGTTTCGGAGCTGTTGCGGGTCGCAGGATTTCCGAATGTCGAGCAGACGCTGTGAAATTGCGACGACTGAGTCTGTTCGTCAGTCTGCAATTGATACAGACATATGGAGGTTTTATTGACGCCATGACACGGCGTGCTGCGCAAGGAGAGGTGAGAGTTGACAGGAATATGGATGATCATTCAATCGTCTGATCGAAAAGAATGGAGCTCTCGCCGCCTTTCCTAATTAGGCAACCTCTATCTACACTTCGTTAACAACCTCCGACGCTGTCTGTATAGCCAGTAGTTTCATTTATCGTCCTTATTCCCAGTTCCTAAAGATATTGTATACTCATACTTGGGTATACCATCCTGGATTTTCATCAACTCGATCTGTATGTTACCAGGCATGAACAACAGATCCGTATCCTCATATGCGTTCAATATATCTCCAAGCGAACATCAACATTGAAGGCTTGATCAAAAACCCAACTTGTGCTTCTTGATCCTGGCGCCGACTCCTGCAACAACCAGTACTGCGGCCACAAGAATACCCCAGAGAGGAATACGCAGCACGTTCAGATTGTAGGTTGTCTGTGTGGCCGCTGCCACCGTCGCCAGCTCCAAGAGAAGCACCAAGTATCCAAGGTGACGGTGATACTTGTATAGCTTCTTTCCTGCTGCAAGGCTGCCTAGGATGATGACCGGGAAAAAGTACTGCACAACTCCTAGCAAAGCCTGGAAGATGATGAAGATGTAGGTTATCAAGCCAAGGATGCCGTGGGGGGACGTCAGACGTGGATGATCGCCTTTGTTCACCTCGATGATGATAAAAGCTGCGATAAATGCGGCCAGGCTTGTAGCTTGAAGGGTGTAGTGAATGCGGGTGCCCGTGAGCTTTTGTTGAGGTGTCGCGGTCGGTTGCAGAATGAGGGCTGCTTGTACTTGGAGGAACAAGGCGGAAGAGTTTAGAAGCTGTGGCCATTAGCATCAAGAGTGATAATCGGATTCTAAAATAGAAGCATGACGTACTGGATGAGCAGAAAAGAATATCAAGTCATGCGTAAAGATGCCAGACCACACAAGAGCCGCCAGCTAGATGAAATCTCGGTCAGTAACATCCACACCAGAAGTCAAGGTTGGGCATCTGAAGCTATAGATTCTTCAATTAGGCAGTATCGTACAATTAATATGCCAGCTTGAGCAACAGCAGCAGTTCCTAAGCAGTAGTAGCGAAGATCAGCATGGGAACGGTCAAGCGACGCTGGCCAAAACAACAACGAACCTTTGATCAGATTACGACAGATACCCTCGGTATCTCCCTGTGTTACTGCACCTGGGGCGCCTAAAAGAGGCTCGTCTTCTCTTGCCTCGATAGTTTGAGGATGTTCTTGGGGGATCCCCGTGGCAGAGGCCATGATGTTGATGATGTCACCACAGAGATGCAGTCTCACTTTAAGGAGGAGGATAACTGAGAGAAGGGCTATTTGAAGAAAAGGTCAGAATATCGAAGAAGATATCTGGGAGATAACTTACATATATGTACTCTACGATAGGCCAGTAGTTGTCAGTTCTGATGGCGCATTTCGATCCGCCGATTGCCAATAAATATGCTGGACTGCGGGGAACATGCATTCATTATTGGGGCAAATTCCAGTCTGATAACACCAACTCTTCTCCAACTCAAGAGTCACATCTACTATGCTATATTGAAGGAAAAAGGAAAAATAGACCAAAGCAGCCTGTATAGCGTAAGCATATGAATTCAAAAACACAGCCGACAAGTCGAGAACCTTCATCTTCCTCCACAATATATCGCCTAATTCGGCCGGTAGGACGTGGTCAACTTCATATCCATCGGAAAGCACACAGACTAAAGAAAAGTATCATGCTATGTTTTAGGCTGCTTTGTAATCATCTAATGCATTACAGCGAGAATCAGAAGCATACTAAGGATCAACAGGGGCATCTCACGCATCGCGGTCGTAACCCTTCCTCCCAAGTTTCTCGCAAAGGTGGGAATTCATACCTTCCTCTGCATCGTCATAGCCGTCAGTGTCACTCTCATTGACACCACTGAAGCCTGCAGCATCCGTTGGGCTTGTAAACCCGTCAGCATCCTGATGGAAAGGAGAGTTGGCGCTGTCGTCAGAAAAGGTAGGAGAGGGATGACTGGCTCTCTCTTCCAACTCTTGAAGCAAATGATCAAGCTCATCAATCTGGTTCAGCAGTTCCTCCATCTCTTTTCGGAGGCGCTGGTGATCATCAGGCTGCTCTTCAAGCAGATCGGAGAGCTTCTGGAGTGCAGCACAGAGGGCTGTGTGCTCTGCCATGAGATTAGCAGAGGTTGACATTCTGGATGATCGTCTTCTCGTAGTTATGATCAAGGAGTAGTGTATTGGGTAGTGAGGTATTCCTTGTGTAGTTGTGTGTTAGGTAGCAGGATATTGAGTATCGGTGTGTTGGAAGTAATGATAGTAGTGCTTGTAGTGTTGGTAGTGAGAGCGTATTCAAATGATGCTGATGATGATGATGAGAGATGCCATAGAAGGGGTAGGCCAAGGCTCATATATAGTGCTGTTAGAAACATAAATTTGATCAATGCTCCTGTCAAGTTTCATATTGTCTCTTTCAGGATAACAGGTGAAGGGACTTCGAGACAACAGTATCTCAAAGAGGTTGTCCAGAGTGGAACAGTTTTGAATGGCATTGTTGTCTGATCAAGAGACTACTCCCTGTCTCAGAGCATGTGCTCTTGTTTGCTATCTCACAAAGATACTGCCTACTTCTTGTATGTCTTAAGAGAGCTTTTCTGGATGGAACATCTCAGAATATCATCGTTCTCTCATAAAGCCCTGTTTATCATTTACTTCAAGTAAGTCTGTGTTGAAGGGACCTATCTACATGCCATTGTTATCCATATGAGAGCCTGTCACTCTTGTATCTCTTCAAGTGTTTACTCTTATTAAGTATCTTATTATGAAGTGAAGCAAGCAAACCTAGCTATATTGATATCTAGACTCCTAGGCATACTCATATCTAGATCCCTATGCGTAGCGATTCTTAGGGTTATCAACCCCTAGACATATTTAACTTCGAGGCATAGTGGTTCCTCACTGTTGTAAGTTACTCTAAATATGTATCAGAACAGCCTACCGACTCTTCAAGGTAACTCCAATATGTTCGATATCTAAGGAGTAAATACTCAGCTCTCAAGATTGCTTCGCACGCCTAAGGCGACTTCTGGTAAAGACATAGACTATGTATGGCTTAGAGCGTCCTCTGACTCTAAGACCTCAACCTTTTAATTGAATCATCTAGTTTACAAGGAATCGAAAGTCCGATGAATGGTCAATATCATTGAAACAGACCAAAGGAGTCTAGTCAGCTTTAGCAAATAACATGAAGAAAAGCAGTCGAAATGTTGAACGTCTAATTACCTCCTCAATCGCTTTCACCCTCAGATAACAATGGACCGGCAATACTAAGCAGTATTGCAGATGCAGTCATCAGAATGTTCCATAGTGATTTAGACCATGAACACCAGAAGCAAGAGCACACTAATGGACCATAGCAACCCTCTCTCTACACACTACTATCAAATCCATTACCCCCCAATTTTTCCTGAAGGTGGGAGTTCATACCTTCGGCATCATCGGTAGTAGATTCAGTCGGAGATACGGAGCGGGAGTAATCTGAGTTAGAAGAGGATGCACTGGCTTCTTCTTCGTGCTCCTGCAACAGACACTCAACATGTTCAAGGCTCATGAGCAAGCTTTTCATATCTTTGTGGAGTTGGTCCTGGTTCTCAGGGCACATCTCCAGGAAGTCAGCTTTTTCTTTCAGCGCATCAGAGAGGATACGGTGTTCTTCGGTGAGATCAGAGTAGCTGGGCATATTGCTGTTTTGAGATACAGAGATTTGTTGAGATGGGGTTTGATAAATGGTTGGACTGTGACTGTAGAGGACCGGTTGTGATTGTAGAGGGCTGGATTGCGCTTGTGAATAGTCAATAGGAGTAGGATGGTCAGAATGATGTTGATGATATCTTGCCAGGGGCAGAAGTCAAGGCTTCTATACAGTGCCGCTGGAGAAGAGACTGAAGTGGTATTGTCTGTCAAGTCCCATAGTTCCTCCTACTAGCTGCTAGGATAGCGAGACAAATAGCGTGCTAGGTGTTGTAGATCTGGATGTCATTGTTGACTTTATCTCTTAGATCCCCCAAGGTAACTGTGCTGGATGAAACATATCTGAATGCCATGATTATGCCAGAAGGAGAATGTCTCCCTGGTATGTCTTAGAACATTCGCTCTAGTCTAGTTTCTCACAAAGAGACTGTGTAATCAGATACATCTCAGAGCATTCGCTCTGATTTTCAGACCTCATCTTTCATCAAACCTGGTTGCCAAAGCCCCAAATATACAGTGTATCAGACATCCACCCAGACATGGCTATAAACGAAAAACAACTTCAGTTCCAGGGCATCTGGATCACAGCGGTCTCTTCGCCAGAACCAGGTCGACCAACCACAAGCTCTGCACCAACATTGCCCTGCTCCAAGTTCATTATGATGTTGAAGATGGTCTTAGAACGCACCGCAGGCCCACGAGCAGGATCTTCCGAGCAGCAAATTGCCTGTGGGGCGTTGAAAGTGTCTGAAAAGATCTTGTCTCGAAGCAGGCCCGGTGTGATCTCAGATCCAGAAATCCCACTCTCATTCAACTCACGGACAAGCTGTTGGGTACGGTCCAGTCGAATCGGTGAGCCCGAGAGCCATGGCGGCTCATACACGTAGCGGTTCTCGATGAAGTGGTTGGTGTGGGCTACCGTGCCCAGCGCGTCCTCTGTGAGATGCACGTCTCCCAGAGGCGAGAGCTCGAGACCCAGCGCGGTTGTGCTGTCTGCAACGAGGATATGAACACTGCAAGCAATGCCCCCAAGACTCGACAGTTTCTCCACTGCGTGGTTGACAGATAAGCTTTCTGCGCAGAGACGCAGAGCCACATGGATGGGCACTTTGGAGCTGATGCACGGCCGAGCCCTAATGGCGTTGAGACAGACACCTACTCCAGCACTATTGAATCCGATCTTTCCGACAATACCAGCCTATGTATGTCAGTAAACAGAAACAATAACGCAGTCATCTGCCAAACTCGAACCAACCTCGGTAACCATATAGACTTTAGGCTTGCCCGGCTGCTCGATCGACACAATTGCAATGTTCTTCCCCGCAGCGGCAGCCCAATCCCAGTTTTGAGACAGGATCCGCGCATTGTCGTGCTTCTTCCACGAGAGACTCGTGCAGCCATCGGAGAAAAAGCCCATGGCAATCTCGCTGCGGCAATTCAGGGCCACGATGTCCAGCAGATCGAGTCCCGCGCCGTCTGCGATGCCCTGCATCTCTTCGTAGATCTCGGGCAGCTTCTGCTCCAAGGAAGCGCGGAACTCCTCTGCGAGCTCTCGGACAGCGTCCCAGGATAGCTTCGAGGTTTCTTGGAACATGTTCTCGTAGACCTTGATTTGGTCTTTGATCTGGTCCTGCAGGAGACGGCCATGTTCCAGTCCAATCTAGTTGGTAGAAATTAGCCTTCGTAACGAAGAAGGGATTCAGGCGTAATAGGATACTATACCTCTCTTGGAGTCCCCTTTAGCTCCAACCGGGGAGGTTCTTCGATTTTGAGCTGCATTTCGAGCGACGGAGATGGATGCCTCTAGTAGATCTCAAGAGCTTCAAGCCTTGAACAGCAACGCAGAATCATTTCCCCAAGGGAGAAGAACAGAATATAAGGAACAGAAGATGGGAGATTTGTAATATTTGGGGTAGAATCCTTTATCCCCTCACTCGGGTGTGGTTTGCCGGGATCCCTGTCGATTGACGCTGATGCTTGTTGGAGAATGGGTTGGAGTTGGAGATCACTAGTTGGAGTATGTTGCCAGTGTTGTATAGCTTCAACTTATCCTGTTTAGTCTGTCAACAACAGATCACATGAGTCCAATTCCCAGAAGTATAGGATATCCCTATCACGATGACTAGCAAATCTCTCTTATGCATGCGAGATAAAAATGACAGGCGCGTCACTATCATTCACGATTATATCACACTTCGCTGTCAACTGATTATGGCCAATCCTCACCTGTGTCATTCACGGTCTGAACCTATCAGTCTTTCGCATGCACCTCGCGTCTTTCGCGTCTATGAAAAACATATCCCGTCTCTAATCTCTCTCCCAACCTCTCCCAACAACCTTCCACAGCTCCTTCAAAAACTCATCACCAACACGATGTCTCTGGACGATCTTTAACAACCATCCCAACCATCTCCTGCATAAATCTCCATTCTCATCATCGAATCTCCCCTCAGTCATCCCCATCTACCTCCTACGAGCACGCCAAGAGCCCCCCCAAAGCAACCCTCAAAATGGCCAAAGCCGACCTCGAACTCCAGAAGATCATGGGCACCCTCACCCACATATACCGCAGCAACACCGACCACTCCACGGGCATAACCCACAAACCCTACGGCGTCGACTGGATCAATCTCGAGCGAACCTTGTACCGCCTGCTTGTCCTGCAGGGCAAAGTCCGCAACGGCGATAAGGTCCCCGAGGATCCGTGGGAGGTGTTCCTGCGCGAGTTTACGCCGCTGTCGATCCAGCGTCCTGCGGGAACCAGGCAGCCTTCCACGCCGTATTTCCCCAGCTCGATCCTGCGGTCTTCCGTGGAGGGTCAGCAGCAGCGCCAGCAGAGGGACCACGAGCAGCACGTGCGCTTTGAGGTTCCGGCTGTGCGGCGCTCGGGTGAAGAGAGACGGCATTCTGGTCCCATTCCGCGGTTCTTTTCGTGAGGGTTGTATGATGGGTCTGTGTTTGTGAGTTTGTGAGTTTGTGAGTTTGGTTTGATGTTCTGGTAGATGTGGCTAACGCCTTCTAGTGGCACTGTTGATCGGATCTCTTCTGTGGTCAGGATCGGGAGGCACAGTATTGCGTGGATGACTCTGTCATGAGATTATGGATTGGATGCAAAAGGCGTTGTGCGTTTGTATGATATGATTGCGGCAATGTTGGGTTTGTACACTAGCTAAACCGCTTGTTTAGATTCAACTAATAGGCATCCATGCTGGAAGTATCTGACAACGTTCAGGAAGATGTAATCATAATGACTTCTTCAGTCTTGGATTCAGCACGGCGTCTATAATTCATAGTTTGTAGTATGCATAGTTCTATACATCTCATGCTATCATTCCCAGGTATCCTTAATGAGATGCTTGAACAACTTGTCCAGGTAGTAAGCAGACTGTTTCGGATATCGAGTCTTCTCTGGAGAATCGAAATCAATGAACGTGCTCCGAAATCGATCTGTATAGGCTGCATCCCATTCTGTAAAATCAATTAGCATCAGATGTCTCGAGAAAAGCAAACACTTACCCCAGTTATCGGTGAAGGTCCAGGCAAAGTAAGAGCGGACATCCACGACGTCCTACTTGACCGCGCGTGCCGACGCCCACCCCACGTATCCTTCGAAGAACTTGATGCGGAACTCATCATTGAGGGCCTCAGGCATAGATGCCGTCTTCTTCTTGACCATTGTTCCGTTCTCGGTCACGTAGATGGGCATCTGGTACCGCGACCAGATCCAGTTCAGCAGCTTTCGGAACCCCCATGGCGCTGCCCGCAGCCACTCGGTATCACTCTCTTCGCCACGAGGTACACCCTGCTTGTTGAAATCGTGACGCTAGGGTGTCCTTGTGCTTGACGAAGAATGACGTGTAGGTGTTCATGCCGTAGAACTCGGAGCTGCCTAGCACCAGATTTGACTCCTCCGGCGTAAATCTAGGAAGACGGTCACCCAGCTGCTCCCGAATCGACGCCGGATAGTTGCCTGTCTTGTATAGCGGGTCTGCAAACCCGGCAATCTCGAACTCGTGGGCCCGCTCAGCCGCTTCCTGATCCTGCGGATCAGCCTCGTTCCATGGCTCGGACCAGTTCCCGTGGAGGGTGATACCGATTGTTTCGTGCTGGAGAGGCTGGGACTCTTGCTTTTAGGGACGGGAGGCATGGCCATGAGCGACTAGTTCCGTATGCGCCACTCTAAACGGCTCTGTGGACGAGTCACCCTCCTCGTTGCGGCTTCGGAAGGAGGAGCGGGCTGGCGCGTGTACTCCCGCTGCATACCCAGCTGGAGTATAGACACCGGGCTCATTGAGTGTGATCCAGTTCTTTACACGATCACCAAGTCTCTCGAAGCAAATGCGTGCGTAATTCACCCAATGTCCGGCACGAACTTCTCCTGGTTTAACATGCCGCCATAGCGATCTTCAAGTGCTTGTGGTGTATCCCAGTGGAAGAGTGTGACGAATGAGGTGATGCCGTTACGAAGGAGTTCGTCGGTGGGGTTTGAGTAGTACTGGTTTCCTTTTTCGTTGATGGGATCATCGCCTCCCAGAGGGATGATCCGAGACCAGGACAGGGAGAAGCGGTATGCATTGACCCCATACGACTTCATCAGCGCCACATCTTCCTTGTAGAAGTCGTACAAGCGGATCGTATCGTCGGCCGTGCTTCCATCCTTGACCTTCCCTGGAGTGTGCGCAAAGGTATCCCAGATTGACTGGCCCTTGTCGTCTTTGTTCCAGGCGCCCTCTACCTGGGCCGCTGCTGTGGCGTAGCCATGGTACAAGTCGCTCCTCAAGACGCCCTTGAGATCTTGAACAGATTGAAGGTCCATGTCGTCGGTCTCAGGTTGTTTCTGATGCTCCAGCTTTATAGTTAATTCGGGACTCGAGACTCGCAAAAAGTGAAAGAAACTCGCGAACGGGACACTTTATGACTGAAATAGTCCAGATGATCATCCTGGTTAGCACTATCGAAGAGGTTCGGCGTTTTGATGACTTACTACCAGCGATCCGTCCAGCTACATCGCATCTTCTAGCTGCGTCCACAACCGATCCACTCAATCAGGTTGCCTCATCATTGCTTGAGAATCTTATCGGAGCCGGGTCCAGGCGGGGTGAGACAAATGAGGGGAAGAGAAGAGCTCAGTTGTCAATATTCACGTCGATCTTGGTGATTTCCGGACGTCGGTGCTTAATCCTTCGTGACTGTTCCCAGACCGTAGAAAGAGTTAGATTTGTGGTTTCACAAGACTCCATCATGAGAGAGCACAGCAACTATGTACTAAGTAGAATCTGCTGCTGGAGAGTCCACTACATGGCGTAACTATTGACAAGATGTCTCAAAGGTTGTTGATCAGAGAATCTTGATACCAATGTTGTCTTCCGAATGGGGTAATCTCTACAGCTAAGCAATCGAGATTCCAGATGATTACATCGTTCCACCATGAAATGATACTACTACAAGACAATCAATCTGCGAGTTTCTCGATCAATTGACTGATTATCAATACTGCTCATCAACCATCTGCCAAGTACTCTATAGTGGTGTCAATGACATGGACCACCTCCCGTGTCAGAAGCAGTTGGACTACTTCCTTCCTACGTGGCGCCGAGTAGCTTGTTTTTATCGTCTTGCAAGTATGCAACCTCACCCGAGGTTCTATCCTGGCATTGCATCTTATAGTGTGCTTTCAGATCGAGAGTTCAACGGCCCGAGGATTTGGGTCAATACCAGCTCAAGAGGAACTTGTGCAAGTTCTGCGGCCACTGTGCATAACAGGCCCCGTAGTGAAGGCCAAAGCTCTGTATATATGTTTCGTAGTCCAAGTACAATATCAAGTAGGAGGATTGACCTTATGCACCTCTTAGCCTGGAATCTCTATCCGCGGCCCATCGCGAGGGAAGCAGAGAACTGTTCTTCGCCCATCCTTTTAACGGCCCATGTTCCCAGCTGAAATCTAATATCAGATAAGAATCAGTAGGAGCACTGATTCAAGTGGATCCGAAGCATCAAAGCGAACTAAGTGTAGATACTGCTGAGATTCAGCCAAAATGCGGAGGATAGTCTGGGGTGGAAGTGAACTAGAACAGTTGATCCACGGTCCACGTATCAGCATTTGGCACAAGCAAGAATAGCGTGCGTGAATTCTCATGGACCATCGATGCCTTGGCTGGCAGGACTAAATTCGTGGGGGGCAATATCTAGGTGGGTGGCTGATCCTCGTGCCAGCCATAACCGTCGTTGCTGAGTTGTTCTGTAGTTTTAACAATCATAAATTCACCTGTGGGGGAAGAAATGCAAGTCATGTGCCTGTGAAGCGCAACTGGAGATTTCTCCCATCTCTCATGTCTCAACTGTCCATCATTCAACTACCCTACGGACTGCATCCTTCTTATTCTCGACATCTGACTTGACTCCATAGAATTCACATCTCTCGGTACATTTAGCTCTAAATATGTTTTTCTTCTAACAGAAGAAACCTACCTCAGTGAGAGTGGTCTCAGGATGCAGCTATGTGCAATAATAATACCCTGTCGCAAGGTTAGAGATTCCCCAGATCAAACTATCCTGCCCTAAGTTGATCTGAGCTAATTCCCTTGACGCAGCCCTAGTTGGCCAGGTTATTTAGACTTGCCGTTCCTTGCCTAGCGATATGAGCAGGCTGGACTCGTAAAGGCCACCTGCCATCTCCTTGATGCTACGAGGCAAGGGAGAGACCCTCAATGGCGGAAAATTACAAGCCACGACAAGGGAGGTTACGATTAACCTCATAAAAACGCCGTGATTGGTCCTCTCATGGATAGTATCGATGAGCTGCACCTCACCACATGCAATTCACTAGACTGGTCCTTGATTACTTTTGTCTGTCTGTGATTCGGCCTAAGGGCTTCTGTACCAACGTCCTTTCACGCTTCGCGGCTAAATTAATCAGAACTTCTCATTGACTGATTTCTTCAGAGTATTCCTCCAACAGACACAAGTCTGTGGCGAAAGGAAAGAGGAGCTCCCGCAATGACCCCATGGGGTGGTTCGACGCCTCCGTGGTCTGATTGTTGGTATCTTTGGCGCATGCTTTTAGATTGGCGTTTTGGGTATGACTCGGGCCCTTTTTGGGCTCACGAAGATGGACGGAGATTGGAGCTGGCGAGTCCCACTCATTCTGAAAGCCCTTTTTCCCGCAATCGTCTGTGTCACCATCTACCTGTTGACCCCTGAGTCGCCCCGTTACTACGTCATGCGCGGGAAGAGGGACACTGCCAAACAAATGGTCGCCAAATACCACACGATCAGTGGCAAGATCAATGAGCCCATTGTTGAGATTGTCGTCTCACAGATTGAGGCGTCTCTTGAGAATAACCGGACGAATTTCAATCAGTCCTGGGACTGTCGGATTTTTTTCACCAAAAAGGCACGCTTCCGGCTTCTCGTCCTCTTTCTCTACTCTGTTTTCCAATAATGGAATGGTGGAGGTATCATCACGTACTACGTAAGTCGCCGTCTTTGGCCTTCCGCGCCTCCTAGACCTTTCTTGACTAACACGGTGTATCTTTAGGTGATTCCCTTCCTGGAGACCATCGGTCTCAAGGGCTCAATGCAGTAGCTAGGAATCAGTCTCGGCACTACCGCCGTCTATTTAGTATTGACCGCCATCGGAGCACTCATCGTCGACAAATTCCGGAGACGCAGGCTGATCCTCACGGGTCCCGCCAGCATGATTATATTCCAATTTGCGACGACCATCACCTCCTGGCAATATAAGGTAACGGAGAGTCGCGCAGCCGCTGCGCTCACTATCCTGTGGATTTATCTCTACCAGACCTCCTCGCCACCCTGATTGCGACGATGCACAACCTCTACCCGGTCGAGATCTTGTCCCTGCCCCTGCGTGCTAGAGGAATGGGTCTTTATGGACTAATCCAGGGTGGCGCGGGAGTCATCCAGACATACGGCATTGGCGTGGGAATCCAAAAAAAAAAGGATACAAGATCTGGGTGGTCTACATCGTCTACAACTGCGTCCAGCTCGTCCTGTCGTATTTCGTGTTCCCGGAGACATCTAATCTGTCTCTCGAGGAGATTGACGCTGTCTTCGAGACGCCTGGAGTTAGACCGGTGAAGATGTCACTGGACATCCAGAAGGCGAAGAAGGCAATGCAAGACGCGAACCGCGACGAGGAGAGCAACCACTGACGTGGTTTAATCAAGGAATATCATAGCTGTATGAGCTCGGTTTCCACCTTATGAGTACCACGAATACATAATCGATTGTCTTCCTTACCCTATCGCCGGTATCGTATGATGAACACGGATGGCCGGGTCCCCTGGCCTGCCCTAAGGAACCTCTACAGAATTTCTCATTGTCCATTCCCGCTCAACTTGTATCCCCTTATGTTAGACAGAGAACATGACTCTAACGAGAGCACGGATCTTCTAGCTGTCGAAACCCAGCTTGAACAGCCCCCACACCGCCTCATCTGTATACCTAGCATGCGAAGCAAACAATCACTACCGGCACCGACATTGACACCGCAAATCTATCTCAGGAGGAATACGCAGGTACTTACATATTGCAATCCCGACGCGGCAGGGGTGGCCAGACACAACATATGCAGAGATGCAGTCCCGGGTATGGAGCTTGAGGCTTCGATTGCACAGCATATGCAAGGAGCCCGTTGGGCTCGACTGGGCTGGGAATGAATGTGGCTTTGCGATGAACCTAGATCGTGCTTTTTTTGCTGCAGCTATGGAGATATTAGCTGCGGTGAGTGGTGTTGACATCATGACTGCTGTGTGTCTATGCCGATTTGGGCAAGTTGTGGAATTGGAGCTGAATAAAAGGGTGTGGCGATTATCCCATCGTATTCAGGCGAAGTATCTCTGGATGTTGGTGAAGGACCATTGGCTCTTACCTCTTCATCTGCGTCGATGAGTGAGTAGATCATTTTCTGGGTACTACTCGTTCATACGACGTCCTGACTCGGATGTGACACAACAACGCATCCCACGGGTACTTGCAGACGATCCGGGATGAGGCACCAAGCACCCACTGACGGGAAATTAATGGAGGAAGGACGAGCGAATCAGGCGGTCGAGTGGACCGTTTTTTTGGCTGCAATGGGCAAAAAAAGGTTCTGGATTTTGCGCTGCGCGTTTGCCCGGCGATGAGGATCATGGAAGCCATGGTGACGGTCGATCGGTGACCCATATCCTAGAAGCCATGAGCCAGGCCCGTTAGCCGGTTGATGTGGTGCTTTTGTGGTCCCCTTCCCAATTGCGGCGCGTTGCTGGGAGAGTGGGCGTTGGTTTCCATCATTGTTCTTCGAAACGGTCCCTGGCCTGTGTAACAAGGCGAGATCGCATGGCGGACAGCCATGTTGGCGTTGTCCTGGTGTCCAGTCAAGGGGTGTTTGCGACCCACTGGATCTGCATGGGAGAATCGTTGAAGTACGAAAGGAAACGATTGTTAAGAGTCGCCGTCGCCCGTTGCAGATGTGGTCTGTCCGCCAGTGGTCCGAGTTTCTTCACCGACTCCAACAATTTCACTTCTCCGGCGGACAGAGAAGAGAGGAGAGCGCTCCGAGCCCGAGCAAAACCATCTCCAGACCGCCCCTGGTTGCGCCGGTGTTATCCTTCATGTGTCACAGTCCGATCCAATGAGGAACAAACGCTTTCCTGTTTTTAGTGATGACATTTGTTTTCCACTATAATCACAAGACAACGGGACAAATGCAGCAGGGTGGGCAGAGAAGCCGCTCCAGTGGACGATATGGATTTATTGCACCTCTTCTCCGTTGTTCTGTTGCGTCGGCGCATTGACAAACGTGGCGTTCGGTGGCATGTTTGGTATCACCTTGAAAGACGTCCGCGAGGGCCTGCGAACTATAAAAGTCGGCCAGGGGGATTGACATGGAGAAGGATTTCCTATATGCTCCACAAAAGGTCGATTCTCTCAAATCAAACGCTGAGTCTAAAAAGCATTGGACGCCTTGCATCTTCTCCCTCAACATATACCCGGGGTCAGCTGGAGCTCCTTGTGGTTCATTCACTTGTATTCAAGCCAAAGAGTCTCGACTACCCAACCAAGATCGAAACAGGTCTTGAGCCACCTCCGCAGCATCACCAAAGTTCTAGCACAAGATAGTGCGAGATATTTCGCCGCGATCAACCAGCATGCCGTCCAAAGGAAGCCATTCAGCTTCTCTGCCTGAGGGACGCGGTCTCAAATACGACGAATCCGACATGGCCCTGTTCCATGCCAAATTATCCTACCACTCCACCATCGAGGAACGCATGGCTTCGAAAGACGCCCACCTTGCTTCCATCTCAGAAAACCAAGCCCGGATCCTCAAGCGCTGGGAGATGCTCAAGCAAGTGGAGAAGGAGATGGCAGACAAGGGAAAGAGCCTGTCACCAGCGGAAAAGAAGCAGCTGGCGCAGTACGAATGGCGGTATAAACGACTGGAGGAAGTGGCGACCCAGACGACCGGCGGCTGAGATACGGGTCCAGAACAGAAGTGGTTGTGGAATATGAGCAGATTTGGAGGCTCCCTGCTGGAGTCAAAATTAGCATGCATTCAGCATATGACGGGGAGCTTGCGGGCTTTCGTCACCGGCGTTCTCGTACTAGAAGTGGAGCACTGCGCACAGCATATTTCTCTCTTTTTTTTTTTTCCAGTTCAGCTCTGGAAATAATAGCGGGGCTCTTAATAGCGATGTTTCAATATCCCATCTAATCTTTCTTTCTTTCTTTCTTTCTTTTTTGTGTTTTGTTGCATAACAACCGGCATTATGCTGTACCAAAACGTACTTAGTGAGCAATGGCTCTGTTCGTGTAGATGGAGAATCAAGCGCTCCGACGTCCGTGCAATGCATACATGTCACACATGCGCCATAGTCGTAGATGAAACCACATTACTATGGAGACAAGATAGCTTTTCAATTGCGATTGAGTGGTGAGAAAAGAGGACTTTGAAGGGATGGAGCGGAGGGTATAGAAGATAACTTCAAGATATTCTCGGAGCGGAGGAGATGGTTGGAGCTCACTTGATGGGTATCTGAGTGGGACTGCGACTGCGAGTACGCCTACCTAGGTATCTCTATCTCTCCCCTTATGATACCTAGGTACCTTATGTTCAGTGGATATACAGTCTTCAAGAACGCAGATGTATTTATATATATTCGTGCTTTCAGTATGGTCTTTCGCTCAACGTAAGCCTAGTAATCCCTTTCCCTACGGTCTATGCTAGTCAAAAAATTAAAAACCTTGAGAATAAATTTCCTAGAGCAGAAGATGGAAGAAGAAAGAGATAACTTTGGAGTGTTTTATGGTCCCCTGTATTCTAGTTCCGAGTGTGATAGATACACCCAAAACGCCGAGATGGTAGGGGGAAAGGGGAATATTGAGCGCCACCGATGAGAAAGAAACAGAGTACATGGCGATTGTAAAGAAATCGCTAAATCAGTACGAATGGAGGGGAAGATAAGAAATGGAAAGTGGGAATGAGATGTGATGCAGAGAGTGAGGTGGTTTCGTAGACAGGAACGATATCAAAATTCCTGACGAAGCACGTCACGTTCTGGCATCAAGGAATAGATATTAACAAGAGTGGGAAGGATAGCCCATAGATGGAGACAGTCGCAGCCCACATTGCTAAACTCATGAGTCGTAGCCTTCGTGATCGTAAGAAATAACAGGCAAATAACAGAAACTGGGGAAAAGAAATGGAATACGAGTAAACGGATAGAAGAAACTGAACCAACCAGAACCTCAAGACGCCAGAATGTAAAAAAAAAAAGAAAAGAAAAGAAAAGAAAAAAGGTTTGCCGCAAAGCAAGCGATTACTGAAGAGCCGAGGTCAAGAGAATCAATCAGTCTAGCCAGTTCCAGACTTGATCAGCCGGGGTCGCTTCTCTTCCTCCGGTGTGAGAGCAATCACCTGCTCCGAGGTAGAAGACGAAGAGCTGGTTGGGGTGCCAGCCTCGGTGCTAATGCTTCCTCGAGCACGCATCGCGAGTCGCATTTTGGTATAGGTCGGCGCGGGCGCAAGGTAGCGACCAAGCATTTCGCTGAGAACAGTGGACCGGACAGGTTTGGGCAGGTAATTGTTCATGCCGGCCTCAAGGCACTTCTCGCGATCTCCTTCGATGGCGCTGGCGGTCATGGCGATCACGAGGACCTCATTGACGTTGGGGTCCGGGTCCTTGCGGATCTCACGGGTCGCGTTGTATCCATCGAGGGTGGGCATCTGCACGTCCATCAAGACGACATGGAAGGGGATACCCTCGCGAGAACGAGCCCGCAGAGCTTCGACCGCCTGGAGACCATCGCTGTATGCTTCGCATTGCAGTTTCAGACCGGTGACGAATTTGACGGCAATCTTTTGGTTGATAGGGTTGTCTTCGGCGATACAGACGCGGATCTGGTCGCGAGGGATCATAGTCAGATCGCGCGTCATCGGCCGAGGCGCCGCATTGTTGTTCGCGCTGATATCTGACCACGGCGTAGCCGTTAATGGGTCTTTTGCCTTGCTGAACGACAGACGGAAGGTCACCGTGGTTCCCACCCCAGGAGTCGAGTCGAGCCAGATAGCCCCGCCCAAGACGTCCTCGATGATAGCCTTGCAGATGCTGAGACCAAGGCCGCTGCCCCCGTATGATCGCGCCGTAGAACTGTCGGCCTGCGAGAACGGCTTGAACAGACGCGACTTTTGCTCCTCGGGAATGCCAATACCAGTGTCGGACACTGCACACTCCAGGCGCAGGCGGCCTTTGCCCTCCCGCGAAACCTTGGCCCGCACAGTGATGGAGCCCTTGGGGGTGAACTTGTAGCTGTTGCTCAGCAGGTTCATGAAGATTTGGTGCAAACGAACAGGATCCCCGAGGACCACGAGGTCGGGTGGCACCTTGTCCAGATCTTCGATGGTCTCAAGGCCGCGGTCTCGGTGCGTGTAGCGCAAAGCGCGCACAACCTCGGAGATCGTCTCGCGGATATTAAGCGGGACGGTGGAGATCTTCATCTTGCCAGCCTCCAATTTGGAGAAGTCCAGAATATCGTTGATCAAGGTCAACAATGTGTCAGCACAGACGCGGATCGACTCGACGTATTCATCCTGCTCCTTGTTCAAATTCGTGCCCTTGAGCAGTTCAGAGAGACCAATCACTCCATTCATCGGTGTACGGAGGTCGTGGGAGATATTGGCCAAGAAGATGGACTTGGCCTTGGCAGCATCTTCCTTGAGCTTGACGTTGTGTTTTGCCTCAGCCTCGGCCACCTTCGCCTTTTGCTCTGCCTCGCGGGCCTGTGCGAGGGCACGCTTCTGAGCTTCGATCATGGCCGCGTTTGTGGCGCTGACCCTGCGGACTTCGCGGAACAGCAGCGCGTTGGCCAAAGAGATACCGATCTGGTTGCATAGGAGGTGAAGCACAACGACGTTACGCTGGGTGAAGGAATTCGGCTTGCCTTCGATATGGATCACTCCCAGAAGGTGGTCTGCCTGCATGATTGGCAGCGCAATCACGGATCTGCCGAGCGGGTATTTGTTCTGGTATGCCTCGTTGACGTTGGAGAAACGGTCGTCCTCTAGAAAATTGTGTACGAGGACTTCCTCTTTGGTACGTATAACGTAGTGAGAAATCTGCTGCGCCATCTTATCCTCGAACTCTGACAACGGAAGACCGTCGACGAAAGACCGCTGTCCCTTCTCCAGGTCTCCAGCAGCAGCGACGGCAAAGCCACTATCGTCGAAATCAGTCGCGATCACCGCGAAATCAGACCCGTTGCAGGATTCCAACACGATCTCAATCATCTTGGTGAGAAGCTTATCGATTTGTAGCTCGGAGGACATGACCTGGCTCGATTCTAGAATGCTTGACAGGTCGATTATATCTAGCCCGCTGTTAGCAAGGAAGAAACGTCCGTATCCCTGTAGTTTAGCAAGAAGCACTTACCGAGTCCAACGCCAGATATGTCAAGAGAACGCTCGCCCGAGGTGACTCCATTCTGCTCAATCCAAAGTTGTTTCCTATCATCCCCCTCCATGACTTGAGGTATAGCCATATCTTCCTGTGCCGTGTTGCGATCAATCCCAAGAAGCGAATCCACAGTCTGGACACCAGCATCAGCACACCGAGATGATGTCGCCGTTTTCAAAAGCCACTCGTGCTTTTCAGTGAGATGTGCTGCTTTGCCGGTAGCGCTGATGGCGGACCAAGCACCTATGGCGTCCTGCATGACAGAGCGCGCTGCTCTTTTGGCACCACGTCGGATCAAAAATTCACCTTTGGCGAGTGGTCAGCGACAGGAAAGTGAATGGTGACAGTAAACAAAAAGGCCAGGATCGAAGTAGCACACAGCACAGCTAGTCACGTGCACTCACCATGTAGTTCCAGGGCCAGGGCTTCTTCCATTGGCCAGCCGTGGATTTGACAGTGGTCGATCGCAGCCTTACATCGTAAGATTAGTTTCAGGAATTTCCCCTTTGAATGTCCCAATGCAATGGGGATTCTTACCTCGAACGCTTGGATGGCTGACGTGTGGTCATTTCGAACCTCTGCGATCAGAGCCTCCAAGATCAATGACCACATGCCATAATTTGCATCGCAGGCCCTTCTAGCGAAGTCAACCTCCGCTTTATACTTCAGCACGGTCTTCAGATCGTCTCCGTCGAGATATCCACCGGCGGGGTAGTCGTTGTGGAGGGTCAGCAGGGACAAAGCCAAGTAGAAATAGACGACATATGCCACACGAGCCGACCACAGCCTGGGCATCGTGTCCATCATCGACATGCCCGTCTCTATCGCTTTGGCATGGTGCCCATAGAGGAAGAGAGGAATCATGGCTAGGCCCCAATAGATGTCGCGAGGACGGTCGGCATTACTAGCATTGTTGTTCAGAAAAGCGATGTATTCGTCTGTGCTGTGGTGCTCGTCGTCCATGGTGGTATTGGGATCGCGGTAGAACGTCTTCCCTTGGAGAGCACGCGCGACTTGTCTGTGATGGGGTTGAGTCAGCCTTGTCATCGCCCTATTAATGCAGACTATGCTGCAGAAAAGAAGGACCTACCGAACAGCCAGAAGACTGGCTCCTCCCCGGGTATCCTTGGACCAATCCGGGATATCGTCCGCGCTCTCCGAGCAGAAATGCTCAACGTGGCCCATGTCGTGTCCCAGCCAAAGTCTGGTCATGGCCATTGATGACAGGCTGATCAAAGTGATATAGGGATCTCCCATTGAGAAGGATGCCTCGACAGAGGTCTCGAGCGCAGGCAGCGTGGATGGCATGGGTACGCGCAAATGGCTGATGTAGAGGTTGTGCACAATCGAGCCCCGACGTTGGGTCCACGGCTCTGGACAACATTCCAGAAGCGTCAAGGCACATTCGTTGAGTTTAGCGGCGAACTCAAGGTCTCTGAAACGGCTAAAGGAGATCATAGAGAGATGGGAGCTTCCTATCGAGATCTGCACGAAGCCGCCTTTGAAAAGATGGAGGTTCATCATCTCGATGGCCATACGGTAGAATGTCAACGCGTCGTCCCAGTAGGTCACAGCCATTGCCTCGGCCATGACGGTTCCGATCGTGATCATATTGATATCCTTGCTCATGGGTCTACGGACGATGACTTCCAGATCGGCGTTCTCGAGATATGCCTTTAGAGTGCCATACGCAGCATCGCATGCTTCGTATGTGGTGGGCTCTCGAAGATGGACGCCCAGTTCCTCCAAGCACGTGAGAAGAGAGTTCATCGAGCGGTAATGGTTGCCCATCTGGGCGTATATCTTGGCCTTGACAATCCACGCCCGCGCTTTGCATACAGCACTCTTGCCATGGGCAAAGACCTCATCCAAATGTTTCAGAGCCTCCGTATGGTGCCCCTGAGACCATAGCATTTCCGCCGTGGCGATGTGCAAACGAAGCGTCTCATCATAGTAAACATCGGTGTTGTTGTCGTCCCATGGGTCATCCTGAAGGAGGGCAATACAGTGGCGGAAGTACCACAGAGCAGTGGGGCGAGCGCCGGACTGAGCAGCCGTTTGCGCGGCGTCCCATAACATCTTCCTATAGTCAAGTCTCTGAACTACACGGGATCTGACAATTCGAGAAGCCAGGCCGATATGGCGGGCGATTGCATATCGGCTGCGACTATCGTGGTAGTATTTCATCATCGCCTGCGATATGATAAAATGCATTTTGTCGACGTTACGGCCCTCGGTCAACGAAGTTGACGCTTGCGCGAGTCGGTCATTCGCAAATCTAAGAAACGTCAGTCAAGGATGAATCAACAGCCAGAGGACTTGGACAAACCTGAACTCATCGTCTGTTTTCCCTGGCACAATCAGGTTCGCCTGAACAAGGTATTGAAGCCCAACCACAATATCGGCCTCGGACTGTCGGATCAAGCTGGCATTCTGTGGGCATGTCAAGTCCATAGCTTCATCCTCCTCGCTAGCATACAGGAACTCGCTCGTGAGGAGTTTTTGAACAAGAGCAAATGAAAACGGACTTCCAAGCAAGGCTCCCCATATCATAATCGATCGAGCCGCGGGTGGGATCTCCTGGAGACGTTTGGCGATGAAGCCCAGCCCGAGCCCCTCGCCGTATCGTGGAGCGACGAACTCGGTGAAGATTCGATCGAGGTCGAATTCCCATCGGGAATTCTTCCAAGAATACCAGATGCAGTTCTTGCTATAGCAAGTTTCGAGCATCAATCGGACATAAAACGGATTGCCTAGACTCTTCTCCTGGATCACAGCAGCAAGAGGGGTAAGTCCGGGGTTGGGATCCTGGTGCATCGTGGCCGCTACATATTGCATGATCTCATCCTCGCCGAGAGCGTTGAGTTGAACTCGGGTCACGTTCGGATTCTCTGTCTCGAAGAGCGACTTGATAGCATCCGACTCCAGTTCAGCTTTGCGACTTGTGACCATGAGCACGCAGGGTATCTTAGCTCTGACAATATTCAAGATCAATTCGAGAGTCTCGTCGTCAGCGTAGTGCAGATCATCGACGCATACACAAATCAATCTGAAATGGGACAGGGTCTTGAGGATCTCCAGAAAGGTCTCCATCAATCGCATGTTCTTCGACGCGGCATTGGACAGAAAGAATTCGACGGAACTTTGTCCACGGTCAAGTCGAGGCATCGCCATGCGCCTTGAGGGTTCCGCCTTGCTAGAGACATCCCTGAAGATGTGCTGAGCAACTGACATCTTAGGCGAGATCTCTTTATCGCTCCCTCCAGCGGACATCAGCTGCTCGGGGAGTTCCAAGACCCTGTGGAGGGTCGGCCACATCGGTCGCAAAGCCATGCGAACGCTATTGTGGTAGTCTGTTGTGACATCACGTTCAGAAAAAATCTGGCGCAGAAGTTGTGCGAGGATTTTAGCAAAAGGCTCAAAGGGTATTCTTCTGGCACGGTCGAGACGAGCGATGGCAATGTAGCCCAATTTACGAACTGCAGGCTGGACACGGTTCAAAAGATCTGTTTTCCCTATACCGGCGGCACCACTGATGGTGATTAGTTCGCATATGCCGTTCCTACGAAGTTTATGAGCGGCCTTTTGCCTGCTGACTGAGGGGAGGGATTCTGGGTAATTCTGCGCGTTCGCACCCGAGGAAGGGTGGCTATCTCGGTCCGCATGCTCCCAAGAGGAGCGGGACTCAACGGGGCTCTTCGTCTTGCTGGAAAGAAACCCGGCCTTAGGGGTCGAAAGCGACGACTCGGTACTGTGCAAAGATTCGTGCGTCGAGACGCGCCCAAGATTGTACGCACCCCCGTTCGAATTACTCCGGGGGGCCAAGTGAAATGAACCAGAATCACTTGAGCCCGAAGCAATCTCAAAGCTATCCACGCGGCCGTCGGACATGGAAGAACTGGATCCCACCCCGCTGGAATTTTTAACCGCAGCGCGCGCGTGCGCGGATTGCTGTCTTCGATAGACTTTGTCGATCACGCCAATTATTCTATTATACTCCTCCCGTCTGCCAAACATGCGGGTCGGGAGTGTGAAAAAGGAGGACACATCGCGCTGAGCTATCTGGAAATCATGGAGCGCCTCGCTGTCGCCGTCGCCGAGGAGCTGGGAGATCTGAGCCAGATCCCGCTTGACGGAAGAAATGGTATGGTAGCGATCATTGACGGACTTGTGGGTCATTTTCTGGATCACCGACGACACGGCATCAGGGATGTCCATTCTCTTCACGGACACAGGGGGCAGTTTTTTCCCCAGGACGTTCTGCACGACTTCGACGGGATCGGTTCCCGTGAACGCTGGCTTCCCGATGAGCATGGTCCAGAACAACACACCTAGCGCATAGATATCGGTTCGGCTGTCCGGCTCAGTCGGCATTCTCCCCGTCTGCTCTGGTGCGACGAACTGCAGCTTGTTCTTGACACCGAGCTCCCGCGACAACGAGGACCAGCCATCGCTTAGGATATTTTCAAAGGATCTCGCGCCGTTGCCCGTGCTGAGTAATTTAACTGTGCCGGTCTCCCTATTGAAATGGAAAGCATCCCCCCGAATTTCACCATGGACGGTTTTGAGGCCATAGTGCAACAATTCCAAACAATCGCATGCGCCAATCGCAAAATCGAGAAATACCGGAAGAGAAACCTGCTCGTCCGGGGTGGGGAGGTTGCCATCGCTCCTGGCGCCCGCCGCAAACCACGCAGGTCCAAAGGCAACCAGCTCACGCAGCATATTCGGGCCGGGAGATTCGAAGAGAGCCACCAGCAGCGGGCCGGCGTCTCCGGGGTCCGGCGGCAATCGTATCAAGTCAATCGGTCGAATGGTATGGTTGCAGTCCGGATCTGATGTCTGCACAATCGATCGGAGCATGTGGAACTCGCGCTCGAGTCTGACGACGTGGGACGACACCCGGGCCACCACCGGGGCCCATAACGGTTCCTGATCCGTGCGGGATAGCGAGAGCTCGCTGCTTGATTCGCTCAGACTACTCCTCCAATGATGGCGAAAGAACGGGCGGGATTCGGTGCGAGGGGAGATGCGACTTAGGCTCGATGGCCCGGAGGAGGTTGCGGCGGGGGTTGAGACATCCGTTTCGGCACAGTGACGGAGGCCAAAGACATGCCAATGGCTGTAAGTGGAGTGAAACGGTTCGACGGTTTGATCCCAGATGTAGCCGGGGAGCTGTGCTAGTCTCTCAAAAAGCCTGGCAGGTGGAAGCGGTAGGTCTTCCCCGAGAATGTAATTATTATCCTCCTCCATCTCGACCAGCTATCCGAGAAATCGTTTTGAACGGAATTGCTTTCTTCAAGCAAGAGCCATAGGTAGATCCCACCTTCTCTCCAGAGGGCGAGTCGTGGTACTGCTCAGATAGGAGGTTGTGTTCGGAGCGGAAGAAGTGCTCTCATATGGACGGAAACGGTTCGATCACCAGGCACTTTTCACTTGCGTGAGGCTAAGAATGGTGGGCTCCAGGAGGGTTCAACAACTTGTTTGGTGCGGCTCGCTTCGACGGTCAAACGACGAGATGGTGTAAAAATCAAAGAGATCAGAGATGGCCGTCACGATCCGGCTGTAAACAATTTTCTGGGTCGAAATGAGGATTCCAGATGGAGTCATTGATCTATCATTCAAGCATCAGGTGAAACTTTGGTTTGGGGTCTGATGGCCTGAGGCTATCATTTCCTCATTGGCAAAGTGTTAGTCAGCTGTGGGTGGGGTATCACGGGACTTTAGAAGCCTGGGCACTGGGCGGGCATGACTTCTCCCTCCACGAGCATCAAGCAGAGCGAGCAATAATGCATGGTCGTTTGCAAAGATCCAGAATATTAATGATGTGAGGCTACCAAACTGCCTGTCATTCTGTCTGGTCATCTTAACAGTTCATCATTGGCGTAGCTCTAACTTTCGTGTTCGTCTTGGGCATAATGACAAGATAGCTTCCTTCAAGCCATATCGAAAACCAGAAATCGAACCGCTAGGATGGACTTGCTCATGACAACAATACACTCCTTGTCCAAGACTTCAGAGGAGTCTAGATAGAGTCTCGACAAGTCAATATGACATTTTGTGGGGATTTCAGCAAAAGATGTGGGTTCGGATGTCAGCCCTCTGATCGAGGGATATATCTTGGGAAATGACACATTCGGAACTGGCAATACTACCACGTTATAGATGGATCGCAGTTGCGTACGTCGGCAATGAAATACGGACTCAATTCTCACGACAGATTTCTCTTGAAGAATCCAGATACGAGCGGCTTGCACAGGATCCTCGAGTCAGACCCAGGTGGCTTGCCAAGTGGAATAACTTTATCGTCCCGTGAGGAGCTTTGGATATTGTAACTTCGTATTTAACTCGCTCCTGAATACACAAAGGATGGATGTGAATCAAGGATTCTTTTGAAACAAGTAGAACCCGATAGCTAGTCAGAGACTTGGACAATTTCATTCCTCGGGGTATCTTCCCAGTATCCAGGCAGCAGGTAGTGCACAGTGCACAGTGCATTCCCAGTTGACCAATAATCTAGCCATTAATCTGATAGCGGAAGCGTTCTAGAAAATGTACGGGAGATGGATTGAGCAGCATGGCGAGGTGAGACGAACAAGGAACACGCCTTTAAATGATTGATAGCTTTTTGAGACATCATTGAAGATCAGGTTGTGCATCCTCTGGTCATTGGCCAATGCAACCATGTCCTTCCCCATACTTGGGTCATTCGTTCTCTTGAGAGAGAGGCTATTCCCTGAATTGTTGCAGGTTCTTGGCTCTGGTCCTGTAGAACTATGGTGGTGCAAGGTCGGTACTTTGTCTATGGAGTGGAATCAAGACGATACTAGCTAGGTAAGTAGAGAGCAGTAACTTTTGTCTTTTCTTCGCCTGCCAGGTTGGATTGATCTCACCGGAGATTTCTTTTCTCTGAGCAGCTGTCCAGCACGAAGTTGCTCAAGATCGACAGGTGGTGGAAATAACACGAGAACTAGCACCCCTGGACTTCCGAGTATTTGGATTATCTGGTTCGAATAATGCAGAATGACGACCATAAGATGACTAAGACCAAGTGCTGGATACATAAGGATGAGGTCAAAGTAGTAGTTCTTTGTAGATGTTGTCCCCCAGCCACAGAGTAGTAACTATCTAACAGTAGTAGTTCGTTCGCCACGTCGCCACCTGACCACGCGACAAGACGACAGCCTGACAGGAGAATGCTATGAAAATATGGATACACCCATGGGTTTTGTCATCGTCGGTGAGGCAGGCTGGTGGAGAACCTCTCGCTCTCAGATAGATAGATACTTCTTGGAAGAAAGAGATTCAGCCCACGGATTTTTAGCCTCCCCAAATTCTAAGCTTCCATAATCCAACCTCATATAAAACAAATGAAACAAATAATACATCATTCTTACTCCGTACTGAGAAGTGAGAATCCATACCTATGATGATTGAATGAAAATCCGGAGCCGTAGTGCCCAGCCACGGCCGCATTAACGATGCCATAAACAGAGATCCATGCCAAATCTGGTGGATTGCCGGCGTGCCGCTAACTCTCTCTCATTCCCGTCTAAACCCCTTTGATCCGCTTCTGGTTTCTCTTGAATCGCTAACCTGCACGAGGGTGCCTGATGATCCTGGTTCAGTCGAGTCTGACCAAGGCAACACTAACTAGCGCAGGAAGCGAGAAGATATCAATTTCTGGTCCATCAACATGAATACTGGGCCATGCATCGACCCGTTTCATTTGTTTGGTGACGGACTCTTTTTTTTTTTTTTTTTTTTTCTGTTATTCTTCTCTCAAGTAAGCCCCTGATTTTTTGGGAAATATAAAGTGTGTAAGTTTGTAGTTATAGCCAGGATGACCAGGATTTCGCACGGGGACATATCCACGGGTTCTCTCTAGTGGGAACACTAGGTACCTACTAGATAGTACTGTACAGCCTTTTCAGTTTCCACAGTTAAGGTACCTTAGGAATAGGCCGAATCTATGACGCACTACTGCCGTGTGCCGGCCACCGCCGATAGATGCTTTGTTTCTGGCATCATTCTGCTGCAAAATTTATGGCGGCGAGTGTTGAATTCAACCATACTTGATGTATTTAGACAACACGAAATTCTCTTGTACCCTGAGTTTACGCAACAGAGGGTTGTGTGGCATTCGTTGTTATTCACCGTGATCCAAGATGGCCTCCTGTATGAACCTTGTCCGTCCTGACTCCAATGATCCAATCTTACAACAGCAGTACCTATTCCATACAGAGGATGAGCGCACCTTATTTTTCTGACACTACCTAGGTAGAGCTATGAAGGAGATAGACTGTAGATAACAGGAAAGCACTTAGTTGTGGCAAGTCTACTGGATTTATCCACCAGAGTAGCCTGCACGATTACTCCCTCTCTACCTTAGTTTCCTATCCACTTGAACATTTCAAACACCGGGCAGGAGTGCCATCAAGTCAGTAGATGGTAGTGACGGATATCAGTGACCAAATACAGCAGCAGTTAGTCTACTCAGTAACTACTAGATATTCCATTGTAGCAACATTATTCATAACCGTGGTGAACGGAGTATTCTACTTCCTTTCCGGTGCTGGTCTCTTTTCCCTCTCTCTCTCCCTCTCTCTCTCTCTCTCTCTCTCTCCCTCTCTTCCTCTCCCTCTCTCTTTTCCCCTCCTCTAATCCTACTTTTTAGTATTATCCTCCTTTATTCACCTGACTGTGGCTTCTGCTGCTTTCCCGTCTTTGTTGATCTAATACTTTTCTTGTTCTCTCTTCCTCTTTTTTTTTCTCCCAAGCCTTTCTGGGTCTCCAAAAGCCCCCAAACTTCCCAGGTCCCACGGTTTGGTCAGCCGGGCTCACCTACGTCATAGCTTGGGACAGCCCCCGGAGACGGACCAATTCCTTATTCCCACAGTCCACTATAATCCCCTCCAGCACTACGGAGTGAGTATTGTCTACTGCTCAGTGCTCACTAGGCACTACCTACTAGGCACAGTACTACTGTCTCTGCCTGTCAGTCGATCGATTGGTATCCAAAAAGCCTTCAACTGCTCTTCGCTCTTTGTCACACTCAGAAGCTTTTCCCAGACCATCATATAATCTCCTACTGGCCTGATAAGTCCCTAGAAGTAGACAGACAGTCATAGTTTGTAGTAGGAGTATCTCTTACTACTGCTACTACTAACTACTGTACTGCGACCTGCTACCTACTCTCCAAGTAGTAGTAGTAAACTAGTAATTGTAACTAACTACTACTACTACTTACTACTCCACTGCCTGTTGTACGTCGACCCTTCCCTTTCTTCTCACCACAACCACCACCACCACCATTATTGCTGCAGCCTCTCTCTCTCTGCCATCTCTACTTCCACCACCACCAATTTTTTTTTTCCCCTTCTTCCTCCTCCAATTCCCACCACCACACTGGACTCACGATACAGACACTCTGGTTCTTCCCTCGGATTCCTTCTCTCAAGCCGAATAAAATCATAAAAAAAAAATATACCACCCCCCCTTTACTTTTCTTCCCGTCCTTCTTTATTTCGTCTATTAGTCCTTTTCAACGTTCCTCTTTGGTTGTTTCGTCCTATTTTTCGCCTCCCAAATTCTCGTGACGTCGGTTTACTCATCTACAGGTCTATCTAATTTGGCAGGAATTTATCCAATCGCAACATTACTGTCGCCTCTATCTTAATCGTATCCTTTGGAATCTCATCGCTGGCTCGATTTTTCGATTGACTTTCAACTCACTCGCCTTCCTCCGTTTTCCACCTTCCTATCGTTGCCGCGCTCAAGAGCATCAAGACCTGCAAAGTGTTATTTTTCTTTTGAACCTCCCGCCTAGTGCCATTTACCTTTATTGCGGACCGGTCTGGCCGAGAGATGAGTGCCTCATTTTCCTCCTGTGGAGTCGGATTCGCCCAGGAGAATTGAGTATCTGTTCGGCGGTGGCGGAAGTTCAAGGATGGGGGAAGTACAAGGCATGAGCACATCTCCACTACCATCACCGGCCGAGGTTCCTTCGCCTATCCCCCCAACAGCAGCAAACCCATACAACCGTGCTTCGTCTCGGCCAGCTTCGAATCTTGCTCGGGCCAGTGACGAACGATATCCCCTCGAGAAGAAGATCGCGACAAGCGATCATGCACGAAAAACACATTCGCACATATCCCAGGTGTCGCATGGGAGCAGCGCAAATGCGCGTCAGATGCCGTCGTCCACCCTAGGCGCTAATGTCCATCCAGACGAAGGCTGCTTGGAGGAAGGACGGAGCTCGCAAACTCTGAAAGAACTCCGCAGACAGATGGAAGAATTACTGGTTTATCAGCAGATGCAGCAAGCCCAGGATCACAACCCGTCGAACCACCGAGAAACAAATACCGGTTCGTCGGTATTGCACGACTCAGCAAGGAAACGGCGCATCTCGAACCTCTCCCCTCCGAAGTTTGCCCTTTCCGCTACCGGAACCTTGCACTCAGATTCGACTGGTTCTGCTGGCACAGTCAAGGCCCTGGACCTGGAGGATGATATCTCGAAAGCCATTGACCAGACTCCATCGTATCCGTTTCCTAAGATGAATTTGCAGCAGATCGCAAAGCCAATCCAGGACGCGACATCGCACTCGGGCCAGTTCAAACTGACCCTCCCGTCTGAGAAGTTGAAGATCCATATGGCACCAACACAATCAAAGGACGACCGGCAGCCTGCTATCAACAAATATGTCTCGGGAGGTGCATTTCTACCTTTAGATCACAAGCTTGTTCCGGACGATGCTTCCTATCCCACCCCTAACCTTTATGACCTGACTTTGCAACTGAATGCGGACTCGGGGCTTGAAGCATGGTGGGCGAATGTCGTAGAAATCTTGAAGACTCACTATGGTGCGGAGAGAGTGTCACTTGCTGTGCCGGGCGACACAACGGACCTCGAAAACGTTCCATGGGGCCAAAAAGCGGTATGGAGCCCCGACGCAAACCCTGTCGCTGGGCACAATGAGACGATCACACCGGTTTATCCAACTCACAAGGACGCTGGAGTTGCTGGGAAATTGAAGAAAGAGGAAGTCGCGAAAGAGAAGGCCGGAGATGGACCGGTTCCGCCCCTTCTTCCCAAGCGTCCGACCCTACTGTCGCGCCATTCGTTTGCCGGATTTGGAAAAGAAAGGACAGCGACTAGTTGGCATGACATGAGTCGAGCTCAGCATATCCAAAAGATGAGGGAAGGCTCTAACATGCATCGTCATGAAATGCCGTCTGTTTCCGAATTGGGCACACCTGGCGTTGCCTCGATTCCTGAACAAGAGACCCCTACGGCCCGAATCCAGGAAAGTTGTGATCCCTCTAATCCTTCTCAGTGCAATGATCAAAACACTGTTTTCCCTCTACCTCGACCGCTAGAGGTTGAGCCTGATCCCCTCATCAAGAGGACAGGAGTAGTGAAACTCTTCGGGCGTACGAAACCGGTTGTGCTCACGCGGGAGTATTCACAGAATCCAGTCGTGACACCCAGGTCGGCACATGGCGAAGTCGCTCAGACACCAGAGGACACGGTCCAGGTAACACCTACGACGGAGCCGTCCCAAACACCGCAACAAATCCCACAATACAATCACAACGCACGCCCTAGATCTGCATCCAACCTTAGTACTGCCAGTTCATGTTCCCAACGATTTCCGCTAATGCATGTGTACGACGAATATGAACAAGTACCGCCGTCTCCATGGTCACAATCCCCAGCGCCTTCTCCAGCACCCCGCGCGCACGCAGATCAGAATCCTTTCTTCACTATCCACACCGTTGATGAGAGCGCTTTTGCGCAGCACCCACCGCCTCATGACTATTCGAACACGGAACCCCTGGAAGCAATTGGTGTCGATTTGGCAAAGTCGGTGGTTCATATTCCTCTACTCCACGCCGGACGTTCCAAAGAGACGTCACCCTCAACATTGAGATTCCCAGTTGCAGTTATCTCGATCCTATCACCTATCATACCCTATCCCTCGAGCCTGAGACAATCTCTGGCATTTTTTATGCCCCACCTCACCACCTCTTTCAATCTGGCGCAACAGTACAGCCAGCTCGAGCGCCAGCTCAGCTCACGCGTGGACATCCCCCGCTTTGGTCACATACTCGGTCTTGGTGGCACGTTCTCTGACGAGAGCAGCGAAATGGAACTCGTCGCTGGACTTAGCGGACATATCAGTTATCACTTTGCTGACGATGTTTCGCTATCTGCCCGTGCCAGTCTCTCCAGCCCAGGTGAAAGATCCAATTCGACCAAGTTTAGTCCAGCCATATCTGGCTTTGGTACGCCGGGCATTGACCTTGGATATTCCACGGCAGGTGCAGCCCTCAATCCTGGTGAATCGCCAGGACCGAGTGCGAAAAGTGGGAACGAGGCTGTGGATAGCTACTTTAACGTTCAGCGATCCAAAAGCGTCCGAGATGCTCTCACCCATCATCGGAATAAACTCTCAAAGCCGAAGAAAACCGCTGCATCGACGCCCACTTCTCCAGGGAGAGTATGGGAAAAACGTTCGGTCGGCGAAGAATCGTCTGTTCAAGACCCCACTGTCGCAGAATTGTCCCCTTTGCAAGAGTCTAAGGTTGCACCAGTCATATCACCGACTCAGCACACTTCTCGCCACGCTTCAGCAACTGCTTTCTATGCACAGTTGCAGCGAGAGCTTCCACGCCCTTTTTCCGACACAATTGCACAGTTGATGCTAAACTCAGTTCCACTCCACCTCTTCCTCGCGAAGCCTCAGAGCGGTGAGGTAATTTGGACCAACTCTAAGTTTGATGCTTATAGGAGGAGCCAGCCTCAGGAACAAAAGCTGAGAGACCCATGGCAGAACATACATCCGAGCGAGCGGGAACATGTGTCGCAGGAATGGGCCAACGCTCTTCGGACTGGGTCACAGTTCACCGAACGCGTGCGCGTCAAGCGGTTTAACGATGATGCAGCCTACCGTTGGTTCATTTTTCGCGCAAACCCGCTACTTTCCTCCACGGGAGAGGTCCTGTATTGGATCGGGTCGTTCCTTGACATCCATGAGCAACATATCGCAGAGTTGAAAGCAGTGCAAGAGCGGCAGAAATTCGCCATTGACGCCAAATATCGTGCCTTCTCCAATTCGATCCCTCAAGTCGTGTTTGAAGCAACCGAACATCGTGGTCTTATCTTTGTGAATGAGCAATGGCACCTGTATACTGGCCAGAAGCTGGAGGATGCACTCAATTTTGGTTTCGCAAAGCATATCCATCCTGATGATCTAGAAAAGTGCAGCTCTCTCTCTTCCTATCTCTCGGAAGCCCCCAGGAAGCCATCTGCCGAATCCAATGGGGCCGCCGAAGATGCTGGTAAAGAGAAAGTGAGCTCCCCCGGTAGGCATTTCCCGCACGGTGTCACGCCTGCACTGGATGAGCTCGTTAGACTCGGGATCGCATCCGTTCAAAAGGATGAGAACGGCCGTGTTTTCTATTCGACAGAGATTCGTCTGCGCTCTAAGGGAGGCGACTACCGATGGCACCTTGTCCGCCTGGTTCGGGTTGAAACCAGCAGTTTCGGCAGCGGTGAAGCTTCGTGGTACGGCACATGCACTGATATCAACGATCGCAAGAATCTGGAGCGGGAACTCAACCGTGCCATGCAACAATTGAACCACCAGATGGAGTCCAAGACGAAGTTTTTCAGCAACATGTCGCACGAGATTCGAACACCTCTTAACGGCATTCTCGGCACGATCCCGTTCATTCTTGATACGCAGCTTGATACTGACCAAAGACGTATGCTCGACACCATTCAGAACAGTTCTACCAACTTGCGCGAATTGGTAGACAACATTCTCGACGTTTCCAGAGTCGAGGCTGGAAAGATGTCCTTGGTCAATTCCTGGTTCCATGTGCGTTCTGTGATTGAAGATGTGATCGACACTGTTTCTTCCCGGGCTCTCGACAAAGGCCTGGAACTCAACTACTTGATGGATGTGGATGTGCCACCTATGGTCATTGGTGACAGATTCCGCATTCGGCAAGTCCTGATCAATCTTGTCGGTAACGCAGTCAAGTTCACCGCCCAGGGGGAGGTCTACATCAGGTGCTCAATGTATTGCGACGTTTCAGTGCCTCTCAAGGAAACAGAATTGATGCTGAACTTTGACGTGGTGGACACCGGGAAGGGCTTCAGCGCCAGGGATTCCGAACGGCTGATGCAACGATTCAGTCAATTGGGAGAGAATGCCTCTCAGCAGAATGCTGGTAGTGGATTGGGGCTATTCTTGTCGAAGCAACTGGTCGAGATGCATGGGGGGCGGCTGACCCCAAGCAGCAAGGAAGGGCAGGGCGCAAAGTTTTCGTTCTTCGTCAAGGTTGACGCTCCACCTCCACCCTCAGCGGAGGACCCTCGCCTTGTTCGGCAGTCTTCGAGCACATCGGAGGCCTTTGGGGCGCAGCCCAAACCGGATTCCCTCCAGAGACTGTTGTTCTATTCGAGGGATTCGGCTGACCCCAAGGTGCTAGAACCCGCTGACTTATCTCCCGCTCTGGAATCTCCCCTATCTCAGCCTCCGAGTGGCTTTGAGTCATTTGCACGGTTTCCCTTCACCAATTTTCTCGATCGTTCATCTGTGTCTTCTGCTCTCCCAACTCCCGAGGTTCTTGGAATGAGCCCTTCAGCCGGCGCGGACGCCATAAAACTTTCACCTCAGATGGATGCGACTCAAAGCCGTGCACACCCGGCGACTGGACCCAGTAATGATGCCCTCCTGCCTCCGCAGCAACCACCATCAATGTCCGTACAGGTTTCACCTGCGGGGACTCTTGGTGTACAGAACCGAAGTCCATTTTCTATCCTCATCCTGTGTCCATTGGATCACGCACGGAAAGCCATCAAACAGCATATTGAGCAGGTGGTGCCCCACGATATCCCATTCTCGATCTCGTCACTGCCTGACGTTGAGGATTGGCGAGACTCCATAAACGATGGATCCGCATCGCAACCGACTCACTTGGTACTTAATCTACCCAACGTGGATGATATCAAGGAGATGATGCAGTACGTTTCTGGCTGCGATCCGGCCACAGCCCCGGCTCTTGTAATCATTTCCGACCTGTACCAAAAGCGACAGATCAATTCAAAGATCATGGACCTATCGTCGAGCGGAAGGCGTGTCTTTACTGTGCCGAAACCGGTCAAGCCTTCTGCCTTCTCGACCATCTTTGACCCTAGCAACCAACGAGATTTGAGCAAAGACAGAAATCAGGACATGGCTAGGGAGATCAACAATAACTTCAAAACCATGTCGAAGATTGTGAAGGAGGTTATTGGAAATAAAGGCTACCGAATATTGCTGGTCGAAGATGACGAGACAAATCGCATGGTATGTCACCATTTACCGACCCCTTGCTTCTATCTTTTCTAATGTCTTATGACAATTTCAGGTGATGATGAAGTATCTTGACAAGATCAAGGTCATGGCTGAGACTGCGGCCAATGGGCAAGAATGTACCGAGATGGTCTTCTCCAAGGAGCCGGGGTATTACTCTCTGATCATCGTGAGTATCTAGATACAGATCCGTCAAAATCCTTTCGTAACTGACCATCTGTTCTAGTGTGACATTCAAATGCCTGTCAAGAACGGCTACGAAACCTGCCGTGAAATTCGCACCTGGGAATTGAAGAATCATTATCCCCAAATACCGATCATGGCTCTCTCCGCCAATGCAATGACGGATCAGATCGAGAATGCTGCACGCGCTGGCTTTAACGACTATGTGACGAAGCCTATCAAGCACAATGATCTTGGGAAGATGATGATGGGATTGCTCTCGCCCGACCGACCACTACTTCTTCTTCGGGATCGTCTCCAAACCGACTCGGAGGGCCATCTGTCCGCTGCGTCAGTCGTACCATGAGTGCAAAGCCTGGGGCTTGACACATACTCTTAATTTCACAACCCTCTTCTATCCGATCTTTCGTCCCAGCAACACCTCAGCAACCGTGCAGCGTTACGTTTACTGTTTTTGTTTTTCTCATTTTGGCTTGGGTTGGGGTTATGCAACGGCAAAGAGAAACTATCCGTCGGAACGGCGCCTTCAGGGAGGGTTTACATTGATAGCATTTACTGTTACTTTTTGTTCTTCTTCTTTCTACTTTCTACCTCGATTGCCTTGTTTGAATCCCCTCCCACGATGACGGATTTTCTACTCTTTTCACATTTTGCATACGGCATGCGAGGTTAATCGATACCTGCTCCAGCATCGGGAAGGGGGGGTTGCCGAGGTATTCCGGCTGATTGTTCTTTGGGACCTTTGACCTTGTGTGCATGGCGTCAGTTCTCGGATCTGGTTACTGGGGGACAAATTTTACCTGTGGTTCTTTATTTTCGCCCAGACTCCCCCTCTGCGCGGTCTGCTTTTAGATACCACTTTTACGAGCATGGATTTTGCGCTTGGGAATTGTATTTGCTGGTGATTGAGAATTGCGCCTTGCTGTTCGCAGTCTTGTGCTATTACTTGCTAAATAGATAATCGATGTACAGTGATATACCCTGCATAGCTGGCTAGTTTCTACCTTTATATATATCTGTCTATAACTGGTTTCGTCCGTTTGGCAATCTCCACTGTAGATATGTAGACAAACCTCTTCATGAAGTGCAGAGAGTCAACAGGCCAGGTAATATGTCCTACGTGCCTGCTCTACCGAGAACATTGCTTTCCACTATACCTACTAGTCTACTATTCTACTAGGAGTCTGATACTACCGCACGTCGTGCAGAACACACTCTCCCCACCAAGCCAGCAAGTTCAACCGGCTCACTCCGTGAGACAGACACAGATGACATCAACATCCTCAGCAGATATGCTGTATCGGTCCAGTTGCAAACATCCCGTTGCAGATTCCTGCAAGTATGTTATGGGTTGATAGAGCGCTGGGTGGAACACAGCATCAACGCATCTATTCTTTTTCGCGCTCGAGAGGGTGGGGTCTTGAGTGACTGGAAGGGGCGAGGCTTAGACTTCCCTCTAGTTCCATGCGGGATTCGGGCTCGCTAATCGGCTGCTGATGCGATGATCGGGTTCGTGATCGTGTTAGTGCGAGATAGACCTTCGATCTGGCCATGTGGTCGAGGTAAGGATGGGGAAAAGGGATGTAAACTTCCGATTCGGTCAGGATTGACGGGGCGAGGATAGTGTAACGCGCTGGCCGGGTGTGACTGATGACGACGATGAGGCGAGGCGAGGATACGGATGGGTGTCCGGGATGCGGTGCTGTTTTTCTTTTCTTCCCGGGGGGCGAGGGCGGTCCCGACTGGTTTCTTTGTCATTGTCAGCTGGGTTTTGGATGAGGGTTTGTACTACGTGATCTGGAGATGGATGATGAGGTGTATCGAGGGCAGTGGCTTGCGATGATTTATAGCTGTCGGATGGTACGAATGAGGAGTTCGGAAGGGGTCATGGAAGATGAACGGGTCAGATGGGAAGTTCACAACTCCTTGCGCCATTGCAATGCAATGCGCGATGGAGTCCGGGAAACTCCATGAGCATGAGGGATAAATTCAAGTCCTCGGGGCAGGAGTCTTCCGATAGTGACCATATGATCAGAAGTAGTCAGTCCCCTGAGTAGTCAGACAATACCTTGGACCTGGCTGACAGTATCGTCATCGTCGAACTCAGTCTTTCCGAACTCTGCAATCGTTGTCTGTCGATCAACGTTATTCCGCACAAGAATCCAACACCAATGCCTTGGGAAGCCGATTGGTTGAAGCTGTATCAGGCATCGGGCTTGCTTGTGGCGGTGAGACGCAACGGCGCAATAGGTGAGTTGGATCCAACCCCACATTCGCAACTCTCGCGGTGCATTTTGGGCCGGTGTCTTCGAGTGCTCACTGGAAACTGAAAATTTGTCTCGCAGAATACATGACGCCGCATCGATGGAAGTGCAGCAGCCTTCCTGCATGCTCTAGCCTGTAAGAGGTGGTGCCCACCATCCTAGAACACAGACCTTACCCAGCTCATCGGACGAGAGTGAATACAACTCAAAGAGGGGTATTTCTTGTTGAAATGACAGAAAACGTTCTGATACCTGTGACAAACTCAAGAGAATAAAGAAGTGCAGATGAACTTGGCGAGATGACTAGAAGTAGCCTGCCGCGGTCAATGAAGGCGGGACAAAACGGTCAAGATATCGACTCGACGGGCCTTTTCCGCAGGCTCTCAATACCCAATGCAAACACAAATCCAAATTTGACAGATTGAAAGAAACAAGGAAGCCGGCGCAAGGCCCTGGACGCGAAAGTCGAGCAAAATGGGCTTCATCCGTAGTGCGTTGGGCCTCATTGTGCTACCCGGAATCCGGTCGGTCAAAACTGAAATCGGTCTAGTTTCTTATCACGCCAATGCCTTTGTCGCTTTCCACATTTGGTTCGTCCTCAGGCATACTTGATACTGACTTGAAAAGAACCAGGATGACTGGTCAAGACATATAAGGCATCAAGCAGCTTGGGTAAGGCACCAAGCATGGAGAGTAATGTCATCGACACCGGAGGACAGCCAAATATCAATTGGTGGTGATCTTAAGTGGCTTCGTTGTCCCTCGTCCGAGCCGACGGGCCAGTATAGCAGAACATGCAATCATAGTATCCGGTGCCAAGCAGCTCTCAAGTCATGTCAGCCGCAGAGAACCTTTCGAGAAGTCCGGTGGGGAAAATGGCATTCTCCTCCATTTTCTCTCACATTTGAAAACGATGCTGTTGCTCTGGCCCTCAATGGAGATACTCTGCAGGAACTTGGCATTCTCAAAACTTTCAGAGAACAATTGGATGGATCATTCCACTTTTCTGCTTGCTGCAACCTGCACGTACTGTGTAGTCAAGGTCTTTCCCCAGGCCCACTTCGCTCGTTTGCAGCCAATTTTTCATGCCGTCGGCGTCTAAAGCGCTTGTCTTTTCTGGAGGCTTTTTTTTTGTGATTCCCCTTGTCATAAGGTGGCAATGGTAACGGTTGCGATTGGCGAATTGGAGTCTCAGCGTAGATTGAGTCTTCTGGATATTCTCTTTAGGCTCCCATCGAGCCAAAGGCAGACTAATGAAACTTTGGCGGTTGCACAGTAATCGTCCTTGTACTGGAACTTTCTCGTGTCAGGCCAGACAGCATTTAGGCGGCCCCCGGTTCCTGTTCCCGGGATCAGAGCGAGGTAAGACACGTTTGGGTGCTTCGATAAGACATCCTTGAATTTTTTTTTTTTTTTTTTTTTCTGTGAGGCTTGTCCACCTTTCTCCCATCTCATGCAGTGATGTCCAACGCTTGTGATAATCAATCCGTTTGTGAGGTTTCTTTTCCACAAATTCTGCTCTACCTGTCAGTCCTTCGTCATTCTTGTCAAGGTAAAGGGCAAAGTTTAACATGGCGTGAAAACAAAATGGGGAAAAGCGACTACAAGAGGTAGAGAAAAAAAAAAAAAAAACAAACCTGGTCGAATCACATCCTTGTTCTATCAGTTCATGATACCTGAACTCACTTACTCAAACCCAAACACACATCCACATCGATGCAACGACGCAGTGTGAACGTCAGATGGACTGGCATTATATGCTCCAGCACAGTTGACCAGTATAACGCCTCGAAATAATTGGGAGGCGAGTACCGCGAATTGAGTGGCAGCACCACGGTGAGCAACCTGATTCTGGCACTTGCCGACAGCCCTTTAGTCATGCAATGCTCTCATCGTGCTGGGCCCTTGCTGAGCAGCCATCCATGCCCTTCTTCCAGCCACCAAGCCCCCTGATATAGCTGAGAGATCATTGACCCATGGCTGAAGCTATGCATGGTTAACAAAGTCTGGGGATCGAACTCTGAAAAGACAAGTTAGGAAGAGATAATTACCATGCATTGAAAGAGTCGTAGAAAAGAAAAAACCAAGAAAGAGGGAGGTAGAGGTGGAAGTAGTCAAGAGCTTCCGCCGAAGCTCGCAAGGGGAAAGGGCATATTTATAACCTCACCAACTCACCACTTCCCACCATATCTTCTTCTTCATTCTGTGGCCCCATCGGAGCCCAAGACGGATAGGGAGGATTTGATTTGATTTGATTTTTTTTTTTTTTTTTTTTTTGTTATCGCATGTCCGACTTCATCTTCGCCACAGAGAAATGGAAGGGCATCCGAATGGAGGAAGATCGAGATGGCTGGACCAGTGTCCGTCCACCGGGGATCGTTCGCGTAAGTTTTGTCTTTCCACCCCAAGCGGGGTCATGTCGGAATCAAGAGCGAATTGGCGACCAGAGATTGAGGAACAGGCGGAATTGAGAGGTTGGGATTGGGGGAGGAGGAAGAGTTGGGAGGTCAAGGGTTGAGGGGGAGAAGGGAGAAGAGATTCCCGAATGGGACAACTGCCCAATGATTCCTCCATCCGCCGTCACATCATCCTCGTTGCCCTCTTCCCACCACCCCCCCCCTTTTCCTTTTTCTCTTCTGTCCAAGGGCAGTGGATTCTCGAAAGGCCTTGTCCTCGGATGGATGAGCCTCCGTCGAGGGCTATAAATACCCTCATCTCTCCGTCCGTCATGTCTCCTTCTCCTTCTTCCCTTTTCCATCCCATCAGTCCTGGTCCTACCCTGTACACAACTTTGATCCCTCTCGTTCCTCCTCTCATAACTATATCTTCACGCTCTACCTCATCATTCTTCAATATATACATCCCTTGCTCAGAACTTCGATTCATCTTGCGCTCATTTCTTTGATCGACACGCTGCTATCCTTCGGATCTTGAGTCAGACGTTCTTCCCTGTGAGCAAGACATCATACCACAATGGCCACCCAGCGTTACCAGCCTGCTCCACTTCCCATCAATGTTCCCTCAAAGGCTCCAGCTCCTGCCAGTCTCTTTCCCATCAGTCGTGTTTCTGGCTCCCCGCCAGATATTTCCGACGCGAGCACTACCACCGGCAGTCGCACCTCCGGTTTCAGCTACGGCACTGGAGTGCTCAGCGGCGATTATGAGTCGAGCTCCACCTCGTACTCCGGTATCGATGTTGTTGACGTCCTGAATGACCGCATGCAAGATGTCTTCGACCCGACGCCATTGGACCGAGGACTCGCAAAACAGGCGCAAACGTGAGTTATATTCTTCCGCAAAGTCACTGCAGAAACTGAGGGACTAACTTCGTGACTGACTAGATCCGGCCAGCTCAATGCCAAACAACGAGAGCTTCTCGAACTACAAGCTCTCGCTCAGCGCCGTCTGAAGGGTGTGCGCGCCAATTTCTCGGAAGGCATCAAGGTTGCTCGGGAGACCAAGCGTGATCTTGAGTGGACTCAGAAGCGTGTGAAGTGAGTTTTGCGCCATTTTCATCACCGTTGAAATTGAAGAACATCATGGATGTTGTTGAATTCCGCTCCACCGAAGCGATGCAATCCCGCCGCGCTCCGCCGATGAGTATATTCTTGGCAAAGGCGTCAGGTTCATATCTCGACTGCTTGCGAGATAATGGAGAATTTCATGCCGAATCAAGATGACTGACGAGAATTGTGCTTCCAGTGCTTTGAAAACTAAGGCCGAGAGGGCGTATCCTGACGAGTACCGACGAGCATCGAATAAATACACCTTCGATGACGAGAATTAGCTTTCCCGAGAGTGTTGTTTGCTCTCATTCACGGATGGCTCCTTCCTTTTTTTCTCTTTACGACAGTGATGATTCTGGGTTCAAATTCGATTGTCTAGGTAGGTTTGGGTTGGCGCGTCTGCTTTTTTCGGCTTGCAAATTTGGGAATCTGGGTGCGAATTTGGTTTTCGGGGGGTATATATGTTTCCTGCTGATCACCATGATCTTGTATGATCAAAATTTACCTTATGGGAACGCTTTGTCTTTTTTATCTTGTGCTGGCAGACTCATCTCCCTTGGTTGCTTCAATCAGTCTCCCAGGACTCCGCGGAACAGCGAGGGACGGCATACCCAGGGCATCGGGACCACCGGTTTCCAGGAAGCAGATGACCGGATCAAAGGCTGAGGCTTTCGGTCCACCAAGCGTTGACCCTCCGAATCTCCAGGAATGAGCAAGGAGAAGCAATCTGTCCCCTGTCCCCCGCCTGCCAGCGGATATTCTTGGTACTCGTCCCGCCTCCGCTCCGCCCTCCGTTTTCGGTTCATCCTGCTTGCCGCTTTTGCGGGGCGGCGCGGCCGCCGACCCCTGCAGTAGCAGGACGCATGCACGTCAGACCTTCGGGCAGCGAGATCTCGATCCTGGAGTCGCCTGTGGGTCTGAACTGTACTCCACACTCCGTAGATGCCGGGTACAATGGTTCGCGTGGTGGGTTGATTGTTCGTGGCGTGATCCAATAGCTAGCAGTACCGTAGGGGACTCGGCCGTGACTCAACTTCAAGCAGGCTAGGAGACGCGTCTCGGTCACGGACGCGTTCTTTCGTGGCCGTCCTTAGTAATGGCCGGTAGACAGCAGATACGCCGTAGACACGGTAGACGTGCGGCTCTGGGCTAAGGGGGGGTCCCATACTTCGTAGTTCGACGTGCAAAGGGGCCTGTCATCGGTCACTTAGCCTTGCCACGGGGCGTATGGTGGGATGCTTCCTGCGTGAAGTCAAAATTCAGGTGCTACCAGGAAGGGTTGCGCATGGAGAGCGTCGAAACAAGTTTCGCAGTCGGCAGTCTGGACTACCTATATTCAATTGGTAGATGTGATGATGTGACCCGTTCAATGATGATTTTACTGGGTAGTAGATACTAGATAGGTAAGGATATTATTCCACAATCTACAGGCATGCTTTTCTTTCCTCTTTTAGTTATTGCTGCTTTAAGAGGGTACGCTAGGTAAGTTGGATGATTTATTTATCCTTAAAGGTGATTTACTTATCTTTTTAATACCAATACTTATTCTTAATCTATATCCTCTCTTTATACCTATGCTAGTTTCTAAGCTGCTTTACTTAGATATTAGAGGTATTCTGCAGTTGTGTAAAGCAGAATAAGAGTAGATATTATCCACCCTACCACACTAGCCATGAATCTAGTAATTTATTTAGGTGTAGGCTTGATTCTGAAGTCTTCCAATCCATTGCCCGTATGCCTCTTACGTAGTCAAGGGTGAGCTCAGTTGGTTGCTTCAAATCAAACTTCTGAAACACTACTATACCATAGATACACTAGGTAGTTAGCACAGACTATATCACGCTACATTATGGAGTACCATATTTCCTGGCTTGTGGACCTTTCCTTTTCCAGCGGCCGCCGCTTCTAAGGGCGCTCAGAGTCAGGTTCAGCGTTCACTGAGTACATCTCAGGATGTGGTTTGACTCCAAGACTCGAACTTGGATCAAAATATTAGAAGTATTTTGCTCTACCACTGAGCTAATTAGTTCCTTGGGTTGGGTTTAATGTGTACCATATTGTAGGAGGCATCTATGAAACATCTGTATGTCATGAGAAGAAGACGGGGGCGGAAGGTCTCTTGCTGCTATGTTCTTCTAGTGGAGAGCAATCATAGAAGTAAGCCATGAAATGTCTACGGAATGATGACCTTCATGCTGCCCCCCTTTTGTAATCGGCTGAAGTTGGTTCGCGCGTTACCTAAGGAGCCACAACTTTCCACGCTCAAGGCATCAATTAAGCGGCTCTTCTCACGAGTAAAACTCATCTTTCCTCTCCTCTCCATCTTCTTATTTGACTCCCCTTGCTTTATTTGCCTCGCTCGTCTTTTCACCTCTTCCAATCCAATACCGCGCTTGCGAGTTAAACTCGAGACTTGACGATTGTAGGGCCTCCCGAAGTGACATGGTACACGCCAGCTAGGTGTTCTTGATTTCCAGTAAAAGTGGCCTGGGAGAACAGTCTTGGCCTCCGACGCGTTTTCATGGAGTGCTGGCCCGCTGGTTTGATTCCCATGTTTGCTCTACAGAACAAAACTACCTCGCCATGGATTCTTTGAACCTTGACAACACACCTCGCTTGGCCAAACGTCCCTTCACTTCTTTTTGCTGTGTCTGAACCCGGATATTCTGACATTGCAGGGCATCATACATTTCATATTCCCTACGGGATAATGATACATCATTTCATATATATGATCCTCTTACATACAAGCAAGTCAGCAAAAGCTGAGCATCATCAGACCCTGTGTGTTCTTTATGGACTGTGCTAATGCAAGCAGTCTCAGATAAGGGGAATAGTTGAATCATTTGCCTCGATGATGAACTGCATGATATACACTCTGAGGAGCAATGTGACCCTGTCCCAAGCAAGAAAACAGGAAATGCCAAGTATTATGCCCCAAATCGTTGATACTGCCATGGATCTCCAATCGAAACAAGCCGAATGCCTTCCCTGATCACTGCACTTCTCTTTTTGACCGTTTAAGAACGCAAGGCGACGAGGCAAGATGATCGGGACAAGTGTACCTAGAATGGAGAAAGTTATTCGAGGGGGGGGGGAAACAACAACAACACCATCTGGTTCGCGATAATTCAGGAAGTTACTATGAAATCATTACGCGGTTGGCCCTATCTGCTCTTGCTTAACTACGGTCTGTATGTTTATCCACCGAACAACTTCAAACTGGCAGGAAAGCTGTAGTGTACTCATGACTAGGCCTAAACCCCGGAAATCTTACATGGTGCTACCATTTAGGCAGGTACCTGCCTTTCAAAAGGGCTGTCCTGGGACAGTAAGACCTCGAAAAGCCTACGATATCCATATTGTACAAACCGAATATAAATCGAGATACAAAACTCGCTCAGACAAAAGGAAGAAAAACCATGAACTTTCAGCATTAGCAGCCCGCAAAAATGAGGGCGCACGAACAAGGAGAGTCAAGTCCAACACATACCCCAGGTCTACATCCGTGGCCAGGCTCATAGCTCAAGGATCCACCGTTGAGTTTTTGATTTTCTATAAGCGACATCCCAGAAAACACAGCTACAAACTACTAGTTCATTAAGGATACATTACTACTGCCCTTTATTCTGATAGAGAATTGAATACACAACTACAAATAAGCTACCGGGTCTCAGACAGGTCTTGAGCTTACATCTGTCACCTTTGAACTGATTAGGTAAATGTAAATAAATACTATTGAGATAATAAGGATACAACATGGTTTGAGAAACCTTCGAAGTAGCAACGCTTCAACCAAATAACCCACAGGTTGGACCGTTTCCAGAGAACTGTCAGGTGAATGGTAAGGTCAGATTATTACAAGTATATAAATATAAAGCTTAGGTACAAAGAATAAGCTGAATACCCAAATACATACCTACCTACCTGGGAGCGCGAGCACAGGCGTGGAAGCGAAGGAGCAAATACTCATGTATGGAGTCGATTCCACCTAGTACTTACTAAGTAGGTACCTAGGTAGTACTTCATCATTTTGCAAACTCAACTTTTAATGATTTACCCCAGTATTTGCCTGACTTCCATAGTCTAAGCAATGAGAGAAAGTAGTAGGGCTCAGAGGAGAACAAAGTAACGAGGTGCTGATCGGTCTACATAAGCGCAGGGTCAGGCGTCCACCAACATTGAAGTGTTCCCACATAGCTATAGATAGATCTGAACCATTCATCCCGCGACTCCATTAAGATCCTGCAATCTCTACACCATCTCCTTCCTGCTAATATTTCTGACTTTTTAACATTCTCTATCCATTGATTCCCCAAAATGGAAAAGAAGACATGGTCAATGCTTGGTAAGGGACCTAAGCCCTCATGGACTACTTATTTTTGAGTAGAAACTCTTTATAAATGGCCGAGAACAACCCCAATATAATGAACTAATTAGCAGCAAAGTTGGGTCTATTAGCTAAGCTCTAATTCTATGATATCTATTCCCTAGATAAACCTAAACAACTTATATATATCCCTCAACCTGCTCTGTCTCTGCTAGTCATCATTCTATGTACACAGTACACCAGCTTGAGATTAAAGTTGCAAGGCTAAAGACACTAATAAAGAACTATATACTAGCTCCAGCCCTAATAAGCTAGTCATCTAGTTTAAGCAGACTATTAGCCATGCGGCCCATGCCTATAGCTTAATTAATAGTCTAGCCGTTAACTTTATTAAGCCTGATTCTAATCTTATAGTAATATAAAGCCTCACCATACTGCTGGATATAACTAAACGCACTAAAATACTATACAATAGTAAGCCATTCAAACATACTCAAAATTTAGTCAAGCAGGCCGGCAATAGCTATGCAGATCTAATAGGTGAGCATAATAGTGGGTATTTTATAAGTTTTATTAAGAGTAGTAGGAAGCTCTTAAAATCGGAGCCCAGCTTAAGGTTGAAAGGAACTCTTTTCATAGTTACCGTGCTGAGGACTTGACGCATGAAATGAGACAACGCTTCCTTCTCACTAGAACCCTGACCAAACGGGTGCTCTTGTAGGTGAAGTGGTGAAATTGAAGTTAGGAACCTAGGTAACGTAACCCGCAAGCGAGTGGCCACGGCCCGCCTACCCCCCAACACGCACACATACATATATATTTCAATAACAACCAATTAAATTCAATTATTACTACTCTCAGCTGACTGAGGGCATCGTTTTCGGTTATGCCCTCTTTCTCCGTCTACAATTTTCACATCGCAGTTGGGGCCTCTGATTGGTCAATATAGAGCCTCCGCTGGCCTCCGCAGTAGCAGCAGCATCGTTGTCAACAGCATATAACTCAGTTTGTAGCTGCTCCTGAGCCCCCATTTCACTCATTCCACCTTTATATGCTATTCGCCTGGTTGGTTGAGCTCGCTTTTGCTTCTGGTGGTAGACGTGCGTTTTCATGCGCCAGTATAGTAGCCCGATGATACGGCTGTTCAAATCCCTTCTTTATCTGCTGTAGCCGTAGAGAAGAGCTTCCTCTGGTGTTTTTGAGCGCTGTCGAATAGTAATTATTTGAATTGACGATTCTTGGCGTTGAATATCAATTGGCCGATTAGGCGTATGAGGGACATAGCCAGCGCTGCCACAGCTAGATGGAGGAGTAGGCGTACAAAGCCTAACATTCGGTTTCTCCAGTATGCGGGATTAGATATAGTGCCGCTAAAGAAGCTAGGAATATGCTAAGATAAGGATATTCTAGGTATGCTTCATAGCTATAATAGTAGCACTAATTAAAGCTATAAGCCCTGCCTGTTATGCTATATCTATGGCCTACCTAGGTATTAAGGTCCTGCTAATATATATTTCTCCTACCTATTAGGCTGATTATCTAATATTATAGCTAAAAATTAATACGCTCCTAATTTCCTAATTTCCTACTGGTTAGTTATCTAAAATCATTTCACTACTAAGGCTACATAGATTACTAGATTCATAGCCAGTGTGGTAGGCCTTACTATCTAGGGAAGGTGGATAATATCCACTCCCATTCTGCTTTACACAACTGCAGAATACCTCTATCAACAAGCCTGCACCATGCTTCTATCCATGTTTATCATGGTAGGTTAGTGGAGTGGCTGGAAGCTGACGAACATGGCAGGCGCCAGATATCAACCAAACAGCATGTATTAAGTGATCGAAGCCCCTAGCTTCCCCTTTATGTAGCCTTCCTTTCCTTTGTCCAGATTTCTCCCCAAACTCACAACGCCATTTTTCGTGCTCTTCAAAAAAAAGTATAATTCTCGCATCACCTTGATGCCATGGATATCCAACGCCAGTTTCCTGACATGCACTGGATATGGGGAGGCGGTATATCGTTCGTGTACGAAGTACATCCCCGCATTGTGGTCAAGGTACCAAAGAATGGAGACTTCGAAAGGGAGCAATTTCGAAGGGAACTCAAGATTTACGAGACATTCCTACGACATACACCTTGCCCTTATATAGTACAGTGCTTCTTTCACGCAGACAATGGTATCTTCCTCGAGTACATGAGAGGTGAGACTCTGATCGGCTACTGATAGAGATGGGGCTGACTGGTCTCTAGATATATCTCTATCTTCTCGAATACAAAACCGCCAGATTTGGGATCAGAAAACCATGATGGTAACGAAAGTGGAAAGTCTGGAGCCTCTTCCACTGTGAAAGAGATGGATTAATGATCTTGCTCAGGCCGTCGCTTTCCTTGAATCGCTCAACCTTGCCCACGGCGACTTGCGGCCTGAAAATGTCTTGCTCGACCGGGACCAACTGCAACTGTCTGGTTTTGATTATACAGCAGAAATTGGGTCATAATTCGAGGCTTGCATGGCTCCATATGGAAGGCTGCTCAATAGCAGTGAAGGAGCCCAAGGGCAACCTGGAACATCTGGTGCGCTAAGTCCTCGGACAGAGCAGTTCGCATTAGGGTCCTTATATTACTTCATAAACTACGGCTTCGAGGTATATGGGGATCGATGTCTTGCAGATGATCCGAGAGATCATGGACCTAAGGTTGTGGACGCACTGCAGAACATGGAATTTCCGAGGTTAGAGGGTGACCCGCTGATTGATAGTATCATTGACAAATGTTGGCATAATAAGTATGCCACGGTTGCGCAGTTGGCTGCACAGACAGGGAGGCTCCTTACAGAAGGAGTAAAGGAGAGAGAACCTAATGCCCAAACGATCTCGGGGACTGCCTGGAATGTGCCTATTAATAACATAGTTCGTGGGTCACGAGAAATTCTTGGGGGCTGGTGGGCATCACTGCGACAGAGCACCAGCGACGACATGAGCAACCGAGCGCGGCTCAACAACGACAGAAGTGATGGCAGTCGTCACGTTGACCACGGACGATCTGCAGAAGATTTCTCTTTGATGAAAGCATATTGTCAGGATCTGGAGGAGCGTGGCCTACTTCGCGTTCTTTCTTCGGCTGAACCCGAGCAGCTCGGATTCACTTTCGAGTGGTATAGACACAGCTGCTGAAGCAGAAAAGGAGACATACACGAGAGAATGAATATATTTAGGCAACGTTAATTATATGCATCTTCTTGAGGTCTACCATGTCCAGTTCGTCTCCGCGAAAGGGTATTTGTGTTCCAAGAAATGCAGCACGATCGTCCCTTTGTAACATCCTGGATCAGACCCCCCGTCGCGCGACCTCAGGGCGGCACTGCTCACCTACTAGAACTAGAAGGGCAGGCGTCGAGGTGCTCGTAGATTTTTTTGCTCGGTATGTGGTGGTGGATGATTTTAACCCCTGAATCTCTGGGCCTGGGCCATTGAGAACCAGAAACCCGATGGAGACACGGTCATTGTTGATCTCGATGGAACTGAGGATAGTACCGATATACGAAGAGCAAGCAGTATCAATGTATATAAACCATACTGTCGCGGACGTTTCTCAAAATAGTTCTTGGCCTGAAGAGTTGTATAGTTCACTGTCTTGAGTATAATGCAACAGCCCACAGAAGCGGGTGTTTAGATATATATATATATATAGCTACCTCCTGGTCTCCAAAAACGAGTGTTTACGACCATATGGAGTCTATAGCTTCAAATAGGATCATCATCTGCACATAACCCCTTCCAGGCATACTCGTTCTATTCATTATGTATAAAAAAGATTGTGCTCATATACAATCAGCTCTGCCTCCGACCACTCTATTCAAAAGTCCGCTCTTCCTCGATCGCCCGGTTGAGCACACGAACAAACCGGCCCACCTTATCAGGGTCCTGTTTCGCCGTCTCGATGCCCAACAGCACCTTCTTCACACCAACACCAATGGTTTTATCCTCGGTAAGACCACCAACTTCTTCCAGTGCTTGATCAATCTCAGAATCTTCAAACGCACCGGACTGTTCCATGATGTAACGCAACTCGTCGTAGGTCATGACATTCGGTACCATGATGTCCGCGTTGAATGAGTTGTATAGGTCCAATTGCTTAAGCACCGCGCGCTCTGTTGTGGTCGCAAGTATCAACAATCGGCGGCCTTTGGTAGGCTGCTTTCGCAAAAAGACCATCAGAGTTTGGAGAATTGTGTTGCTGAACCGAGGACCAATAGGCACCCAGTCGATGATTCTCTCGATATTGTCGACGACAACGACACTTGTGCGACTCTTGTAGGCATTGTCGAAAATCCTGCTGATGTGCTGAACACGAGCCATTTCGCTGAAACCAACCATATCCTCAGGGCTGATCAGTTTGATGAAGGGGAAACCAGAGTCAATGGCGATTCGAGCGGCGAGGGCAGTCTTTCCACTTGCAGTGGGGCCGTGCAATAGAACAGAGAAAAGCGGCGAGGACTCGGCATTGCTGACTTGCTTTACGAAAAGCTCTCCTTCCTTCAGGATTTCATTGATCATAGGAGAGTAATGAAAAATGCCGTACTGGATACGGCTGGAAAGCTCTTCCTCGGACACACCAAAGGCGGGTTTGACTTCGTCCAACGCATGGTGGAAATCGGCCCGGTTCACTTTCATATTGGCGACATCTTCACTGATGCCAGCCATGGTTCCGACCTTGACATGCCGGCTGAAGGCGAACGAAGACGCCGACTTGACGAGACCGGCGATTTCAGCTCCTGAGAAATTCTTCGTCTGAAGCGCGAGCTCGGCCAAATCAACGTCGTCATCCATAACTTTGTTGTCTCTCATCTTTTGAGTGTGGATCTTAAGAATTTGGGTACGTCCCTTCTCATCTGGAAGAGAGATCTCCATGTGGACTTCTAGACGGCCGGGTCGCAGCAGGGCCTCATCGACCATGTCCTTTCTGTTGGTCATACCAATCAGAAGAATGTTGTTGAGCTGGTCGACACCATCTAACTTCGACAGCAGCTGGTTCACCACACTGTCTCCGACACCAGTGCCACCCGCTGCTCCACTACCACGCTGCTTGCACACAGCATCCAGTTCATCGAAGATGATGATATGAAGCCCACTGTCATCGCCCTTCTCCTTGTACTCCTTCTCTGCGTCGGCGAAGAGCTTTCGAATGTTCTCTTCTGATTGACCGACGAACTTGTTCAGTACCTCCGGACCGTTGATGACCTTTGGCTCTCTCGCATTCAACATCTTTCCAATTTGTCGTGCAATCAACGTTTTACCTGTTCCCGGAGGACCATAAAGCAGGATGCCCTTCACGTGCTGAATACCAAGCTTCTCAACCAGGCCCGGAGGAAAGATACGGGATGCGAATGCGCGACGGAAGATGGTGCTGAACTCCGCATCAAGGCCACCAATTCCCATATCCTCGAATTTGAAGTCGGGAGTAATGATAGCGTTTGCAGCGGGACGGCGATTCGAAGACTTCATGTTGATACCGGTGCGGCCATCCTTGAAGAAGGTAATCTGAGTATGCCGCGTTAGGATACCCCTCGCAGTCGGGTCCGTCTCGACGCGTCCAGCGGGGGCTTTTTCAGAGGTAAGACCAATTCGCTGGACAGTCTTGACGGTCAGCAGAAGAGGTATGCTCTTATGGTCCATCAGAATCTTTTGACCCGGAGCGAAGATCTGATTTTCAAAAGTCTGCAGAACTTAAGTTAGAACACTGCGCAAGCCATGAAAGATCAGGAACTTACCCTGATGACAGCGTTGCTCAAATCATCCTGGTCGTACGGAGTGTCGACTCGCTTCTTCCCTGCGAAGCCAATCTCAATATCCGCCGCCCCAAGATACGCTTGTCCACCCTGGCTGAAGGGGTTATATATTTGAGCCTTGACGGCATCGGTGAAAGCAACACCTGCCCACGTTCGCTGAGGATCCGACATGCTGATATGTCCGGGTGGGAAGCCGTCGAGGGGCCGAGCAGTAAAGACATAGAGATCGTTCACAAGAAGGAGAAGGTCGAGACCGTCACGGGGAGGCCGGAAATCTTTTGTTGAGACCGCCACCCTGACATGTTGTTAGTTCTATCTTATATTCAGCTCGCAAGCAGCACAAACTTACAAATTTCCGAAGGTGTAGGTGTTATCGGGGCTCTTCGCAGGGCGGAGCTCCCATACTTGGGAAGAAACATCTGGCGATCTTCCCCCTCCGGGATTCCTTGGAGGCATCTGTGAGTACCCTGGTCTGGGTGATGGAGTCCCATATCCCCTTGAATACGCATTCGCATCAGTCATCTGAACATCGTGATCGGACTGATGCGACGATTTCTCATACCCTGCGCCACCGACGGGTGGTTGTCCGGTAGTGTACCCGTCTCTTTGTGGAAGTGGGGGAGCTCCTTGACCAGGACCCGCGTTGCCTCTGGAGGATGGACGACTTGAGAAAGGATTTGGCACCGACGGAAGGTTGTTTCGGTTAAACATCTCGAACGAGAGGGTTTAGGAGATTTGAGAAGGAGTCGAGAGTCGGATGAGGCGGGAGGTTGGTTAGGCGCAAGTGAAGTGTAGTATGGCTAGCTAGATTGAAGATGTGGCAACCGCCAAGGTAAGCTAGCCTATGTGCAAGAGTAACAGAAGAAGAAGAATAAGATATATCTCAGTAGAGAGAATTGAAAGATCAGAAACTTATGAGAGTAAATCAATTAAAAGAAAAGAGAGAGAGAGTGAGAGAGAGGAAGAGACGTATGTAGTAGGGAGAGAGGGATGATGGTGAGTTGGAGATAGTCTGGAGCAGCCAACCAAGGCCTCCATGTTCCATATACGTAGCTCCGACTTAGCCACATCGGCCCGTGCAGCTCCGTGGCTGAAGCCGAAGACGATCCACTCTTATCAACTTATCGTCGCAGGGGAGCTTCAACCAGCCATGCTCAGGACTCTCGTCAATGCCCAAAGACATCTGAAACAACCGTGGCGTTCTTGATTCCTTCTATAGAACTACTTTATCATGCCTCTGTCAGTTAATCTGCTTCTTTTCTGTACACGTCTAGATCATCTTACTGACAGATCAAATAGTCATCTATTGGGGAAGAAGTCATGGAACGTCTACAATCCAGAAAACATCGCTCGCGTCCGGCGCGACGAAGCGCAAGCCAAAGCCAGAGAAGAGGAAGAAGAACGGCACATGCAAGAGATTGATGCCGAGCGCAGAATTCAGATCCTCCGCGGCGAACGGCCCTCTACCCCACCACCACCCCCGCGCTCGGTGCGGTCCGACTCACGACGTGACAAATCTCATAGGGAAGATATTGGAGGACACAGGAAGCGGAGGCGACTGGCCGGGGAAAATGACACCGATCGAGATATCAGACTTGCAAGGGAGGATGCCGAGATGATGCTTACGAAGCGGGAGGAGCTCGCTGCGCCCAGGACCAGCGACGCACCGATTCTGGATAGCGCGGGGCATATCAACCTGTTTCCTACCGAGGTGGCACAAAAGCCCACGGAGAAGAATACAGATGCCGAAAAGGAGCGGGCTGAGAAGAACCGGAGTTACGAAGATCAGTACACTATGCGCTTCTCGAATGCAGCTGGATATCGTCAGTCGGCTGGGCAGAAGCCGTGGTACTCTGCTTCCGGCAATGACGTTTTGGCACCTGATGCCATGCCTGAGAAGGATGTTTGGGGTAACGAGGACCCTCTGAGGCAACAAAGAGAGAGGGCCCGGTTAGATGCCAACGACCCGCTTGCGATGATGAAGAGAGGTGTTCGTCAGTTGAAGTCGGTCGAAACTGAGCGGAAGAAATGGAACGAGGAAAGAAGTCGAGAATTAGAAGCTCTGAGGGCAGCGGAGAAACAACGATTGCGTCATCGGAGAAGACGTTCGCGGTCCCGATCGCCGGCGTCTAGTGCGGATGATAGCCTTGACAATTTCAGGTTGGATGGATCTGACAGACATCACGAAGATTCAAAAAGGGCGCATCGGCATCGTCGACGTCAAAATCATCGAGATAGGAGCCGCGAACGTTCACGCCGGCACCATCGTTCTCGGTCTCCTTCGCGCCATCACCGCGATCGTCATGATCATGAGCGAAAGAACTACTAGGCATGCTCATGAGACCCAGTCGCGTGAATGATCTATCTTACAGCCCAAATCATCACGTTCAGATGCACCAAGAATCAATATCATTAGCTACAAAGGACCGTCGGCAGCAGCGGACATAGCAACGAAACCCGGTGCCATTTATGGTTTCTTACAAGTGATTGATTCAATCATCATATTGGGCGGCCCATATTCCTCAGCAATATGTACCAAAGGGGCATAATTCATATAAGACAATAATTGACAAAACTTTTGGGGGGACATCATCACTCATTGAAGAGCCCACTGCTGGGTTCCCTTCTCGCCGGTTTGCGCGTCCCACTCGATGGTGATGTCTAGCGAGCGCGAACCCTCCTCTTTCTTCTGATAGCCAACCTTTCCGGTAATGGTTTGGCCCTTCTTCAAGGCAACGGCCTTCTTGTTCTCACGGTCAATGAGGAGAACACCTTGTTGCCAATGGGTCTCCTGTCCATAGGGACCCGTAGTGAAAGCCACAAAGCCCTTCTTTTGCATGTCCGAAGGGACGGCATCCTTGGGCACAACAGAGTCTCTCGAAGGCATGAAGAAGATATCGAACCAGATAGCAAAGCCATCGAGGACATCGATATCTTCATTCAGAGTGACCTGGAAGTCTTTCAAGAAGGAGAGCTCGTCCACCGTGATGGAGTGCAAAGGCAATTCGAGGAAGACGTCAGAGGTTCCAGGGATTGCGGCAGGCTGCACGCTGCGGACGAGTGCCTCGTCGTGAATTTTGGTGCGCATGCTGCCCATCTTGAAGCCATATACATTGTCCCAGAACGAGATGTGAGAGGAGATGAGGTCGGCATCAGCGAAGGGAGCAATACGCAGGGTGGCGTGCGAAGGAACCATCAAGCCTCCTGGAGCGAGATAGCGGTCTCTGGCGTAGATAACCGAGTCGAACATGGCCTCGAAAAGGAGGCAGTAGCCCATCCACTCCGAGACGATGATGTCGACTTGTGGAACTGGCAGAGTTACTTCCTCGATCTTACCACGGATGCATCTAAGCCATGAGGTTAGCGATTGCCATGTCCAGATAATCATGAAAGGGAGATACATACGTGATCACATCGCCGAAGCCGTTAGTGTAGATGATCTCCTTGGCTCTATCGATGATATTGGAGTTGTCCACAGAGATGACCTTCTTGGCACCGGCTTTGGCGCAGAACATGGAAAGAATGCCGGTTCCGCAGCCGACGTCGAGCACGACTTTATCTTTGAAGAGATGCTTGTTGTCATAGATGAAATCGCGGTAGGAGTCCGTACGAATGGTATCTTTGAGCATGGACTCGTGGATAGCTTCAAAGAAAGAGCTGGTTAGCGCACGGAATATTTATTGGATGAGCGGAGAGAACCTACCATTGTACGAGTAGGAAACGAAATAGTCCGAGTCGGCCTCTTCGATCTGGGTCTTCGCCTTGGCGGACGGGCCATTGGAGGGCATATCATCATCCTTTGACAGTTGTTCTTCCAATGACTTCTGTACCGCGATTCTGTACTCGGTGAACTGGTTCTGTAGGCGCTCGAGCTCCTCCTGCAGTTCAATCACCTGTCGCTCAGCCTCTGTAGTACCGGCTGCCGTGGAGTCTTCCTCTTCAATGTCGTCCAGGCTGTACAGAAGAGCGTCGTCCGCAAGGACCGGCTTCAAGAAGGCATCGTCGTCGAACTTTTCTTTGGAAGAGACATCGGGAGTCATGTTTCCATCTTTGACTTGAGACCGAACGTAGTTGACCAGCTTGATAGTGCCAAGGAAATCCAAGTCTAGCGGCCAGAGCAGGTTGGTTAGTCTTTCTTTGTGTGGAATAAACAGTTCAAATGAGGTTCAAGCACAAAGCACTGATGTTTCATGAGATCGCACAAATGACCAGAGACTGATTGACTTCATACCAAACGCCTTGCGAATACCCCGCAGATCAAAGCCATGTTTGTCTTTCGCTTCTTGCAGCATGGAGTTCACATCGGGATAGACCTTCTCAGAGAACAAGCCAACGACGGGCTGTGTCTCTTCCTCCTCAGGCTCAACATCTTCCCATCCCTCTTCGTTGCTAAGATCCGAGTCCTCGGATGTTGTAGACAGAGCGTCTTGGTCTCTGGGAGGACGATCGGAAGGCATTGCGGCAGACATTGTTCCAGATTGGGTTCACAAATAAATATATATAAATTAAACGAGGTATCAGAAACAATTGACGATATTGATCACAGAAATGAGCCTCTGTATATGGGAGGTCTCGATGTAGTGAGTGAGGGATCGGAAACGGGGAAAAAAAAAAAAAAAAAAAAAACGAAAAAAAGAAAGATGAGGCGTCACCAGAAGAACTCCGCCCTGGTTGCCCCGCTCTCTCTTTCGCTGGTGACGGACTTTGTTTATTCTCCGCCAGAATCAGCTGAACCAGCTGAACTACATCGAACAGTGTGGAGGGAGCTAACTACGAACTGCTCACATCATCCTATTATTCTGACCGTCTACACTATTCAACTCCATCCGTTGTTTCGACCTACAAAGCCTCTCCATCCTGTTTCTCTATCTCTCTCACCTTCCCTTGGTGGAGAGACAAGGCTGGTGCTGATTGCTATCTTATCCCCCCCTCCGCATGGGATCAATTGCTTTGTTCACTAAGGAGCTCTTTGTCTGCTTAATTACCACCAGCTTTCTTTCTTTTTTTTGTTCAACATTCAACCTTCTTTTGTGCCTCGCGTTTCCTTCTATTCATAAACTACAGAAATGGCGTTCCTCTGGCGCAATCGGCCACGGCCGCCCTCGGATGTTGTCAGAACAATCAAGGAGCTGCTGATGAGACTGGGTGAAGCGCCAACTGCTCCCAAGGTCGGCTTTTTGCGCTCTTTATTTTGCTGACGTCGATCTTGTGACTTACGGACAATTTTATACAGATTGAAGACGAATTGGCCAAGCAACTTTCGCAAATGAAAGTGATCGTGCAAGGGACTCAAGGTTCGTATAGATATGTATCAAACCATCACACAGACAGTAAACGAGAGATGCTAATCCAGACTTTTCTAGAGATGGAAACAGCGCCAGATCAAGTACATGCACTCGTGCAAGCAACCGTTCAGGAAGATCTACTATACGACCTGGCCCGCAACCTTCGTCATCTCCCCTTCCAAGCCCGGAAAGATACGCAAACCATATTCTCCCATATCCTTCGTTTCAAACCCGCACAAGGCAACCATGGCGACCCGCCTGTTATCTCGTATATTGTTCATAACCGTCCGGAAATCATTGTCGAGCTCTGTCGAGGCTACGACTCGCCAGAAAGCACGATGCCATGTGGCGCCATTCTAAGAGAGGCACTCAAGTTCGACGTGTGCGCCGCCATCATCCTGTACGATCAGTCGACCGAGGGTCAACCGGCAATCCGACTGACCCAGGTCAATCCGGATGTCCCTCAGAAAGGCAATGGCATTTTCTGGAGGTTCTTCCACTGGATCGACAAGAGCAGCTTCGAAGTGAGCGCCGATTCCTTTACAACCTTCAGGGTAAGCAGCACCTTTCGGTATGGATCAGATATGCTCGGACAGTGATAACATATCAGTCGTCGTGGCACAGGACATTCTCACCCGTCACAAGAGTCTCGTAACTTCATACCTGACCGTTAACTTCGATCTCGTCTTCTCCCGTTTCAATGCGCTCATCCAATCAAGCTCATACGTTACGAAGCGGCAGAGCATTAAACTTCTCGGAGAAATCCTGCTCGACCGCGCCAACTACAGCGTGATGATGGCCTACGTGGACAGCGGAGAAAATCTGAAACTATGTATGCAGTTGCTGAAAGACGATCGCAAGATGATCCAATATGAGGGATTTCACGTCTTCAAGGTACATAGAAGTCTCCCCCTCCCCCTCCAACAGCGAACCGTGGGGTCTTCTAACAAGGAATGTGGCATAGGTATTTGTTGCCAATCCCAACAAATCCGTGGCGGTGCAGCGCATTCTAATCAACAACCGGGAGCGTTTGCTCAAATTCCTTCCCAAATTCCTTATGGATCGCACGGATGATGATCAGTTCACCGACGAGAAGAGTTTCCTGGTTCGCCAGATCGAACTGCTCCCCCAGGAGCCCGTTGAGCCCACACGCTCCGCGCGTGAGCCGTCGCGATCACGAGTCAACACCGCCACGGCCTAATGGAAGGATAACGCGATATCACTTTCTTCGAAGCACCAGACTACGTAGGAGAGATGTTTAGAGATCTCGTCGGTCCCCTCCGTTTTTCTACTCGTCATTTTATTCTCTTTTTTTTTCCCCTTTTTTTTTCTCTCTCTCTCTCTCGCTCTTTTGTGACTGCAGCAGGACTGTTCGTAATGGCCCGGCGCTCCCTATTGCATTGATGGCCTGCTGGCATATGGCCTTCTCGGAGTTAATAGTGTGTGCACGTGTGTGTTTGTGTATCTAGGATCTGGCTGAGATTACGTTTGATATGAACAAGGACCCAAAACAGAAAAACAACAACAGAAGGCAGGAAAGGAGCCATCCGCGCCATACCTTGCATTCATCTGCAAGATGTAGATCGTAGATCGCTATGACTATGGAGTATGGCCCCCTTTGACAATGTCCATGGAAGAAACTTCCGGCAGCCCACCATTGGCGATGGTTGATTGCAAGGGGAACCTTTTCCGCGAACTTTTGTTTCTAGAGATTCAAGGGATGATGATCGACAATATTGACATTCAAATGCCATGACAACGGGATCAGATATTAAGGTCACACTCACTGGTCATAACGGCCCCCTCGTGGTTGTTCGATATCTCTTGATCTCTCGATCAGATCTTGTCTCTCGCCCAGTCGATGTCATGACTCTGCGCCAACAACTTGCTCCAGTCAACAGATGATCTAGATTTGTTGTCCATGCAATCAATGAGCTCCACAGAGGCACATCGTAATACAGCCTTCCCTCAGTATTCTATGGATTGCGATGCAATGGCGTACCCCATCCGCCATTCATATGGGCGTTTGTGGATCAGAAGTCGTCGATACACGGTTCACCAGGTCGTCGACCATGTCCGGCCAGCTGCCAACGATCCATCGTCACAAGAAACTGTCAAATTGCCAAGTCGTTAGCCCAATGCCAGCCGTGATAACAATAGTCATCCAACCCACAGTGACCCACCAGGACTTGCTTCTAGTCAAGGTACGACTGAGCTGGTAGCCTAGTAGAGAGTAGTGAGTAACTTAGTACTCCATGGTACGTACTAGACAGTAGACTAGGTAGGAGGAGTGCTGCACTACAGCCCGAAGTGGGACATGCGTAGTTGAAAATAATCCCCCTTTGTTGATCCCTGCATTGAATATTTTTTACCTGATAAATTGCATTTTGAATCATTGGCTGGAGACTGGAGAGTGAACGGAGTAGATACCTACTAGATAGTACAGAGTATCAATCAGGCTATGGTTGCAGAAAGAACCCAGCAAGAGGATGAGAAAAAGCGGCGGAAATCCCCATCCACCACCACTCCCCTCAGTCTTTATCTATCTTCATTCTACACTACACTTTTCCGCCCACCTTCCTCTACCCTTTGATGTCAATTATCCATCTCCCCCCCCCTGGATTCGATTCAAGGCAGAAGTGAAGCTTATCCTCCTTGCCAAGCATCCAGCGCAGGGGAGCCGCGGTCCATTTGACCTGCTACCGAGTTCTAACAAGGACTACTACCAACTAGTCTCTTGTGTCCTGCCGTCCTCTTTCATATTATTATTCTCATCGAGACCGGCCGGTCATGTTTGGCTGCACAGGATCCCTTGTGCTCTTGTCATTCCTTTTCACTCCTTTCGTCCTTTGAACCACTGTTAATTCTCTCTTGACTTACTTTTCCTCCCCTGTTGCGCGAGCTCGAGTCGACTTACTTTTCGCCTCTCCTCTCCCCCCTCCCCCATATTTCTCTCCCCCCCCCCTGCGAACGGCGTATCCCACCCGGAAGACACAGAAGGACAACAAAGAAGAAAAAAAAGAAAGAAAAAAGAAAGAAAGAAACAAAGGACGCATAAAATCCTACGAGGCTACGAGACAACAAAACCTACCCCGATGCTGCAAGCAATGCCAGGATAATGGCGGACAAACGCTCTTCTTCGGTGCCCACCGTCGTTATGACGGAAGCTCTCTCGCCCTTCCACGCCCTTCGCTACGAGGATACCGTCGCCGCCACAGCTTCTGGGGCCACCCGATCCACCTCACTGTCGACTCCCCATGGCTACACCCTCGGCGCAGAGAACAACCCGGCGTCGACGAGCGCATCGTCTGATGATGCCGGTGGGAAATCGGATCTGGCGGCGCTTGCGTCGCGTCGGAATGACAGCGCAGATTCAGGACTTGCGCCCTCACCTTCAATCGCAACGGAGAAGCGGCTGACGCCCCCCGCGGATGATTATTCCGCGGTCAGCATACGGTCCTTGCGGAGTATACCGAGTATCACCGTCAACGACGCCAGTGCGCGGCCGGTCTCCCGTCCGGGGTCGCGGTGGTCGGAGCGCAAATGGAGCGAGTTGAGAGGGAAATTGTCGGGGGAGTTTGACAGGAGACCGGAGTCGCCGCCGCCTGTCCCGCAGATCGAGACTCCGTTCAACAAGATTTCGCTCGATATCCCTACGGGGTCTCTTGAGGGTCTCGGCACGCAGTCTATGCGATTTTCGAAGCGTGGGAGTTTGATCAAGCATGAGGCGCGACAGAGGCAGCAGCAACAGCAACAGCAACAGCAAGAATACGAGGAAGAGAAGGAACAACAAGTGCAGCAGCAGGGGCTAGAACTAGCGCCACCGATACCTGAGGATCAGGAACAACCAACGTCAGAGGAGAAAGGTGAAGGGAGTGTGTCCAGGGTCTCAACGGATCAGAATAGCGCAGAGACGGACGTCTGTGGCACACAGCGACGGCGGGTGAAGCCCCCATCGTATCTTCGCGCGAGGACAAGCAGCATTCCTAGCCGGGCGATCTCGGCGGATGAGGACATGCTTTCGCGACGGGTGAGGTTGATGTACGAGAAAGGCGATGAGAACGTGACCGACTCGGAGGTGGCCAAGTCTCTCGCGCTGGAGAACGGGGTATTGTGGGAGGAGGTTGCGCCCACGTCTACCGAGATATCCGCTGTCTCTGGGCCAAGTGCGAGTGGTGCGAGTGCCGGTGGGTCCTCGATCGAGCCAGACAGCAGCCCGTGCGCTCTTGCGAGAGAGCCCAACGAGCTGGCGGGCGGGATTGAATACTGGCAAAACATCAAGGCAGGCGACGTGGATCGGTATGGCTTCATCCGCACCACCACACAAAATTCGGGCGACGGGACGGACCATAATCCGCTCCAGCGCGTTTCTACCAGTCTGCTGCTTGCATCCGAGACTCCACGGCGAAAGCATTCCATTCGACCGACGTCCACCCTCGCAGGCAACCGACCGTTCTCGGGTCGGTCTCCAACGCGGAAGTCATCCGCTCCTACAATGCGACCATCATCGTCGCAGAGCACTTATAGCTCGAATCTGCGACGGTCAACCTCGCGGTTCCGACAGGCGGCCAACCATCTCCCGCACAACCGGAACCGCCGGTTCAAGGATGAGGCGGCGGACATGCTCACGCTGCCGGCCAATGTGGTGGCTGCGGGAGCTGGACGGGACTCGTCCGCTGCTCGTGCTATGCGTAAGAAGGAGTGGGAGCGAGAAGACAAGTGGACCAAGATGGCCCGGCCAACGAGGAGAAGCAGGCTCGGTGGCGGGATGACTTTCGAGTTCGACACGCAGAGTTCGAAGCTCATCGAGCGCACATGGAAGGGGATCCCCGACCGATGGCGCGCGACCGCGTGGTACGCCTTTCTGGAAGCGAGCGCCAAGCGGCGCAGCGACAGCCCGACGGAGGAGGCGCTCATCGAGGCGTTCAACGAGTTCCAGTTCATCTCATCGCCTGACGATGTCCAGATTGACATCGACGTTCCCCGGACCATCACCAGTCACATCATGTTCCGCCGCCGTTACCGGGGCGGCCAACGGCTCCTGTTCCGTGTGCTGCACGCCATGTCCCTCTATTTCCCTGACACAGGCTACGTCCAGGGCATGGCCGCGCTGGCGGCGACTCTCCTCGCCTACTACGACGAGGAGCACGCATTCATCATGCTCGTCCGGCTCTGGCAGCTGCGCGGGCTCGAGCGTCTATACCAGTCCGGCTTTTCCGGCCTCTTGGAAGCCCTTGGCGATTTTGAACGCGAGTGGCTGGACGCGGGCGAGGTCGCCGCGAAACTCAACGAGCTGGGAATCCCGCCAACCGCCTACGGGACCCGCTGGTACCTAACACTATTCAACTACTCCATTCCGTTCCCCGCCCAGCTTCGCGTCTGGGACGTCTTCATGCTCCTCGGCGACGCGGAGGATCCGCCCGGCAAGGGCACCGCCGCCACCACCACCACCACCACCACTACGACGAACCCCGACCCGCAAGGCACTAGCGCCTTCGGCAGGGGCCTGGACATCCTCCACGCGACCTCGGCCGCGCTCATCGACGGCATGCGCGAGATCATCCTCGAGTCGGACTTTGAGAATGCAATGAAGGTGCTCACCAGCTGGGTGCCGATCCAGGATGTCGAGCTCTTCATGCGCGTCGCTAAGGCGGAATGGAAAGTCCACCGGCGCAAGAGGGGGGGATGATGATGATGATGATGACGATGACCCTCGCCTCGCCTGATATCCTTATAATACCATAATGATCCTTCACCCTTCCCGGGTAGGATACCGCACGCACGCACACACACACACATACCTCTAATATAATTCAACCTCAACGATCACATCAATGACGAACTATCCAGCCCCCCAACCCCCCGACTCATTCGGCTTCGAAGACCCCATCTCTCGAAGCATATAATTCAAAATCCCACCTAACGGCCGCCTCCTCATTCATCATCACTCGCTATCCAAAAGTTCCAAAGTCAACCCTCATTCCCCTCGTCTGCGGACGCCATCAAGCACGGTGTCAACTGGCATTCGACAGCCTTCCAGACGCAGAGACAAGAGGGAGAATGTCTAATACACCGTTCACACCTCCCACTACGACGCATCTAGTCATCTTAATCACTCAATCCTTTTTGAAAATAATCATCCACCAACCAACCCTATCCTTTCGCTTACCTTTTACTTTTCCTTAATTCGTCCTAAAATCATTTCACGCACTTTCTTTATCCTCATCCCTTTCTTTATTATTATTTATTTCCTTTCGCTTTGATGCACTGCGCCTCTGTCCTTCCCTATCTAATCCTGTCCTGCTCATGGGAAAGAAAAAAGGGGGGGGGGGAAAGTAATCGTCCCTGCGAAATCTGGTCTGATTCTGCTTCGGTTCATAGTTCTAATCCTGATACCCCCGCACGAGCTCGTCTCTGTCATGTCATGTTGGGCTCTTCTTTTGTTTGTGTCTCAGTCTCAATAGACCGGTCAATCAACGGGTTACTATTTGCTACTAGCCAGCTATAAGATCTTGTACCATCCTCCCGTTAAGTAGACAAGTAAGCGAGTTTGTTACTCGAAAACTGAGTGCAAGTGGTGCCATTCGGACAGAATGTGGTAAATCAAGCCAGGTATCTGCTTCTAGCGCATTGTACATGCCAACAGGCTCGGCAAGCCGTCTATTACATGAAGAAACTGGTTCTTTGATTTTTTTTTTTTTTGTAGACCATCGATCTACTCCCTAGCTATTCATGAGAGAGATGAGATCGAGATCAAAACAGGACACGCACTGCGCGTCAGTCAAAACTAATAATTCACTGAAAGAGTTGGGCTCATCATCATCGGCCCTGATGTCGCGGCGATCTATCAACGTCAACCTCGACCTTGGTCGAATTGATGATCCGGTCAACGTGAGATTGATATGTGGGCAAGCCTGTGTTGCCGGGGGGGATATCTCCTCGATATAGGCTCTTTTCTGGGCTCAGGTCGCCTGAAGACATCGAGCTAGACGCGCGGTGGGCCAGGCTCGGTGGAACGATTCGTTGATCCGGATCCTGGCGGTCCCTCATCCGTGAGTCATATGCAATCGATGCGTCACTGCGTTGGCGATGATGTGTCGGGCGGCTATTAGCCCCATTGCCGGTCACCGGAGAACCTGGACGGGACAGGTGTAATGTCGAGTGAGCATCTGAAGGCCGGGAGGAAGGAGGGGGTGGTGCCTGGTGGGAAATCTGGGACTTCCTTTTGCGACCTGGAGAGCTCTGGTACTCAGATCGTCGCTGTGACTGGGATTGGGATGTCACTGGAGACTCATGGTGAGTCCTTGTGGACGGTGTACCAGGCTGGGAGTGACCGGGAGGCACCCAATGGTGGAAATACAGAGATGGAGGGGATTGCCGTGGCGGATGGGGATGTTCTGGTTTGATAGCGGCAGGTTGGGATGGGGGTAAAGATGGGCCAGGGCCGTATTGTGTGTTGTTCCGGGTGACGGGAGGATGTGGCAATTGTGTCTCAGCGTTGTTGATACGAGACAAAGATGGAGCCCGGGCATCTGCAGGGCCATTTGCGGGTGGGAGCCGCGCAAAAGACTGGTGGGTGGGAGAGAGTCGATGAGCATTGGGCGGCTGGGAGAGTACAGGACCTGGGATCGGCTGTTGGTGTGCTGATGGAGCTGTGTACGGGCTTGGTGGGAGAGCTCGCGAGTCCCGCAAAACATCGGTGGGCATAGCAAGAGGCGGATGTCTTTGGCCGAGAGACAGTGGCGGCGGCAGCTGCGAAGCTGCAGGGGGAGGCGCCGATGTGCGTGTGTCGGTATTCTGGGCCGCATACTGCTGTACCAGTTCAACCGCGGACTGAGGCAGACTACCAGCACTGATCCCTGCGAAGATGAGCGGGATCATATGGGGCGGCACGCCAGATTGTAGTGAATCACGGAGCATGGTCTGTTCAATCTTCCGCTGCTCCAGGCGGAGAGTCTCCTGGCGTGTTTTCTCCTCTTCCTGCCATCGTCGGTCCTCCTCGGCTTTCGCCTGGAGCCAGTCGCGCGTCACGTCAGGGGTGTTACATATGAGCGGAGCTGGAGGAAGTTGACTCATGGGGTTCAGGTTCATGCTGGAACGACCACCGTCCGACGAAGGATTCATTAACGGCGGAGGAGGCAGCCCTTTGCGATTGGAGTCTACAGAATGATCCGCAGCCAAACATGAAGGCACTGCAGCTGGGGGAGGCTCTGAAACAGCAGCGAGCGGAGGTCGCGGGGATGGAACAGATTGTTGAACGATGGAGTACTCATGAGGACCTTTGATCCTGTTCTGAGCAGAAGGTTTCAGAGTGAGCAGCATGACTTGCGGATGTGGGAATGATCGGAGCTATGCTCAAGCGGGGATGGCCAGTGTATCGGCTAGTCCAACCAAACACGGGTCAGACGGCGCTATTGGCAAAGACGTCGAGCGATGATCCGGGAAAACGGTGCGGTCATGCCACCATAAACGAGTGACGGACGAGATAATATACAAGGGTGACAAGAATGGCTGGCTTGAAAGGAAAGGATCAATGGTATCAATGATATCAATTGATCTGGAGTGCAGAAGAACCGACGTGGGGAAAGCTGGGGAAGCGGTTCATGGTTGGCGGGTGGGGGGTGGGGGGGGGAGGAGGGGAGGAACGATGAGATGCGATTGACCTGACCCGATGGGATTAACCGTGGGTAGAGGAACGAGTGAAGTCGGGAAAGGATTCCGCAGATGGAACGAAAGAAGAGGAAGAAAAGAGAGGAAGAGAGAGGGAGGAGGAGGAGGAGGAGGAGAAAAAGGAAAGAGGAAAGAGGAAAGAGGAAAGATACGAAGCGTTTGTTGATGCGGATCGCCCCAGATCCCCCGAATAGGAAGGACCCGAAGAGGGAAAGCTCGACTTGCCCAAACAAGTCAGCTTCCCGCCCGTGACTTCCCAAACCAGCCAGCCTGCATGATGTCCCCCTTCAAACACTCCAAACTCACGAATCAGCGCGGTCGATTAGCGATGGATGACTCCAGTTGATCGCAGCAACTGAGTATTCTCGGGGATATCGGAGCCGAAAGTGGATCGGCCGCCATGACTAGTTTGGTGCATAGGGTTGGCGCTTATCCCAGTATGGTTAGCTGTGGAGTGGCGCCTCTCCTTAGTTGGGCAGCGGCTAGTCTGCTTTAGGGATGGTTGTACCCACCTGTTCTGGATAAGTTACCGCGGCCTGAGGCTGTCCCGTTGCCAGTTCCAGTTCCTACAGAGTAGAGTACAGTAGTGGAGAGGAAAGAAAGAAAAAAAAAAAGAAACACTGGCTACACTAACTTCCTACTCTGTACTAGATAGATAGTCTAGGAGACGCTTGGTCAACTGCAGGTCGATGCGATCTGTCCAATCGACGCACAGATTCGGAAGTGATATCACCACCAAACGGCCGTGGTGATGATGATCTGTGACTTGTCCTGCCAGATCGAGCCGGGCAGTTCGTCCCGTTCGGATCAACAATCGCTTCTTTTCTCCTCATTCGTATTAACTTTTCTGACTCCTGCTGTGATTTTACCTATATTGATTCTCTCTGGATTAGATGAATA